>NC_090927.1:7896515-8506515 GCF_040938575.1 Ambystoma mexicanum
AGTGCTGTATCCTCACTGTGCCATTGCACCTGCGTCCTGCTGAGAAAGGGCAACAGGTTGCCAAGTGCTGTGTCCTCACTGTGTAAGTGCACCTGCTTCCTGCTGAGAAGGGGCAATATGTTACCAAGTGCTGTGTCCTCACTGTGCCAGTGCACCTGCTTCCTGCTGAGAAGGGGCAATATGTTACCATGTGCTTTATCCTCACTGTACCAGTGCACCTGCTTCCTGCTGAGAAGGGGCAATATGTTACCAAGTGTGTCCTCACTGTGCCATTGCACCTGCATCCTGCTGAGAAGGGGCAATATGTTACCAAGTGCTGTGTCCTCACTGTGCCAGTGCACCTGCTTCCTGCTGAGAACGGGCAACATATTACCAAGTGCCGTGTCCTCACTGTGCCAGTGCACCTGCTTCCTGCTGAGAAGGGGCAATACGTTACCGAGTGCTATGTTCTCACTGTGCCAGTGTACCTGCTTCCTGCTGAGAAGGGGCAATGTGTTACCAAGTGCTGTGTTCTCACTGCGCCAGTGCACCTGCTTCCTGCTGAGAAGGGGCAATATGTTACCAAGTGATGTGTCCTCACTGCGCCAGTGCACCTGCTTCCTGCTGAGAAGGGGCAATATGTTGCCTAGTGCTGTGTCCTCACTGTGCCAGTGCACCTGCTTCCTGCTGAGAAGGGGCAATGTGTTGCCGAGTGCTGTGTTCTCACTGTGCCAGTGTACCTGCTTCCTGCTGAGAAGGGGCAATGTGTTACCAAGTGCTGTGTTCTCACTGTGCCAGTGTACCTGCTTCCTGCTGAGAAGGGGCAATGTGTTACCAAGTGCTGTGTTCTCACTGTGCCAGTGCACCTGCTTCCTGCTGAGAAGGGGCAATGTGTTACCAAGTGATGTGTCCTCACTGCGCCAGTGCACCTGCTTCCTGCTGAGAAGGGGCAATATGTTACCAAGTGATGTGTCCTCACTGTGACAGTGCACCTGCTTCCGGCTGAGAAGGGGCAATATGTTGCCAAGTGATGTGTCCTCATTGTGCCAGTGCACCTGCTTCCGGCTGAGAAGGGGCAATATGTTGCCAAGTGCTGTGTCCTCATTGTGCCAGTGCATCTGCTTCCTACTGAGAAGGGGCAATATGTTACCAATACTGTGTCCTCACTGTGCCAGTGCACCTGCTTCCTGCTGAGAAGGGGCAATATGTAACCAAGTGCTGTGACCTCACTGTGCCAGTGCACCCGCTTCCTGCTGAGAAGGGGCAATATGTTACCAAGTGTTGTGTCCTCACTGTGCCATTGCACCTGCGTCCTGCTGAGAAGGGGCAATATGTTACCAAGTGCTGTGTCCTCACTGTGCCAGTGCACCTGCTTCCTGCTGAGAAGGGGCAATATGTTACCAAGTGTTGTGTCCTCACTGTGCCAGTGCACCTGCTTCCTGCTGAGAATGGGCAACATATTACCAAGTGCTGTGTCCTCACTGTGTCAGTGCACCTTCTTCCTGCTGAGAAGGGGCAATAAGTAACCTAGTGTTGTGTCCTCACTGTGCCAGTGCACCTGCTTCCTGCTGAGATTGGGCAACATATTACCAAGTGCTGTGTCCTCACTGTGCCAGTGCACCTTCTTCCTGCTGAGAAGGGGCAATATGTAACCTAGTGCTGTGTCCTCACTGTGCCAGTTCACCTGCTTCCTGCTGAGAAGGGGCAATATGTTGCCAAGTGCTGTGTTCTCAATGTGCCAGTGTACCTGCTTCCTGCTGAGAAGGGGCAATATGTTACCTAGTGCTGTGTCCTCACTGTGCCAGTGCACCTGCTTCCTGCTGAGAAGGGGCAATATGTTGCCAAGTGCTGTGTCCTCACTGTGCCAGTGCACCTGCTTCCTGCTGAGAAGGGGCAATATGTTACCAATACTGTGTCCTCACTGTGCCAGTGCACCTGCTTCCTGCTGAGAAGGGGCAATATGTTACCAAGTGCTGTGACCTCACTGTGCCAGTGCACCCGCTTCCTGCTGAGAAGGGGCAATATGTTACCGAGTGCTGTGTTCTCATTGTGCCAGTGCACCCGCTTCCTGCTGAGAAGGGGCAAAATGCTGCCGAGTGCTGTGTTCTCACTGTGCCAGTGTACCTGCTTCCTGCTGAGAAGGGGCAATGTGTTACCAAGTGCTGTGTCCTCACTGTGCCAGTGCACCTGCTTCCTGCTGAGAAGGGGCAATATGTTACCAAGTGCTGTGTCCTCACTGTGCCAGTGCACCTGCTTCCTGCTGAGAAGGGGCAATATGTTACCAAGTGCTGTGTCCTCACTGTGCCAGTGCACCTGCTTCCTGCTGAGAAGGGGCAATATGTTACCAATACTGTGTCCTCACTGTGCCAGTGCACCTGCTTCCTGCTGAGAAGGGGCAACAGGTTACCAAGTACTGTGTCCTGACTGTGCCAGTGCACCTGCTTCATGCTGAGAAGGGGCAATATGTTACCAATACTGTGTCCTCACTGTGCCAGTGCACCTGCTTCCTGCTGAGAAGGGGCAATATGTTACCAAGTGTTGTGTCCTCACTGTGCCAGTGCAGCTGCTTCCTGCTGAGAAGGGGCAATATGTTACCAAGTGCTGTATCCTCACTGTGCCATTGCACCTGCGTCCTGCTGAGAAGGGGCAACAGGTTACCAAGTGCTGTGTCCTCACTGTGCCAGGGCACCTCCTTCCTGCTGAGAAGGGGCAATATGTTACCAAGTGCTGTGTCCTCACTGTGCCAGTGCACCTGCTTCCTGCTGAGAAGGGGCAATATGTTACCAAGTGCTGTGTCCTCACTCTGCCAGTGCACCTGCTTCCTGCTGAGAAGGGGCAATATGTTACCAATACTGTGTCCTCACTGTGCCAGTGCACCTGCTTCCTGCTGAGAAGGGGCAACAGGTTACCAAGTACTGTGTCCTGACTGTGCCTGTGCACCTGCTTCCTGCTGAGAGGGGGCAATATGTTACCAATACTGTGTCCTGACTGTGCCAGTGCACCTGCTTCCTGCTGAGAAGGGGCAATATGTTACCAAGTGTTGTGTCCTCACTGTGCCAGTGCAGCTGCTTCCTGCTGAGAAGGGGCAATATGTTACCAAGTGCTATGTCCTCACTGTGCCAGTGCACCTGCTTCCTACTGAGAAGGGGCAATATGTTACCAAGTGCTGTGTCCTCACTGTGCCATTGCACCTGCGTCCTGCTGAGAAGGGGCAACAGGTTACCAAGTGCTGTGTCCTCACTGTGCAAGTTTACCTGCTTCCTGCTGAGAAGGGGCAATATGTTACCAAGTGCTGTGTCCTCACTGTGCCAGAGCACCTGCTTCCTGCTGAGAAGGGGCAATATGTTACCAAGTGCTGTGTCCTCACTGTGCCAGAGCACCTGCTTCCTGCTGAGAAGGGGCAATATGTTACCAAGTGCTGTGTCCTCACTGTGCCAGTGCACCTGCTTCCTGCTGAGAAGGGGCAACATGTTACCATGTGCTTTATCCTCACTGTACCAGTGCACCTGCTTCCTTCTGAGAAGGGGCAATATGTTACCAAGTGTGTCCTCACTGTAACAGTGCCACTGCTTCCTGCTGAGAAGGGGCAATATGTTACCAAGTGCTGTGTGCTCACTGTGCCAGTGCCACTGCTTCCTGCTGAGAAGGGGCAATATGTTACCAAGTGCTGTGTCCTCACTGTGCCAGTGCACCTGCTTCCTGCTGGGAAGGGGCAATATGTTACCAAAACTGTGTCCTCACTGTGCCAGTGCACCTGCTTCCTGCTGAGAAGGGGCAATATGTTACCAAAACTGTGTCCTCACTGTGCCAGTGCACCTGCTTCCTGCTGAGAAGGGGCAACAGGTTACCAAGTACTGTGTCCTGACTGTGCCAGTGCACCTGCTTCCTGCTGAGAAGGGGCAATATGTTACCAAGTGCTGTGTCCTCACTGTGCCAGTGCACCTGCTTCCTGCTGAGAAGGGGCAATATGTTACCAAGTGCTGTGTCCTCACTGTGCCAGTGCACCTGCTTCCTGCTGAGAAGGGGCAATATGTTACCAAGTGCTGTGTCCTCACTGTGCCAGTGCACCTGCTTCCTGCTGAGAAGGGGCAATATGTTACCAATACTGTGTCCTCACTGTGCCAGTGCACCTGCTTCCTGCTGAGAAGGGGCAACAGGTTACCAAGTACTGTGTCCTGACTGTGCCAGTGCACCTGCTTCATGCTGAGAAGGGGCAATATGTTACCAATACTGTGTCCTCACTGTGCCAGTGCACCTGCTTCCTGCTGAGAAGGGGCAATATGTTACCAAGTGTTGTGTCCTCACTGTGCCAGTGCAGCTGCTTCCTGCTGAGAAGGGGCAATATGTTACCAAGTGCTGTATCCTCACTGTGCCATTGCACCTGCGTCCTGCTGAGAAGGGGCAACAGGTTACCAAGTGCTGTGTCCTCACTGTGCCAGTGCACCTGCTTCCTGCTGAGAAGGGGCAATATGTTACCAAGTGCTGTGTCCTCACTGTGCCAGTGCACCTGCTTCCTGCTGAGAAGGGGCAATATGTTACCAAGTGCTGTGTCCTCACTCTGCCAGTGCACCTGCTTCCTGCTGAGAAGGGGCAATATGTTACCAATACTGTGTCCTCACTGTGCCAGTGCACCTGCTTCCTGCTGAGAAGGGGCAACAGGTTACCAAGTACTGTGTCCTGACTGTGCCTGTGCACCTGCTTCCTGCTGAGAGGGGGCAATATGTTACCAATAGTGTGTCCTGACTGTGCCAGTGCACCTGCTTCCTGCTGAGAAGGGGCAATATGTTACCAAGTGTTGTGTCCTCACTGTGCCAGTGCAGCTGCTTCCTGCTGAGAAGGGGCAATATGTTACCAAGTGCTATGTCCTCACTGTGCCAGTGCACCTACTTCCTGCTGAGAAGGGGCAATAGGTTACCAAGTGCTGTGTCCTCACTGTGCCATTGCACCTGCGTCCTGCTGAGAAGGGGCAACAGGTTACCAAGTGCTGTGTCCTCACTGGGCAAGTGCACCTGCTTCCTGCTGAGAAGGGGCAATATGTTACCAAGTGCTGTGTCCTCACTGTGCCAGAGCACCTGCTTCCTGCTGAGAAGGGGCAATATGTTACCAAGTGCTGTGTCCTCACTGTGCCAGTGCACCTGCTTCCTGCTGAGAAGGGGCAACATGTTACCATGTGCTTTATCCTCACTGTACCAGTGCACCTGCTTCCTGCTGAGAAGGGGCAATATGTTACCAAGTGTGTCCTCACTGTACCAGTGCCAATGCTTCCTGCTGAGAAGGGGCAATATGTTACCAAGTGCTGTGTGCTCACTGTGCCAGTGCACCTGCTTCCTGCTGAGAAGAGGCAATATGTTACCAAGTGCTGTGTCCTCACTGTGCCAGTGCACCTGCTTGCTGCTGAGAAGGGGCAATATTTTACCAAAACTGTGTCCTCACTGTGCCAGTGCACCTGCTTCCTGCCGAGAAGGGGCAACAGGTTACCAAGTACTGTGTCCTGACTGTGCCAGTGCACCTGCTTCCTGCTGAGAAGGGGCAATATGTTACCAATACTGTGTCCTCACTGTGCCAGAGCACCTGCTTCCTGCTGAGAAGGGGCAATATGTTACCAAGTGTTGTGTCCTCACTGTGCCAGTGCAGCTGCTTCCTGCTGAGAAGGGGCAATATGTTACCAAGTGCTGTATCCTCACTGTGCCATTGCACCTGCATCCTGCTGAGAAGGGGCAACAGGTTACCAAGTGCTGTGTCCTCACTGTGCCAGTGCACCTGCTTCCTGCTGAGAAGGGGCAATATGTTACCAAGTGCTGTGTCCTCACTGTGCCAGTGCACCTGCTTCCTGCTGAGAAGGGGCAATATGTCACCAAGTGCTGTGTCCTCACTGTGCCAGTGCACCTGCTTCCTGCTGAGAAGGGGCAATATGTTACCAAGTGTTGTGTCCTCACTGTGCCAGTGCACCTGCTTCCTGCTGAGAATGGGCAACATATTACCAAGTGCTGTGTCCTCACTGTGTCAGTGCACCTTCTTCCTGCTGAGAAGGGGCAATATGTAACCTAGTGCTGTGTCCTCACTGTGCCATTGCACCTGCGTCCTGCTGAGAAGGGGCAACAGGTTACCAAGTGCTGTGTCCTCACTGTGCCAGTGCACCTGCTTCCTGCTGAGAAGGGGCAATATGTTACCAAGTGCTCTGTCCTCACTGTGCCATTGCACCTGCGTCCTGCTGAGAAGGGGCAATATGTTACCAAGTGCTGTGTCCTCACTGTGCCAGTGCACCTGCTTCCTGCTGAGAAGGGGCAATATGTTACCAAGTGTTGTGTCCTCACTGTGCCAGTGCACCTGCTTCCTGCTGAGAATGGGCAACATATTACCAAGTGCTGTGTCCTCACTGTGTCAGTGCACCTTCTTCCTGCTGAGAAGGGGCAATATGTAACCTAGTGCTGTGTCCTCACTGTGCCAGTGCACCTGCTTCCTGCTGAGAATGGGCAACATATTACCAAGTGCTGTGTCCTCACTGTGCCAGTGCACCTTCTTCCTGCTGAGAAGGGGCAATATGTAACCTAGTGCTGTGTCCTCACTGTGCCAGTTCACCTGCTTCCTGCTGAGAAGGGGCAATGTGTTGCCAAGTGCTGTGTTCTCAATGTGCCAGTGTACCTGCTTCCTGCTGAGAAGGGGCAATGTGTTACCAAGTGATGTGTCCTCACTGCGCCAGTGCACCTGCTTCCTGCTGAGAAGGGGCAATATGTTACCGAGTGCTGTGTCCTCACTGTGACAGTGCACCTGCTTCCTGCTGAGAAGGGGCAATATGTGGCCAAGTGCTGTGTCCTCACTGTGCCAGTGCAACTGCTTCCTGCTGAGAAGGGGCAATATGTTACCAATACTGTGTCCTCACTGTGCCAGTGCACCTGCTTCCTGCTGAGAAGGGGCAATATGTTACCAAGTGCTGTGACCTCACTGTGCCAGTGCACCCGCTTCCTGCTGAGAAGGGGCAATATGTTACCGAGTGCTGTGTTCTCATTGTGCCAGTGCACCCGCTTCCTGCTGAGAAGGGGCAATATGTTACCAAGTGTTGTGTCCTCACTGTGCCAGTGCAGCTGCTTCCTGCTGAGAAGGGGCAATATGTTACCAAGTGCTATGTCCTCACTGTGCCAGTGCACCTACTTCCTGCTGAGAAGGGGCAATAGGTTACCAAGTGCTGTGTCCTCACTGTGCCATTGCACCTGCGTCCTGCTGAGAAGGGGCAACAGGTTACCAAGTGCTGTGTCCTCACTGGGCAAGTGCACCTGCTTCCTGCTGAGAAGGGGCAATATGTTACCAAGTGCTGTGTCCTCACTGTGCCAGAGCACCTGCTTCCTGCTGAGAAGGGGCAATATGTTACCAAGTGCTGTGTCCTCACTGTGCCAGTGCACCTGCTTCCTGCTGAGAAGGGGCAACATGTTACCATGTGCTTTATCCTCACTGTACCAGTGCACCTGCTTCCTGCTGAGAAGGGGCAATATGTTACCAAGTGTGTCCTCACTGTACCAGTGCCAATGCTTCCTGCTGAGAAGGGGCAATATGTTACCAAGTGCTGTGTGCTCACTGTGCCAGTGCACCTGCTTCCTGCTGAGAAGGGGCAATATGTTACCAAGTGCTGTGTCCTCACTGTGCCAGTGCACCTGCTTGCTGCTGAGAAGGGGCAATATTTTACCAAAACTGTGTCCTCACTGTGCCAGTGCACCTGCTTCCTGCCGAGAAGGGGCAACAGGTTACCAAGTACTGTGTCCTGACTGTGCCAGTGCACCTGCTTCCTGCTGAGAAGGGGCAATATGTTACCAATACTGTGTCCTCACTGTGCCAGTGCACCTGCTTCCTGCTGAGAAGGGGCAATATGTTACCAAGTGTTGTGTCCTCACTGTGCCAGTGCAGCTGCTTCCTGCTGAGAAGGGGCAATATGTTACCAAGTGCTGTATCCTCACTGTGCCATTGCACCTGCATCCTGCTGAGAAGGGGCAACAGGTTACCAAGTGCTGTGTCCTCACTGTGCCAGTGCACCTGCTTCCTGCTGAGAAGGGGCAATATGTTACCAAATGCTGTGTCCTCACTGTGCCAGTGCACCTGCTTCCTGCTGAGAAGGGGCAATATGTTACCAAGTGCTGTGTCCTCACTGTGCCAGTGCACCTGCTTCCTGCTGAGAAGGGGCAATATGTTACCAAGTGTTGTGTCCTCACTGTGCCAGTGCACCTGCTTCCTGCTGAGAATGGGCAACATATTACCAAGTGCTGTGTCCTCACTGTGTCAGTGCACCTTCTTCCTGCTGAGAAGGGGCAATATGTAACCTAGTGCTGTGTCCTCACTGTGCCATTGCACCTGCGTCCTGCTGAGAAGGGGCAACAGGTTACCAAGTGCTGTGTCCTCACTGTGCCAGTGCACCTGCTTCCTGCTGAGAAGGGGCAATATGTTACCAAGTGCTCTGTCCTCACTGTGCCATTGCACCTGCGTCCTGCTGAGAAGGGGCAATATGTTACCAAGTGCTGTGTCCTCACTGTGCCAGTGCACCTGCTTCCTGCTGAGAAGGGGCAATATGTTACCAAGTGTTGTGTCCTCACTGTGCCAGTGCACCTGCTTCCTGCTGAGAATGGGCAACATATTACCAAGTGCTGTGTCCTCACTGTGTCAGTGCACCTTCTTCCTGCTGAGAAGGGGCAATATGTAACCTAGTGCTGTGTCCTCACTGTGCCAGTGCACCTGCTTCCTGCTGAGAATGGGCAACATATTACCAAGTGCTGTGTCCTCACTGTGCCAGTGCACCTTCTTCCTGCTGAGAAGGGGCAATATGTAACCTAGTGCTGTGTCCTCATTGTGCCAGTTCACCTGCTTCCTGCTGAGAAGGGGCAATGTGTTGCCAAGTGCTGTGTTCTCAATGTGCCAGTGTACCTGCTTCCTGCTGAGAAGGGGCAATGTGTTACCAAGTGATGTGTCCTCACTGCGCCAGTGCACCTGCTTCCTGCTGAGAAGGGGCAATATGTTACCGAGTGCTGTGTCCTCACTGTGACAGTGCACCTGCTTCCTGCTGAGAAGGGGCAATATGTGGCCAAGTGCTGTGTCCTCACTGTGCCAGTGCAACTGCTTCCTGCTGAGAAGGGGCAATATGTTACCAATACTGTGTCCTCACTGTGCCAGTGCACCTGCTTCCTGCTGAGAAGGGGCAATATGTTACCAAGTGCTGTGACCTCACTGTGCCAGTGCACCCGCTTCCTGCTGAGAAGGGGCAATATGTTACCGAGTGCTGTGTTCTCATTGTGCCAGTGCACCCGCTTCCTGCTGAGAAGGGGCAATATGTTGCCGAGTGCTGTGTTCTCACTGTGCCAGTGTACCCGCTTCCTGCTGAGAAGGGGCAATGTGTAACCAAGTGCTGTGTTCTCACTGTGCCAGTGCACCTGCTTCCTGCTGAGAAGGGGCAATGTGTTACCAAGTGATGTGTCCTCACTGTGCCAGTGCACCTGCTTCCGGCTGAGAAGGGGCAATATGTTACCAAGTGCTGTATCCTCACTGTGCCATTGCACCTGCGTCCTGCTGAGAAGGGGCAACAGGTTACCAAGTGCTGTGTCCTCACTGTGCCAGTGCAAGTGCTTCCTGCTGAGAAGGGGCAATATGTTACCAAGTGCTGTGTCCTCACTGTGCCAGTGCACCTGCTTCCTGCTGTGAAGGGGCAATATGTTACCAAGTGCTGTGTCCTCACTGTGCCAGTGCACCTGCTTCCTGCTGAGAAGGGGCAATATGTTACCAATACTGTGTCCTCACTGTGCCAGTGCACCTGCTTCCTGCTGAGAAGGGGCAACAGGTTACCAAGTACTGTGTCCTGACTGTGCCAGTGCACCTGCTTCCTGCTGAGAAGGGCAACATGTTACCAATACTGTGTCCTCACTGTGCCAGTGCACCTGCTTCCTGCTGAGAAGGGGCAATATCTTACCAAGTGTTGTGTCCTCACTGTGCCAGTGCAGCTGCTTCCTGCTGAGAAGGGGCAATATGTTACCAAGTGCTGTATCCTCACTGTGCCATTGCACCTGCGTCCTGCTGAGAAGGGGCAACAGGTTACCAAGTGCTGTGTCCTCACTGTGCCAGTGCACCTGCTTCCTGCTGAGAAGGGGCAATATGTTACCAAGTGCTGTGTCCTCACTGTGCCAGTGCACCTGCTTCCTGCTGAGAAGGGGCAATATGTTACCAAGTGCTGTGTCCTCACTGTGCCAGTGCACCTGCTTCCTGCTGAGAAGGGGCAATATGTTACCAATACTGTGTCCTCACTGTGCCAGTGCACCTGCTTCCTGCTGAGAAGGGGCAACAGGTTACCATGTACTGTGTCCTGACTGTGCCAGTGCACCTGCTTCCTGCTGAGAAGGGGCAATATGTTACCAATACTGTGTCCTGACTGTGCCAATGCACCTGCTTCCTGCTGAGAAGGGGCAATATATTACCAATACTGTGTCCTCACTGTGCCAGTGCACCTGCTTCCTGCTGAGAAGGGGCAACAGGTTACCAAGTACTGTGTCCTGACTGTGCCAGTGCACCTGCTTCCTGCTGAGAAGGGGCAACATGTTACCAATACTGTGTCCTCACTGTGCCAGTGCACCTGCTTCCTGCTGAGAAGGGGCAATATCTTACCAAGTGTTGTGTCCTCACTGTGCCAGTGCAGCTGCTTCCTGCTGAGAAGGGGCAATATGTTACCAAGTGCTGTATCCTCACTGTGCCATTGCACCTGCGTCCTGCTGAGAAGGGGCAACAGGTTACCAAGTGCTGTGTCCTCACTGTGCCAGTGTACCTGCTTCCTGCTGAGAAGGGGCAATATGTTACCAAGTGCTGTGACCTCACTGTGCCAGTGCACCCGCTTCCTGCTGAGAAGGGGCAATATGTTACCGAGTGCTGTGTTCTCATTGTGCCAGTGCACCCGCTTCCTGCTGAGAAGGGGCAATATGTTGCTGAGTGCTGTGTTCTCACTTTGCCAGTGTACCCGCTTCCTGCTGAGAAGGGGCAATGTGTTACCAAGTGCTGTGTTCTCACTGTGCCAGTGCACCTGCTTCCTGCTGAGAAGGGGCAATCTGTTACCAAGTGATGTGTCCTCACTGTGCCAGTGCACCTGCTTCCGGCTGAGAAGGGGCAATATGTTACCAAGTGCTGTATCCTCACTGTGCCATTGCACCTGCGTCCTGCTGAGAAGGGGCAACAGGTTACCAAGTGCTGTGTCCTCACTGTGCCAGTGCACCTGCGTCCTGCTGAGAAGGGGCAATCTGTTACCAAGTGCTGTGTCCTCACTGTGCCAGTGCACCTGCTTCCTGCTGAGAATGGGCAACATATTACCAAGTGCTGTGTCCTCACTGTGCCAGTGCACCTTCTTCCTGCTGAGAAGGGGCAATATGTTACCAAGTGCTGTGTCCTCACTGTCCAGTGCACCCGCTTCCTGCTGAGAAGGGGCAATATGTTACCAAGTGCTGTGACCTCACTGTGCCAGTGCACCCGCTTCCTGCTGAGAAGAGGCAATATGTTACCAAGTGATGTGTCCTCACTGTGCCAGTGCACCCGCTTCCTGCTGAGAAGGGGCAATATGTTACCAAGTGCTGTGTCCTCACTGTCCAGTGCACCCGCTTCCTGCTGAGAAGGGGCAATATGTTGGCAAGTGCTGTGTCCTCACTGTGCCAGTGCACCTGCTTCCTGCTGAGAATGGGCAATATGTTACCAATACTGTGTCCTCACTGTGCCAGTGCACCTGCTTCCTACTGAGAAGGGGAAATATGTTACCAAGTGCTGTGTCCTCACTGTGCCAGTGCACCTGCTTCCTGCTGAGAAGGGGCAATATGTTGCCGAGTGCTGTATTCTCACTGTGCCAGTGTACCTGCTTCCTGCTGAGAAGGGGCAATATGTTGCCGAGTGCTGTGTTCTCACTGTGCCAGTGTACCTGCTTCCTGCTGAGAAGGGGCAATATGTTACCAATACTGTGTCCTCACTGTGCCAGTGCACCTGCTTCCTGCTGAGAAGGGGCAACAGGTTACCAAGTACTGTGTCCTGACTCTGCCAGTGCACCTGCTTCCTGCTGAGAAGGGGCAATATATTACCAATACTGTGTCCTCACTGTGCCAGTGCACCTGCTTCCTGCTGAGAAGGGGCAATATGTTACCAAGTGTTGTGTCCTCACTGTGCCAGTGCAGCTGCTTCCTGCTGAGAAGGGGCAATATGTTACCAAGTGCTATGTCCTCACTGTGCCAGTGCACCTGCTTCCTGCTGAGAAGGGGCAATATGTTACCGAGTGATGTGTCCTCACTGTGCCAGTGCACCTGCTTCCTGCTGAGAAGTGGCAATATATTACCAAGTGCTGTGACCTCACTGTGCCAGTGCACCCGCTTCCTGCTGAGAAGGGGCAATATGTTACCAAGTGTTGTGTCCTCACTGTGCCAGTGCAGCTGCTTCCTGCTGAGAAGGGGCAATATGTTACCAAGTGCTGGATCCTCACTGTGCCATTGCACCTGCGTTCTGCTGAGAAGGGGCAACAGGTTACCAAGTGCTGTGTCCTCACTGTGCCAGTGCACCTGCTTACTGCTGAGAAAGGGCAATATGTTACCAAGTGTTGTGTCCTCACTGTGCCAGTGCACCTGCTTCCTGCTGAGAAGGGGCAATATGTTACCAAGTGTTGTGTCCTCACTGTGCCATTGCACCTGCGTCCTGCTGAGAAGGGGCAATATGTTACCAAGTGCTGTGTCCTCACTGTGCCAGTGCACCTGCTTCCTGCTGAGAAGGGGCAATATATTACCAAGTGTTGTGTCCTCACTGTGCCAGTGCACCTGCTTCCTGCTGAGAATGGGCAACATATTACCAAGTGCTGTGTCCTCACTGTGTCAGTGCACCCTCTTCCTGCTGAGAAGGGGCAATATGTTACCAAGTGCTGTGTCCTCACTGTCCAGTGCACCCGCTTCCTGCTGAGAAGGGGCAATATGTTACCTAGTGCTGTGTCCTCACTGTGCCAGTGCACCTGCTTCCTGCTGAGAAGGGGCAATATGTTGCCAAGTGCTGTGTCCTCACTGTGCCAGTGCACCTGCTTCCTGCTGAGAAGGGGCAATATGTTACCAATACTGTGTCCTCACTGTGCCAGTGCACCTGCTTCCTGCTGAGAAGGGGCAATATGTTACCAAGTGCTGTGACCTCACTGTGCCAGTGAACCCGCTTCCTGCTGAGAAGGGGCAATATGTTACCGAGTGCTGTGTTCTCACTGTGCCAGTGCACCCGCTTCCTGCTGAGAAGGGGCAATATGTTGCCGAGTGCTGTGTTCTCACTGTGCCAGTGTACCCGCTTCCTGCTGAGAAGGGGCAATGTGTTACCAAGTGCTGTGTCCTCACTGTCCAGTGCACCCGCTTCCTGCTGAGAAGGGGCAATATGTTACCTAGTGCTGTGTCCTCACTGTGCCAGTGCACCTGCTTCCTGCTGAGAAGGGGCAATATGTTGCCAAGTGCTGTGTCCTCACTGTGCCAGTGCACCTGCTTCCTGCTGAGAAGGGGCAATATGTTACCAATACTGTGTCCTCACTGTGCCAGTGCACCTGCTTCCTGCTGAGAAGGGGCAATATGTTACCAAGTGCTGTGACCTCACTGTGCCAGTGCACCCGCTTCCTGCTGAGAAGGGGAAATATGTTACCTAGTGCTGTGTCCTCACTGTGCCAGTGCACCTGCTTCCTGCTGAGAAGGGGCAATATGTTGCCAAGTGCTGTGTCCTCACTGTGCCAGTGCACCTGCTTCCTGCTGAGAAGGGGCAATATGTTACCAATACTGTGTCCTCACTGTGCCAGTGCACCTGCTTCCTGCTGAGAAGGGGCAATATGTTACCAAGTGTTGTGTCCTCACTGTGCCATTGCACCTGCGTCCTGCTGAGAAGGGGCAATATGTTACCAAGTGCTGTGTCCTCACTGTGCCAGTGCACCTGCTTCCTGCTGAGAAGGGGCAATATATTACCAAGTGTTGTGTCCTCACTGTGCCAGTGCACCTGCTTCCTGCTGAGAATGGGCAACATATTACCAAGTGCTGTGTCCTCACTGTGTCAGTGCACACTCTTCCTGCTGAGAAGGGGCAATATGTTACCAAGTGCTGTGTCCTCACTGTCCAGTGCACCCGCTTCCTGCTGAGAAGGGGCAATATGTTACCTAGTGCTGTGTCCTCACTGTGCCAGTGCACCTGCTTCCTGCTGAGAAGGGGCAATATGTTGCCAACTGCTGTGTCCTCACTGTGCCAGTGCACCTGCTTCCTGCTGAGAAGGGGCAATATGTTACCAATACTGTGTCCTCACTGTGCCAGTGCACCTGCTTCCTGCTGAGAAGGGGCAATATGTTACCAAGTGCTGTGACCTCACTGTGCCAGTGCACCCGCTTCCTGCTGAGAAGGGGCAATATGTTACCGAGTGCTGTGTTCTCACTGTGCCAGTGCACCCGCTTCCTGCTGAGAAGGGGCAATATGTTGCCGAGTGCTGTGTTCTCACTGTGCCAGTGTACCCGCTTCCTGCTGAGAAGGGGCAATGTGTTACCAAGTGCTGTGTCCTCACTGTCCAGTGCACCCGCTTCCTGCTGAGAAGGGGCAATATGTTACCTAGTGCTGTGTCCTCACTGTGCCAGTGCACCCGCTTCCTGCTGAGAAGGGGCAATATGTTGCCAAGTGCTGTGTCCTCACTGTGCCAGTGCACCTGCTTCCTGCTGAGAAGGGGCAATATGTTACCAATACTGTGTCCTCACTGTGCCAGTGCACCTGCTTCCTGCTGAGAAGGGGCAATATGTTACCAAGTGCTGTGACCTCACTGTGCCAGTGCACCCGCTTCCTGCTGAGAAGGGGCAATATGTTACCTAGTGCTGTGTCCTCACTGTGCCAGTGCACCCGCTTCCTGCTGAGAAGGGGCAATATGTTACCTAGTGCTGTGTCCTCACTGTGCCAGTGCACCTGCTTCCTGCTGAGAAGGGGCAATATGTTGCCAAGTGCTGTGTCCTCACTGTGCCAGTGCACCTGCTTCCTGCTGAGAAGGGGCAATATGTTACCAATACTGTGTCCTCACTGTGCCAGTGCACCTGCTTCCTGCTGAGAAGGGGCAATATGTTACCGAGTGCTGTGACCTCACTGTGCCAGTGCACCCGCTTCCTGCTGAGAAGGGGCAATATGTTACCGAGTGCTGTGTTCTCACTGTGCCAGTGCACCCGCTTCCTGCTGAGAAGGGGCAATATGTTGCCGAGTGCTGTGTTCTCACTGTGCCAGTGTACCCGCTTCCTGCTGAGAAGGGGCAATGTGTTACCAAGTGCTGTGTTCTCACTGTGCCAGTGCACCCGCTTCCTGCTGAGAAGGGGCAATGTGTTACCAAGTGATGTGTCCTCACTGTGCCAGTGCACCTGCTTCCGGCTGAGAAGGGGCAATATGTTACCAAGTGCTGTATCCTCACTGTGCCATTGCACCTGCGTCCTGCTGAGAAGGGGCAACAGGTTACCAAGTGCTGTGTCCTCACTGTGCCAGTGCACCTGCTTCCTGCTGAGAAGGGGCAATATGTTACCAAGTGCTGTGTCCTCACTGTGCCAGTGCACCTGCTTCCTGCTGAGAAGGGGCAATATGTTACCAAGTGCTGTGTCCTCACTGTGCCAGTGCACCTGCTTCCTGCTGAGAAGGGGCAATATGTTACCAATACTGTGTCCTCACTGTGCCAGTGCACCTGCTTCCTGCTGAGAAGGGGCAATATGTTGCCAAGTGCTGTGTCCTCACTGTGCCAGTGCACCTGCTTCCTGCTGAGAAGGGGCAATATGTTACCAATACTGTGTCCTCACTGTGCCAGTGCACCTGCTTCCTGCTGAGAAGGGGCAATATGTTACCGAGTGCTGTGACCTCACTGTGCCAGTGCACCCGCTTCCTGCTGAGAAGGGGCAATATGTTACCGAGTGCTGTGTTCTCACTGTGCCAGTGCACCCGCTTCCTGCTGAGAAGGGGCAATATGTTGCCGAGTGCTGTGTTCTCACTGTGCCAGTGTACCCGCTTCCTGCTGAGAAGGGGCAATGTGTTACCAAGTGCTGTGTTCTCACTGTGCCAGTGCACCCGCTTCCTGCTGAGAAGGGGCAATGTGTTACCAAGTGATGTGTCCTCACTGTGCCAGTGCATCCGCTTCCGGCTGAGAATGGGCAACATATTACCAAGTGCTGTGTCCTCACTGTGTCAGTGCACCCTCTTCCTGCTGAGAAGGGGCAATATGTTACCAAGTGCTGTGTCCTCACTGTCCAGTGCACCCGCTTCCTGCTGAGAAGGGGCAATATGTTACCTAGTGCTGTGTCCTCACTGTGCCAGTGCACCCGCTTCCTGCTGAGAAGGGGCAATATGTTGCCAAGTGCTGTGTCCTCACTGTGCCAGTGCACCTGCTTCCTGCTGAGAAGGGGCAATATGTTACCAATACTGTGTCCTCACTGTGCCAGTGCACCTGCTTCCTGCTGAGAGGGGGCAATATGTTACCCAGTGCTGTTTCCTCACTGTGCCAGTGCACCTGCTTCCTGCTGAGAAGGGGCAATATGTTACCAAGTGCTGTGACCTCACTGTGCCAGTGCACCCGCTTCCTGCTGAGAAGGGGCAATATGTTACCGAGTGCTGTGTTCTCACTGTGCCAGTGCACCCGCTTCCTGCTGAGAAAGGGCAATATGTTGCCGAGTGCTGTGTTCTCACTGTGCCAGTGTACCCGCTTCCTGCTGAGAAGGGGCAATGTGTTACCAAGTGCTGTGTTCTCACTGTGCCAGTGCACCCGCTTCCTGCTGAGAAGGGGCAATATGTTACCAAGTGCTGTATCGTCACTGTGCCATTGCACCTGCATCCTGCTGAGAAGGGGCAGCAGGTTACCAAGTGCTGTGTCCTCACTGTGCCAGTGCACCTGCTTCCTGCTGAGAAGGGGCAATATGTTACCAAGTGCTGTGTCCTCACTGTGCCAGTGCACCTGCTTCCTGCTGAGAAGGGGCAATATGTTACCAATACTGTGTCCTCACTGTGCCAGTGCACCTGCTTCCTGCTGAGAAGGGGCAACAGGTTACCAAGTACTGTGTCCTGACTGTGCCAGTGCACCTGCTTCCTGCTGAGAAGGGGCAACATGTTACCAATAATTTGTCCTCACTGTGCAAGTGCACCTGCTTCCTGCTGAGACGGGGCAATATGTTACCAAGTGCTGTGTCCTCACTGTGCCAGTGCAGCTGCTTCCTGCTGAGAAGGGGCAATATGTTACCAAGTGCTGTATCCTCACTGTGCCATTGCACCTGCGTCCTGCTGAGAAGGGGCAACAGGTTACCAAGTGTTGTGTCCTCACTGTGCCAGTGCACCTGCTTCCTGCTGAGAAGGGGCAATATGTTACCAAGTGCTGTGTCCTCACTGTGCCAGTGCACCTGCTTCCTGCTGAGAAGGGGCAATATGTTACCAAGTGCTGTGTCCTCACTGTGCCAGTGCACCTGCTTCCTGCTGAGAAGGGGCAATATGTTACCAAGTGCTGTGTCCTCACTGTGCCAGTGCACCTGCTTCCTGCTGAGAAGGGGCAATAGGTTACCAATACTGTGTCCTCACTGTGCCAGTGCACCTGCTTCCTGCTGAGAAGGGGCAATATGTTACCAAGTGCTGTGTCCTCACTGTGCCAGTGCACCTGCTTCCTGCTGAGAAGGGGCAATATGTTACCAAGTGTTGTGTCCTGACTGTGCCAGTGCACCTGCTTCCTGCTGAGAAGGGGCAATATGTTACCAAGTGCTGTGTCCTCACTGTGCCAGTGCACCTGCTTCCTGCTGAGAAGGGGCAATATGTTACCAAGTGCTGTGTCCTCACTGTCCAGTGCACCTGCCTCCTGCTGAGAAGGGGCAATATGTTACCATGTGCTGTGTTCTCACTGTGCCAGTGTACCTGTTTCCTGCTGAGAAGGGGCAATATGTTACCAAGTGCTGTGTCCTCACTGTCCAGTGCACATGCTGCCTGCTGAGAAGGGGCAATATGTTACCAATACTGTGTCCTCACTGTGACAGTGCACCTGCCTCCTGCTGAGAAGGGGCAATATGTTACCATGTGCTGTGTTCTCACTGTGCCATTGTACCTGTTTCCTGCTGAGAAGGGGCAATATGTTACCAATACTATGTCCTCACTGTGCCAGTGCACCTGCTTCCTGCTGAGAAGGGGCAATAGGTTACCTAGTGCTATGTCCTCATTGTGCCAGTGCACTTGCTTCCTGCTGAAAGGGGGCAATATGTTACCCAGTACTGTGTCCTCACTGTGCCAGTGCACCTGCTTCCTGCTGAGAAGGGGCAATATGTTACCAAGTGATGTGTCCTCACTGTGCCAGTGCACCTGCTTCCTGCTGAGAAGGGGCAATATGTTACCAAGTGCTGTGTCCTCACTGTGCCAGTGCACCTGCTTCCTGCTGAGAAGGGGCAATATGTTACCAAGTGCTGTGTCCTCACTGTGCCAGTGCACCTGCTTCCTGCTGAGAAGGGGCAATATGTTACCAAGTGCTGTGTCCTCACTGTGCCAGTGCACCTGCTTCCTGCTGAGAGGAGGCAATATGTTACCAAGTGCTGTGTCCTCACTGTGC
The DNA here is from genome assembly GCF_040938575.1 of Ambystoma mexicanum. NCBI lineage: Eukaryota > Metazoa > Chordata > Amphibia > Caudata > Ambystomatidae > Ambystoma > Ambystoma mexicanum. Next base: position 7,915,059 of record NC_090927.1, read on the forward strand.
CAGTGCACCTGCTTCCTGCTCAGAAGGGGCAATTTGTTACCAAGTGCTGTGTCCTCACTGTGCCAGTGCACCTGCTTCCCGCTGAGAAGGGCAACATGTTACCAAGTGCTGTGTCCTCACTGTGCCAGTGCACCTGCTTCCTGCTGAGAAGGGGCAACATGTTACCAAGTGTTGTGTCCTCACTGTGCCAGTGCACCTGCTTCCTGCTGAGAAGGGGCAATATGTTACCAAGTGCTGTGTCCTCACTGTGCCAGTGCACCTTCTTCCTGCTGAGAAGGGGCAATATGTTACCAAGTGCTGTGACCTCACTGTGCCAGTGCACCTGCTTCCTGCTGAGAAGGGGCAATATGTTACCAAGTGATGTGTCCTCACTGTGCCAGTGCACCTGCTTTCTGCTGAGAAGGGGCAATATGTTACCAAGTAATGTGACCTCACTGTGCCAGTGCACCCACTTCCTGCTGAAAGGGGGCAATATGTCACCCAGTACTGTGTCCTCACTGTGCCAGTGCACCTGCTTCCTGCTGAGAAGGGGCAATATGTTACCAATACTGTGTCCTCACTGTGCCAGTGCACCTGCTTCCTGCTGAGAAGGGGCAGTATGTTACCATGTGCTGTGTCCTCACTGTGCCAGTGCACCTGCTTCCTGCTGACAAGGGGCAATATGTTATCAAGTGCTTTGTCCTCACTATTTCAGTGCACGTGCTTCCTGCTGAGAAGGGGCAATATGTTACCAAGTGCTGTGTCCTCACTGTGCCAGTGCACCTGCTTCCTGCTGAGAAGGGGCAATATGTCACCTAGTGCTGTGTCCTCACTGTGCCAGCGCACATGCTGCCTGCTGAGAAGGGGCAATATGTTACCAAGTGCTGTGTCCTCACTGTACCAGTGTACCTGCTTCCTGCTGAGAAGGGGCAATATGTTACCTAGTGCTGTGTCCTCACTGTGCCAGTGCACCTGCTTCCTGCTGAGAAGGGGCAATATGTTACCAAGTGCTGTGTCCTCACTGTCCAGTGCACATGCTGCCTGCTGAGAAGGAGCAATATGTTACCAATACTGTGTCCTCACTGTGACAGTGCACCTGCCTCCTGCTGAGAACGGGCAATATGTTACCATGTGCTGTGTTCTCACTGTGCCAGTGTACCTGTTTCCTGCTGAGAAGGGGCAATATGTTACCAAGTGCTGTGTCCTCACTGTCCAGTGCACATGCTGCCTGCTGAGAAGGGGCAATATGCTACCAATACTATGTCCTCACTGTGACAGTGCACCTGCCTCCTGCTGAGAAGGGGCAATATGTTACCAATACTGTGCCCTCACTGTGCCAGTGCACCTGCTTCCTGCTGAGAAGGGGCAATATGTTACCAATACTGTGTCCTCACTGTGACAGTGCACCTGCCTCCTGCTGAGAAGGGGCAATATGTTACCAAGTGCTGTGTCCTCACTGTGCCATTGCACCTGCTTCCTGCTGAGAAGGGGCAATAGGTTACCTAGTGCTGTGTCCTCACTGTGCCAGTGCACTTGTTTCCTGCTGAAAGGGGGCAATATGTTACCCAGTACTGTGTCCTCACTGTGCCAGTGCACCTGCTTCCTGCTGAGAAGGGGCAATATGTTACCAAGTGATGTGTCCTCACTGTGCCAGTGCACCTGCTTCCTGCTGAGAAGGGGCAATATGTTACCAAGTGCTGTGTCCTCACTGTGCCAGTGCACCTGCTTCCTGCTGAGAAGGGGCAATATGTTACCAAGTGCTGTGTCCTCACTGTGCCAGTGCACCTGCTTCCTGCTGAGAAGGGGCAATATGTTACCAAGTGCTGTGTCCTCACTGTGCCAGTGCACCTGCTTCCTGCTGAGAGGAGGCAATATGTTACCAAGTGCTGTGTCCTCACTGTGCCAGTGCACCTGCTTCCTGCTGAGAAGGGGCAATATGTTACCAAGTGCTGTGTCCTCACTGTGCCAGTGCACCTGCTTCCGCTGAGAAGGGCAACATGTTACCAAGTGCTGTGTCCTCACTGTGCCAGTGTACCTGCTTCCCGCTGAGAAGGGCAACATGTTACCAAATGTTGTGTCCTCACTGTGCCAGTGCACCTGCTTCCTGCTGAGAAGGGGCAACATGTTACCTAATGTTGTGTCCTCACTGTGCCAGTGCACCTGCTTCCTGCTGAGAAGGGGCAATATGTTTGTTTGTTTGTTTGTTTGTTTGTTTAGAATTTATTGTGCGCACCGGACCCTGGAGTATAAGGGCGCAAAAAGTAAGAATATGTACAGCTTAGAGCATAGGTTACAGGTTACAGTTACAAGTTACAGACATTACCAGTTACAGAAATTACCAGTTACAGGTGCAAGTTTACAATACAGGTTTACAATCGTATGATGCAGATACTGTGTAGCAAACAGGCGTGAGCATTATCATGGGTTCAATTAGCAGTTGCTGTCGTTAGCCAGTTAATTACAATTTGCCTGAATTTGGAAAAGGAATGTTCTAGCCTCGCAGTAATGGGTAATTCGTTCCACAATTGAGCAGCTTTGACTGGGAAGCTAGCTCCGCCTATGGTGGTCAGTTTAAAGCGTGGTACTTGTAGGCGGTTGGTGTAAGCAAGTCTGGTTTGTCTTGTGGGGTGTGTTCTGGTGAATCTGTCCTTAAGGTATTGGGGGGCTTTGTTGTGTAGAGATTTGTATGTGAGAGATGCCGTTTTGAGTCTGATTTTCTCGTGGGTGGAGAGCCATTTGTGTTTCCTTCTTATTACTGTAATGTGTTCTCTCCTGGGGATGTTCAATGCCGCTCGGAGGGCCTTGTTTTGCTGTATCTGGATTTTGTTTATGATAGATTTATTGGCTCCTATGTACAGTGCGTTACAATAATCTAGTTTGGAGATGATAAGGGCTCTGGCTAAAGTTAGACAGCTGTGCTGGGAAAGGAATTGTTTTCCTGCTCTAATGAGCTTACATGTGTAGGCTGTCGAGGAAGCTAGGGAGTTTACCTGTTTGGAAAATGATAGGGTAGAATCAAGGTAGATCCCTAATGTTTTAACTTCTTTGGCAACTTGTATGCAGTTCCCATCTATGATAAAGGAAGAGTAGTTTGTGCTTAGTTTTTTGATGAGGGGTGCGGTGCCTAGGATAAGAAGCTCAGTTTTATCATCGTTCAGGCATAGGCCATGGGTTGCCATCCATGCCTGAACGATGCTGTATATTTTGTTCACCATTGCTAGATCTTTTTCGTAAACCCCTGTGAGTGGGAGGAGGATCTGGGTATCATCAGCGTAGTTGGTATACGTGATACCCAGAAGGTCCAAATCATCAAACAGAGGCTTAGTGAATATGTTATATAGCGTTGGTGAAACGCATGATCCCTGTGGCACGCCGCAGGTAATAGGGATGGGGTCTGCAGCTGCTATAGGTGAGAAAACCCTCATGGTGCGGTCACTGAGGAAGGATTGTATCCATGCTATAGCCTCAGTGGAGAAGTGTGCTGCTGAATCTAGGTGGTTACATAGGACTTTATGGTCCACTAAATCAAAAGCGGCCGATAGGTCTAGTAGCAGGAGGAGTGCTGGTTTTCCAGAGTCTCTTACTTTGTCTATTTGGGCTTTCAGGTCAATCAATGCAGTTTCTGTGCCGTGAAGAGGGCGGAAGCCAGATTGTCGGGAGCCTAGTAGTTGGTTTTGTTCCAGGAAACTCTGGATTTGTATATATGCCACCTTATCCAGTATCTTCAGAAGGAATGGTACCGTAGTAATAGGTCTATAGTTAGTGGGTATGGTGGGGTCTAGAGTAGCCTTTTTTAAGAGTGGGAGCACCCAGGACTCTTTTAAGTTACTGGGGATAATGCCTGTGATAAAGGAGGCATTAATTAACTTGGTGATAAATGGTGCTAGATCTCGTGCGGCATCTTTGATGAGTTGTGCTGGACATAAGTCTCCTTTGCAGTTGGACGGTTTTAGACCGAGTATTACTTTCTCTACTTCTAGTATGGAGACTTTGGAGAAGTGGAATTGCGTAGTGGGTTTGGAGTTAGGGAGTGTCTTGATAGGCGGTAATATGTTGGGTGCTAGGGTCTCACGTTTTAGTTCTATTTTCTTTTGGAGGTTTCGGACTTTGTTAGAGAGGGCTTGCTGGATTTCGGAGCACCACTTTTTATCTTTAAGACAGTTGTCTTGAGGTGTTATTGGGTTTTCCAGTTCTCTGAGTATGGCGAACAGTTCTTTAGTACTTGATTTGGCTTGTGTGATTCTGTTATTGTAGGTCTCTTGTTTAGCTAAGATGATTTCTTTTTTGTAGTGAGAAGAGATTTTAGCTAGTTTCAGTTTATTTTCTGGGCTGGGGTTAATTTTCCATGTATTTTCCCATTTCCTTTTTTCTAATCTCAGATTTTTTAAGAGAGGGGTGAACCAATTGTTCAGGTGGTTCTTTGGCTTGCTGTTTCTGAGCTTGAGTGGTGCGATGTTGTCAAGAGTTTTGTTCATGATATTGTTAAATTCTTCCACTAGGCTGTTAGGGTTAAGGTTGTCAGGTAGGGCGACCAAAGTGGGCATGATGCCGGGGAGTAGTTTGTCTAGTGTCATGTTTTTTTTATTTCTGGTAAGTGCAGGAGGTGCACATGGTTGTTGCAGTTTGGGGGTGGCAGTGTCCAAGGAGAATGAGATTAGATGGTGATCTGACCAGATTTGGGGTGAGATGGTGAGAGTGGCTATATTGCAATTGTGGTCAGCAATCCAATCAAGGGTTCTCCCTTTGATATGGGTGGGCTCAAGCACTCTTTGTGTGTAGCCCAGTTCTGTTAGGGTGTTGGAGGCTGCTGTGGCTTGTAAGTCGTTGATATCATTGAAGCCAATATTGAGGTCGCCTAGTACTATTGATTGAGTAGTATCTTTAAGGTTTTCTGATAGGATGGTAGTTAAGTCTTCTATGAAATTCTTGATTGGACCTGGAGGTCTGTATATCAAATGAATGTTAAGGGTTTGTGAGTTAGTTGTAGGTGTCTTGGTGGACATTATCTCACAAGATTCAATGGTTGGTGAGGGGGTGAGTCTCATCTGGAGTTTAGTTTTGACGATGATGGCTAGTCCTCCACCTCGAGCTCCGCACCTATCCGATCTGAGGATAGTGTAATTATTGGGCACAGCTAGGGATAGTGCTGGGCCTGATGCCTCATGTAGCCAAGTTTCTGTAATGGCTAGGAAGTCGTAATCTTCTGTCAGGATAATTTCCGATATTTCTATGGCGTGGGCGACTAAGGATCTAGCGTTTATTAAGGCTCCTTTGAGTTTAGGTGTGCGGTTAAGATGTGTAGCAGTATTTTTTGCAGCATTGGGAGCGGCAATTGTTTCTTTATTGGTTTGGTAGTTGTTGAGCTTAACGTGGTTATGGGTGAATGGTTTGCGAGTAGGTTCTTTTTTGGTTCGAGTAGTGTTAGTTTCGTATTTGATGAGCGGATCAAAGATTCTGGGTAGTCTTGCTCGTAATCTTAGGTTTCTGTCAGCTATGTTATATTGTGTAGTGGAATGTTGTATTGTAGTTGCTATAAGAGGCGACATGGTGAGATGTTCCCATGGGGTGAGTGAGGAGGCCAGGTATACTAGGTAGGATAGTATAAGGAGCATTGTGTAATGTGTAAGCGTTCTGTGTCTGGATAGATGGCTAGAGTTTTAGTTATGGTGTAGTGCAGGCAGAGTAACTGCTAAGTCTGCTATGTTGTCTGCTATGTTACCAAGTGCTGTGTCCTCACTGTGCCAGTGCACCTGCTTCCTGCTGAGAAGGGGCAATATGTTACCAAGTGATGTGACCTCACTGTGCCAGTGCACCCGCTTCCTGCTGAAAGGGGCAATATGTCACCCAGTACTGTGTCCTCACTGTGCCAGTGCACCTGCTTCCTGCTGAGAAGGGGCAATATGTTACCAATACTGTGTCCTCACTGTGCCAGTGCACCTGCTTCCTGCTGAGAAGGGGCAGTATGTTACCAAGTGCTGTGTCCTCACTGTGCCAGTGCACCTGCTTCCTGCTGAGAAGGGGCAATATGTTACCAAGTGCTGTGTCCTCACTGTGCCAGTGCACCTGCTTCCTGCTGAGAAGGGGCAATATGTTACCAAGTGCTTTGTCCTCACTGTTTCAGTGCACGTGCTTCCTGCTGAGAAGGGGCAATATGTTACCAAGTGCTGTGTCCTCACTGTGCCAGTGCACCTGCTTCCTGCTGAGAAGGGGCAATATGTCACCTAGTGCTGTGTCCTCACTGTGCCAGTGCACATGCTGCCTGCTGAGAAGGGGCAATATGTTACCAAGTGCTGTGTCCTCACTGTGCCAGTGTACCTGCTTCCTGCTGAGAAGGGGCAATATGTTACCTAGTGCTGTGTCCTCACTGTGCCAGTGCACCTGCTTCCTGCTGAGAAGGGGCAATATGTTACCAAGTGCTGTGTCCTCACTGTCCAGTGCACATGCTGCCTGCTGAGAAGGGGCAATATGTTACCAATACTGTGTCCTCACTGTGACAGTGCACCTGCCTCCTGCTGAGAAGGGGCAATATGTTACCATGTGCTGTGTTCTCACTGTGCCTGTGTACCTGTTTCCTGCTGAGAAGGGGCAATATGTTACCAAGTGCTGTGTCCTCACTGTCCAGTGCACATGATGCCTGCTGATAAGGGGCAATATGTTACCAATACTGTGTCCTCACTGTGACAGTGCACCTGCCTCCTGCTGAGAAGGGGCAATATGTTACCATGTGCAGTATTTTCACTGTGCCATTGTACCTGTTTCCTGCTGAGAAGGGGCAATATGTTACCAATACTGTGTCCTCACTGTGCCAGAGCACCTGCTTCCTGCTGAGAGGAGGCAATATATTACCAAGTGCTGTGTCCTCACTGTGCCAGTGCACCTGCTTCCTGCTGAGAAGGGGCAATATGTTACCAAGTGCTGTGTCCTCACTGTGCCAGTGCACCTGCTTCCGCTGAGAAGGGCAACATGTTACCAAGTGCTGTGTCCTCACTGTGCCAGTGTACCTGCTTCCCGCTGAGAAGGGCAACATGTTACCAAATGTTGTGTCCTCACTGTGCCAGTGCACCTGCTTCCTGCTGAGAAGGGGCAACATGTTACCTAATGTTGTGTCCTCACTGTGCCAGTGCACCTGCTTCCTGCTGAGAAGGGGCAATATGTTACCAAGTGCTGTGTCCTCACTGTGCCAGTGCACCTGCTTCCTGCTGAGAAGGGGCAATATGTTACCAAGTGATGTGACCTCACTGTGCCAGTGCACCCTCTTCCTGCTGAAAGGGGCAATATGTCACCCAGTACTGTGTCCTCACTGTGCCAGTGCACCTGCTTCCTGCTGAGAAGGGGCAATATGTTACCAATACTGTGTCCTCACTGTGCCAGTGCACCTGCTTCCTGCTGAGAAGGGGCAGTATGTTACCAAGTGCTGTGTCCTCACTGTGCCAGTGCACCTGCTTCCTGCTGAGAAGGGGCAATATGTTACCAAGTGCTGTGTCCTCACTGTGCCAGTGCACCTGCTTCCTGCTGAGAAGGGGCAATATGTTACCAAGTGCTTTGTCCTCACTGTTTCAGTGCACGTGCTTCCTGCTGAGAAGGGGCAATATGTTACCAAGTGCTGTGTCCTCACTGTGCCAGTGCACCTGCTTCCTGCTGAGAAGGGGCAATATGTCACCTAGTGCTGTGTCCTCACTGTGCCAGTGCACATGCTGCCTGCTGAGAAGGGGCAATATGTTACCAAGTGCTGTGTCCTCACTGTGCCAGTGTACCTGCTTCCTGCTGAGAAGGGGCAATATGTTACCTAGTGCTGTGTCCTCACTGTGCCAGTGCACCTGCTTCCTGCTGAGAAGGGGCAATATGTTACCAAGTGCTGTGTCCTCACTGTCCAGTGCACATGCTGCCTGCTGAGAAGGGGCAATATGTTACCAATACTGTGTCCTCACTGTGACAGTGCACCTGCCTCCTGCTGAGAAGGGGCAATATGTTACCATGTGCTGTGTTCTCACTGTGCCTGTGTACCTGTTTCCTGCTGAGAAGGGGCAATATGTTACCAAGTGCTGTGTCCTCACTGTCCAGTGCACATGATGCCTGCTGAGAAGGGGCAATATGTTACCAATACTGTGTCCTCACTGTGACAGTGCACCTGCCTCCTGCTGAGAAGGGGCAATATGTTACCATGTGCAGTATTTTCACTGTGCCATTGTACCTGTTTCCTGCTGAGAAGGGGCAATATGTTACCAATACTGTGTCCTCACTGTGCCAGAGCACCTGCTTCCTGCTGAGAAGGGGCAATATGTTACCAAGTGCTGTGTCCTCGCTGTGCCATTGCACCTGCTTCCTGCTGAGAAGGGGCAATATGTTACCAAGTGCTGTGTCCTCGCTGTGCCAGTGCAGCTGCTTCCTGCTGAAAGGGGGCAATATGTTACCCAGTACTGTGTCCTCACTGTGCCAGTGCACCTGCTTCCTGCTGAGAAGGGGCAATATGTTACCAAGTGATGTGTCCTCACTGTGCCAGTGCACCTGCTTCCTGCTGAGAAGGGGCAATATGTTACCAAGTGCTGTGTCCTCACTGTGCCAGTGCACCTGCTTTCTGCTGAGAAGGGACAATATGTTACCAAGTGCTGTGTCCTCACTGTGCCAGTGCACCTGCTTCCTGCTGAGAGGGGGCAATATGTTACCAAGTGCTGTGTCCCCACTGTGCCAGTGCACCTGCTTCCTGCTGAGAGGGGGCAATATGTTACCAAGTGCTGTGTCCTCACTGTGCCAGTGCACCTGCTTCCTGCTGAGAAGGGGCAATATGTTACCAAGTGCTGTGTCCTCACTGTGCCAGTGTACCTGCTTCCTGCTGAGAAGGGGCAATATGTTACCAAGTGTTGTGTCCTCACTGTGCCAGTGCACCTGCTTCCTGCTGAGAAGGGGCAATATGTTACCAAGTGCTGTGTCCTCACTGTGCCAGTGCACCTGCTTCCTGCTGAGAAGGGGCAATATGTTACCAAGTGCTGTGACCTCACTGTGCCAGTGCACCCGCTTCCTGCTGAGAAGGGGCAATATGTTACCACGTGCTGTTGAAGTTCTGTTACTGTCCATATGTGAAAGGTGCACATGTTCAGAGCCTGGCAATACCTGGGCATGAAAAGCATAGCTTCCAAGTGGCACCTGCCTGTGTGGCACAGTCCTGGCTGTCAGGAGGCAGCGCGTGGAGTTCTGGGGCTTGTATGTAGGTTGTGGTTTGTATTGTATTTTGACTAAAAGGCGACCACTGGGCGCACGTGTTGTACGTGGTTTGGAGACACTTCATTTTCGGGTACAAAACTTGCCCACATGAGCCCCAATGTTAATTGGCTGCAAAGTTACATCATCAATTGGAATTTAAGCAAATGGTAACCTGGCAGTATCCAATCTCTCACCGTGCAAAGCCCCTCCCCATCCCTACCAAGCCACCTCCTGTAAGTGCTGAAAGAGTGAATGTGACAAACCTTCGAAGTGAAGTCTGCAGCCGCTCCTTATCACACCACCCCCCTCCTGTACAAGTGCTGAAAGAATGAATGTGACAAACCTGCAAAGAGAAGTCTGCAGCCGCTCCTTATCACACCCTCCACTTCCCCCTCCTGTGCAAGTGCTGAAAGATTGAATGTGACAAACCTGCAAAGAGAAGACTGCAGCCTCTCCTTATCACACCCTCCACTTCCCCCCTCCTGTGCAAGTACTGAAAGAGTGAATGTGACAAACTTGCAGAGTGAAGTCTGCAGCCGCTCCTTATCACACCCTCCACTCCCCCTCCTGTGCAAGTGCTGAAAGAATGAATGTGACAAACCTGCAGAGTGAAGTCCACAGCCGCTCCTTATCACACCCTCCACTCCCCCTCCTGTGCAAGTGCTGAAAAAATGAATGTGACAAACCTGCAGAGTGAAGTCCGCAGCCGCTCCTTATCACACCCTCCACTCCCCATCCTGTGCAAGTGCCGTAAGAATGAATGTGACAAACCTGCGGAGTGAAGTCTGCAGCCGCTCCTTATCACACCCTCCACTCCCCCTCCTGTGCAAGTGCTGAAAGAATGAATGTGACAAACCTTTGTAGTGAAGTCCGCAGCCGCTCCTTATCACACCCTCCATCTCCCCCTGTGCAAGTGCTGAAAGAATAAATGTGACAAACCTTTGGAGTGAAGTCTGCAGCCGCTCCTTATGACACCCTCCACCCCCTCCTGTACAAGTGCTGAAAGAATGAATGTGACAAACTTGCAGAGTGAAGTCTGCAGCCGCTCCTTATCACACCCTGCACTTCCCCCCTCCTGTGCAAGTGCTGAAAGAGTGAATGTGGCAAACCTTTGGAGTGAAGTCTGCAGCCGCTCCTCATCACACCCTCCACTCCCCCTCCTGTGCAAGTGCTGAAAGAGTGAATGTGACAAACGTGCAGAGTGAAGTCTGCAGCCTCTCCTTATCACACCATCCACCCCCCTCCTGTGCAAGTGCTGAAAGAATGAATGTGACAAACCTTTGGAGTGAAGTCCGCAGCCGCTCCTTATCACACCCTCCACCCCCCCCGTGCAAGTGCTGAAAGAATAAATGTGACAAACCTTTGGAGTGAAGTCCGCAGCCGCTCCTTATCACACCCTCCACCCCCCCCTGTGCAAGTGCTGAAAGAATAAATGTGACAAACTTGCAGAGTGAAGTCTGCAGCCGCTCCTTATCACACCCTGCACTTCCCCCCTCCTGTGCAAGTGCTGAAAGAATGAATGTGACAAACTTGCAGAGTGAAGTCTGCAGCCGCTCCTCATCACACCCTCCACTCCCCCTCCTGTGCAAGTGCTGAAAGAGTGAATGTGACAAACTTGCAGAGTGAAGTCTGCAGCCTCTCCTTATCACACCATCCACCCCCCTCCTGTGCAAGTGCTGAAAAAATGAATGTGACAAACCTGCGGAGTGAAGTCTGCAGCCGCTCCTTATCACACCCTGCACTTCCCCCCTCCTGTGCAAGTGCTGAAAGAGTGAATGTGACAAACCTTTGGAGTGAAGTCTGCAGCCGCTCCTTATCACGCCCTCCACTCCCCCTCCTGTGCAAGTGCTGAAAGAGTGAATGTGACAAACCTGCGGAGTGAATGTCTGCAGCCGCTCCTTATCACACCCTCCACTTCCCCCTCCTGTGCAAGTGCCGTAAGAATGAATGTGACAAACCTGCGGAGGGAAGTCTGCAGCCGCTCCTTATCACACCCTCCACTCCCCCCCTGTCCAAGTGCCGTAAGAATGAATGTGACAAACCTGCGGAGTGAAGTCTGCAGCCGCTCCTTATCACACCCTCCACTTCCCCCCTCCTGTGCAAGTGCCGTAAGAATGAATGTGACAAACCTGCGGAGTGAAGTCTGCAGCCCCTCCTTATCACACCCCCCCACTCCCCTCCTCCTCCCTCCTGTGCAAGTGCCGTAAGAAAGAATGTGACAAACCTTTGGAGTGAAGTCTGCAGCCGCTCCTTATCACACCCTCCACTTCCCCCCTCCTGTGCAAGTGCCGTAAGAATGAATGTGACAAACCTGCGGAGTGAAGTCTGCAGCCGCTCCTTATCACACCCTCCACTTCCCCCCTCCTGTGCAAGTGCTGTAAGAATGAATGTGACAAACCTGCGGAGTGAAGTCTGCAGCCGCTCCTTATCACACCCTCCACTTCCCCCCTCCTGTGCAAGTGCCGTAAGAATGAATGTGACAAACCTGCGGAGTGAAGTCTGCAGCCGTTCCTTATCACACCCTCCACTTCCCCACTCCTGTAAGTGCTGAAAGAGTGAACGTGACAAACTTGCAGAGTGAAGTCTGCAGCCGCTCCTTATCACACCCTCCACTCCCCCTCCTGTGCAAGTTCTGAAAGAGTGAACGTGACAAACCTGCGGAGTGAATGTCTGCAGCCGCTCCTTATCACACCCTCCACTTCCCCCTCCTGTGCAAGTGCCGTAAGAATGAACGTGACAAACTTGCAGAGTGAAGTCTGCAGCCGCTCCTTATCAAACCCTCCACTCCCCCCCTGTGCAAGTGCCGTAAGAATGAATGTGGCAAACCTTCGGAGTGAAGTCTGCAGCCGCTCCTTATCACACCCTCCGCTTCCCCCCTCCTGTGCAAGTGCTGAAAGAGTGAACGTGACAAACGAAGTCTGCAGCGTCTCCTTATCACACCCTCCACTCCCCCTCCTGTGCGAGTGCTGAAAGAGTGAATGTGACAAACCTGCGGAGTAAATGTCTGCAGCCGCCCCTTATCACACCCTCCACTTCCCCCTCCTGTGCAAGTGCCGTAAGAATGAACGTGACAAACTTGCAGAGTGAAGTCTGCAGCCGCTCCTTATCACACCCTCCACTCCCCCCCTCCTGTAAGTGCTGTAAGAGTGAATGTGGCAAACCTGCGGAGTGAAGTCTGCAGCCGCTCCTTATCACACCCCCCACTCCCCTCCTCCTCCCTCCTGTGCAAGTGCTGTAAGAATGAATGTGACAAACCTTTGGAGTGAAGTCTGCAGCCGCTCCTTATCACACCCTCCACTCCCCCCCCCTGTGCAAGTGCTGAAAGAATGAATGTGACAAACCTTTGGAGTGAAGTCCACAGCCGCTCCTTATCACACCCTCCACCCCCCCCTGTGCAAGTGCTGAAAGAATAAATGTGACAAACCTTTGGAGTGAAGTCTGCAGCCGCTCCTTATCACACCCTCCTCTTCCCCCCCCCTGTGCAAGTGCCGTAAGAATGAATGTGACAAACCTGCGGAGTGAAGTCTGCAGCCGCTCCTTATCACACCCTCCACTCCCCCCCCTGTGCAAGTGCCGTAAGAATGAATGTGACAAACCTGCAGAGTGAAGTCCGCAGCCGCTCCTTATCACACCCTCCACTTCCCCCCCCCCTGTGCAAGTGCAGTAAGAATGAATGTGACAAACCTGCGGAGTGAAGTCTGCAGCCGCTCCTTATCACACCCTCCACTTCCCCCCCACCCTGTGCAAGTGCCGTAAGAATGAATGTGACAAACCTGCGGAGTGAAGTCTGCAGCCGCTCCTTATCACACCCTCCACTTCCCCCCCCCCCTGTGCAAGTGCCGTAAGAATGAATGTGACAAACCTGCGGAGTGAAGTCTGCAGCCGCTCCTTATCACACCCTACACCCCCCCCTGTGCAAGTGCCGAAAGAGTGAACGTGACAAACCTGCGGAGTGAAGTCTGCCGCCGCTCCTTATCACACCCTCCACCCCCCCCCTGTGCAAGTGCCGTAAGAATGAATGTGACAAACCTGCGGAGTGAAGTCCGCAGCCGCTCCTTATCACACCCTCCACTCCCCCCCCCTGTGCAAGTGCCGAAAGAGTGAACGTGACAAACCTGCGGAGTGAAGTCCGCAGCCGCTCCTTATCACACCCTCCACTTCCCCCCCCCGTGCAAGTGCCATAAGAATGAATGTGACAAACCTGCGGAGTGAAGTCTGCAGCCGCTCCTTATCACACCCTCCACTTCCCCACTCCTGTGCAAGTGCCGAAAGAGTGAATGTGACAAACCTGCGGAGTGAAGTCCGCAGCCGCTCCTTATCACACCCTCCACTCCCCCCCCCGTGCAAGTGCCGAAAGAGTGAACGTGACAAACCTGCGGAGTGAAGTCCGCAGCCGCTCCTTATCACACCCTCCACTCCCCCCCCGTGCAAGTGCCGTAAAAATGAATGTGACAAACCTGCGAAGTGAAGTCTGCAGCCTCTCCTTATCACACCCTCCACTCCCCCCCCCGTGCAAGTGCCGAAAGAGTGAACGTGACAAACTTGCAGAGTGAAGTCTTCAGCCGCTCCTTATCACACCCTACACCCCCCCCTGTCCAAGTGCCGTAAGAATGAATGTGACAAACCCGCGGAGTGAAGTGTGCAGCCGCTCCTTGTCACACCCTCCACTCCCCCCCCTGTGCAAGTGCCGTAAGAATGAATGTGACAAACCCGCGGAGTGAAGTCTGCAGCCGCTCCTTATCACACCCTCCACTCCCCCCCCTGTGCAAGTGCCGTAAGAATGAATGTGACAAACCTGCGGAGTGAAGTCTGCAGCCGCTCCTTATCACACACCCCACTCCCCTCCTGCTCCCTCCTGTGCAAGTGCTGTAAGAATGAATGTGACAAACCTTTGGAGTGAAGTCTGCAGCCGCTCCTTATCACACACCCCACTCCCCTCCTCCTCCCTCCTGTGCAAGTGCCGTAAGAATTAATGTGACAAACCTTTGGAGTGAAGTCTGCAGCCGCTCCTTATCACACCCCTCACTCCCCTCCTCCTCCCTCCTGTGCAAGTGCTGTAAAAATGAATGTGGCAAACCTGCGGAGTGAAGTCTGCAGTCACTCCTTATCACACCCTCCACTTCCCCCTCCTGTGCAAGTGCTATAAGAATGAATGTGACAAACCTGCGGAGTGAAGTCTGCAGCCGCTCCTTATCACACCCGCCACTCCCCTCCTCCTCCCTCCTGTGCAAGTGCTGTAAAAATGAATGTGGCAAACCTGCGGAGTGAAGTCTGCAGCCGCTCCTTATCACACCCTCCACTTCCCCCTCCTGTGCAAGTGCTGTAAGAATGAATGTGACAAACCTGCGGAGTGAAGTCTGCAGCCGCTCCTTATCACACACCCCACTCCCCTCCTGCTCCCTCCTGTGCAAGTGCTGTAAGAATGAATGTGACAAACCTGCGGAGTGAAGTCTGCAGCCTCTCCTTATCACACACCCCACTCCCCTCCTGCTCCCTCCTGTGCAAGTGCTGTAAGAATGAATGTGACAAACCTGCGGAGTGAAGTCTGCAGCCTCTCCTTATCACACACCCCACTCCCCTCCTGCTCCCTCCTGTGCAAGTGCTGTAAGAATGAATGTGACAAACCTGCGGAGTGAAGTCTGCAGCCGCTCCTTATCACACCCTCCACTTCCCCCCTCCTGTAAGTGCTGTAAGAGTGAATGTGGCAAACCTGCGGAGTGAAGTCTGCAGCCGCTCCTTATCACCCCCCCCCCACTCCCCTCCTCCTCCCTCCTGTGCAAGTGCCGTAAGAATGAATGTGACAAACCTGCGGAGTGAAGTCTGCAGCCGCTCCTTATCATACCCTCCACTTCCCCCCTCCTGTAAGTGCTGTAAGAGTGAATGTGACAAACCTGCGGAGTGAAGTCTGCAGCCGCTCCTTATCACACACCCCACTCCCCTCTTGCTCCCTCCTGTGCAAGTGCTGTAAGAATGAATGTGACAAACCTGCGGAGTGAAGTCTGCAGCCGCTCCTTATCACCCCCCCCACTCCCCTCCACTTCCCCCCTCCTGTGCAAGTGCCGTAAGAATGAACGTGACAAACTTGCAGAGTGAAGTCTGCAGCCGCTCCTTATCACACCCCCCCCCCTGTGCAAGTGCTGAAAGAATAAATGTGACAAACCTGCGGAGTGAAGTCTGCAGCCGCTCCTTATCACACCCTCCACTTCCCCCCTCCTGTGCAAGTGCCGTAAGAATGAATGTGACAAACCTGCGGAGTGAAGTCTGCAGCCGCTCCTTATCACACCCCCCACTCCCCTCCTGCTCCCTCCTGTGCAAGTGCCGTAAGAATGAATGTGGCAAACCTGCGGAGTGAAGTCTGCAGCCGCTCCTTATCACACCCCCGACTCCCCTCCTCCTCCCTCCTGCGCAAGTGCCGTAAGAATGAATGTGACAAACCTGCGGAGTGAAGTCTGCAGCCGCTCCTTATCACACCCCCGACTCCCCTCCTCCTCCCTCCTGCGCAAGTGCCATAAGAATGAATGTGACAAACCTGCGGAGTGAAGTCTGCAGCCGCTCCTTATCACACCCTCCACCCCCCCCCTCCTGTGCAAGTGCCATAAGAATGAATGTGACAAACCTGCGGAGTGAAGTCTGCAGCCGCTCCTTATCACACACCCCACTCCCCTCCTCCTCCCTCCTGCGCAAGTGCCATAAGAATGAATGTGACAAACCTGCAGAGTGAAGTCTGCAGCCGCTCCTTATCACACCCTCCACCCCCCCCCCTCCTGTGCAAGTGCCGTAAGAATGAATGTGACAAACCTGCGGAGTGAAGTCTGCAGCCGCTCCTTATCACACTCCCCTCCTCCTCCCTCCTGTGCAAGTGCCGTAAGAATGAATGTGACAAACCTGCGGAGTGAAGTCTGCAGCCGCTCCTTATCACACCCTCCACCCCTCCTGTGCAAGTGCCGTAAGAATGAATGTGACAAACCCGCGGAGTGAAGTCTGCAGCCGCTCCTTATCACCCCCCCACTCCCCTCCTCCCCCCTCCTGTGCAAGTGCCGTAAGAATGAATGTGGCAAACCTGCGGAGTGAAGTCTGCAGCCGCTCCTTATCACCCCCCCCACTCCCCTCCTCCTCCCTCCTGTGCAAGTGCCGTAAGAATGAATGTGACAAACCTGCGGAGTGAAGTCTGCAGCCGCTCCTTATCACACCCCCCACTCCCCTCCTGCTCCCTCCTGTGCAAGTGCCGTAAGAATGAATGTGACAAACCTGCGGAGTGAAGTCTGCAGCCGCTCCTTATCACACCCTCCCCACTCCCCTCCTGCTCCCTCCTGTGCAAGTGCCGTAAGAATGAATGTGACAAACCTGCGGAGTGAAGTCTGCAGCCGCTCCTTATCACACCCTGCACTTCCCCCCTCCTGCGCAAGTGCCGTAAGAATGAATGTGACAAACCTGCGGAGTGAAGTCTGCAGCCGCTCCTTATCACCCCCCCCACTCCTCTCCTCCTCCCTCCTGCGCAAGTGTCGTAAGAATGAATGTGACAAACCTGCGGAGTGAAGTCTGCAGCCGCTCCTTATCACCCCCCCCCCCACTCCCCTCCTCCTCCCTCCTGTGCAAGTGCTGTAAGAATGAATGTGGCAAACCTGCGGAGTGAAGTCTGCAGCCGCTCCTTATCACCCCCCCCACTCCCCTCCTCCTCCCTCCTGTGCAAGTGCCGTAAGAATGAATGTGACAAACCTGCAGAGTGAAGTCTGCAGCCGCTCCTTATCACCCCCCCCCACTCCCCTCCTCCTCCCTCCTGCGCAAGTGCCATAAGAATGAATGTGCCAAACCTGCGGAGTGAAGTCTGCAGCCGCTCCTTATCACACCCCCCACTCCCCTCCTGCTCCCTCCTGTGCAAGTGCCGTAAGAATGAATGTGACAAACCTGCGGAGTGAAGTCTGCAGCCGCTCCTTATCACCCCCCCCCACTCCCCTCCTCCTCCCTCCTGCGCAAGTGCCGTAAGAATGAATGTGCCAAACCTGCGGAGTGAAGTCTGCAGCCGCTCCTTATCACACCCTCCACTTCCCTCCTCCCCCCTCCTGCGCAAGTGCCGTAAGAATGAATGTGACAAACCTGCGGAGTGAAGTCTGCAGCCGCTCCTTATTACACCCTCCACTTCCCCCCTCCTGCGCAAGTGCCGTAAGAATGAATGTGACAAACCTGCGGAGTGAAGTCTGCAGCCGCTCCTTATCACCCCCCCCACTCCCCTCCTCCTCCCTCCTGCGCAAGTGCCGTAAGAATGAATGTGGCAAACCCGCGGAGTGAAGTCTGCAGCCGCTCCTTATCACACCCTCCACTTCCCCCCTCCTGCGCAAGTGCCGTAAGAATGAATGTGACAAACCTGCGGAGTGAAGTCTGCAGCCGCTCCTTATCACCCCCCCACTCCCCTCCTCCTCCCTCCTGTGCAAGTGCCTTAAGAATGAATGTGACAAACCTGCGGAGTGAAGTCTGCAGCCGCTCCTTATCACACCCTCCACTTCCCCCCTCCTGCGCAAGTGCCGTAAGAATGAATGTGACAAACCTGCGGAGTGAAGTCTGCAGCCGCTCCTTATCACCCCCCCCACTCCCCTCCTCCTCCCTCCTGCGCAAGTGCCGTAAGAATGAATGTGCCAAACCTGCGGAGTGAAGTCTGCAGCCGCTCCTTATCACCCCCCCCACTCCCCTCCTCCTCCCTCCTGCGCAAGTGCCGTAAGAATGAATGTGACAAACCTGCGGAGTGAAGTCTGCAGCCGCTCCTTATCACACCCTGCACTTCCCCCCTCCTGCGCAAGTGCCGTAAGAATGAATGTGACAAACCTGCGGAGTGAAGTCTGCAGCCGCTCCTTATCACACCCTGCACTTCCCCCCTCCTGCGCAAGTGCCGTAAGAATGAATGTGCCAAACCTGCGGAGTGAAGTCTGCAGCCGCTCCTTATCACCCCCCCCACTCCCCTCCTCCTCCCTCCTGTGCAAGTGCTGTAAGAATGAATGTGACAAACCTGCGGAGTGAAGTCTGCAGCCGCTCCTTATCACACACCCCACTCCCCTCCTGCTCCCTCCTGTGCAAGTGCCGTAAGAATGAATGTGACAAACCTTTGGAGTGAAGTCTGCAGCCGCTCCTTATCACACCCTCCACTTCCCCCCTCCTGTAAGTGCTGTAAGAGTGAATGTGGCAAACCTGCGGAGTGAAGTCTGCAGCCGCTCCTTATCACACCCCCCACTCCCCTCCTCCTCCCTCCTGTGCAAGTGCTGTAAGAATGAATGTGACAAACCTGCGGAGTGAAGTCTGCAGCCGCTCCTTATCACACCCTCCACTCCCCCCCTGTCCAAGTGCCGTAAGAATGAATGTGACAAACCTGCGGAGTGAAGTCTGCAGCCGCTCCTTATCACACCCTGCACTTCCCCCCTCCTGCGCAAGTGCCGTAAGAATGAATGTGCCAAACCTGCGGAGTGAAGTCTGCAGCCGCTCCTTATCACCCCCCCCACTCCCCTCCTCCTCCCTCCTGCGCAAGTGCCGTAAGAATGAATGTGACAAACCTGCGGAGTGAAGTCTGCAGCCGCTCCTTATCACACCCTCCACCCCCCCTGTGCAAGTGCCGTAAGAATGAATGTGACAAACCTGCGGAGTGAAGTCTGCAGCCGCTCCTTATCACACCCTGCACTTCCCCCCTCCTGCGCAAGTGCCGTAAGAATGAATGTGACAAACCTGCGGAGTGAAGTCTGCAGCCGCTCCTTATCACACCCTCCACCCCCCCTGTGCAAGTGCCGTAAGAATGAATGTGACAAACCTGCGGAGTGAAGTCTGCAGCTGCTCCTTATCACACCCCCCACTCCCCTCCTCCTCCCTCCTGCGCAAGTGCTGTAAGAATGAATGTGACAAACCTTTGGAGTGAAGTCTGCAGCCGCTCCTTATCACACCCTCCTCCCCCCCCCCCTGTGCAAGTGCCGTAAGAATGAATGTGACAAACCTTTGGAGTGAAGTCTGCAGCTGCTCCTTATCACACCCCCCACTCCCCTCCTCCTCCCTCCTGCGCAAGTGCTGTAAGAATGAATGTGACAAACCTTTGGAGTGAAGTCTGCAGCCGCTCCTTATCACACCCTCCACCCCCCCCCCCCCTGTGCAAGTGCCGTAAGAATGAATGTGACAAACCTTTGGAGTGAAGTCTGCAGCCGCTCCTTATCACCCCCCCCCACTCCCCTCCTCCTCCCTCCTGTGCAAGTGCCGTAAGAATGAATGCGGCAAACCTGCGGAGTGAAGTCTGCAGCCGCTCCTTATCACCCCCCCCAATCCCCCTCCCTCCTGTGCAAGTGCCGTAAGAATGAATGTGACAAACCTTTGGAGTGAAGTCTGCAGCCGCTCCTTATCACACCCTCCACTCCCCCCCTCCTGTGCAAGTGCCGTAAGAATGAATGTGGCAAACCTGCGGAGTGAAGTCTGCAGCCGCTCCTTATCACCCCCCCACTCCCCTCCACCCCCCCCTGTGCAAGTGCCGTAAGAATGAATGTGCCAAACCTGCGGAGTGAAGTCTGCAGCCGCTCCTTATCACACCCTGCACTTCCCAGACTGGACTTGTGAAGGTGCTTCCAGGCGCTCGATCTCTGGCAGGGGAATAAGATCGCACCCGCTTATATCGCTGCAAAGTTTCATCGCGCAGTGCTCCTCACGCGGAGGCCCCGCCCACCCGCAGATGCTGCAGCCAATCACATAGCGTCAACAGGCAAATATGCAAATACGGCAGCGTGATGGCCCCGCCCTCCACCAGCTCTGCTCCTGGGATTGGCCTGGGATGATTTCTCTAGCTCCGCCCCTTCCCATTCTGTCATCTGTGCGGGGGTTGGGGAGGTGCCAAATACCATGCAACCCCAGGAGCTCCCCCTTGCCACCCGAAACGTTATCTGCAGACTCTGGGCTTCCGTGCCCTGCAACTTCAAAGGATCAGGAACTTGCTTCTAGGAGCATTTTCTTTCCTCCCAGTCAAATCTTCTATCTCTCGGCCTCTCACTCCCCTGAGACGCACAGGCTGCACCCCTGCTGTGCAGCCAGTGCCCCTGAGTCACAGCCCCCCTGAGACACACAGGCTGCACCCCTGCTGTGCAGCCAGTGCCCCTGAGTCACAGCCAACCCCTGAGACACACAGGCTGCACCCCTGCTCTTCAGCCTGTGCCCCCGAGTCACAGCCCCCCTGAGACGCACAGGCTGCACCCCTGCTCTGCAGCCTGTGCCCCCGAGTCACAGCCCCCCTGAGACGCACAGGCTGCACCCCTGCTCTGCAGCCTGTGCCCCCGAGTCACAGCCCCCCTGAGACGCACAGGCTGCACCCCTGCTCTGCAGCCAGTGCCCCCGAGTCACAGCCCCCCTGAGACGCACAGGCTGCACCCCTGCGCAGCCTGTGCCCCCGAGTCACAGCCCCCCTGAGACCCCGAGTCACAGCCCCCCTGAGACGCACAGGCTGCACCCCTGCTCTGCAGCCAGTGCCCCCGAGTCACAGCCCCCCTGAGACGCACAGGCTGCGCCCCCGGCTCTGCAGCCAATGCCCTGAGTCACAGCCACCCCCTGAGACACACAGGCTGCGCCCCCGGCTCTGCAGCCAATGCCCTGAGTCACAGCCCCCCTGAGACACACAGGCTTCACCCCCGGCTCTGCAGCCAGTGTCCCCGAGTCACAGCCCCCCTGAGACACACAGGCTGCACCCCTGCTCTGCAGCCAGTGCCCCCGAGTCACAGCCCCCCTGAGATGCACAGGCTGCGCCCTCGGCTCTGCAGCCAGTGTCCCCGACTCACAGCCCCCCTGAGACACACAGGCCACGCCCCCGGCTCTGCAGCCAATGCCCTGAGTCACAGCCCCCCTGAGACACACAGGCTGTGCCTCCGGCCCCCCTAAGACACACAGGCTGCACCCCTGCTCTGCAGCCAGTGCCCCCGAGTCACAGCCCCCCTGAGACGCACAGGCTGCACCCCTGCTGTGCAGCCAGTGCCCCCGAGTCACAGCCCCCCTGAGACACACAGGCTGCACCCCTGCTCTGCAGCCAGTGCCCCCGAGTCACAGCCCCCGTGAGACGCACAGGCTGCACCCCTGCTGTGCAGCCAGTGCCCCCGAGTCACAGCCCCCCTGAGACACACAGGCTGCGCCCCCGGCTCTGCAGCCAGTGCCCTGAGTCACAGCCACCCCCTGAGACACACAGGCTGCACCCCTGCTGTGCAGCCAGTGCCCCCGAGTCACAGCCCCCCTGAGACACACAGGCTGCACCCCTGCTCTGCAGCCAGTGCCCCCGAGTCACAGCCCCCCTGAGACGCACAGGCTGCACCCCTGCTCTGCAGCCAGTGCCCCCGAGTCACAGCCCCCCTGAGACACACAGGCTGCGCCCCCGGCTCTGCAGCCAGTGCCCTGAGTCACAGCCACCCCCTGAGACACACAGGCTGCACCCCCGGCTGTGCAGCCAGTGCCCCCGAGTCACAGCCCCCTGAGACACACAGGCTGCACCCCCGGCTGTGCAGCCAGTGCCCCCGAGTCACAGCCCCCCTGAGACACACAGGCTGCGCCCCTGGCTCTGCAGCCAGTGCCCTGAGTCACAGCCACCCCCTGAGACACACAGGCTGCACCCCCGGCTGTGCAGCCAGTGCCCCGGAGTCACAGCCCCCTGAGACACACAGGCTGCACCCCCGGCTGTGCAGCCAGTGCCCCCGAGTCACAGCCCCCCTGAGTCACACAGGCTGCACCCCTGGCTGTGCAGCCAGTGCCCCCGAGTCACAGCCCCCCTAATACGCACAGGCTGCACCCCTGCTCTGCAGCCAGTGCCCCCGAGTCACAGCCCCCCTGAGACACAGCCCCCCTGAGACACACAGGCTGCACCCCTGGCTGTGCAGCCAGTGCCCCTGAGTCACAGCCCCCCCCTGAGACACACAGGCTGCACCCCAGGCTGTGCAGCCAGTGCCCCTGAGACACAGCCCCCCTGAGACTCACAGGCTGCACCCCCGGCTGTGCAGCCAGTGCCCCCGAGTCACAGCCCCCTGAGACACACAGGCTGCAGCCCTGGCTGTGCAGCCAGTGCCCCCGAGTCACAGCCCCCTGAGACGCACAGGCTGCAGCCCTGGCTGTGCAGCCAGTGCCCCCGAGTCACAGCCCCCCTGAGACGCACAGGCTGCACCCCTGCTGTGCAGCCAGTGCCCCCGAGTCACAGCCCCCCTGAGACACACAGGCTGCACCCCTGCTCTGCAGCCAGTGCCCCCGAGTCACAGCCCCCCTGAGACGCACAGGCTGCACCCCCGGCTCTGCAGCCAGTGCCCTGAGTCACAGCCACCCCCTGAGACACACAGGCTGCGCCCCCAGCTCTGCAGCCAATGCCCTGAGTCACAGCCCCCCTGAGACACACAGGCTTCACCCCCGGCTCTGCAGCCAGTGTCCCCGAGTCACAGCCCCCCTGAGACACACAGGGTGCACCCCTGCTCTGCAGCCAGTGCACCCGAGTCACAGCCCCCCTGAGACACACAGGCTGCGCCCCCGGCTCTGCAGCCAGTGTCCCTGACTCACAGCCCCCCTGAGACACACAGGCTGCGCCCCTGGCTCTGCAGCCAATGCCCTGAGTCACAGCCCCCCTGAGACACACAGGCTGTGCCTCCGGCTCTGCAGCCAGTGCCCCCGAGTCACAGCCCCCCTAAGACACACAGGCTGCACCCCTGCTCTGCAGCCAGTGCCCCCGAGTCACAGCCCCCCTGAGACGCACAGGCTGCGCCCCGGCTCTGCAGCCAGTGTCCCTGACTCACAGCGCCCCTGAGTCACACAGGCTGCGCCCCCGGCTCTGCAGCCAGTACCCTGAGTCACAGCCACCCCCTGAGACACACAGGCTGTGCCCCGGCTCTGCAGCCAGTGCCCTGAGTCACAGCCCCCCTGAGACACATAGGCTAAACCCTCGGCTCTGCAGCCAGTGCCCCTGAGTCACGGCCCCCCTGAGACACACAGGCTGCACCCCTGCTGTGCAGCCAGTGCCCTGAGTCACAGCCACCCCCTGAGACACACAGGCTGCGCCCCTGGCTGTGCAGCAAATGGCCCGGACTCACAGCCCCGCTGAGACACACATGCTGCACCCCTGCTGTGCAGCCAGTACCCCCGAGTCACAACCCCCCTGAGACGCACAGGCTGCGCCCCTGCTCTGCAGCCAGTGCCCCCGAGTCACAACCCCCCTGAGACGCACAGGCTGTGCCCCCGGCTCTGCTGCCAGTGCCCTGAGTCACAGCCACCCCCTGAGACACACAGGCTGCGCCCCTGGCTCTGCAGCCAGTGCCCCTGAGTCACAGCCCCCCTGAGACACACAGGCTGCACCCCTGGATGTGCAGCCAGTGCCCCTGAGTCACAGCCCCCCTGAGACACACAGGCTGCGTCCCCGGCTGTGCAGCCAGTGCCCCTGAGTCACAGCCCCCCTGAGACACAGCCCCCCTGAGACACACAGGCTGCACCCCCGGCTGTGCAGCCAGTGCCCCTGAGTCACAGCCCCCCCCCCTCAGACACACAGGCTGCACCCCCGGCTGTGCAGCCAGTGCCCCCGAGTCACAGCCCCCCCGAGTCACAGCCCCCTGAGACACACAGGCTGCAGCCCTGGCTGTGCAGCCAGTGCCCCCGAGTCACAGCCCCCTGAGACACACAGGCTGCAGCCCTGGCTGTGCAGCCAGTGCCCCCTGAGACACACAGGCTGCACCCCTGGCTGTGCAGCCAGTGCCCCCGAGTCACAGCCCCCCTGAGTCACACAGGCTGCACCCCTGGCTGTGCAGCCAGTGCCCCCGAGTCACAGCCCCCCTGAGTCACACAACTGCACCCCTGGCTGTGCAGCCAGTACCCCCGAGTCACAGCCCCCCTGAGTCACACAGGCTGCACCCCTGGCTGTGCAGCCAGTACCCCCGAGTCACAGCCCCCTGAGACACACAGGCTGCACCCCTGGCTGTGCAGCCAATGCCCCCGAGTCACAGCCCCCTGAGACACACAGGCTGCACCCCTGGCTGTGCAGCCAGTGCCCCCTTGTCACAGCCACCCGCTGAGACACACAGATTGCACCCTGGCTATGCAGCCAGTGCCCCTGAGTCACAGCCACCGATGAGACACACAGGTTGCACCCCTGGCTATGCAGCCAGTGCCCCTGAGTCACAGCCCCCTGAGACACAAAGGCTGCACCCCTGGCTGTGCAGCCAGTGCCCCCGAGTCACAGCCCTCTGAGACACACAGGCTGCACCCCTGGCTGTGCAGCCAGTGCCCCCGAGTCACAGCCCCCCTGAGTCACACAGGCTGCACCCCTGGCTGTGCAGCCAGTGCCCCTGAGTCACAGTCCCCTGAGACACACAGGCTGCACGCCTAGCTGTGCAGACAGTGCCCCTGAGTCACAGCCACCCGCTGAGACACACAGATTGCACCATGGCTATGCAGCCAGTGCCCCTGAGTCATAGCCACCCCCTGAGACACACAGGATGCACCCCTGACTCTGCAGCCAGTGCCCCTGAGTCACAGGCCCCTGAGACACACAGATTGCACCCTGGCTATGCAGCCAGTGCCCCTGAGTCACAGCCACCCCCTGAGACACACAGGCTGCTCCCTGGCTATGCAGCCAGTGCCCCTGAGTCACAGCCACCCCCTGAGACACACAGGCTGCACCCCCGGCTGTGCAGCCAGTGCCCCTGAGTCACAGCCACCGCTGAGACCCACAGGCTGCACCCTCGGCTGTGCAGCCAGTGCCCCTGAGTCACAGCCACCCGCTGAGACACACAGATTGCACCCTGGCTATGCAGCCAGTGCCCCTGAGTCACAGCCACCTGATGTATAACGTCAAATGGAGAAGGTGGGCTGGGGTCTATGATGTATGCCAACCTGATGTAAAACGTCAGTGATGTATGACGTCAAATGGCGAAGGCAGGCTGGGGTCTATGATATATGCTAACCTAACGTCAAATGGAGAAGGTGGGCTGGGGTCTATGATACATGCTAATCTGATGTATAACATCAAAAGGAGAAGGCGGGTTGGGGTCTATGATATATGCTAATGTGATGTATAACATCAAAAGGAGAAGGCGGGCTGGGGTCTACGATATATGCTAACATGAGGTATACATCAAAAGAAGAAGGCGGGCTGGGGTCTATGATATATGCTAACCTGATGGATAACATCAAAAGGAGAAGGCGGGCTGGGGTCTATGATATATGCTAACCTGATGGATAACATCAAAAGGAGAAGGCGGGCTGGGGTCTACGATATATGCTAACCTGATGGATAACATCAAAAGGAGAAGGCGGGCTGGGGTCTATGATATATGCTAATGTGATGTATAACATCAAAAGGAGAAGGCGGGCTGGGGTCTACGATATATGCTAACCTGATGGATAACATCAAAAGGAGAAGGCGGGCTGGGGTCTACGATATATGCTAACCTGATGGATAACATCAAAAGGAGAAGGCGGGCTGGGGTCTACGATATATGCTAACCTGATGGATAACATCAAAAGGAGAAGGTGGGCTGGGGTCTATGATATATGCTAATGTGATGTATAACATCAAAAGGAGAAGGCGGGCTGGGGTCTACGATATATGCTAACCTGATGGATAACATCAAAAGGAGAAGGCGGGCTGGGGTCTATGATATATGCTAACCTGATGGATAACATCAAAAGGAGAAGGTGGGCTGGGGTCTATGATATATGCTAATCTGATGTATAACATCAAAAGGAGAAGGCGGGCTGGGGTCTACGATATATGCTAACCTGATGGATAACATCAAAAGGAGAAGGCGGGCTGGGGTCTACGATATATGCTAACCTGATGGATAACATCAAAAGGAGAAGGCGGGCTGGGGTCTACGATATATGCTAACATGATGTATACATCAAAAGGAGAAGGTGGGCTGGGGTCTATGATATATGCTAATGTGATGTATAACATCAAAAGGAGAAGGCGGGCTGGGGTCTACGATATATGCTAACCTGATGGATAACATCAAAAGGAGAAGGCGGGCTGGGGTCTATGATATATGCTAATCTGATGTATAACATCAAAAGGAGAAGGCGGGCTGGGGTCTACGATATATGCTAACCTGATGGATAACATCAAAAGGAGAAAGGCGGGCTGGGGTCTACGATATATGCTAACCTGATGGATAACATCAAAAGGAGAAGGCGGGCTGGGGTCTACGATATATGCTAACATGATGTATACATCAAAAGGAGAAGGTGGGCTGGGGTCTATGATATATGCTAATGTGATGTATAACATCAAAAGGAGAAGGCGGGCTGGGGTCTACGATATATGCTAACATGATGTATACATCAAAAGGAGAAGGCGGGCTGGGGTCTATGATATATGCTAACCTGATGGATAACGTCAAATGGAGACCATGTGCTGGGGTATTGATACTGATACTGCTGTTGTACTACAGCTGGAACCTTGGTAGTGTGGCAGAGCAGTCAGGCTTATCTTAAGAGGAAGATGTGAGCTGTAGGTAAGTACCTGGAATCTTAGTCAGCAATACAATTCCAAATAAACACTTACACATAAAGATATATAAAAATATATATTTATTATATTTACACTAGAATCACCTTGAAATACTCAGTTCATATAACCAAAACACATAGGAATACTTTACGATACTTTTCAAAGGACACTGCTTAGTTGGTAGTTGCTCGCGGTAACATTTGATACAGAGATTTGACAGTAATGACAGTTCTATCATATTATCGGTAATAACGTGCACTCGCGAAGTGTAACAGAAATACAGTCAATGCATTTAGTCTGGAAACACATATAAGATAGTCACTTCTGGGAAGGAAAACAGTTGGTTAGTGTTATACTAGCAGAGCTTCAGGTTCTAGAAGCAGTTTCTTCGCACAGCAAGTCTTTTTAAAGGAATAGTGCAGTCAAAAATGTTATTGTCGTTAGCGTTCGGTCATGTGGTTTTAAGCAAACTGTGATCCATCGTAAAAAAATTTCCTATGCACCTTACCTTAGTTTTCCACACTTTTACACATGCAAAATCAATGAGCGGGCGTGGCCATCTTGTGCTAATCTTATCTGTGGATCGATCGCCCTAAATTAAAGTGCCCCTGCAGCACTAAATCATATCACCCGCCCCTGAAGCTGACATCAGTATTGCTAGCAATATTCTCCACTTATTTTCTTGACGTTAGTGGGCAGCATAGCCAAATGCACTCAATCATCACCTACGTCTTAACGTCAGTTGATGCAGTACCCGGATTATCAAAACCCACATCCTCTCACAGCACAGTGCGTCCCAAATCAGAATAGAAAACACTATTTTTAAAGGAAACATCAATACTCTGCAATTTACAATGTGCTTTTATTTCACAAAAAACGCTCAGAGAACATCCAGCGATTTCGATTTACCATCAATTTTTAAATGTCCTTCGCTTATAGTATCACAACTGTATCATGAGGCACACAGTGTTCCTTTCGGGAGAAGATGTGCATTCAATGCACCTTGAATCGCAAGGCTTCATCATCAGCTTCTTGCTAGACCACCACAAAAAATGACAGGTTGCTCCTTGTCGCTGGTACCGCCAAAGTGCATATCGGTCCCGGGCGATCGTCCCACATCAGCGTAATGGAAATCCATCCATGCTTGCTTAAGAAACCATCTGTTGGTATCTGAAAGCGATGTCATTAGCAAAACAGCTAAATGTAGCTGTGTAGAAAACAAAATACACATATATTTTAGTAGCCGTTCTTTATTCAAATGTATCCATTGACCCTGTTATTCTGCACGGGGTGAAACCTAATTAAGAACACAAACCGCAAACAATGGAAACACACAGAAAACATCAGGGACAGTTTGAGTCTTTGATGTGCTTTAGAGGTTAGCGCTATAGAGTATGTATAGCGGAAGCCGATGGAAACATTCGAACAACACATAGACAACATGATAACGGAATATTTGCAAAGAACTTGGGGTTGGTGACCCTAAATTCCCTGGGCGAACCCAGACATGGATTCCATACTCACGGTGCTCAGAGATGCACAGGTCCACCTCACTGATGAGGCACAACAAGGCTGAAACACGTGTATGGGGTTGCTGTAGGTACTCTTGTTCAGAGAGGAATTGCCTTAGCATTTCGGTGCTGGACTGCCTATGTGGCCGGGAGAAAGACTGATATGCAAATGAGTATTTCCCATCTGTGAAAGGTACATTGAGCAAAAGGCGATGGCTGTGGACATTCAAAGTGTGAAAAAAACCATAACAGGTTATCATGCCATGTTCTTTCTAGAGAGGGGCACCTGCTACCTTTTTAAAAAATGTAACAGAACTGGCAACATCAAAATTTGACAAACGAACCAAGTCCCCTTGGAAAATGTTCTGCACCCGGTACATCCAATAATACAACAGTCTCGTGAAGCAGTAGAAGTTTAGAAGTTCCTGTGGTTACTTTCTAGTCTGTAGGATGTAAGATGTTAGCAGGCTAAACCAACAGTGGAGACCCTATCAAGGCCCACAAAGGGGACACAAGCAGCAGCTTGGCTCAGAGGTAAGAGGGGGGTACCCTGGATACCTTTGGGTGCACTCCAACACTCTGGAATGACTTCACAGAGTCAGGTAAGCAATACCTTTCTTTCCACAGTACTTTAGGTTTGAAGAAAAGTTTGTGGCTGGATTCTCCTCGATGGAACAGTGCTGGACTCAACCACTGGATTCCTTGGTCTGATGACAAAAGACAGGACTATGAACAGGCTCACTCAGCAGCAGTCTCGAGAGAGGACCTCGGGCATGGCTTTCAATGACTTCTTGGCTCAGTCTGTGAATTTGGCACCTTTTCATAGAAAACGGGGTCAGGACAGCAGGGATCGCTTCACAGTGTTGCAAAGGTTCTGCAGGGGTCTCTCGTCGCCTTCTTCTTCTGTCACTTCAGCTTCCAGTGGTAGACTTGCTTTCCACTCTGGGAGCCTCACATTTCATTTAGTTCCAGCACTCACTCCTCTACAATCTCTCTCAGTATTTTACAGAAAGGGGCGTTTGGCTGTCCAGTCAGCACAGCCAGCCCCCCTATGGGAACTGGTCCTATTCAGACACTCTGGCAGACAATGGACAGGGCAGTGGAAGACTCCTGCCCACTTCTTGAATGCCCAGACGGCCTAGAGCCTAGGTGGGCATATCTATGGGTTCCCACTGAAGGCAAAAGACACACACAGGCCTCCACCCCCCAGAATGGTAGAAGAAGGGCTGACAAAGAACAACCATGCTAGAAATGGTGAATAGATAAGGGAGCCTCTGAGTTTGTACTCAGGTGCCCCTATTGTGCACTACTGAGGCTATAGACATAGCCAGTGGTAGAAACTAAACACAATAGTTGGTAGGGCATGTCCACTGCCACCAACCATAACTAGGAGTAGGTCTAAGTGACTAAAATGATGTCACTGGAATAAAGAGAAAGGGGATACTAGGTATCCCCTTGGCACTCCGGTGAAGGAGGGGTGTGCCAATCTCTTAGGTCATATAGTTTTGGGAGAGACACAGAGTGTCTCTCTATCTTTAAAAACAGTAGTTACTTAAAGATATGTATAGGATTCTTAAAGGAGGACCCTAAGGGTCCCCAGCAACACTGCCCATAAGGAGCTGTGTGCTGCAAACAGTAAAACATAGATGCATTTAAGTGATATGGAGAAAAGTATACTCCATAGGATAG
This sequence comes from Ambystoma mexicanum, assembly GCF_040938575.1. Taxonomy (NCBI): domain Eukaryota; kingdom Metazoa; phylum Chordata; class Amphibia; order Caudata; family Ambystomatidae; genus Ambystoma; species Ambystoma mexicanum. The sequence goes on from NC_090927.1 coordinate 7,944,900, forward strand.
CAAAAATACGAAGGAAAGAGTTCAGAAAGACAGAACCCCTAAGAATGAATGAGGGAAAAATGGCCCACTCATTCAGGATTAAAGAAAAAGGTCCAGAAGTCCAGCAAAAAGTGCTGGGGGTCTCGCTAGGAGAGGGGATTAAGCAGGAACCTGATAAATCTCCCTAACAGTAGGATCTTCTCAGGGCAATTGATACAAATATAATAGCCCTTCTGTTATTGCAAAACTAGACCGGGACATTCGTCAATACGTGGCGGTTAGTCTCCACCTCACTGAGACATAACCTTCAAGGTCTGCTTTGTATGGTGTTACAGTTCAACTTCCGATATATTCAAAAGACGGCAGAGTATTGAACCTCAGGTAGGAAGTGAAATTCCTCATTTCCCCATCACAGACTTTAAGAAGATAAGAGCAGGGGCCCCCGACTCTGAACCCTTGCAGACTGATATCGCCTTTTATTACTAAGTTTGTCGATATTGTCTGCTTGGTCCCCTTCCCAGGTTTTGTTATTAGGTTGGTTTAGAAGATCCGTCATTTTGGATATCTTATACACCGAAAGTTAATATTGTGGGAGCGGGCTGTTTCCGTTTATGCTGATAGAAAGGGATTAAAATGTTCTGCAACCTAACTTAGATGTGATGAGTCCTAATTAGGTCTTTATATCTGGCATAACCATTAATAGTGACCGATATAGTTTGCATCATTTTATAAGCCAGTTTGATCAGAGCATATTCAGACCCAACTCACATCTAAGTGCCTCCACCGGAGTTGCACTAGGCACATAGAGGATAGACCATAGGATTCTACCCTCTATCCTATCCAGCCAACCCACAAACGGGTCAGAAAGAAGTTCAAGTCCATAAGTCAGCCCAGGTATAGTACTGGTGCAATAGATTTTCCTTAGGCCCTCCAGAGCATTTCCACCTGAGCTGGCTACAAAACACCTTATGGACAGCCACTTCTTAATAAGATATATTGACCGTGATGCGAATTAGAAGGTGAAGCTCGAAAGGGAAAACCCAAGTAGGTGTGTCGGGCAACCACCTCCAGGGAACAATCGTTTCATTTCCAGGTACAAGGCAATTTTCTTTTGGATTTACTCCTGATAGCCAAGACTTTAGTTTGACATGTATTAATGCCCAGATTGGATGCTGCATAGGAGGATAGGGTGTTAATGGAGCGCTCCAGTCCAACATGTGTGTAATCAATAAGGAAGGTGTTATCGACATACATTAGTCATGATGCAGGCTCCTTGCCGATCCTGGGAGGGAAATGACGTGCCCCAGCCAATGCCACATCCAAATCCGATACATAAAGATGAAATAATAGGGGTACAAAAACAGACCCCTGCTTCAGCTCTGTATTGGTACTTACCGAACAGGAAACTCTCCCCTCTTGATCCAAATGGATGGATACCATTGTGTCGCTATATAGTGCTTTCATAAAGTGCAACGGTGTAGGATCAAGTCCCCATTGTGACAGTTAAACCACAAGTCCTGACGTGAGACCGTGTCGAATGCTGCGGAAAAGTCTACGAAGCACAAGTAAAGCAATTAGGAAGGCTTGCCATTGAAAGAAGGACACTTGTTGGCTTTCGGTGGCGGCCGGATATTAGAGGGAGAGGGCTGTTGAAATCTCCATGTGGTGCCACCTTGCTTGCTCTGTCTCCCCTGCTCCCCCACTCTCTCTAGCCCCAGCCACCCACACTACCCTCTCTCTGTACTGTCATGCACCCCATCCCCTCGCCCTACCCCCAACCACCCATACTACACCCTCTTTATCTTCTCAACACTACCTGCTCCCTTTATCCCCATCACACACCCTACACCCCTCGCCAGTGCGTGTTCTTCTTCTTCCCCTTATGTTTTAACTTGGCCTAAATGATTGCATAACTGATCTGTCATTATATAATTATTGCCAATAAAAAAAAGTGTAATCATGAAAAAAAGGAAGCCCATGGTTTGTACTTGTAACATATGAGTTTTCTTAATGGAATTTACCCAAAGAAATAAACCTCTCCTGGGCCTTTCTTAGTATATATTCACTGGATGTACAGACATTCATCTGTGAGCAACTTGATTCACTTGGAAACAAACCCTTGAAATGAAAGAGCAGTGGATAATCAGAGCCAGGGTGGAATCAGGGCTGTCACAGGGTTTTGTGAGGCTCGGGCAATACATTTGGTGAAGCCCCATTACTATTTTTTGCCTTGGACCAGCGGCACAAACAGCCAGAGACTCAGAGCCCCCCTTTCATTTGATGTATTAAAGAAGCCAAATGTGGTTTATTATAACTGCAAATAAAAGAAAACAAAGACATGTATCCCTTTGTGAGATACATTTAGTCCTAGGTTTTGCATTATATGCACATATATTTTCACAGTTTACATATTAAAAAGGGACTTAAGTTACTTGACATTAAAACCCCATGTACTTGACAAATGTTTTAAAAGATTAGAGCAAGCAAGGATTGTGCATCTGAGCAGGGGTGTGCCTCCCTTAGTCCACTGTATTCAGGTGATGTGAAGGGTGTTGAGCGGTAACTCTACCCCTCCCTTTCTACTCCTTCTGAACTCGTGGCCTTGAACCACCTGAGCCATTCCTACACAGAAAAGTAGAGACACAAAATATCCTTTATTCAAACAAAAGACTCTACAAAATATGCTGCTTGCACAGAGCGATTTTAAGGGTTTTTGGCACAAACACATTTGGGGATGCTCACGAATCAAAAGGACTAAGCAATCCTAAAATCTGTGCTCACCAGCCCCCATGAACCAATCACAATCCATAGCTTGACATCTCCACCGACTTTCATCAAAATAAGCATAGCATCTCCTTTAGACCCCCAATCTCCCTTTATCGGTGCTATTCTGAATAAATAAGTGATATTTCAAGGACAGCATGAGGATCCCATGGGATTGTATTCTAGCATAGGTGCAGTTCTCATTTCAACAATAACAGAAGATTGACCACCTGTACAATGCACGCAGAACACATATCACATATCCTCAAGCTGTGGTGTTTAAAAGGCAGCACCAGGAGCCAATGAACTGGCTCTAGCCATATTGGGCCTAAATGTGCAGAGATTCCTTCGTGTCACGGGAAGGCACACTGACCGACTGAAAAAGCCAGTGCCAACAATCCCAACACTGCTAATGGGCCTAGTGAATTCAATGTATTTACTTCTGCAGTGGAAGCAAGGAACATGTGAAAAACAAAATCAGGCTGTTAAAGGGATTGGGAAAGGTACATTGGGAACTAACAAACTGAAAATGGCAGCATTTCATTTGCATCTGCCACATCATTCTGTTTCAAATCAAGAGTAATCCACTTACTGATTGGACTTTGCATGCGATTGACAAAGCCCAACAAATTAATGGCATTTGCAAACACAGAAACTGCGATCATGGAAGTGGGTGCATTTTGCATCTCAGATAATAAACACATGGAGTTAAAATGTGCCTTGCCAAAATGAACATATCATGATGTGAAAATGAACAACTTGCAACAAATAAATATAAGGCATCATGTGCCCAAGGAAATGCAACCTTCACAAACATAAGTGTCTGTTTCTAGAGACATGACTTTAAGTTTCTGTTTCCTGAGAAGGGCTCAGTTTCTATTCAGAACACTCAAGCAGTGACCAGTAAGACATTTTATTAGGGCCTGTTCTCTGAGATAAGCAACAGATGACCAATAGCCTTGGAAGAAGAAAGGCTGATGATTTTACACCAGGCAAAAGTCAACAATGGAGTAGATGCCTGCTAGGAATGTGCATCCTATTCCTTTCCCCAATGCTGCTTTTACTGCAATGGCTGCTATTCGTTTACCAGTGTTCAGGTCTATGCAGAGCCTTACAGTTCCATTAGGTTTTCTGGGTGAGAGCTGTCATGGAGAGGACATTTCAGTACGGTGCCGTAATTATTGCCAAGGTCCCTTTGCGGCATGGCTTTTAACGGCTGCAAAAAGCAGCCGTTAAACAGCCATCCCGCAAAGGGAACCTTGTAATCAGGCGTTAAGGGTCGGCGCCATTTACGGCGCCGTAAACCCCTTAACGCCTGAGTCGGAATGAGGATCTGTATATAGAAGCCAGGAGGTGTATTTCTTGTCTTTCTCCCAGGAACCGATCCTAACAATGCCCTCTTCCAAGAAGAAATGAAACTTAACTGTCAAATGAAAGTCAGGATCAGCATATATGTTTGAAGATTCCAAGTAGTTTAAATGGACGATCATAGTTTGTTCATTTTCTCAAGAAACCTAAGTCACACCATAATGGTTTAAGTATCACTACAAATCTGCTTAACAGGCCTATTTATTAAGGTGACCCTTATCAAAATGTGATCTTGGGGACAAGAGTTACAACCTAAAATGTCTTTTTAACTCCCTGGAAAGTGCCACAAAGCAGAGATTCAGGTATGTGATAACTTAATACATGAAATATCTGGGGAGAAAAGTTCACGTTCATAACTATTATCATTTTTGTATAAACTGCAAAACAATTGCTGTTCGCCCCTGTGACCTCCTGCCGAGATGAGAGTTAGTTAATTACGATCAGCATGATTAGAGAAACTCAAATATTTGGCCCGCGGTAGCGGCCGTGTAGTTATGGTTAAATTGCTCAACCCATCGGAAGAACACTTTTTGGGAGACTTATAACTTCGCTCCACCTGGACGAATTCTCATCAAACTTTATAATTGGCCCGCACTTAATTCTTTGGAAAGTTTGGTGAGGTTTCGTCAACGGGGGAAAAGTTATAGGGGGTCCCAATTTTCTTTTCTTCCATAGACTGAATGGACAAAAACCAAATTTGCGGCAGGAGCGGCGGCTTGGTCCCGAAAGCGTGCTTTTGTAAATTTGGTGAAAATCAGTCCAGTACCTTTTTTTAAAAAACAGGTCAAATGTATGTCTCAAAACATTAGTGACATCTGGCTCTGCTCTGCGGTCCAATTTCCCTGTTCGCTCTGCGGTCAAAAGTCTGATTGACCTGAAGTGTGGCGTGATGTCGGTGGACATTGGACGCATCCGGTGGTTGGCTGTAGGGAAGCGTGATATGTGTCGTAATTCGTGGGTAGCTCCTCAGGCGACTACCTTCTGTGGTGACTGCAGGAAGTCTCAATTGGTATATGGATTCAACAAATATGTTTACGCAGTGCATATTTTGTTTTCCTTCGATCGTTTGGGTAAGTTGTAATAACCATATGTTCCTCCATCGTGCACACTTTTAAATATGCATTTCTCCTTGGGTGGTCACCTTTACAGAATGGTTGAGGAGGAAATTATAGAATTGGTAGAGCACCAGAAGTGAGCTGAAATGCGTGCACTTCAATATGGGGTACTTCGTTGCACTTGTTGCACATTAGGGAGTGACATGACACCATTTGCGTTTCCCATGATTTGCCACTGATCAGACCCTTTGCTTAGGCAGTGAAGGAAGACATTGCGTCATGAAAGGATTTCCTTAGCATCACACATGTAAAATATAATAATAATAATTGGCATTTATATAGCGCTATGAACCCTTGAGCGCTGCCTATTATTACCCACAGTGTGTGGTGCTCATTTATCGACCTTGGAAGGATGAAATGCTGAGTTTGGCCCTGCCGGGATTCGAACCTGAATCAGCAGAATCTGCCCCGATGTCAAAGCGAGCGCTCTACTCACTGTGCTATCGGACCGGCATTATGGACAATGTACGCAGCTACCCACATATAATTGAAGGTCTACTTTACATACTTATGTATGAAATGTTTTCTTTATAGAAATGCTTTGGGAAAAAACCATATCCCATTACAACAAAAGGCGCATTTCACAATGACCTACCATTGCACTATATAAATGGTCATAGAAATATGTTCAGCAAAATGACTATGATGTTATTCTTCTAGACACACTACTGTACGAGAAATCATTTACACTTCACAATGAAAATTACAGTCTTACTTGACAGACAACATGCTGCACTGCCGCTTGTAATCACTCTGAGTTCACATTTCTTAAGGGAGAACAGTCCTTGCTAACATCCCCCCCGTCCCTCTATTTATGTTTACCTGCTGCCATTGCAATACTCTGTTTACACAGAGAAACATCTTCAAATGCTGCACATCCTGGGAGAGCTGCATGCTGCACATCTTGGGAGAGCACCCCTACTGCCTTTCTGCCCTGGCATTCAATTATCACACTGAAGTGTGAGCTCGGGGCTTAAAAGGTTTTAATCAGGCAGGGGGTGAAGGCAAATTCGGCATGTTTATAGGTCCGCAGAGAGTGCCAGCAAACAGGCAAAACCATCAATGCGGCTAAGTCCCACAAAATACAGGACGGTTGGCCATCTTACTATTACCTTTGTTTTATGTAGTTCTTGAGATGCGCAAAGAATGCGCTCAGCATTGCCATTTTGTGGTAATGTTATGTGTGCATCACTTGCACTAACTTTAAGTGAGGGCGTGGCACTACATCACAACACTCGCCTCCCTAGTTGATATTAGTTGTTGATAGTAGTTGCTCAAAACGTGTACTCCTGCTACTTTCATAACGTTCGTGGACAGCATAGCCCAACGTGCCCTGTTAGGACCTAGGTCCAGAAAACAGGAACATAAACAGAAGCTAAAACAGGCATGCTCACACAGAGCGTATGGTCCCTGTCTTGTTGTGCATAGTAGTTGGTCTGAGAATATTTGAATAATTCATGAACAACACTGTGTACTGTTGCAAGTGGTTTCATTTTTCATAGAATGTACACAAGAAAGTGCAAGCTGCCTGAAATGACCGGTTTCTTCATTTTGCGGGTAACTTTCTCTGTAGAATGTTGTCTGTGCTTTTCTGTACTTCTTTTTGTCATCTGGTAAAGTAGCAAATGGATAAATGTATGGTCCTTTGTGGTTTGTGTGGGAGAACACACTTTCTTTTTAAGTTAGGAAAGGGGACAGTTGTTGTCTTTGTGATGTCTTACATCATAAACGTTTGCATGTTGCTTCTTGTTGCCGGAACCGCAAATGAACTTGCAGGGCCATAGCAGTCCTCCCAGATAACGATATGCAAAAACACACTGCTCATGGTAATTTTGTAATGATTGTTCCACAATCCGTCTGTTGGCAGTGGAAGGAGTGACACGGGCAGTAAGGTAGAAGGTATCTGTGAACGAAGAGGAATAAGAATACATTTAAGTAGCCGTTATCAGTGGCAGCGGATGATTATAGTGTGTCAATTGGAAATCTCTTGGTACGGTGTATTGGACAGTTACAGACTACCTTTGTGGAAAATATGCGCAGCGACTATACTGTAAGTTATCTTAGATTTTTATTTTTTATTTCATTCAAGGTCTGCCCTTGGAGCAATTCATGCGTACCACTGAAGGCTATTTTACAATGAGCATTTCTCCTGTTGAAAGAGAGGTACATTAGGTTTAGATTCCCAGCCACCATGCGACTAAAAACAAAGATTCAGGTGGCACCATGTTACGATTTCATTGTACATTTCCGAATGTAAGTAGCATAGGTGCATAGAAGTTAGTATTACGTACATGGATAGATGATGGTGTCTTATACATGGTGCAATGAATGCACAGATGACACAATATATAAATGTACATTTACGGGCCCTATGTACTATTTATATGTGCAGTGTGTTATGAATCAAAGGTGTACGTAGGCAGACTGTGTGTGTGATAGCTGCGCATACGTGGGGTGGCAGGGCCATCTTATGCACTTTAGTGTCTTTGGGCACGCAGATATTGTGGGCTCTCGTTCATGAAACAAAAGGAATTACTTTACAACTTCTCCGTAGATTGTAAGTGGGGTATGGTTTTGAAATTGTGTCTCCATTGCACATTAAAAAAGTGAAACAGAAGTTTGAAATTCTAAGGGGTACATATCAACAAAGATGAACTAATGGCCTAAAAGATGCCAGTGGGCTGCAAGGAGGCAAATCTTACAGAAGATAGGACAGTTACGTAAGACATATGGATGCATTTTTGTGTTTGGGTTGTGGTGATTGTGCAGTTTATTGGGTAGGTTACTGTACTATAGTGTATTGATTGTGCCAAGTTACTACAGACTTGGGTGAAGAGGGCATACAGCAAACAGGTTGTCCATTGTGAGGAAGTAATGTAATACTATGTGAAGTGAAGTGGTTATGGGGTAGGTGGCTGTGTTATGTGTCGGGTTTGTGGTAACTGGTAGATGTTTCTATCCATGGTTGTACTGTGCTCTGGTAGTTGTGGCCAGGGTCTACATATTGAGTGCCTGGCTGGAGCCTGTAGACTGTACAGTGTGCAGTGAAGAGTGTAGGTCATGGGTACAAGCAGCACAGTGTAATACAGCTGTACAATGAACAATGTGGCATTGATATGTGCATTGCAGAAATATGTGTACACATTACACTTTGGAGATTATAAAGGAGTATGACACTAATAATTTTATACTTACTGTTTCTATTGTGGAGGGCCTGGGTAGTTTTTTGTGTACGGTATGTGAAATGTTGTAGTCATCGTTGTTTCATTCTCTGTGGAAAGAAAAAACACACCATGTTAGAGTAGGTATTTCCTTATTTTGTACTTCATTGCATTGCAGATATTTCTACACTTTGTGGACCCTCATAATTAGTACTTCATAAGTACTACGCTTTAAACATCTGTACTGTGCAATGTGCGCAGTTCCTGTGTTTCTTTGCATAATCATTGGGTCTGTGGGGAGAAAAGAAATCCATGCTGGATTAAAAAAAAAAAACTTCCAAATGTATTTGCTGTTACGTTGCACACTCCATTACAGTAACGTTTGCACTGATTATAGCAATGTTTAAGGTGCACTGTTGCAGTAGGAGGAATTGCAATGGTGTAGGATATCTGTTTAGTACGTGTTGGTAGTATGGTTGCAGTCATATAGCAGTTGGTGTATTCTAACTGTTTACCTGTTTCCTTTTTTAGCAGTATTTCTTTATGCATTTGGTTTCTGCTGATGTTTTGCAAGTATTGTGCCATTGCACTGTGATACTGCAAAATTGTTAGGGCAGTTACATACCTCTTGGCGTACTGTAACTGTTCATAGTTTGGACGTTTTTTAGGATATGCTTGTAGCACTGTGGTAGCTGAAGGATGAGTTTGAATACTGCAAGTAATATTGAAGTAGTATGGTTGCAGTTAGATACCAGTTGGCATATTATAACTGTTTACAGTTTCTCATTTGTATAGGGAATGTTTAGAAGCTTGTGCATTCTTGTTGGTAGTTTCACTTCTTTCCACATTCTGAAGTGCTGGTGCACCATTATGGGTTTACGTAAAGATATTTGCATATGTATTGAATTTGTATGGGCATTGTTAGACAGGTGGTGACTTATTTGCATAGTCAGTGGTTTCAGAGGTTACTGAGGATAGTTTTAAAACCTCATACTTAGTAGTTTTTTTAAGTATCATGTAGGAAACAATATTAGTGTGATTTTTGTACACTTATTGTTTTTCTGACTGTAATCATTGGGTTCATTGGGGAAATAAATTGTAGAACAGACACACTAATGTATTTGTTGGATAGTTACTGTATGCTAAGTTGTTCTAGTTCCACACTGTAGAAGGTCATTCTTTTTTGTGTGCAATTATGTAGGTATTGGAGGGTGTTGGGAAGTAGGGTATTCTAATTGTGTACATCAGTGAGTACATTTTGGCTTCAAGAATATTAAGTAGGCATTTGCAAGATTGGCTGGTAATCTCTGCTTTTGAGTAATGGAAGTATCATTGCATTCAAGCCATGAACATTGCTTTCTAACGTATGCAGTATAGTGACCTAGACTATGGCTACTGTTGTGAAGGTTTTCTTGCCAAGTGATACCTGCCCGTGTGTGAAAGTAGTGAGCTTGCAGTTATTTTTGGTTCCATCTGTATAGTATCTTAAAAACATTAATGTTGCGTATTGGCTGTGTGATTGTATATGTAAGGTTGAACGATTATCGGAATTGCAAGAAGTACACAATAATCTATGGTTTGAATTTTGTACCAGTTGGTGAAATTAAATGGAATCACAGTTAGGTATGGATACATAGACAAAGCACTTGTTAGGGTCTTGTTGCTAAATGGCATGGTTGCAGAGAGTGCATGTATGTTTCTGCATGTAGGAAATCTGAAAGATTTCATTTATGGGTATGTTGTTGCGTTCCAGTATTTGCAGTAAGTACATTAGAATTTCCTGTGGATCTTTAACGTGAATTTCACCATTCCAGCACAGTAGTCCATTTCCTGTCTTATTACTGAGACACTGTAACTGTTTTCAGGATTGGTTGCTGAATTTCTGTAAAGGATTAGCATTTGTAAACACAACTGGTCCGAGACGTTTATATAAATGTTTTCAACAATTGCTGGCATTTGGAATAGAACACTGATTGCTACAGTTGCATAGCAATTTACAGCAGTTGTATTAGAAAATTTGAATGGACCAGGCAGTTCTGTGTCTCAGTTCTTTGATGGAGGGCACAAGGTTTCTTTAAAGAGGTACTTCTCTATGTGTGTGGAGTTGGGTATGTGTTGTCCTTTTCAGTACATTTCTCTGGGCTTTTGGTGCTTGATGCAGTATGAGCTGATTTCAATTTCTTTGGTGGTACTGTTGGGAGATCATTTAGAACTTCTGATTGTATGAGTTTTCTTTTAGAACCTTTGTGTTTTTGAGGAACAGGGTACATTTTGAGATGGGGCGCGTAGAGTGCACATAGTCTATTGTACTCTATGATGCAAGGAATGTCAGCACTGACTGCACTTGCATCAAAATTGACTAGATATAGTCCTTTAAGTGTATGTGGGTGTGACAGTGCTACGTAACTTATGCCTTCTTTAAAGACTATGCTACCACTATCAATTAATGCTTGATCTAAGATTAGACCTTGCAATTTATGAATAGTTACAGCATATGCTAGCGACAGAGAAAACTGTTCTCTGCGTTCATACATGTCTTTGAAAAGAAGGAATTGAGCTGTTGTGAGTCCTATCCTTTTAGCGTCTGAAGGTTTGTCAAACTGGATGTTGACAAACTGAATGCTGTTGTCACTTGGGTATGTCTGGAAGCCAACAACTGTACCAAATTCTCCATTAACCGCTTAAGTGCCAAGGACGAGGTATCTCATCCTTTGGATTACCTCCCTGTTGCCAAGGACGAGATACCTCGTCCTTGGCACTTTAGGGATTAATGAAGGAGCAAACGTTAGAAGTCCTTGAATGGCGAAATAACGAAATCACCAAAAAAGGCCTTGGCACTGGGCAGGGGGGACCCATGGCAGTTAAAAGGTTAACTGAACATTGCTCTACATTAAGGTTACGCTTTGGAATTACTCTACAGTTTTCATATAATGTTAATATTTTCTCCAAACCAGCTGTGTTGGAGATAGAGTTTTCTAAGGTATTTAGTTGTGCTTTGGCTTGTTGACACATAGGTATTGTCATGTCGTGTACGTACAGTTTCTCTGTGGAGTAAATTTGCACTAGTGGTTGCATTTCTTTTTTCAGCATTGTTTCATTGAATTGTGCACAGCTTGCTAGAGTTGGCATTAAGGACATACAGTTGACATATTTGTGTGCCAATTGTTCCATGACATCACTAGCACATGTGTTATGGCAGTATAGCTCATGGATGAGTCTGGTATTTAGGGTAGACTGCGCTTCCTTCGATAGTACAGCAATCCAAATCTTTTTTTTAATGTTGGCGTAGGTCAGTTCGGTAGACTGACACATGTTTTCAGTTAGTTCTCTGTATTGTAAATGCTGCCAAAGATTTCCATTCCCGATGCTTCCAAGAGCTTTATGGCACAGTTTGTGTCCTAAGGTTTTAAAGATAGGTTCACCTTTCACTGGTGTTAATTGAAAGAGATCTCTGAAAACAATGAAATGTTTCCCTCCAAAGAGTTGTTCGTAGTCTGTTTTGACAACGTCTTGCAATCTGAGGTGTATCAAAGCTAACGTTAGGTTGCAAACCATGCTCACCTCATCTATTAAGAGCATTTTCCATTTGTTTCAAAACTCTGCGTAGCTCCCTAGCAGCTTCTGATGAAAGTTTGTAGTAGTCTAATTTGTTTTGGTGTTCTACTGGAAGGATTAGCAATCAGTGACACCACCTATGTTGTAGGCAACTAAACCTGTGGGGTCTGTTACAACAGCTGAAAGGTTGTTGTTTGTTAATTGTTGGAGGTAGGTTTCCTCACATCGGCATCACCGGACCCTATTAAAACAGCATGTGGCATGCCCCAAGGTTCTTGCATCTCGCCAACTATGTACAATATCTTTACCAAGCCCTTATTTGACAAATTGGAGAGACTGGGTGTCCCCTACATTACCTATGCAGATGACACCCAGATCCTCATTCCCCTTTTGGGCAATTCTGTCTCCGATACAACCTTGGTAAACAAAATATACCTCATCATTTAGGCATGGATGGCAACCCATGGCCTCTGCCTGAATGACAACAAAACAGAGATCCTGCTCTTCGGCTCTGCTGCCAACCTAAAAAAACTCAATCCTGGTTACTCTGCGTTTAACATTGAGGGCAACATAATTACAGTGGCTAAAGAAGTGAAAACGTTAGGCTTTTTCCTTGACTCTAACTTAACACTGAAGTAACAGGTACATTTTCTAGCATCTTCAACTGCCTATACCTGCAAACTTATAAGAGCATGCCGGGCCTTCTTAACACAAGCTAGCTGCATTATCCTCGCCAATGCCCTTATACTCTTCCAGATTAGATTATTGCAATGCCCTGTACTTAGGAACCAATAAATACATTACGGACAAAATTCAGATACTGCAAAATAATGCCTTAAGAACGGCCTTGAACCTACCCACCAGAGAACACGTATCCAATGTGAGAAAAGAACATCACTGGCTAAAAATCAGAGACGGAATTTCACTCAAAACAGCCTTGCTAACCTTCAAGTGCCTCAATAATGCAGCCCACCTTACCTTGCGGAAAGAATAGTCAGAAGAACATCGATCCGACCCACCAGAGCTGACAATTCCCACTGTCTTCAAATACCTAGATTTAGACAAAAAAAATCAGTTGGAAGTAGCTTCCCCGTTAAGGCGGCCCGGTATTTAAACGCACTCCCACTTGACTTTAGGAAAGGTCAATCCTACTACAGCGTCAGACGTAACATTCTCACATGGCTTCATTCTAACGACCTCCTTGATTAACAAATGCACATTGCACCAGATATCATCTGAACCACTGTTCCCTCTTGTATCCATGCCTATGTATATATGTACCTATGTATATTCATTAGCTAGACTCGCTGAATATGTATTGCTTGCATGTATGTATCTTTCCTCACTTTGTAACTAAGCTTGAAGTAACCTTGTATGCTGTGGCACCCAGTTACCTAAGGATCCGTTGCGCATTACAAATTAATAAACAAACAAACAAACAAACAAACAAACTTACTGATCATTTTAATTAAGAAAGTTCTGCCTGAACCTGTTTCACCACTTACATGTAGCAGTACAGATTTATATTGTTCACAGGTACAGTTTTAGTTTCGTGCTGTATACCATGTTCAATTTCTTTAGTTAGTTCCAGAAAAATGGTACGCTGCTCATTGTTCAGTTGTGATTTTAATAGAGCAAAGTCTTCTGCAGATTGCTCATACTAACACATGGTGTTCTCTACTTCTGCCATGGCTAATTCTACCTTATTTGCTATGAGTGGCTCTCTAAGTGGTTCTTGGTGTCCTGTCACGGAAGGTTCACTGCTCTCAGGAGTGTCTACATTTAGTTGTGCTTGAAGTTCTTCTTCTTGTTGGCGTTCATTGTCCAATATGGTTTTATACCGTGTGAAGTATATCTGTTATGGTACTTTCACTTGCATTGAAAGAATCTTCATAGGAGGCGTGGGTGTCTAATAAATCTTCTTTTCTCCATGGTTTGAAAAATTGCAGTAGAGCAATGTAGTAAATGTTTTTGTGTTGAGGAATTTTTAATGACAACTTCATATGATTAATCAGGCTGCATTTGGTAAGTTTCACCAGGCTGCCTTCACAACTTTCGACTCTGTATCTACCTTTTTTCTCATCTGGTTTAATGTTATTTTTGTATGAAAAGTTTTAGGCTATGTGGTACAGGCACAGGGTTTCTAAAGTAATACTCTTGTTTGGGTACTATGTGTCCAATAAATAGTTTTTCAAAATGTCCTGGCTGTTGGGATCGTTTTTGGCTATTGTTTCGATGTCTTTGTACAATTTCAGAACTCTTTTTCTGGATGCAGAGGGACCAAGGCTTAGCCAAAAAATGTTTTCAGATTTCCCATATAAAGCAGTGCTGGTTAAATGGTCTGCTGCTTTGCAGCAGCCACATTCTCTATGGGACAGCATTTTATGCCAAAGCTGTACAATTTCTGTGACAGTGTTTTGTCAGATGATATGTCAACCCAGAGGTCTTTGAGCCCTGTTTTCTCTGCTTTGGTTTAGTAGGCTGCAACATATCATGCAACTGCAGTGGAATTGTCTGCAATTTACTGTACATCTACATTTGCATTCCATAGGAAGGAAATTATTGCATTGTAATCATTGATGTACTTTGATGCTTCGTTTCTTTTATGCAGTATGTGTTCTCAGGAGATTTCCCTTTCACACTGTGTCTAACCGAAGACATGAAGCTGTTTACTTGCCCTGTCGCTGAAACTGGTCTAGGGAAACCAAAGCAACATTTGGTGTAGTATTTGCCTTTGTTTTTATATTTGCACCTACAATACTTGCCACACTTATGTCTTTGAAACTGAAACATGTGTGCATGTAGGTCACTATGTGTACTTTCTGAAGGGATTTTGCAAGTGACATATTTGTGAATGAACTGCAAAACAGTTGCATCACTGTCCTGACCAAATTTATGAGCATCTTTAATCCACAAAAGCATGTAGATGTGTGGTGCTCCTCTGGCTTGATATTCTTTTCTCCAAAAGAAGAGTTCCACTTCTCTGAGGGGAGTAAGTTCTTTATTGCAAATGAAGTGCAGCATGGCAATGAAGCAATTACGTAAGTGCCTTGATTCATTTACAGGATCAAGAGAGCAGAGTTCTCCTGGTGTTTTCATGTCTATACCTGTTTTGTTTTTGTTTGTTATGCGTAGGAAAGTGTGCAAGTTTTCCCATGCATACTCTGTACAATTTAAAGTGACAAACCATGTGGGTGGGCCAAGGTTGCGTAGCATACACCGTACATCTGTGTGCCGTCAGAACCAGTACCAATTATGTTTGCCAAGAGATTTGTAATACTTGACTGTATAACTTCGTCTTTGTCTTGCACCTTTTGAAGTATCTGTGTACCAGACATGTTTTGAAAATGGGAACCTGTTTCAATGTGTGAGCAACTCCATAACATAGCGTTGCTAGTTCACTTTTCAAAGAGGATGTGGAATATGGATTTCACGTTTTGTCTAAATCTAGGGTCTTCAGAATATATTCGTAAAGAGCTGTATTTGGATGCTGTTATTTTGTGCATCTTTCATTATATCTTCCATCTTTTCGAGTTGGGAAGAGTAGAGGAAAGGCTCGTGCTTCTACACTTTTTTCCCATATATTGATTGGCGATCCTTTGGCTTGCCTCATTTGATATGTTTCTAGTGCATCGTCTATGGTGTCTTTGGAGTGCAGTGGATGAATTGTATAGTGATCTAAAATATTGGAGGCTGCAGTAGGATCTAGAAGTTCGAATTGGCCAGTTGTTGAGGAGTCCTGAATTATTTCGGTGGTTTCGCTCAGGTTTTCTTCAATGTTTATTTCTTTGCAGTATTCATTGTTCTCTTTAAGATATTTCAAGACTTTCCTAACTTTTTTTACATCCACTAGTTGCCTTTTGTCTTTTGTAGGTACACCATTTAGCACGATAATCAAAGATTGTTCTATTGGACTTTGCACTAGTAGAGTGTCTACATTTTCTTTGAGATCTAATGGTAAATAAACTACTTTCCCACAAATGGCTCTTAGTAATTTGGTTGGAGCCAATGTTGCTGTTTTTGGTTGAAGTCGTATTATTGCTTGAAATGGTGTACTGTTTGGATTATAATTCTCTCATACAAATTAAGCTGTTGGAGTGCATTTGGCACTGAAAATATTTCCAAATTATTACTGATAGCCCGTGAAGGCATTTGGTTATTGTCAAGTGTTGTAGTGCAGTATGTGCACAGTATGCAGGTGTTAGTAATTTCATATTTGTTTTCTGCTATAAGGTACAGAGCTAATTGGAACCATTGGGATTCCTTATTGTCTTCTATTTTCTGCATTATATCTGTAGTTTTTGTGCTCATTGTATAGAAAGTTCTGCAACAACACACACATACTTGGTTTGGCACTTCAAAGATGTGCTTTTGAACTTTCGTATTTCTTTTTTGTATGTTTGACATAGATAGTTGACATCTGCAAAGTTGTCGCTACTGTTTTCTGAAAGTGCTGGAGTTTGTAAGTGCTATTCAGTTCCAAAATATTTCCTTTGGATGTGCTCTATTTGTTCGAGCAGCTGTTTGGCTGTACCATGTAGGACAATATCATTTAAAAGTTCCAGTGCTAATGATGGACTTTTTGCATGGTACAGTTTGTAAACGAGATTTCTTACAGTAGAATGGTGTGTTCCTAACATTTTGATATGGTGGAAGGTGCTTTTAGAAGCAGGTCCAGAAATGCAGGCTAAGTAATGTCCTCGTAGTCCTGTGTATTTGCGCACTGGATAGGAGTTCATAGTTTGTAGTATTTTCATTTTCCTTTGTCATTGGCTTTAACATAGTGATTGAGGAACTGCTGCAAAGATTTGATAGAGTTTTGGCGAATGTTCCACATTGATGTGCAAGGCCATTTGTTGATTGGGCGTATTGGTTCTGTGGAATGGAGAGTGGAATCTAAGTTTGATGGGGATATTTGTGAAAGCAGTGTTTCTTCTTCCATTATGGTATTGTCTACCTTTTCATACCCTCGTCCACTGCTATGTATAGCAATTTGGTTTCTTTGCTCTTGTTTTTATGATTCTTCATTGAAGTATGGCTCTGTGCTGGTGGTGTGACACCACTCACTTGTACAGATGTTTCCAAAGGTATCTATGCTGATATTGCATTTGTTTCGAAGTAGTGGTTGTAGTTTACGCATTCATTTTGTTAGTGGTTTCATTCAGTTTAAAATTAATATAAAGAATTTCCATTTGAGGTGCATTGCACTGTCCACAAGAGCTTCCAGGATTACGTTTCATGGTAAGTTTTAAGGGTTGAGCATGATTTCTCCCCTCTATTTATAAGGTTCTGAAGGACTCTGTAGTGGAACATTTTTTTGTAAAATATTTTTTTTGTAATGTTTCCTTGTGATGACATTACCATTTGTATGTGCTCTGTTAGCAGTAGTGAGACTTGCACTCTTGTTAGTACATTTCTTTTAATTTCTACATTTTGACAGAGGAATTATAGTTTCCTTACTGGTACATGCTTTCGTTTTCATTAGTGACTGCATTAGCTGTTCTGTTTGAACTTTCTGTACAAATTCTGCTAGGGGTGGATTGCTACATTCTATGCTTTTCGGTTGAGCTGATCAATTTCTGTGTTGTAGTTGCTGTTTGGTAGGCATTCTGTGGAAGATGTTGAAGAAAAAAGGAAAGTGTGGGTGTGCAGATTTTGAAATGTATATATGTGCAATGTGCATGAGTGGTTGAATATGAGTGCAGGCATATAAATAGAGGTGTGTGATTGTGTAATGGGCTGTAACTGTAGGTTGGGAACGCTATATTGCTATCTGGGGGTTTGTATAATGGTGGCGAGATGATAATATAAAGTGAGGAACTGTAGAGGTGTAATGAGTAAGAATAAAGCAAATACTGGTGGGTTGATGGAATTGTGTATCTTACAATACAGGAACACTGCACTCTCTCAGTAAGACGTAAAACACTACAATGGTATTGTACTTACTTTCAGGACATGGGTGGGAACTGCAACTGTACAAGAAGAGCGTGACAAAATATGTTTGTTAATGGCATAGTGATTGCATTTGGAGAATACATTATTTAAAAGTGTAAGGGGATGTCTTGGCAGGAAGAGTTAGTGTGTGTAATTGGATGGCTTTGTATATGAATGGGGACTTGGGAGCATCAGCATGTTTGGTAAAGGGGTAAGTGGTTTATTTGTAAGTATGGTGGATGATGTGCACTTTAGCATGTGTGTGTATTGGTGTAGGACTATTTAGTTTGAAAATGGATTAGTCATAATTTTAGAAGGGTGAGAAAAAGGTTTGGAAAGATGTACAGATTGGAAAGGAGAATGTTTTCGTGTGTGGAATTCCATTCACTTTTTTGCAGATATATGCTTTCAACATGAGTGGGGCAATTATTTCAGTTGTTTGATTTATTTATCCACATTTATGAATGGTACTGTTGTCAATGCACACATGTTTTTTTAAGTAATGTTGCATTCTGTGAAGTGTGCAAGGTAAGTGGCAGGAACCCTGTTGTCATGCATGCAATGTATGTACTGGTTTAGTTTGGTAGGATACATTCAGTGATCCTTTTCTGTGAGAACTTTACAAATTTCATAGGTGGTGCGTTAGTGGGGGAAAAGGTCGGAAAATTCACAGAAGGAAAGAAGAGAGTAACCGTTTGGATATTACAATGGCTGATATGGGTTAATGCACATTTTGAAAGAACATACCATTGTAGGTGGCATTTAATGTTAGGTGATGGGCGAAATGACAGTATGCTTTTTGAGTATGTTATGGAGGTTCAGTGGCAGGTACCCTGTTGAGAGACATGTATAACAGAGTTGTAAATGTACTGTATAAAAATGTTTGATACCTGTAGGTTGTGGTGATGGGTGACGATGTGGGTGAATCTGGATGCAGACATCTTGGATAGTTTTACAGTACTTTCCAGTGGAGGTGCTTTTGAATCACAGGAGACTTGTACTTGAGTGTTTAATGGTAAGTATGGAGTGTTGAACAGAGATGATAGTGTTAGATGCAGAGGTCTTGGATGTGATTGGTGGATGCGCGTGTGACTGTTTAACAGTACCCAATGACGGAGTGCTGGAAAAAGAGTAGTGGAAAGGGAAGAAGGACTGTTCCTGCTTTACTGCGGTGTGGCCCTCACGTAGTTGGGGAAGTGCACATGCCACATACTGTCCTTCTTAGTGTGCTTGGCATGGAAATGGGACTGCAGATTATCCAATCAGGTGTTGAGGGTGTGCCTAGCAGGAAGGGGTGGTAATACTTTTTTTATTGCTGTGTACCGTGATGATGGCAGAGATGCAGAGAGTGAGAGTGCACATCGTGGGTGATTCCTTTGTGGGCAAACTGCAGAGATATGACCAGGGTAGCAGCATTGATGACAATTTTGGTCTGGAAAGAGTGCACTCTTTGTGGTGCAGTGTGGCTCTGCCGAGTTTGCAAGCTGTGATTGCAGAGTGTAGAGATGTGGCCACTTGGAGTACTTTTGATGTACTAGTGCTGCATTGTGGAGCACTGCATGTGGCTTTTAGCACTGCTGCAAGTTTGCTCTGTGAACTGAAGGAGTTGATGAAAACACTGATGCGCTTTTTCCCACTAAAACAGTGATTTTCTCTTGAATACCACCTAGAACCGTCTGGAAAAATCCCAATGTACTTTCTTCCAAAGTAGAGAAGGAAAGGTGTCTTGTAAACTGAGGCATGTCTGCATTTCTGTTCGATGCTGGGATGTTCTTCTGTGCCCATGAGAACCTTAGTGCTTTTAATGTGAGGTTTTTCAGTGTAGCTGATTTTTTTTTGTCTCTGATTCGAAATTGCTCTTGTGTTCCAGAATCTAAAAGCTATTTTGGAGAAGCTCGTGTAATAATGTAAGGAGGAGAGGAAGAGAACAATCCCCCAAAAAAAGGTGTTTGTTTACAAGCACCTTTTAAAAAAAAACTTTTCAGAGCTACTAATAAAGAGGGGATCCTCTCCCCTGGATGAAATATGTTCCCGCACCCACGTACAAATGACAATATGTCCACGGACACTGCAGCAGTTGGAGGAGCGCACGTGCCACATGCGGGCCTTTTGAGGGTGGCAGCCATGGAAATGGGACTGTGGAGGCGTGGGGATTGGTCAATAAGGTTTCCTGGGCGTGGTGTATATGGAGAGATTGTGGCAGAAGGTGTGTTTGCAAATAGGAGTGCAGATGGCTATGGTTATGGCTGTGTCATTCAGGAGGCATAGTGTATGGCTTTTGGGCCACTCCTGGATACATAGGTTGGAAGTGCATGCAGAACGCTGTGGAGTGGCTGCACAACTTGGGTTCCATCATGTGGATGTCCACTGGTACGGAGTACGTAGGATGAAGTGACTGCATGTGGTTCCTCTTTGTGCCGCTTTGATAACGCTCGATCATCCAGACATTATTATTATTATTAATTGTGGAGGGAACAGTTTAGGACATGTCAGTTTAGGACTGCCCAGCACAACTAATAAAAGATGCTGCCAGAGAATTATCCCCATTCATCACCAAACTGATTAATGCTTCCTCTGCCACAGGCACTATCCCTGCCAACCTTAAACAGTCTTGGGTGCCCCCTCTCCTCAAGAAACAGACTCTAGATCCTCTCCCATTCTTACTCAAAATATTGGATAAAGCCCCCTATAACCAAATTCAAAAACACCTTCAACTGCATAAACTCCTAGGCAACAGACACTCCGGCTTCCGCCCTCTACACGGAACGGAAACAGCCATAATCGACTTAAAATCCCAAATAGACGAGCTGAGAGACAAAGGGAAGACAGTACTTCTGTTCCTACTTGATCTCTCAGCCGCATTCGATCTGGTCAATCACAAGGTCCTATGCCATCACCTCGACTCTGCCGCCCACTTCTCCCCGGGAGCCATCAAATGGATTGAATCCTTCATGAGCGAGAGAACCATGAGAGTCTTCTTTCCTTCGACAGCTGCAGACCTGACCCCTATCCTGTGCGGTGTTCCTCCAGGCTCTTGCGTCTCACCAACTCTCTACAATATCTTCACCAAACCCTTGTTCGATGATCTGGACCATCTGGGTATTACCTACACCAATTACGCAGATGATACCCAGATTCTCCTCCCGCTTTCTGGGGATCACAGTATGGACACGGGGTTGGTGAACAAAGTATATCTTATCATCCAAGCATGGATGGCCACTCATGGCCTATGCTTGAACGATGATAAGACTGAGTTGGTAATTCTGGTCTCACATGCTAACATCAAAAAACTAGGCAAGGAATTTTCTTCATTCAATATTGACGGGAATTCAATCAAAGTCTCCAAGGAGGTAAAAACCCTTGGCTTCTACTTGGATTCCACACTGTCTTTTGATAAACAGGTCAAATCCCTGACCTCTTCCACGACCTACACATGGAAGCTACTCAGAGTTGGCAAGCCATTCCTCTCTTCATATTGCTGCGCCCTTTTACTTACGGGTCTGGTGCGCATAACAAATGAATAAACAAACATAAACAAACAAACATGTTAATGGAATCTCACTGCAGTTTGCGATGAAGAAGGCACTTTTCCAAGTCATGGACATGTTTTCAAAGACTCAGGTAATTCTT
The DNA here is from genome assembly GCF_040938575.1 of Ambystoma mexicanum. Taxonomy (NCBI): domain Eukaryota; kingdom Metazoa; phylum Chordata; class Amphibia; order Caudata; family Ambystomatidae; genus Ambystoma; species Ambystoma mexicanum. The sequence continues at coordinate 7,966,405 of NC_090927.1, forward strand.
TATCGCATTGCCCAGAGACAGATGTGGCTGTGTTCTTCCTCATTTGGTCTGTAAATGGAGAAAGCGAGGCACAATGTGAACACGGCGGTTTGCGCCTTTTTGCAAGACCTTGGCATGTTCTCCTTCCACAATGAAAACATTACGTTTCTTAGTACAAACATTTTTAGTACAAATGGAGTCCATCTTACTGATGTTGGCAATCAGCTGTTTCTGCGTAATATCCAAAATGCAGTGCAGTTCTATTTGCAAGTATAGCAAGCATTTCCCTAGTAAGTGTTGACCATTTCAAACCTTCCAAAAACAAACAGCACAAAAGGGCTCTTTTCAGAGCCACCACTTCCTTTTGGGAATGAGTGCATTGTTTTTGACGGAGCCACCCCTCACATTATTTACCACGCTGTCCGCAGAGCTTATAGGCTGCACGGAGGCCTGCATCTTTTCATTGGCAATTCTATTTTTGAACTGTGAAAGGTGGTTTGTATTTTTCTTGCTCTTGCAACACACGGCACAGAAGGAAAGGAAGGGAAGGTAGGTTAGGGAAAGGGCACCAACCACAGGGATAAAAAAGGGCAAGTGGAGAGAGGACGATGTTGGGTGGCCTTTACTTAGGTAGGGGGCAGTCCTTCTCATGCTCCTGGACCGAAGCCTCGAAAGAATTTTGAAGTTGCTCCACCCTGCAGAGTACTGCATCACAATACATGCACAATACAGTGACCTTTGAAAGGTAAGGGTCTGCTGCAGTGCATATAGTCTGCAAGGCTGGTTTAGAGATCCGCTGCCCCCCAGGAGTGTCCCTAGTGGTGGCAGGAGCAGATGCAGAGGATGCTGTAGAGGAAATTAGCCTACTGCCCTGTTTGCATGGGACAACCCTCCGAACTGCTGCCTTGTGGTTCGATTTGAGGTGTTGTCGCATGGAGGTGTTGCCGTAGCTGTACAAGCCAGGTTTTCCGCAACTGAGTCACTGCATTTCATCTGGTTAGCACATGATTTGGGCACAACTCCTACTGTGGTAAATAGTTTCCACACCCAGAACTCACGCTGGCTGCAGGCAATGGGGAATTGCTCTACTTCATCCTCGTTCTCCAGTAGCAGCAGCCATGGTTGCCATTAGTTGCAAAGGTAATATAGCACAGCAGAATTGATCACAAAGCAATTCCAGCACAAAGCAATGTGGACCGCAGCTCTGCTCTGGAAAGCCAAAAACAGAATGCTGAGCAGCTCTGGGGTGTGGCCCTTTATAGGGCTGCTGTGGAGCACTTGGAACTGGAAAGTGAGCCTAAATCATGCCCAAAAATAGTTAGCTGTACAAGGGCACAGTGTGGGACCTCTGTAACGGTGTACTTTCACAGTAACACTCCATGCATTGAAGAAAACAGTGATGTCCGGGGGCCCAGATTGTGTCCGGCAAATAAGGGCCCACGTGCAGCATGGGTGTGGTCACACAGTGACGTTGTAAATATTCTCCAATGGGATGGTTGTCTGCATGACGGTTATTGGGCGGAATACTTCTAGAGGAGGTCCCAAATAAAACCTGCACTCCAGTCGCCCATTTTGAAATACCAGGAACGTTCTCTTCGAGATATGTGACGTATGACAAGCAAGTAAACCAGCAGAGAGCCGCAGTAGGACTCTGCCCAGAAGAACAGAGCCTATTGAAGTACCGATATCCAGAAAACCATGGACAGTAAGGTATCCATTAAGAAAACCCTACCAACAAATGAAACGAAATGAAGATTGCCTGAGTACAGTCCCGGAAGAAACCAAAAAGGTCTTGATGGAAGACGAATGGTGACGTCACAAGGGCCCAAACAGACTCAGAGATAGAAGAAATGACGACCCGAGAATGACATAAAGAGACGAAACGCCATGAATAAGGATATTGTGAACTTAAAGTAAAAGAACAATGTCAAAATGGAAGAAGTTTAAAGCTGTAAGCAAGATGAAGATATTCGATCAGTTTACACCTGTAAATACACTTGGAACTGCAAGAAAGATAAGAAAACAGTGCGGCTTGCTATGCAGCAAGAAGAGTAGTGCAGCAAGTGCCATTATACATAATCTACCTCAAACGAAGCAGAGTATTATAAGTGTATTTCTACTTTGCACAAGAAGAAGAATCAACCCAGGTTACTGAAGTGGGAGAATGGAAAACCAGACTCCCGTCCTTCACCTCTCGCGCTTGGCCTAGAGGGTCGCGGCCCAGACACCCGCCACGAGAAGAGTTTGCCCATTTACCAGATGACCAAATACCCTGGTACAGAAACATACGGATGTGTCCATCTGCCTGCCCAACAGCCCGCACTGGCCATGCCGACACCTGCGGCACGGACCAACTAGACTGAAATCTACACATCGTTAGAGATGCCATGACGACCTAGATAACGGGAAGCACCGCTGAACTATTATACACGCTGAACATTTCCACACCAATCTACACGAAGAACATACTCAGTGCTCTGACGTAGGCGACAGGCTTATTCACGGACGTGCATCTTTATTATTTTTACATAGGCTTTCAGAATGCAGAAACGCAAGACGCACCATGAGCTCATTTATAACGCTTGCTCACGCTTCTCTTGAAACCCGTTACCATCATGAGAGATATAATGGAAACACGATACTGGCCATGAAACTGTATGCCACTATAACCTAAAGCATCCATGCACTAAATGGATTACTCGTGCACCAGGCCCAAGTAGGCCTCAAGCAAGAGTTCCCGTGGACATTAACAAAGCAAAAGTCAGGTTGCTGAGCCTGCAGAAAGAACCCAGTGGAGCAACCAGCCAAGGTCGTAATGTTGCAAACCCACAGTCAAGAACAAATCTTCAAAGGCACGATGTTGCAACCTCGCACTCCACGTACCAATGTTAAAATCATATCTGCAAATTAAACCAGACATACAGTGGAAAAACAATATTAATTGTGCAGAATTATGCCTCAAACACGGTCCCTCCCCACGTGACCAAGCCGAACCTGACGAGATGCCAAAACCCAGGAGAGAAAAGGCGTCTGGGTACCTCGCTACGAGACGCAGGCCGACACACTTGAAAGGCTCAATGGACACCTGCTACAGTGGGAACGGTCAGTCTCCCACCTATGAATAAATCCTCACATTGCCTGCACGTACCCATATTGAAACACTGTTGCAACCACAGGTGCACCGTGTGCTGGGAACAACGGTGGTCCCAGGCTGGGGAGCTCACGGATGCACCAATCAGAACATGAGGTTCTTATCTCAGACGTCAGTAACGTTAGCCAATCCTCAGGGGTCTTCATGTAACAATTCTTATGTATCTAATCGTAGGGACAACCCAGATATACCACCTGACTACACCTTAACCACTAATATCATTCTCTATATGTGTACTATACTAACCCTACCACTCGAGCAACCAATCAAGAGTGGCGATAGGTTTTTTTTTGGTAACTTTTTGGAGTGACGCGAGTAGCGCGTCATAATGTAGTAAAAAGGGCCTGCGAGCCCCACTATTGTGTGTGTCAGGACGAACGCGTACGCTCCTTGACCCATCCCTGCCGTTTGCATAATAAACAGCAGAAGTTGCCTTGCTCCTTGTGTGTGCCTCATACTCTGTCTCGATCCGAGATATACACGGGAGGAGTTGGGGCCTCCCTGCCCGGAGGTCTGCGGACGGCCCGGCCGACCCCGGCAGAATTCCCCCCCCGACAAGTTGGAGGCACTGCTGAGATATGTTTAAGATCGACTTTTATTTTTTATTTTTCCAGGCACTCCCGTTGCGAGGAGGCCCGGCGGCGTGGCCCCCTCTGCCGTTGCCCCCTTCTGAGGACTACAGGACCATCGCGGAGCTGCGAGAGGACCGGACAGCGCAATCCGGATATTGGCCCTCGGGAGCCGGTTGAGAAGTATCCCGCCCGCGGTCGGCGAGTGTCCAGACGTGGTCCAGACGAGGGGAGGTGGCGAGCCGCTTGGAGGGGTGCACGCAGTCGAGCGGCCCTGCATCGAGGGAACTTGGTGAGCATGACACGCACAACAAGCAATGCGAAATTGTGAGGGAGGGGGCGGAAGTAAATAAGGGAGGAGGGAGGTATTGTAAAAAGGTGGGGTGAAGGTTTAATTGAGTGATGATAATGGAATGAATGGTAGTGAATTGAGTGCGAGAGAAGGCGGCTAACGTTACGCGAAAGAGGGGGGCGGGGCACGAGAACAACACGTGCAGACGCTCGCAACAAAAAGCTAACGTTACGCGAAAGAGGGGGGCGGGGCACGAGAACAACACGTGCAGACGCTCGCAACAAAAAGCTAACGTTACGCGAAAGAGGGGGGCGGGGCACGAAAACATCACGTGCAGCCGCTCGAAAGACACTGATTGGCCTAAATCGCGACTACGTGTGAGGGTGGGTGTGTGTGGTTTCCTACGATTTGACATTTATCATTCAATGAGTAGATGAGGTTCCCTATTGTTCGAGCAAGAAACTCGATAGGTAGATGAGGTTCCCTATTGTTCGAGCAAGAAACTCGATAGGTAGATGACGTTTCCCTGTGGGCGGTGGCTAGTTACGTAGTTGCCCAAAACGGAAGATAATTGGCTGGTTAAGCCCTCCTGTTGAGGGGCGTATCACACGCGAGGCGACGCAGCGTGCGCAGTCCGGTTATAGTATTGATGAGATTACCTTGTTCCAGGAGAGACAGGAAGACAGCTGTAGGGTTAGCGGGGTAGATTGCAAGTGTATTTTGAATTTAAAGAACATAACACGAATATACCAGTAGTTCGAAGAAATAGGTGACGTCACCAGTAGGGATTTAGTAAGATATCGTGAACACAAGAAGCTTTGGGTTTGACATTGGTGGGGAAGAGAAACATGATAAAGGAGCGGACACGGAGATAAACGATAAACGAGTGGATCAAAGAGGAGAAGGGGAAGGGGGCGTGGCTGCGCACGGAGAACGCCGGCCACGGCAAGTGTAAAGGTGGGAGGAGAACGGGGAAAAAGGACGACTGTGTAAGATCGTCGTAAGGGGTACGCAGCTGCAGGGGGCTGCGTGCGCTTCGGCCGCAGGGGGCCGTAGGGGAAGGAATATAATATAACATCATAAATATATTTGTTTTATAATTTTTTTTTTGTGATTATTATCATTGCATAATTTGTCAAAGGATTGTCGTAAGTCCCCACACTTGCGGGGCAAGGTAAGCAATAAAAGGCTGTATGTTGCAAACTGGTAGCAAGGGGAAGGGTAAGAAAGGGTGCGCTAGTATGTCATACGGGAGAGGGTTGGGAGGGTGGGGGAATACCCTCACTACCCCACTACAACATATATGCACCACACTGCCACCACATAGGGAGAAGTTAATTAAGTACAGCATAGAGTGGACCCAGGGGACGGACAACAAAATGTTGACACCATGGCCGCCTAATGGTAGCTTTGACCCATATGCCCAACATTCACTATTAAACCATCTGCACAATACATACAAGGGGAAGAAGTTGGCAAACCATGTGGAGGTGTTTAACTTATGGAGGATGTTCCAGGGGTCTAGACCAGGACCAAATGGAATGTTCACTATGGGGGAAACACCGGAAGAAAAGGAGATTAAGAAAGAAGGAACGGATGGGGAAAAGGAGAGTGAAGGAACAAAGAATATGGGGAACGAAAAACTGGGTGGAGGAAAGATTGATAAATTAGCTGACATAAAACAGGAACCGAGCAATGAGATACCCTTAACACCGGGAGTGAAAACAGAGGGAGGAGGGTTGTACCCTTTAAGAGAATTAGGAGAAATAAAAGGACAGTTAAGGGCGGCTGAAGGATACTCAAACCCGGCATACAGCCCTCCACCATATGTGGCTCATGGAAAGATACCAATGAGGGACGGGAGGAGAGAAGAGCAGACTGTAGAGATAGGAAACGATGAGTGGGTAGCTGCACAGATATTGTTGAAATTACGAGGATCACTAACTGGAGAGGAAAGGGAGGCGGTAAAGAGAACAAACGAGGATAGTGAAAGAGAGAGTGAAATGAGGGGAGAGGAGCTGCTACGGAAGAAGGAAGAGATTTTGGAGGAAAGATTAGCTAAACTAAGGGATGAGCAGAATGAACTGATAAAACAACTTGAGGGGGAGGAAAGAGAGAGAGTGAGGAAAAGGAAAGAAGGTAAGGACGAATTGGAAAAATTAAGGGAGCAAAGTGAGGAGAGAAAGAGGGAAGCTGTAAGGGTAAAAGCAGCAGCAGAAAGGGTATCAAGAGTAGTGATGAGGGAGAAGAAGAAGGAAGAAGAAGAAAATGAAAAAGAAATGGAAATATGGAGGAGGAGGATAATATCAGAGACAGCTAAAAAATATGAAGAGGGGAAGGTAATAGAGAGTATAGTAGAAAGAGAAAGGGTGAAATGGGAAAGGAGGAGAGAGGATGAAAGGATATTGGAACAGATGAGCAACGAAGTAATGGAGGAATTAAAAAGGAAAAGAGAGGAAAATAGTAGGGAGATGGAGGAGAGGAGTGAAGGGGAGAGAGAAGAGAGTAAGAGGGAGAGTGAAAGATGGGGAGAAGTATATAAAAGTAGAGAGGTAGCAACAACATCAGCACTAAGGGGAACAGTTGGTAACAACGGAAAGGGAGAGGGAGACCTAATAGATTTAAAAACTGTAACAATAAAAGGAAAAAAGGCAGAGTGGGGGGCGCCATTTATGAATGATTTTTGTAGTGAGGATGGAAGGAAGAGTGAAAGGGAAAGCTTAGATAAACTATACCTCACTAGAGCAAACATAGATTCGCCATGGGTGAGTAGAAGATGGGAGGAGCTGGAGAGAAGTAAGGAGGAAGTGAAAAGAATGGGGGAAACACAAACTAACGAACACACGCCACCCACATCACCATCACGCTCTTTAACGCCACACCCTACATGTTCAACAACTGCACGCTCTCTGCAAAGAATAAAGCTCGCGCCCTTCATGAACGAACTTACACCTTATGCATGTCGGCTTAGGGACCTCCCTAGTCGCAGGCAAGACAGACAAACAGACATGACCATATTGAATACAGGGAAGGATGAAAAAAGGGGAAAGGAAGAAGAGGGAGGTAGGAGAAGAGGTAGTAAGGAAGAATTTGAAGTAGTAAAAGGAATGGGGGAAGAGGAGGGGTGTGAAGAGTTAACATCATGGAGCATAAAGGATGACACAAGACAGAATGTAATGCCACTGCTGGAGAGAGGAGGGGTTAGACCACAGTATGTACCTTGGAAACATACAGATAAGGAAAACATAAAATGTAGGCTCCCATCATTAAGTGGAGGTGCGGGTAAATGGATATATGAAATGGAAAAACACACCGCAGGACAGAAACTAGCAGTGGGAGATGTTAAGGGCCTGTTAATATCAATATTAGGGGATAGAGCGGATGACATTTGGAAAAGAGCGGGATTCCATGGGGTAACAATAACAAACACATCGCATGATGGGGCACCATTTGCAAACTGCAGACATGCGCTATGGCAGGCACTAAGAGTACAGTACCCAGACACATCAGACATAGGAGCCATTACTTCCCGTAAGATGGGTGAGAACGAGGATCCTGTTGATTATATCCAGGATATTCAAGAGAAGTGGCGCATGGAAACTAGAGAACAATGGGACAAAACACCAGCCATATTTTATCATATACTAGTACAAGGGCTCCCAGAAGGAGTTCAGAGACAATTAAAGAAAGTAGTGGGGATGGAAGCAAAACCATGGCCAGAAATACAACTGACTATAGTACATCACTGTAGAACATGGCAAGGAAAAATGAAACAAAAGGAAGAGGACAGGAAAACAGAAGAGGCCAAATTAGTACAGAAAAAACTTACTAAATATACCATGGAAGGGGCACTAATAACTGCGCCAACACCAATGGCCCAAAGCCCAACGCAAGTAGTGGCTGCACAAGATCCAGCTCAAATAGCGCCTCAACAAGGGGTAAGAGAGCAAGTGCTGCCTCTGCAATCACACGCACAGAACATGGGAGGAGGGTACCCAATGCAAGGAGCTGGGTATTATAATTATAATAGAGGGAGAGGAGGGTTTATGAGGGGAAGAGGATATGGATATAATACCCAACAACAGGCTGGGGGACTCAGAAATAACTACCAGACAGGGCAACCCATATACCAGGACAACACAGGGAGCTTCCCATGGCAAAACAGGGAACCACCCGTGTGTTGGAGCTGCGGACTATTAGGACACATGTCACGTACATGCAGGGTCAGGCCAGGAACACCAGCATGGAACGAACAAGCACAACCTAGGACATCACAAGAACAGCAGGGCATACAACCACAGCAGATGTCACCACAAGGAAGTGACCAACACTATTCCCTACCACAACAACAAATAAAACAATACCTGCCACAGCCACAACAACAAGTAGCGTTAATACAGCCACCACCACAACCTGAACGAACGCAATTGGGTGGGGTGACGGTGTTGGGACACAACCCTTACACAGGGAATGGCCAATCATTGTACCCCCAATAGGACAGCCCACAGACGGCCTTGGTGTGTCCCATCCTGTCAGTAACACCTAATAGTGCGAAGGAGCCACGCATAGAGGTAACGATAGGTGACAAAAAATTATCATTCCTTGTTGACACCGGGGCAACACGGTCTTGCATAAGGGAAGGTAAGTTTAAGATGTCAGGCGAAGCCATGAACACACAAGGGTTTTCTGGGGCTAAAGGGTTGGTTCCATTTACTGATAACGTTCCGCTATCTATTGGAGATTACGATCTGTCAGTACCACTTTTGTATTATAGTGCCTCACCAGTAAACATACTGGGGAGGGACATAATGAACAGATTAAACATGACGATCTCCTTTACAGAGGATGGCATAATTTGCTCTACTCCAGGGATTAACATGCTCGCAGCACGACAGATTTTGCAAGCATACTGTGGACAGATAGCGATCAGGGCGGAGCCAGTAGACGGTGAGCTATTCCAGTACGGAACAGACATGGCATTTGCATGGATGCCAGGGATAGGAGGGAAAATATGGAGGAGGCCAGCAGCCTATCTATTCCGACCAGAAACACCAGCTAATGAACTGGAAGGGAAGGTCCTTGCAGTGGACATTGAGAGCATTATTGCAACAGCTGATTATGTTGCTGTGCACGCCCAAGATAAAGAAGGGAGAGCATGGAGGGCGGTGATAGCACTAGCAGAAGGATGTAGGCTGACCCAGGTGTCAGATGAAGAGTTGTTTTCAGAAGAAAAGGAGGAAAATGAAATGGTGTTCATGATGAGTGTAGAAATGTGGCTAACAGTGGCTCACAAACAAGTGGCACAGAAAATTGCAATGGCACTTGAGGCACCCGCTGGCACACCAGTCCCATTTTTTAAAGAAGATATGTCAAAGGTGCCAAAATCATTATGGACTATTAGCCCTTATGATGTAGGATGCATTAAAAGCATAGGGGGTGTAAGGATAAAATTAAAAAAGGGTGCCATACTACCAAGAGTGAAACAATACCCATTGTCAAGAGAGGCAGATGAGGGCATATATGAAACCATAACGGCCCTTATAAACAATGGCATATTGGTCCCCTCAGAATCCCCATGCAACACAGCTGTGTACCCGGTGCGCAAGGCTAAAGGAGGGTCTTGGCGGTTCATACAGGACCTCAGACCGTTGAACAACATAGTAGAAGCAGAGTATCCAGTAACAGCAAACCCGGCCACAATTTTGTGTGGCATTCCAGCAGAAGCATCACGGTTTACAGTGATTGACCTTAAAAATGCTTTCTTCTCAATACCATTACACCCAGACTCACAAGACTTGACAAGCTTCACTTACCGAAATAGGAAGTGGAAACATACCAGATTACCACAGGGATATTGTGAATCACCCTCAATTTTCAATAGAGTAATACAGATGGATTTGGGTAACGTAGAGTTGGAAAGCACAGTGTTACAGTATGTGGATGACATAATAATTTGCAGTACAAATGAAGGTAAATGTAGAGAGGACTCATTAAAAATGTTGACGATACTGGCTGAAAAGGGGTACAAGGTAGACATGGAAAAGATACAATACTGTCAGGAACAGGTACTTTACATTGGCCAACTGATATCACAACATGGAAGAAGGATTGCACCACAAAGAGCACAGGCAATCTCAGGCACTCCCGTGCCACAGACTGTGAGAGAACTGCAGCAATTTCTGGGACTGTGCAACTACTGTAGAGCATGGGTATTTGATTACAGCTCTTACATAGGACCCCTGCTTGAGGGGTTGAAGGAAGCAAATAAAGGGGAGAAAAAGTTGGGATGGACTATGGAAATGAAGGAGGCATTTGATGAATTAAAAGAAGCAATATCAACTGCTCCAGTACTAGCCTCCCCAGACTATGAGCGGCGATTTTTTATATTTTCACATTGCGACTCAGCAGTAATGAAAGCAGTATTGGCCCAAAAGACTAGCATGGGCTATAAACCAGTAGCATTTTACAGCGGTCACTTAGACCCAATAATGTTAGGACACTTCTCTTGTGAACAAGGTCTTGCTGCAGCTGCCTTTGCAGTAGAAAAAGCATCATCAATAACTATGGGGTGTCCAACTACACTATTTGTAGAACATGCACTATTTGCGATATTGAATAAACCTAAGTCCACACTGACGACACAGAGGGCATCAGGTTATGAGATTATTTTGTCCAAAGCTGAACTGGCAATTGTTAGATGTAGCACGGTTAACCCTGCAAGGTTTCTAGCAGAGGTAATTGAAGAAGGAGATTACGCCCACGATTGCACCCAAGTAACTGAAATATACTCATGTACTAGGAAAGTTGAAGAAAATGCACTAGAGGGAGGTGAACTTTTGTTTATTGATGGGTCATCAACTATTGATCAAGGAGATGGGATAAGACGGACTGGGGCAGCAGTAGTACAAATGATGGAAGCGCCAGTGTGTGTGGCTATTAAGTGTGTACAATTACCACAGCATTACTCTGCTCAAGCGGCGGAACTGGTTGCACTCATATTGGCACTAAAGGAAAGTTTTGATAAAAAAGTTACTATATATTCCGACAGTGCATATGTTACATCCACTGTCCACTCAGGGCTATCAAAGTGGAGAAGAAGAGGGTTTAGGAGAGCTGACGGCACTCCAGTACAACATGCCCTCTTGTTGGCTGAACTAATTGAAGTAATAAACGATCCCCAAGAACTAGCCCTAGTAAAATGCACCGCACACACCAATGGAGAAGACTATATATCAAAAGGAAATGCAGCAGCAGACGCACATGCAAAATATGCTGCATATTTTGGTGAGATATGGAACCCCGCAGACTCACAGAGAGGGAGAGGGAGGGGAATAGCGAGGGAGATGTTAATAAAAGAAGGGTACACCCATCTCCCAGCCACCCAGATTATGGAGTTACAAGCGGCTGCACCAATGGCCGAAAAAGAAGTATGGGTGAAAAGAGGATGCACAATGTCACCAACCGACGCACTATGGCGCCAGGGTGGCACTGGGAAAGTTGTAATACCATTGGCATTGTTAAATACCGCCTTGAACCAATTACATCACCCTGCCCATACAGGCAAAGAAATAATAGCAGCACGAATTAGAGAAGATTGGTTCTGTCCCGAGTTAACATCCCATGTGTCAAATTTTATCAGCAATTGCCTTACATGTCAACAGTTCACGGCCGGTCATACTTTAAAGGTGATAAGAGGTACCATACCCCGACCAGAAGGACCTTTTCGGCACCTCCACATTGACTATGTTGATATGATCAACATTTGTCAAGGCAATAGATATATGATAGTAGTAGTATGCCCATTTTCTAGGTGGATCGAAGCAGGGCCCTGTTCACACCCTGATGCGTTTAGAGCAGCCAAATTTATAGTAAGGGAGGTATTCCCCAGGTGGGGAGTGTGCGAGGTGTTAAGATCAGACAACGGACCCCATTTCGCAAATGAAATGTTCCAGCATATCACATCCCTACTGAACATTAAACACAAATTTGCATGTGCGTACCACCCACAGGCTAATGGTGTATGTGAACGCCTGAATGGCCTATTGAAGGAGGCAATTGCTAAAATACAGCAAACAACAAAGAAAAGTTGGTTGTATTGCCTTCCGTTAGCATTATTCGAACTCCGAAACAGGCCAGGGTCCGACCACCACCTCACCCCACACGAAGTGGTTACTGGACGCCAAATGCGCCTTCCCCTAACACCAACGTCAAGGGCATTCACCGACAATGAAAGTTCAGCGAATGTGTTGGGTGATGAAATGTACCAATATGTGTCTTCTTTGATTACTAGCGTTGTGTTTGTGTCTCAACAGCTCGAGCGCACACGGGGCGGGTCTACCAGCAATCAAGAAAAAGACGAAAGTACAGAACTGGGAAAGGAGAACTCGTGCAAACTTGCCAAAGGTGACCACGTACTACTTCGCAATTTCAATAGGAAGTGGAACCAGAAGAGGTTCTCTGGCCCTCATCTGGTAGAGGACGTATCAACAAGAGCAGTAAAACTAAAGGATAAGCGTGCATGGAACCACCTACATGACGTAAAAATCTACAAACTGCAGACCCGCCCCAGCGCCAACGACAGGTCCATTGGAAAAACGCCAACAACATCCCCGACAGCGGAAGAAAACACAACCACAGACAACGACCCAATTGTTCCCTCGGAGAGAATAACGGACGAAGAAGGGGGTGATCCCCACACTGCCCACCCCATGGTCACACGTTCAAAGAGTAAAACTGCTCCCGCCATCTGAGCAAACCCCCCCCCATTGACTACTAAATACAATTGTAATAAAAACTAAGGACTTCGCTTGCACCAATACACATGTAAACACGTGAATGTTCTCTTTTTCTCTCGCACATACAGGAGCTGCGTAATATTGTATTGTTAAGAAAAGTTATCTAACAAATTCAGTGTGCAGGCGTAGATGGTGCTGCCAGACGATAGTTACCCAGAAGAATTGTCACACCAATTTGTATACGAAATAAAAAGGCCAACATACTTAAAAAAGAAAAGGGTACGTGTATACTACACGGCCTTCCTCCTGGCCATAGAAAATTACATGCCCCACCTCCGCCCATACTTGCCGGTCTTGAGAGACCGATCACTTAGAGTAGCGTGGGAGCAACTCTTCACCTGGGCACTGAATGACTATTTGATAGGGAGAGCTTAATGAAACAAAACTAACATTTAATAACAAGCACTTTTTGAGAATTTTTAGGCGGGCAACTTTAACGTCGCAAGAATACGCTGCCAGGACTGCAGCAAGGTAAGAGCAAAAATGCCGGTGAGGTTAGCATATGTAATAAAAATAATAGGGATTTTTATGATCACCGGAGTTTTGGCTGCCTCTGTATGGCAGTACAGCTATGCTATGAGTTTTTTTGCTGCACCCAAACCTAATGTACCCCACTTCCCTGCTGCAACAGGTGTTACGTCAGGTGGTAATAGTAACAATGAACAAAAGCGAAATAAAGTTAAACGCAGCACATACTCAGACAATAAAGGTATTGATAATTATGTACAAGATTCAGCACACGTCACAAACAACATATGGTACCAGCACATGACCCGCATTGGTAAGCAGACAACTGAGGATAGCTGTTACGTTTGCTCATTAATACCATACGCCATGAGCGCTTCACGAACATTTGTTGCCACAGAAATAGATGAAAAAACAGCACAGTGCATAATATATTTGGCCCTGTTCCAAACGAAAGGAAGATTTCAAGGAACAGTAGTGCATATGACATGGAAGACGCGGGACTCATACCCATATGAAAACAACTTCCTCAAGACCTATCTGAGTTATCACAAGACCAGTTTACATGCTGAAGCATTTAGGTACATAACAAGTGGTCCTGCGAAAGGAGACACAAAGAAGGTAACACTGCAGTATCTACCATGTGATTGGTACGCCACGGAAGTTCCGGGTAAACAAGGATGCTGGGAGAGGCCACTACTGACGATAACAGGAAAGGTGTTCCTGGGCACCAGCTGGGAGATAGGAGTGGTTGGTAGCAACATGGTAACAAAAGAAACTATCTCAACTATCGAGACACACAATCATCGATGTTGGACGACGTGGATCAAGTATGTACCAATGCTCACGTGGGTAGAAGAAGATGAAGACCCGATAACTATACTACCATTGACTGCGCCCAAAGTATGTTACCAACATAAAGGAGAGGTGGACGTAGGATATAACACCAATTGTGCAAGTGTGATGGAGTTACCTGAGGGGGGAGCGGGAACAGCAGTAATAATGGACCATTATTGGGCCTGTGGAGAAAAGGCATATCATACATTACCTCCCCTGTGGAGTGGTGTGTGCACAATGGTACACGTCAATGTACCATCACTAGTGGTACCTAAGAAGCATGTCGATGTGGCGAAATTTCCTAAAATGGATGAAGGAGACAGGAGAAGAAAGAGATCTGCACCACTCCAGAAGGAGCAAGAAAACAGGACCAACAGCAATGATACTGTCCTAAACAGGAGAAAAAGACAAGGAGAGCCATTAACAGGAAATTATCTGTGGGGAAGGTCGGAAACGGAACTAACATCAATACCGCCAGAACATAGACTATTCAGCAGAGCAGCTATGTTCTTCTCATCAATAATACATCCGGGACTACAAGCATATGCAAACGCAAAATGGCTCCAAATAACGAGGTGGGAATTAATGATGACCATCAATTCCACAGTAAATGGGTTTAACGCAATTAAAGAAGAGCTGCGAGCCGTAAGGATGGTAGCACTCCAGAACAGATATGTATTGGACCTTCTGACAGCAATGGAAGGAGGAGTTTGTGCAAAGATAGGACAATCATGCTGCACGTTCATACCTGCCAACGATGCCGACAATGGTACACTAACAGAAGCAGTTTCACAATTGGCCCAGATGCACTCCAAAATGATGGACGAAAGTAACGGCGTAAACAAGGATAAAAGCTGGTTTTCACTATTATGGTCATGGATGCCATCTTGGCTGTCAGATGGACTGAAAATAATAGTGGGATGTGCTATTTTGGCTGGAGCTGCACTGATAATAATTAGATTTTGGAAAGCCCGGAAGGCGCGCTCAACTGATGAGTTGCTGGAAATGGTGGGAATGCACCCCTTGATGCCAGCGGATGACGGCCAGCACACAGGTGTGATAATACACGAAAGGGAGAAGTTGCGCACCCAAATCATCGCCAATCATCTAGATCCACCATCAGTGAAGATCGAGAACCCAAGGAACCCTAGGAGCTACATAGGAAGATGGGTGTACTGTACTCCTGGAGGAACATGCGAATACATGTATTGGTCATTTGAAGATCACGTAAACCATTATGGACATCTCGGAGGGATAACCAAGATATGGAGAGTAAGAGGAGATAACGAGAAGGATATGTTTGTGGTCGACAAGTCGACCAGAGGGGGGACTGAAGTGGGAGAATGGAAAACCAGACTCCCGTCCTTCACCTCTCGCGCTTGGCCTAGAGGGTCGCGGCCCAGACACCCGCCACGAGAAGAGTTTGCCCATTTACCAGATGACCAAATACCCTGGTACAGAAACATACGGATGTGTCCATCTGCCTGCCCAACAGCCCGCACTGGCCATGCCGACACCTGCGGCACGGACCAACTAGACTGAAATCTACACATCGTTAGAGATGCCATGACGACCTAGATAACGGGAAGCACCGCTGAACTATTATACACGCTGAACATTTCCACACCAATCTACACGAAGAACATACTCAGTGCTCTGACGTAGGCGACAGGCTTATTCACGGACGTGCATCTTTATTATTTTTACATAGGCTTTCAGAATGCAGAAACGCAAGACGCACCATGAGCTCATTTATAACGCTTGCTCACGCTTCTCTTGAAACCCGTTACCATCATGAGAGATATAATGGAAACACGATACTGGCCATGAAACTGTATGCCACTATAACCTAAAGCATCCATGCACTAAATGGATTACTCGTGCACCAGGCCCAAGTAGGCCTCAAGCAAGAGTTCCCGTGGACATTAACAAAGCAAAAGTCAGGTTGCTGAGCCTGCAGAAAGAACCCAGTGGAGCAACCAGCCAAGGTCGTAATGTTGCAAACCCACAGTCAAGAACAAATCTTCAAAGGCACGATGTTGCAACCTCGCACTCCACGTACCAATGTTAAAATCATATCTGCAAATTAAACCAGACATACAGTGGAAAAACAATATTAATTGTGCAGAATTATGCCTCAAACACGGTCCCTCCCCACGTGACCAAGCCGAACCTGACGAGATGCCAAAACCCAGGAGAGAAAAGGCGTCTGGGTACCTCGCTACGAGACGCAGGCCGACACACTTGAAAGGCTCAATGGACACCTGCTACAGTGGGAACGGTCAGTCTCCCACCTATGAATAAATCCTCACATTGCCTGCACGTACCCATATTGAAACACTGTTGCAACCACAGGTGCACCGTGTGCTGGGAACAACGGTGGTCCCAGGCTGGGGAGCTCACGGATGCACCAATCAGAACATGAGGTTCTTATCTCAGACGTCAGTAACGTTAGCCAATCCTCAGGGGTCTTCATGTAACAATTCTTATGTATCTAATCGTAGGGACAACCCAGATATACCACCTGACTACACCTTAACCACTAATATCATTCTCTATATGTGTACTATACTAACCCTACCACTCGAGCAACCAATCAAGAGTGGCGATAGGTTTTTTTTTGGTAACTTTTTGGAGTGACGCGAGTAGCGCGTCATAATGTAGTAAAAAGGGCCTGCGAGCCCCACTATTGTGTGTGTCAGGACGAACGCGTACGCTCCTTGACCCATCCCTGCCGTTTGCATAATAAACAGCAGAAGTTGCCTTGCTCCTTGTGTGTGCCTCATACTCTGTCTCGATCCGAGATATACACGGGAGGAGTTGGGGCCTCCCTGCCCGGAGGTCTGCGGACGGCCCGGCCGACCCCGGCAGAATTCCCCCCCCGACATTACCAAAGGCCACACGAGAAAGATATTTATATTTAGCAAAACGAGAAGAGACGGCTGAAACGAAACTCGGCAGAGGCAACTCGTGCCAGGAAAGCCAAGGTCATACCAATAGAAGAAGTGAACAGAAGCTACATCTAATTGAAACTAAGAACAGAATATCCTGCCTCTGAAAGGTCGAGATAAGAAGACGAAGGCAGGTGGTGGGTGAAACGAAAATCAAATACACAAATTGAGAGAAAAGAGACAAATCACAGTGTCGGAATCACGTGACCAGCCGAGCAAGAAGAAGCAAGGGCTCATAGCTACGCTTGGCACCTGACCAGGTGGAGATATCAGAACCTTTTCCAGACAGAAGATGCAGTCTCAAGGCCAACCACAGTGAAATAATTGACACATGACTACTAAAGTGATGATTGATTGTAACCATAATCGGAGGAAGGCTGGGTAACTAAGGGGCACCCCGCACCTGGCTGACCATTTTGCATGCTGCTAAGCATAGTGGAAAAGTATGCATGGGGTTGGTGCCAACCCAATCACAATGGACCAAATAATCTAGGGTGTTTGTCAGGACCCGTCGCTGGAAGCTTTGGCATTACTGGAAGGTAACGCCACATAGATCCTCCAGGTAACGGGCTAGCCCTCACCCAACATGGCGGCCGCCATTATATAGGCAAGCCCCGCCCACCACCCGGCGCATTATATCTGTGTTTTCGATACGATACGTGAGTTCCCTGCTACCCCAAGTTAGCAGCCTTTCTTGCCTTCTACAGTGCCCCCCCATCTGCCTACCAGCTCGCCCTTGTCCCCTTTTCGCCCTGACCTTCTGTTCCATCTTTCTTTCTTTCTCGGCACTCTGCTGCCTCCTACTGGTCCGCCTTTCCTTACCTTCTCGGCTTTCGCCTCTCCGACTAGCGGCGCTTTGCTGCGCCTCCCTCGCGATTCTTCGCTTTCCTCCCTGTATCGTTCGTGGATCTAACTTTCACTGGTAAGTAGGGACTTTTGTCTCTCGCTTTTCTTTCCTCTTCTCTCCTCCGCTTCTGGAACACCTCCGTACTCCGTACGGCGCCCGTTCCGTCCTTCTTCCTCACTGCTACATCTGATTTGGTGTTTGCAATTTCCAATAGCATCTATACATCTCTCCTGTCTACGCCCGCTACTGGACTTACCTGCATGACTTACCTGGATATTCTCCTTACCTGTACCTGCTCTCTTACCTGGAGTTGCCCTCTTGTTCCAGTAATCCTGAGGAACCCTCGACCTCTGGCATCCAACCATCATCCAGGACTACGCCACAGGGTTCTTTGCTGTTAATCAGCTTTTTCCCTGTCAACAGGGGCTTGGCTCCTCGGGGCCCCCCGAGACAGGTTCCACTTCCTGTCAAGGTGGCCTCCGAGGGAGCCAGGCCTTATTTACATGACAGGAAGTCACGAGAGAAACCAACCAAGCATCTTTCCAAGGCTCTACGGAAGCAGTCCACATTCACCAAGGACAGCCAAGAGGAAGCCACAGGTGAGGAGCAGGGGGCGGAACCCAAACAGCCTGACAGAATACAACCCCCGATCAAACTAATGGCTTCCCTCGAGCAATATCAGGAGCTTGTAGCTGCCTTGCAAGGTCTAACCATAGAAGTACAATCACTAAAGACTGAAAATGCTGTGCTTTGCCAACAAGTAGTCTTACATAGAGACGATCAAGGGGATTTACCACCCATGCCCTTATCCTTCGGAAAGTACGACGGCCACCCTGGGGGTATAAGGGAATATTTGGACGCTTGTCAAGTATACTTCACCTTTCGACCTCATGCCTTTGAAACAGCCAGAGCAAGGGTAGGATTTCTTATCGCTAACCTAACGGGGAATGCATTGGCATGGGCCACCCCTTTGGTGACCAGTAATGATCCGGCAATGACGGATTATGACCGGTTTGTGGATCAATTCAAAGGGAGATTTGATCATCCGGAGGTTCTGTACACCACACTGGAAGCAATTCTTGATGTCAGACAAGGGAATACGGACGTACAAACCTATATCTCTCGTTTTCTAAGGTTAGCTGCGAAGGCAGACTGGCCGGATTCTGCTAAACAAACTATGTTTCGGAGAGGACTCCATGACGATTTGAAGGATGAATTAGCCCGAGTAGCTCGTCCTCCATCATTCCAAGACCTTATGACTCTCTCTCTACAGCTAGAGTATCAACTAACGGAACGCCGCCAGGAAAGAAGAAGACCTCGACTCAACCTTCCAACTCTTAACCCTGCTCCTCACCTTTCACGAGAAGTCCCCACTTCGGAGGAACCTATGCAGATAGGTACAGCCCGAGGTCCTTTGACGCAGAACGCAAGAGACGGAGGGACTCTGGGCTCTGTATGTATTGCGGCTCCTCAAAGCATCTACTTTGGGATTGCCCAGAAGTGCCTCCACGAAGGAAGGAAAACTTCCACCCCCGGTCCTTTGCAAGGGAGGTCTCGGGGGAACAAGACACAGTCCTTGCTACCTTACCCGACCCTTAGAAATAAGGGATGACAACAGTCTGATGATATTCCGGGCTAAACTTTGGACGACGGATTCCACGCACATAGAGGTATTCGCCATGATGGACTGTGGAGCAGCGGGAAACTTTATGGATGCCGAATGGGCAAAGGAACAACAAATTCCCATAAGGCAGAAGGAGAGACCCATACCAGTTGAAGGGGTAGACGGAAGACCTTTGTCCTCGGGTCTCATCCATTCTGAAACACTACCCTTACACTTGGCTTTGGGAGAACATCATGAACTGATGGTATTCGATCTCATTCGAGCTGCCCATTTTCCTTTGGTGATAGGAATACCCTGGTTAAGAAAGCACAATCCTCAGATCAACTGAACTTCCAATTGAGTAAGATTTGACTTCACTTACTGTGAAGATCACTATATGACAGCTCTTCTGGTTAAGAAAGAGAACATGGAGAACGACCATCCCACCTTAAGATTGTTTCATCTATTCCCCTGCAGTACCAGGATTATGCTGAAGTGTTTCAAGACACCATAACCTGACACTCACCTCCTCATAGGCCAGAGGATTGTGCAATAGAACTTCATCCTGAGTCAGTCATTCCATTTGGCAGGATGTATCCCCTGTCGCCTTCCGAAAAACAGGCTCTACGAAGCTACCTGGACGCTAATCTTCAAAATGGACTCATTCAAGAATCAAGGTCATCAGGGGTGGCTTTGTTATTTTTCATCCCAAAGAAAGATACCACCGAACTACGACCCTGTATAGACTACAGAGGGTTGAATCGAATCACTGTTTGGGATCGCTATCCCATGCCACTTATTAGAGACATTCTGGAAGCCGTCAGAGGGGCTTCGTATTTCACCAAATTGGACCTCAGAGGAGCGTACCATCTTCTCAGAGTGAAGAGCGTAGATGAATGGAAGACCGCGTTTCGAACCCCATTCAGGTTATATGAATAGAGGGTGATGCCTTTTGGCCTAGTGAATGCCCCAGCGGTGTTCCAAAGGTTCATCGATAAGGTCTTTTATGACATGTTGTTTGTGTCAGTTTTCATTTAACTGGATGACATTCTAATATACTCTCGCGACATCCAGGAACACCGTAAACAAGTCAGGAAGGTGTTACACAGACTCAAAGCAAACCACCTCCTAGTGAAACCTGAGAAGTGTCAGTTTGAAATGACTTTGGTCTCTTATTTGGGGTATCTCCTCTCGAAGGAAGGTATCAAGATGGAGCCTGGAAAGATAAGAGCCATAATCGAATGGAAAGAACCGAGAAGTGTCAAGGAGGTTCAGACATTCTTGGGTCTAGTGAACTTTTACCATCAATTAATTCCAAACTTTTCCAATCTTATGTTACCCATTACTGGTCTACTCAAAAAAGGAGTTCAATTCCTCTTCGGTCAAGAGCAAAGAGAAGCCTTCTTATGTCTCAAAGAGTTGTTTACCTCAGCTCCCATACTGGTGCAACCTAATCAAGAAAGACCCTTTATAATAGAGACAGACGCCTCAGGGGGAGCGGTGGGAGATGTTTTCCTGCAGGAGGCAGATGACGGCCTTACACACCCAGTAGCTTATTATTCGAAGACTTTGACTAAGAGTGAATGCAATTACTCGGTCTTAGAAAGAGAACTACTAGCGATCAAGTTAGCCTGTCAGGATTGGAGACACCTTCTTGAAGGAGCGACCCACCGCTTTCTTGTTCGAACTGATCATCGCAATCTCTGAGTGTTACAACAGATGGAGTGCTCCAATGCCCGACACGCCTGATGGGCGTATTTCTTTTCCCAATTTGATTTCAACATCTCTTACATACCTGGGTCAGAG
This sequence comes from Ambystoma mexicanum, assembly GCF_040938575.1. Lineage (NCBI taxonomy): Eukaryota > Metazoa > Chordata > Amphibia > Caudata > Ambystomatidae > Ambystoma > Ambystoma mexicanum. The sequence continues at coordinate 7,987,700 of NC_090927.1, forward strand.
AACAAGATGGCAGATGCTCTCTCTAGATGCCAAGGAGAGGAGACAAACCTAGCTCCGGGTCATGACCTCTTGTTCCCAGACCTGAAGATTATGGAAAGTGTCACGCCGTTTCTCCAAGAACTTGTAACCCATTACAACCAACTGCCTACCATCCCAACATCAGTAACCCAGGCTAATGACAGTCTGTACTACCATGGTAATGGGTTGTTTCTTCCTTACAAGAAGCTACAAGAACAAGTCCTATTTTGGTGCCACGATTCCTCTCTCACAGGACACCCCGGTATCAAGAAGACTCAGGATTTAATAAGCCGTAGCTTCTGGTGGGCTGGACTACACAAGGACGTAGAAAGATATGTTTCCTCATGTCCGGTCTGTGCTGCAAATAAGTACCAAACAGGTAGACCATTGGGTAAGCTACAACAACCTCCCCTGCCAGCCCGTTCCTGGGAACATATATCCATGGATTTTATTGTCGACCTGCCAGAGTCCGATGGGAAGACAGCAATCATGGTAACGATAGATACTTGTAGTAAAATGGCACATTTTTCAGCATTAAACGGTTTCCCGTCTGTTTTTCTCAGAGACGTGATGCGTCTTCATGGACTACCCCGGACTATAATTTCTGATAGGGGTACACAATTTACCTCAAAGTTTTGGACATCTTTATGCCAACAGCTAGGAATCCATCGAGCACTTTCATCCGGCTTTCATCCCCAAAGTAATGGTCAGACTGAGAGCCTCAATGCAGGTCTAGAACAGTACTTGAAATGTTTTTGTAGCAACCGACAGGAGAGATGGTCAGCGTTCCTCTCACAAGCAGAATTTGCTTATAACAACAACTATCACACATCCATCTGAATGAGCCCGTTCTATTGCACATACGGGTATCATCCACAACAGATACCTTGGACCGAAAAGCGAACTACCAGATCTCCAGCCATAGACAACAGATTATTGGAACTAAAGGAAGTACATAAGATGGCTAGGGAGGCCCTGGAGATCAGTCAACAATCACAGAAGAGGTGGGCTGATAGAAGTCGACGGACCAATCCAGAATGGAAGCCCGGACAAAGGGTATGGTTATCCACAAAGTACCTACCTCGCTGGGTACATACCAGCAAATTTGCTCCTCAATTTCTGGGTCCTTATCCTATCCTGAGACAGATTAATCCAGTAGCTTATGAACTAAGTCTACTCAAGTGTCTTCAGAGGGCGCACCCTGTTTTCCACACATCGCTACTCAAGGAATATAAGGAAGATCCGTTTCAACGACGGACTCAGAAGACTAAGACACCTACGATAAAGGAACCTCAGGAGTATGAGGTAGAATACTTGGTGGATTCACATTATCGCAGGGGAGGTCTCCAATATCTAGTCCATTGGAGAGGCTACTCTGCAGATGAAAGAACCTGGGAACCCAGTCACCATATCCATGCACCCAAGTTGCTGAGAAGGTTTCATCTGAGATATCCGGGGAAACCAGGGGGTTTCTGATGGGAGAGAGGTTATACTGTCAGGACCCGTCGCTGGAAGCTTTGGCATTACAGGAAGGTAACGCCACATAGATCCTCCAGGTAACGGGCTAGCCCTCACCCAACATGGCGGCCGCCATTATATAGGCAAGCCCCGCCCACCACCCGGCGCGTTGTATCTGTGTTTTCACTATGATACGTGCGCTCCCTGCTACCCCAAGTTAGCAGCCTTTCTTGCTTTCTACAGTGCCCCCCGTCGGCCTACCAGCTCGCCCTTGTCCCCTTTTCGTCCTGACCTTCTGTTCCATCTTTCTTTCTCTCTCGGCACTCTGCCGCCTCCTACTCTTCCACCTTTCCTTACCTTCTCGGCTTTCGTCTCTCCGACTAGCGGCGCTTTGCTGCGCCTCCCTCGCGATTCTTCGCTTTCCTCCCTGTATCGTTCGTGGATCTAACTTTCACTGGTAAGTAGGGACTTTCGTCTCTCGCTTTTCTTTCCTCTTCTCTCCTCCGCTTCTGTAACACCTCTGTACTCCGTACGGCGCCCGTTCCGTCCTTCTTCCTCACTGCTACATCTGATTTGGTGTTTGCAGTTTCCAATAGCATATACACCTCTCTCCTGTCTACGCCCACTACTGGACTTACCTGGAAGACTTACCTGGATATTCTCCTTACCTATACCTGTACTCTTACCTGGAGTTGCCCTCTGGTTCCAGTAATCCTGAGGAACCCTTAACCTCTGGCATCCAACCATCATCCAGGACTACGCCACAGGGTTTTTTGCTGTTAATCAGCTTTTTCCCTGTCAACAGGGGCTTGGCTCCTCGGGGCCCCCCGAGACAGGTTCCACTTCCTGTCAAGGTGGCCTCCGAGGGAGCCAGGCCTTATTTACATGACAGGAAGTCACGAGAGAAACCAACCAAGGATCTTTCCAAGGCTCTACGGAAGCAGTCCACATTCACCAAGGACAGAAAAGAGGAAGCCACAGGTGAGGAGCAGGGGGCGGAACCCAAACAGCCTGACAGTCTTATAGTTAGTAGAACCAATGATACGTCGTACTTTTAGTGACATCTACAGTAGGTATTTTTGAAGGAAGGGCTTAGACACCCAACTGACAGTGTTTACCCAATCCCCTCACTCCGTTACCATATACAAATATAGTACCTATAGTAAAGTTACCTTTTCCTAACCAATAGAATTGCATGTTAACTTTTGAGTGTTACACATCAATGATGATGATATTTTATAAATGTTACAACTTGTATGAAGTTTGTTGGAGTTGAAGCGAGAAGGAAGATCGCATTACTGCTGATATTCATAACTCCCTATTTTTTGTACTTGTCATTAAACTGACTCCCTTTGCCAAACCATTGAGTTGTCCTTATTGATTGGTGTTGGAGTAATAAATCTGCACCCCCCATCCATCTCATGGGTGCAGCGATCTTGTCTTAAAGTACTTCTGAGCTAACCTCGGTGCTATGGGCCGGCCGGGGGTCTCTGAGTACATACTTTGTGCGCATGTGCATAGGTGTCCTACGGACAGGGTTGGGATCCTCGGACTAATTAAAAGTGCGACACACGTGTGGTGAACATTTTCAAACAAGCTGGGTGTTTGTAGAGTACAGCAGGTTAGATGTTCATGTGCCCAGCTGTTTGTAGGATGAGGGTGGGCGCCTTGAACTACTAAAAGTACGTCACAATTTCTTTTGAACATGCTCTACAGGGGCAGTGTTACCAGGACACAGCGGAAGAGATACGCATGTGCATAGTTGTGCAACAGACAAACGTGTGCTCCCACAACTAATTAAAGGTGCATCACACGATGCAGACATGCAGCCAGTAGTGGTGTCCTACGGATAACTCCATTGTGATTGTGGATAGGTGGGGCAGGTGCGTTGTCCGTAGGACACCTCCATTTTGTTTAATTGCAGTCATCCCAAACAGTACTGTGCACTGCAGAGTCATAACGGAATTTTAAAAAGAAAGGAAAAACCACACCCACACTCAGCAACAATTTACATATAAACCTTTTTTTCACACATAAATAGATACTAATAGGAAAGGGAAGGGGTTGCAGACATGGATACACACACAGGGGGATTGGGGATTTGAACAATTTGGTTGTGAGCGGAGGAAGGGATTGAGGTCTTATTGTAACGTCTCTGATCACAGGGGATTTGTGGGGATGGTGGACTGGGAATTGGGGAAGGGGTACATGTGCAGTAGTATTTCATTTGTTCCATAATATGTTCTTGTACGAAATCAGGCCTGCGTCAGATGGAGGGATACACGTGTGGATAAGAATTCTCGCAATGATTGCCCTGTAGAAGCGTTGCAGAGAGTCCAACATTGTAAAAGCGTTGCCACATTCCAGTTGGAAGAGCTTTTTTAAATTTAAAAACTCTTGCAGTATTGTTGTGAGAAAGGACACATATCATTTGTTTAACGGGTCACAGTACATTTGATACGGAACGTCTGCATCATAGCACCATTCTTCGTCCTTGCTCAACTAAAAATGAAGTTTCAGGGCATCCCGCTGCTGTACAGATGGAAAGCCAGCAGGTGGCTGACAGCTGCACAAGCTTCAACGCCTCCTCCCCAGTGTTAATGAGAGCATAGATCTTTGCATACTCCCTTTGCCATTGAGCACTGCGCGTAAACCAGCTGTAGGTACTACCCACAAGAAACTCCAAGCTGTGTGGTTGCATTTCAAGTGCGTTGCTTTGACAGCTGAATAGAATGACTCACACACTATGAGGATGAGGCGCTCATTCTGATGTCGGTGTCAAGCTGAGTTTTGCCTCCCAAGCATGACGCTGCAGCCATCCTTTCCAATCCCCAGGCAGGTGCTGAGCTCCAGGCCAATGTTTCCAGGAAAGGGCAGAAGTGACTTGCCAATGGCTTCTGCTGTTTCCCCTTCCAGGGTGACCAGCCCCAGAAAGGTTGACTGAAGAACCGCACAAGAACACACAGCTGCTTCAACGTGGTTATGTCGGTGCTCTCATCAATGACCGGAGAGTATGAAGAGTTACCAATGTCCTTTATGGGTTCCTCAAACATGCACAGTGACATGCCTTTCTTAATTAAGCCCGTTCACTTTGCACAGTGCAGCTTGATGTCTTTCTTGCATGAGCTTGCAACCAGCTCCCCAAATGATCTACTGAGCTGCTTGTGGTGTGGCATGCAACAAAGCAGGCCATTTGAAGCTCGGCCTTCAGCAGGGACGTGTCACTTAGTTTGGTGGCAGCAGAAATGCCGATATTTGTGAGTCGGGAAGAAGAAAAAGGCATGCAATGTTTCCTGTGCTTCTTGGTATTTTTGTGCTGTATCAGGTCAGCATGGTATGTACGGATTTCTCGTATGCTGCTTTTGTTTGGAAGCCCTGGTCAGGCCGGATACAGTCCTTTAACTCTGCACTCTTCTCCCACTCCTTGCAGTACCTCTTTCCATATTTGCCCCACAGATTCCGAGACACTCCAGCCATTCTAATGAAAGAGCATGTGTTTAAAAGGAGTACAGCCAAGAAAATATGCAGGCAAAATGTACTCAAAGGTGTCCTTCACACCACCCAACCTCTAACAAACCAAGGCACAGGGATATATTGTACACAGGAACATATGCACGTCATCACTACACTCCAATCCATCCCAAATCTGTGAGGCTTGCTCTTACCTTGCAGAGAGTAGACTGTGATGTGGGAGACAGAGGCTGGCTTTGCAAGGAGGAACGCAGCTATTCCTGGAAGAAGGCAGCCAGAATAATTAGCATCATGTTAAATATGCAGCAATATGGGGCAGAGGAAAATAACATGCATGTCACTGTCCCAAAACAGAAGCAAGTAAACGTGAACTCGCCTCGTCTTGTTCACTAGAGCACAGAAACTGAGCAAGTGCGCCATCCTTGTAAAACCACAGGGACTAAAAAGCAATGTATAAACTGTATTTTCCTTCCTTGGCTGAGAGGGCATAGTGCCAGCTTCCAAAGCGAGCACGTTGCCCCTGAGCTATCCTCCTGTGACTTGCATAGTGCCAGCTGACCGCACACTGTTTGGTGTGGCTTGTGAAGGGGTCAATGTGTTTTCTAAAAATGCTCAGCAGTGATTGGTTCCCATTGTAGTAGAACGTCGGGAGAGAGCTTTCTTCCAAGAGATGCTCTAGTATTTATGTGAAATGTTTACACTGGTGTCGCCTGTTGTTGTTGGAGGTCAGATGTTCACTCACTCTGCCTTCTGCACAAATATATTTTTTCAAATGCTGTATGAACATTGTGTTAATTGAATTAGTCTTTGTTACATGCGTCTTCCCTTATGCTCGGCCGCTCCAGATACTGCAGTCCCAAAAAGCATCTCCCAGGGTTCAGATGTATAGGACCTTCCTTTCCAGAACCACTCCTGCAACATAAACGAGGACAGTGGAAGCTCTGTTCAAATTGACAGGATAGAGCACACATGGCCCTCCTCTTTCCCATAAGAGGGGCACCACCAGGAGGAAAAGGACCCAGTCCAAATCGAGGATAGATGTGGCTGGTTGGAATCCACCAACTTTTTTCATAAGGCAGATACCAATCTCCCCAGATATTTTAGATGCCTGTGTGTAAAACAAGAAACATTGACCATCATTTTGTCATTTTTACACCGATCTCCTTGAGCCGTGGTTGCCAGATTCGCATGCCTGGCTCTTCTCGACTGCACCATATACTGTAAAGACCGGAGGGGGGTGTCTGTACTCCTGCTCTCTATATGGCAGAGGAGAGGCACAGAGGACCCCAGCCAAGATTCTCTATTATTGGTGCGTGGTCGAGCAATCAAAGCCTAGCTTCTCAGAAGGTGATGCAGGCTGGTTCTTAAGTACAATGTAGTCCCCAAGCCCCCCCACAAAGGAATGTCCACACACTGTATTAGTTAAAACACAGTCTTTATATAATTAAGGTTCACGATTATATACACTATCACGATAACTCACTTTGTGATCGGTTAATCTACAATGACAAATATATACAGTTCTACGTGGTACGACAGTTACTATTAGATTTCTTTAAAGTGCATCAACTGTACGGTTAAATGTCACACAAATCGGGTCATAAACGAAACCAACAATAGATATAGGAGGAAAGCAGTTGGTTAGAACAATAGGCAGAATACTGGCCCTGTTACCTAGACACAGCTCTGTGTGGAGATCCCCCCACCTGGGCAACCTGTAAGATAAAGATATACTACAAGCCCAGTCCATATATTGTTCACACAAGTCTTTCGAAAATTTCAGCAACCCCAAAGTACCTGGCATTGTAGAGTTCCTCATCAGGAAATTGACGGCCCTTCTTGAGTGCACTCCCTTTAAGGCATGAGCCACGGGTCCGATGATGAAAAGGGTGAACTACGGCAGTGAGTGGCAGCTTTATTCCTAGCAGTGCTCGTCGACGATGGAGCGTAGATGTCCTGCAAGGGAGAGGCGTGCGGGGCATCCCGATGTGGATAATTCAAGACTGCAAAGAGTTTGAAGAACTTTAGCCCAGCAAGGGTGTCTGCTCGTCGGTGTCTGTGTAGTCTTCAGGTGGTGGGAAACCCACCGGCGAATGCTCCCCGGCGCGTCTGCGACCTTGACTTTCTCTGGTGGGACAAAGTGGTCGACAGTGCAGGCTAGAGCGTCCTTGGATCAAATGTTCTTACTGTGATGCTGGAAATGCATCGGAGGGACAGGGCCTCCGTATCCTTGTCCTTTATTGCTTTTTATCGTGTGTTCTGTCGTGTTTTCCATGCAGGAGTTCATGTGGGACTCCTGGCGATGCAGCTCTCTCTTTTTGGTTTGGTGAACAGACCCATGGGATACCCTTATAGGACCCATGGGTGAGGGTACAACCCTGTGCCCCTAGTGTATGTTTTTGGGCACCTGTGTGTGGCCCACAGAGCAGGGTACGGGCTGGTGGCAGCTCCGTGTTGAAGTGACTGGTGCCCTGAGCGTCCTCCATTTTGGGATGCCCAGGCCCTGTCATTGGAATCGGTAGATTCCTGATGGAGACAAGATGGTCCCCGTGGCTTCTTGCCGTCCATCACCTGTTACCTTGATCTTCCCAAAGTCCCGGGAAGCCCTGCCTCTGTCCCTTCCCCCTGACTGGCTGTTGGGTGGAAATTCCATATATGGTAGTAACCGGTTTTCAGATTTATAATTACATGGCAGGGTGATGAGGTGTTAAGAGATATGATTTTGCTTGTGTGCATTGCAGTCCCAATGAATGAAATGGCAGTGATGACCAGAGTATAAATGATTTTAGAATAAAGACTGGAGGGGCAGGAACATGCTGACGTCTAGATGGCCTTTTTTGTCTTCCAGGAAATCTTTTTCGTTGTGGGATGTTTTTACCCATGCATCCAAGCCCTACCATAAAAATGTGCAGTACTGGCATGGAAACATCATGATGGCCAGAACTCCCCAGAGAGTGCACAGGGAAAACATGAAGAATAGGCTGCCACCCATTTTTGCCTATGTTGTGAGCACAGGAGGGCACTGCCTAAAACCACCATTGGGCTACACACACAGTAGCCTGAAACCATTGGGAATGGCAATGCTGATTGCCAAAAAGCAACTCAGAACTGTGGGGAATTTGTTTTTTTAATCCCAAAAATGGTTGCAATACCGGTACTCACCACTATCAGAAAGCTGGCGTTTTAAAACCATCAGACTTTTGTGTAAAACTGAAAAGAGGAACCCAAACCAGACCAAGGAAAGATTTGCTAAGAGGTGGATACAATGTAAAACTATATTCTGAAATAACTTGAAGGAAGTAATTATTTAATGTATATGTAAAAATTGTCAGTTTGATTTGAATGTAGAAAACTGGGAACAAAAAGTGACATTTAGCTGAAACCTGGCTTAATGAAACTGGATTCTGCCTGACAACTACCCCGACAGGAGTTGAAACTGGATCAACAGCTGTGTTCCCAGGCCTGGCTGCATCCTGCTGGCCCCACCAAAAGGAGGTCACAGGGCCCTGTTGATTGAAAGGGGAGTGGCAGCTGGGGACTACAGGAAACTGAACAATGGACTCAGGCAAAGGTTATATTGGGGGGCCGTAAAGTGGCTTCCTCTTGGGCGAAACTGGGAGGGGCAGTGCCTCTGCTAGCAGCTGAGCTTGGGGGAAGTGGATAAACCAGTTCTTCCACCATGTGATGTGGGAAGCCACACCCCTTTTTGACCAGAGCATAATTTTAAAAAGATAGATAACGCATAGTGCGGACTGGTCAAAATTATATAATTAATACCATTATTCTTGTGATTTTTCTGTGCACGTTTTAAGAGGCGTTAGGACCCTGTGGTATGTTCCTGGGGATAGTAGTGGAAAAAAGGTTGCTACTCCAAATGTATGCATGTTAAAAATCTGACACTTCATCATCTGTAACCCATATCCCTGGTGCACATTTGTGTAAAATCTGGAAAGGTTTAGAGGTCGTTATCTGGATGAAAAGGGGAGAATTCTGTCATCAGTGGACACGACATCGTACAAAGACAGGGATCGGATGGTTTGGTGCTACAGAAAATATGTTAACTGGACCTATAATATTAGAAAAATGGTACATAGATAAATATGTATTTGAGTCAGAAATAGATTTGTGTGCAAATTGACCAGGGGACGATCCTCTGACCCATAAACAGACCTCATCATGATGACAATCCATTTCCTTCCCCCAATCATGGGAGATGGGAGAATTGGGCCAATGACAAGTAGAGAGGGGCAGGCTTAGCTAGGCCCAGGCACACACCCATTTTCAAAACACATAAAAAGAGACTGCTGGGACAGGTAGAGACATTCAATTCCATTTGCTGCGGAGCATGCTGACCGACAACTTCACATCCAGAGATCCAGACTTCAAATCCATCAATCTCCAGAACCTGTAGCAGAAATTAACTCCAGAATTTGTAGCAGAGAGGCCTTAATCCACCAGCTGAATCCTCTTCAGCAGGCCTCAAAACCAACCAAACTATTCAACAGCTGGGCGAGCTGTTTGAATTTTTGCCAATAATTTTTGCAAGAACCTGTAGCAGTATCCAGAAAGCAGTGCTGTATCCGGAACCCGAGAGAACCACAAACCAGACCGTTGTGAGCAGAACCGGTGCTTGACAGACCCAGAGAGCAGAGCTGACCCAGATAGCTGGGACTCCAGAACCACCCGCCGGAAGTCCCGTCCAACCTGACCAGACCGCGACGAGGCCTATTTCAAATTGATATTGTGAGTACCTAGCAGAAATGTGCAGAACCAATCTCTTAGTTAAAATAATCTAATCCAAACTATTTTAACCTAAGTAGAACAGCCTCCTAGAAATCGTGTCATATGTCATTTTTAAAGCTGCACAACTGTCACCTGTCAATTCTGCAGCTGCAAGCTGTCACCTGTCGTTTTGAGTTTTACTTTATATCCGAAAATGTACCTTTATTAAATCGTCCGTATCTCTGGAACTGTTTGGGCTAGGAACGTGGTGTAACTTTCATTTTAAAGCTGAAAGTTGTGATTCTAGGCTTTCCAATGAACCTAGAACCGACTTCCTAGTCCCTATACTTTTTCCGAATCACGATTTACGCACTCGCGAAATTTACCGTGATTTGCGATTTTGGCTCAATTTCTCCACTTGTCAAAATAGCAGCTCCATTCTTTCTTTTGTTAAAATCCGTTTGCAACTTGGTAATAACTCATAAAGCATTGCTAAAGTGAGCCTGAACTAATACCAACACGCATCTCCCACTCACCCTGAATCTCTAGAGGGAATCAAAATCAATTGGCACAGTTTCCCATCCATTGCCATCACATTTAAAAAGCATTTTGGGCCTGTGTTTCAAACTCCTACCTGTTTCCTCTAAGCTTGCTGGGGGGGAACTGAATTTCGTATTGTATTTGATTGTATTCCTGAAGACTGTGTGTGTTACTTCCATCTCCTTGCATTGCATATAGGGGGGTGGGGGGTGAATTGCCACCAGGGGAAAAGTGAACATATTATCTCTTGTGAAACCATATCAGTTTATTTTCTGTACTGCATTTATTCCACCTTGCATTTCCTTGAAACCATAAAGCATTTCAGCTACCACATCCTCTATACTACTCCTAAGTAATCAAGTGCACCACTGTAACATTACCCGTTGTGGATCCACATCATATGTCTAAGTGTACTATCAGATATTAATTTGTTATAAAAGTGTGACACATATATATTGTTTAATTGTCCAAATAAACCTTTTAATTTGCAAAACAAACCTGCTTCTTGGCTCAGTGGGGTCAGGGGGATTCTAAGAGGGTTGTTATCCAGAGTACTAAACTGGATATAAAAATACATCAATAAGGGTTTTCCTCAGCATCCCAGACTAGGCATTGACTTAGCTGTAGTGTTGATTGAATATCGCTTACATCGTATAAATATGCAGGTGTCCTCCGCTGTGTGAGGGATTTGGCTTTTGAAGGTAAGTACGACTGAGCTGGGCATGTGTTGGAGAAAGGGACTGTGGCGGGCAGGGTGCTAACATCTGTATACATGGGAAGTTATTTGTTTATAGGGTTGCTGGCATGGCTTAAGACGAGGGTACACGGGGTGTGTAAAATTAGAAACATTGGGCCTCATTTTAAGTTTGCTGATCCGGAAACAAGCCTGCCGATAAGCTTACTGCCACCCTTGTTTCCAGACCAGCAAACTATGAGTATGCCTGCCGGGCCTCTGTACCCATCATTTCTGACACTGCCGGGCACAGCTGTCATGGTAGGCAGACCGGTCACGGAAGCAATGGTGGCGGTGCTTCCGTGACCCCCATTCCCATAGAGTCGTTGGACTCTATGGGAATGGGGACTTATATTTTACTGGCGCCTGACTTCCCGGGCCGCTGGACTTGGAATCTCCCGGTGGCACCGGGTAGTCAGGTGTCGGTATTATTTTTTACGAGTCTGTCGGCAAACCGCTGGTAGCACCGGCAGGGTTACCTCTGGATTTGTAATGAGGCCCATATTGTCTTTTTTACACCAACCTCAGGACTGGAACCATAGTCATCAGGATCGCAGGCCGACCACTTCACCACTGCACCTTATAACCTGATGAACTATAATACACAGCTAAAGGTGAAATGTCACATTTCAGGACTGCATGTTTCTTGGAAAGCATTAGTATTGGTCCTTGGAGTTTAAAACATGCACACCTTTCAAAACACTATTAGAAGAAAATATCGTCCCTTGGTTTTTGTTTGTGTGGATTTTATGAAAGGCAAATGCCATTCGCCCTGGGCAATGTGGGTGTTTATGCAATGCCAATTGAATTACATTTGCATCCCATTATGTATGTTAATGAGTCCCCCGCACTTATATATTTAGGACTTGACCCCTGGTCCTACCTTTAGTTTTCTATCTTGCCTGGCTGAAGGCAATCTCTGGAAGCAAAGATGCAGGCAGGCTGGCTGAAAACTGGCAAATGGCAAGAGGTGCCACTACCAGTCTGCCACTGCTGCTGGAGTCGAGTCAAGACAGGGTGACTTTACTGACTGACTGACTTTCGACTAACTTTAGTGTTCTTTATATATGCTTGCACAGTGCACATTAATTTGCCCCATCCATCAGAATGATGTAAGCACAATTTCATGGCTGGTGGTCTTGACTGGCCATTAACTGCTGCAGTTTTCAATGCAGTTTAGCAGGAGTCGGCAGCTCAGCAACAGTGGCACGTGCTGCTAATTAAACTTAGCAGCAGGGGTCAACTACTTAGCAGCAGGGGTCAGCAGCTCAGCGACAGTGACACGTGCTGCTAATGAAACTTAGCAGAAGGTGTCGGCAGCTCAGCGACAGTGGCACGTGCTGCTAATGAAACTTAGCAGCAGGGGTCGGCCGGCGCTGCAGCAGCAGTGACACGTGCTGCTAATTAAACTTAGCAGCAGGGGTCAACTACTTAGCAGCAGGGGTCAGCAGCTCAGCGACAGTGACACGTGCTGCTAATGAAACTTAGCAGCAGGTGTCGGCAGCTCAGCGACAGTGGCACGTGCTGCTAATGAAACTTAGCAGCAGGGGTTGGAAGCTCAGCGACAGTGACACGTGCTGCTAATGAAATTTAGCAGCAGGGGTCTGCGGCTCAGCATCGCTAATGAAACTTAGCAGCAGGGGTCTGCGGCTCAGCATCAGTGACACGTGCTCCTAATGAAACTTAGCAGCAGGGGTCTGCGGCTCAGCATCAGTGACACGTGTTGCTAATGAAACTTAGCAGTAGGGGTCTGCGGCTCAGCGAGTGACACGTGCTGCTAATGAAATTTAGCAGCAGGGGTCTGCGGCTCAGCATCAGTGACACGTGCTGCTAATGAAACTTAGCAGCAGGGGTCTGCGGCTCAGCATCAGTGACACGTGCTGCTAATGAAACTTAGCATCAGGGGTCTGCGGCTCAGCATCAGTGACACGTGCTGCTAATGAAACTTAGCAGCAGGGATCGGAGGCTCAGCGACAGTGACACGTGCTGCTAATGAAACTTAGCAGCAGGGGTCGGCGGCTCAGCGAGTGACACGTGTTGCTAATGAAACTTAGCAGCAGGGGTCTGCGGCTCAGCATCAGTGACACGTGCTGATAATGAAACTTAGCAGCAAGGGTCTGCGGCTCAGCATCAGTGACATGTGCTGATAATGAAACTTAGCAGCAGGGGTCTGAGGCTCAGTGAGTGACACATGCTGCTAATGAAACTTAGCAGCAGGGCTCAGTGGCTCAGCGACAGTGACACGTGCTGCTAATGAAACTTAGCAGTAGGGGTCTGCGGCTCAGCGAGTGACACGTGCTGCTAATGAAACTTAGCACCAGGGGTCTGCGGCTCAGCATCAGTGACACGTGCTGCTAATGAAACTTAGCAGCAGGGGTCTGCGGCTCAGCATCAGTGACACGTGCTGCTAATGAAACTTAGCAGCAGGGGTCTGTGGCTCAGCATCAGTGACACATGCTGCTAATGAAACTTAGCAGGAGGGGTCTGCGGCTCAGCGAGTGACACGTGTTGCTAATGAATCTTAGGAGCAGGGGTCTGCGGCTCAGCATCAGTGACACGTGTTGCTAATGAAACTTAGCAGCAGGGGTATGCGGCTCAGCATCAGTGACACGTGCTGATAATGAAACTTAGCAGCATGGGTCTGCGGCTCAGCATCAGTGACACGTGTTGCTAATGAAACTCAGCAGCAGGGGTATGCGGCTCAGCATCAGTGACACGTGCTGATAATGAAACTTAGCAGCATGGGTCTGCGGCTCAGCATCAGTGCCACGTGCTGCTAATGAAACTTAGCCTCAGGGATCGGAGGCTCAGCGACAGTGACACATGCTGCTAATGAAACTTAGCAGGAGGGGTCTGCGGCTCAGCGAGTGACACGTGCTGCTAATGAAACTTAGCAGCAGGGGTCTGTGGCTCAGCATCAGTGACACGTGTTGCTAATGAAACTTAGCAGCAGGGCTCGGCGGCTCAGCGACAGTGACACGTGCTGCTAATGAAACTTAGCAGGAGGGGTCTGCAGCTCAGCGAGTGACACATGCTGCTAATGAAACTTAGCACCAGGGGTCTGCGGCTCAGCGACAGTGACAACTGCTGCTAATGAAACTTAGCAGCAGGGGTCGGCGGCTCAGCGAGTGACACATGCTGCTAATGAAACTTAGCAGCAGGGGTCTGCGGCTCAGCGAGTGACATGTGCTGCTAATGAAACTTAGCAGCAGGTCTCGGCCAGTGCCGCAGCGGCAGTGACACGTGCAGCTAATGAAACTTAGCAGCAGGGCTCGGTGGTTCAGCGACAGTGACATGTGCTGCTAATGAAACATAGTAGCAGTGGTAGGCAGCTCAGCAACAGTGACACGTGCTGCTAATGAAACTTAGCAGCAGGGGTCTGCGGCTCAGCAACAGTGACACGTGCTGCTAATGAAATTTAGCAGGAGGGGTCTGCGGCTCAGCGAGTGACACATGCTGCTAATGAAACTTAGCATCAGGGGTCTGCGGCTCAGCGAGTGACACGTGCTGCTAATGAAACTTAGCAGCAGGGGTCTGCGGCTCAGCGACAGTGACACGTGTTGCTAATGAAACATAGCAGCAGGGGTCTGCGGCTCAGCGACAGCGACACGTGTTGCTAAAGAAACTTAGCAGCAGGGGTCGGCGGCTCAGCGAGTGACACGTGTTGCTAATGAAACTTAGCAGCTGGGGTCTGCGGCTCAGCGAGTGACACGTGCTGCTAATGAAACTTAGCAGCAGGGGTCGGTGGCTCAGCGAGTGACACGTGTTGCTAATGAAACTTAGCAGAGGGGTCTGTGGCTCAGCGAGTGACACGTGTTGCTAATGAAACTTAGCAGCTGGGGTCTGCGGCTCAGCGAGTGACACGTGTTGCTAATGAAACTTAGCAGCTGGGGTCTGCGGCTCAGCGAGTGACACGTGCTGCTAATGAAACTTAGCAGCAGGGGTCGGTGGCTCAGCGAGTGACACGTGTTGCTAATGAAACTTAGCAGAGGGGTCTGCGGCTCAGTGAGTGACACATGCTGCTAATGAAACTTAGCAGCAGGGGTCTGCGGCTCAGCGACAGTGAAAAGTGCTGCCAATGAAACTTAGCAGCAGGGGTCTGCGGCTCAGCAACAGTGACACGTGCTGCTAATGAAACTTAGCAGCAGGGGTCTGTGGCTCAGCGAGTGACACGTGCTGCTAATGAAACTTAGCAGCAGTGGTCTGCGGCTCAGCGACAGTGACACGTGCTGCTAATGAAACTTAGCATCAGGGGTCAGCATGTGCGGCAGCGATTGAAAAAGGCTGATGGCCCAGGGGTATTCATGTTATGAAGCAGTAGGGCAGCAGCGGTGAAGTGATTCATGTAGGTGCAGTGTGAATATTGACAAGCGCAACAATAAGAACTTAATAGGGCTAATACACAGACAAAAACCACAACAAGTGACTTCCAATTATTATAGGAAGCCCAAGGTCACTTATAATAAGCGGACCTGGCAACACTTCTTCGCTGTACCCCCCGCTGTGGGTCCAACTTTGTCATGCGTTTAGGAGGTAAGTGCAGAGGTGGGGGGGCAACTGGCATGTTGCCAGGTCTGTGGCTCGTAGAGCCCCTTTGATTTTTAGCACCTTCCCTACCCCCGCTTACCTTGTGTTTGGGCCTTAAGGGGGACGGTTTGTGGAGCAAATTGAGTCGTGCAGGACTGAAGCATCGGGGTGGTTTTACCCACAGGCCATGTGTGGTGTTTTCCCATGTAGTGAAATTGTCTCATGAGGTTCCTGTGTTGTCTTTATTGTTGCGTGGCAATGTAGTGTGTTGTGTACAGAGTACACCGTTGTGCGCATGTGCGACCTCACGGGGTTCACGCATGCGGGTTTAGTTAATAAAGGCGGTGCCTGGCAGTTCGCGCCAGAGCACTGGAACAGCAACACGTCTCCGGCGTCTGTTCTTGCGCGCCTGCCAGCGCGAGCGTGCGAGCGTGAGCGGGGGTTGCCCCCAGGCTGCAGGGCACCCCCCGTATAATACAACACTGGCGACGAGGAGGCACGGATATCGTTCTCTGCTCTGACAGCGTCGGAGAGACAGAACGTTGCTCCGTATCACGGACCCATTAGGAAAGCCGGCGGCCATTTTGTTTTTGGTTCTCTCTCTCCTCATACACAGTTGGCAGTGGTTGCGGCCCGGGAGGGTGCTCGTGCGCCATCTGCCAGCTGAAATTTGTGAATTCAATTTTTGGAACCTCCTCACCCCAGCTGGTGCAGGTCTGTGGCACAAAGAGAAGAAAGAAGTGGACTCCGGCATTCTCCAGCACTGCCACACGTCCAGGACAAGTCACCCACCAGTAGGAAGAGGACATCGTGAGTACCTGGCGCAAAAATGGGTGAGGAGACAGATGATGAGGGTGCCGTCGCCCCAATTCCACGCAGATCACGCAGCTCCCTAGCCCCCATGCCTGAATTTGACACCACAGGGCCTCCATCCAAACTTGGTCCCAAGTGGTTGTTGTGGGTCAAAAGACTGGAAATGTTTTTCAAGGCATCAGGGGAAAAAGATGATGAAGCAAAAGTTGCGATTATGATCTATTCAGCGGGAGCGGAAGTCCACAAAATGTACGACTCTCTCAACATCCCTGTGGTCACGTATGCTGCAGTCAAGCAGGCACTTAAGGACCATTTCCTTCCCATGGCAAATGTCGACTTTGACATATTTGTCATGGGTGCCGAAAAACAACTGGACAATGTGTCTTTGGACAAGTTTTGTGCCCGCCTGAGACATCTGGTGACCTCCTGTAGATGGGTAAATGAGGAGGAAATGGTTCGCAATCAGCTACTGCAAGGGTGCAGCTCAGGTAAACTGAGAAGACAAGTACTGAGGGAACCTGGTCTGACCCTCCAGCAGATTCTGGACATGGGGAGAGCACACGAACTAGCGGAAGCCAGAGGAGCAAAAATGGATGCAGCCACACGCTCCAAGAAAGAAGAAGAGGCTTTCGCAGTGGGACGATCGGCTGCTGGAAGGTCAAGATGGACACCAAAGAGGGCTGAGACCCCGCCAGCACCAGGAAACACCTCATCATGCTCCTACTGTGGATATGACCTCCCACACGATGGCGTATGCCCTGCAAAGTCGAGAGTCTGTGGCCGGTGTGGCACACCTGGGCACTATGCAAGAATGTGCAGGGCTGCGGCGCCTGTGACTGCGGTGAGAGGACCAGAGAGAGTCGGAAGGGGTGGCACTCGCAGGGTGAGAGGTATTTCGTTGATCGATCAAGGTCTGCAAGACCTGAACATTGCTGAGGAGGAGGAGGAGGATGAAGAAATCTTCTTCATTTCAAGCATAGTGAAGGGTCCTGGCACAAGGCGACAACCCACATGCACTGTTAACATTGGTAAAATCCCCACTCCCGTTCTCATAGACACTGGTGCGTCGGTCTGTGTGTTGGCCACCAAATATTACGAGGCTCTACCAGGCCCACCAGACCTATCAGCGTCCACGGTGCAAATATATGCATTTGGAGGGGACGCACCCTTGCCCATCCAGGGTGTGTTCGTGGCCCCGGTGTCTCACGGACAGAATACCATCAAAGCGAGGTTCTTTGTCACCGGCGTCAGCCCGCATTCCCTTTTAAGCTGTGCAGCGTCGGAAGCACTCAAAATTCGCTTTTGAAGTGTATCACGCCAATCTGAACGGCATATTGCACAGATTTGAATCACTCTTCAAGGGCATTGGGAAACTAAAAGCTGAGCCCATACGTTTACACATTGACAAGTCAATGAGGCCGACGGCGCTCAAACATCGCCGCATTCCTTTTCACCTAAGAGCCCAAGTGGAGGAAGAGTTGCAGCTGCTGGTTGACCAAGACATTATCGAAAGAGTAGAAGGTCCCACCCCCTGGGTATCTCCTATTGTGGTGGCCCCAAAACCAAAACAACCCAGGGCGGTACGTATCTGTGTAGATATGAGGCTACCAAATGCTGCAATCAAAAGGGAGCGTCATCTCACACCCACCCTAGACGACATCGTTGGGGAACTCCAGGGAGCCAAAGTCTTTTCAAAACTGGACTTAAGATCAGGTTATCACCAGTTAGAGCTCCACCCCGAGTCAAGGTACATTACAACATTCACGACTCATGAGGGGCTGTACCAATATAAAAGATTAAGCTTTGGGATCTCGTCCGCGGCAGAGGTTTTCCAAAACGCCATCAGAGGAGCCCTGTCCGGACTAAAAGGGGTCATCAATATGTCTGACGACATCTTAGTCTTTGCCAGGTCGGAAGCAGAACACCTAAAATGACTGGAAAGCACTTTTGAGAGATTACACGCCGTAGGTTTGACTTTGCACAAAGAAAAGTGCGAATTCCTAAAAGACAAGCTGGAGTTTTTTGGGTTCACATTCCATGCTGGCGGTGTCTCTCCGGACCCGGAGAAGGTGAAAGACATCAGAGAAGCATCCCCGCCATCATCACCGGCAGAAATACGGAGCTTCCTAGGAATGGTCAACTATTGTGGCCGTTTCATCAGAGACTTGGCCTCCTTGTCGGAACCTCTAAGGGCACTCACTAGGAACGATGTAGCATGGCAATGGACAGAAAAAGAGGATAAATCCTTCAAAGCCATCAAGCAGGCCCTATCGGAGCAGGAAACAATGGCCTATTTCAATCCCGACCGGGAATCTGAAATTGTGGTTGATGCCAGCCCGGTGGGACTGGGGGCAGTCCTCATGCAAGTGGACGGACAAGGGGTCATGCGACCCATTGCATATGCCAGCAAGGCCCTCACCGACACAGAGAGGAGATAATCCCAGATCGAAAGGGAAGCCCTTGCCATTCTGTGGGGGTGTAAACATTTCAGGATCTACATCCTGGGAAAACCCGTTGTGGTAGTGACCGATCACAAACCATTAATACCCATCTTGTCAGGAACTTCGTCTAAACCACCACCCCGCATTGAGAGGTGGATGCTGTCACTCATGGAATACAGCGTTAAGTTAGTATACCGCCTAGGAACACATAAACCCGCCGACTATCTCTCTCGCCATCCGAGCACGAGAGGCCCCGGGGACCCAGTGGAAGTGGCGGATTGTGGAGATGCTATACACCTCGTCGTTGAATCGGCCCTGCCCCCTGCCTTATCGAGACAAGAAATTGCGGACGACTCGAACTCGGACGAAGCATTTCTGAGAGTGAAGGGAGCAGTGGCCACGGGGGAGTGGCGGGAGATTCTCCTGAACAACGCTCGGAGAAACACCGAAGTACAAAGAAATTTGCAAATGCTCTGGAAGGCTCAACACAAACTTTCCGTGACTGCAGACGGACTGTTACTGCGGGGATACCAGATAGTGATCCCCAGGTCACTGGTGATGAAAATTCTTCAATTGGCTCACACAGGACATCAGGGGATGGCCAAGATGAAAGCAAGCCTCAGGCTCAAAGTCTGGTTTCCCGATCTAGAGCACAGAGTGCCGAGTTTGTGAGGA
This sequence comes from Ambystoma mexicanum, assembly GCF_040938575.1. Lineage (NCBI taxonomy): Eukaryota > Metazoa > Chordata > Amphibia > Caudata > Ambystomatidae > Ambystoma > Ambystoma mexicanum. The sequence goes on from NC_090927.1 coordinate 8,007,098, forward strand.
CCTGTATACCCTGCCAAGCTACGAGCCCTGCAGAAAGGGGTCCGCCCATTCAAACCATGGAGAGGAGTAGTATACCGTGGGGTACGGTACACGCGGTCTTCGGATCGACAGGCAGGGGAATGTACTTTTTGGTGGTCACCGACCAGTGGTCGCGGTATCCCGAGGTGGAGCTAGTTGAATCGACTGCTAGTGACCACACCATCCTGGCGATGGACAAGATCTTTGCCACCCACGGGTTCCCCCTCGAGATCTGCTCGGACAACGGTTCACCGTTCCAAGGACAGCAGTTTGCTCGATATTGCGAGGAACAGGGAATCAAGCACCGAAAGGAGTGATCGACGATGCCCAGGTGGAAGCCGAAAGAGCGGATCAGAATGAGAATGAGACAACACGGCGGAGACTGCCCGAGAGAGAGATCGCGGTGGGAGATACCGTGTTGGTCCGGAATAGGAGACCAGAGGGGAAACTCTCGATGACCTACGAAACACAACCACTGGGAGTAACGCACGTCAAAGGCTCCATGATTACTGCTGCAAATGCGCGGGGTACAGTAACGAGGAGTGTCTCATTCTTCAAGCGCATAGGACCCACGGCAACGGAGGAAGAACCATGTCAGGGTCTAGGACAGACAACTGAAGCGCCGCAAGGAGATGACAGACCGCGAGAGGATCCCAGGGTACCCGAGAGCCCTGAGAGAGGTCCACGCAGGTACCCGAGCAGGGAGGGACGCCGGCCGCCGCAAAGGTTCCAGGACTTTATTATGGACCCAGCGTCATAAAAGGCAACACCCTGCCCAGGCCAGCTGGATGAGAACCCTGTTGGTTCTACAGTTTTACAGTGTTTGTTGTTTGGGGGAAAAAGGAGGGATGTTGTGTACGGAGTACACCGCTGTGCGCATGCACGACCTCACGGGGTTCGCGCATGCGGGTTTAGTTAATAAAGGCGGTGCCTGGCAGTTCACGCCAGAGCACCGGAACAGCAACACGTCTCCGGCGTGTGTTCTTGCACGCCTGCCAGCGCGAGCGTGCGAGCGTGAGCGGGGGTTGCCCCCAGGCTGCAGGGCACCCCCCGTAGAATATAACATAGTGCTGCCAAAGTCGATGAAACTCGAGAGACGCGTGCTGGCAGAGGCGCAACAGTCACTGTGCAGACCAAGCTTTCTCCCCCCACCGCCACCCTTGGAAGATCATTGCTTGGGGTGTCTCAAAGTCCCGGCTTTACTAGCATAAGCGTTTAGGTGTTTATTTAGTTCTGCGTTCTCATGCAGAACATGGAACCTTTGTGGGTACTCCAAAATTCAGGCACCTGCTACGAGTCTATGTCAATGACAGGCGCAACGGTGGAAACATGGTGTGATGAATCAGGCATGATTCCTCCCGAAATCCTGACCTGGGTCCCTTCTAATGTGGCCAGGGGAAGAAAGACGCTCCCTGATCCTGACCCTGGGGGTGGTGTTCTGAGGGAGGATCACATGGTGGGGAAGCAGGTCAGGAGGAATTTTCCCAGCAACCCCCATCTTTTAATGGCTTATGGTAAAGTGGAAGTAGTTGTGGAAACTAACCTTATCATCAAGGACTCAGAATCCCATAATTCCCGCAGTACTGGGACGCGGAAGAGTGAGATAGAGGAACAGAGATACAGGAGTGGTCAGCTAAGTGGCAACAACGACCCACACCTGAGGGAGACTGAGAGGCTTAAAAAAAAAAACCTCAGGTGTGGGAAGGCGAGAAGCAATGGAAGCAGAAGAAGCAGAGAAAGCAGGACTGGAGAGTTCCCCGCAGGCCGTATATGCTGTGGGAAGCAAGGTTAGAAGAGTTAGAGGACCTGAGTCTGTACCTGGGTCTGTACCTCTAACACAGCTAACTGCAGAGGCTGTGCGGCGGGAAGCACGAGAGGGAAATGTTTACCCATCCACAGCGCGTTGTGTAGAGGCTGCACGGTAGGAAGCATAGGTAGCAGAAGTTGCAGAGAGGTTCCAGGTGGCTGGGTTGCACCCAGAACTCTCAGGAGCCAAGGCAGCTCAAAATCCGCACAGACAAACGCAAAGGCGATCCAAAGGAATGTGTTGGCCTGACCCAGAGAATCCTCAAATACAGCGGTTCTGTGATCACAGAATGGGGCACACGAGAGTGACATACCTAGTGATTCTGCAGCATATGAATGACTTCAGGAGTGAGTGAGAACTGTGCAGACTGTTAGGGAGAATTATCATTTTGGTGCTAATTCCCTTCAACCTTAGAGACCCCCAGTTCTTTTGCTGGACTTTAGGACTGTTATCATTTTAACTCTGGAGTGAGCCCTTTTTCTCACTCTATCATGTGTTTTGACCTGATTTGGGTTATGTGTTCCTTTGTTTTTGGAGTCATTTTTGTATGGTGGCACACAGCAACTTCAGTGCAGTGTCACAGAGAAATATTTTAGATTTCTCATAAGGTTTAAATACCTTTTCTTGTGTGAACTACAGTTCCCAAGAATAGTAAAGTGGAATTGCCTTTACTTAACTTTTCTCCTTGTGGGTCCTGCACAGACCATCTTATGTGGAGTGCTGGGGAGTTACTTAGTAGCCCCTTATCCTACCTACTCATGTAACATGTTTTATGTTACCCTCACTACTTTAAGTGGCTGGTGGCAATGGTTTTTAATTTTCCTACCATTGTGCATTCCTAGCGCAGGCTGAATCCTCAGCTGTAGCATAGCACCCATGGGTGACCATTGTGTCAAAATGGTTCCGGTCTTCTTTTTTGTTGCCATTTTCTGTTTGTGAGGTCTTTCTTGGGCTTTACTTTGTGTGCCAAGCCAGATTTGAGCTCTTTGTTTGTTTTATCTTTGGTTGGCAGGCTTCAGTACTAAAACCCACCTCTGGCTCCAGTGTGTCTGGAAGGGCAGGAAGTTGGGGAGGTTCCCGAAACTCCCCTGTCCTTTGTCTTTAGGAATGCCTGAATGCACCCAGTCCTGATTGGCTGTCTGGTTGTCCTTGCAGAACAGCCATCCTGCTGTTTGAATGACAGCTAGCCTGTGCATGAATGGGATAAACCTGCTTAAAAGGTGAGGGTTTTGGGACTGAAGAGAATCGACTACTGGGAAGAACAACCCGACGAAGAAACCATGAACGAAGCTGCTGCATCCTCCTGGACCTTTGAATTGCCCGGTGAAACCCTGCTGCTGTGCTGAAACTCCTTTTTCAGATTGACAAGAGAAGCTCTGGAAGGGACAACTTCTTCCCTTGGGTCAGTGGTTCAACTAACTCGGAGGCGAACTCTGCTGGACCATTCTTCCCGACTGGATGTACTTCTTTGCTGCTGTAGAAACCGAGTGCCAGGGGTCAAGAAATCCATTGTCGAGTGCAACGTCTGGGATCCGGCTAGAAGCTCCAAGAGTCTACAAAGGACCCTCCAGAAGTAGGACGACCAGAGCTCGAGTCCCCTCACTAGGGTGCAGGACTCAAGGAGTGAAGGAAGCCCAACTGGTATCCAAGATCTGCAGTGGTGCTGTTACTGCGCTCGCAGAAACCGTGAAGTGCTGCTGACCTGAAAAGAACCATAGCTGTCACCGACCTCCGAATTGCTGTGGCAGGAGTCCTCCAGATGTCCTCCCTCTTGTCCCCATGACTGAGTACCAGGAACCCGGGATCTGCATCGCTGCAACCAGACAGAAGCCAGCTGGACTACTCTTCTTCTAACCAAAGGTACTGTTCTGACTTTGGGTACTTACCTCAGTGTATTTAGCTTTGCTCTTCTCAGTTGAGACTTGCAGTAGCTACTTTGCTAGAGTTGATTTCAGCTCTACCCTTCACAAGTATAACAGCTTGTGACCCTACAGTGATTTTTCTTCAACAAACTCTCTAACTTTGTGCAAGACTTTGCTATCTAAGAAGTGTCTCAGCTCCATAGACTGTGCTCCAATTGACTTTGGATGTCCTGGCTCCCTGCAGACTCTTCTAGTCCATTTGACTTTGATACTTACTGTCCCTCATTGGTGAGATCTTGGTTTTTAACTATTATTGCTGGGAAAGGTTTTTATCTAGACTTCATTGGAGAATTCAAGTGCTTATATGCTCTGAGAACCTGTTTAACCTTTTTCCTTCCTTTAACGTTTCCTTTCTGCGAAATCCCAGAATCTACAAAGTGTGCTAGTGATAAATAAATGCCAGGACTGTCCTAGTTAGTGAAGTCACCTCTGGGTGTAGGAAGTGTGTAAGAAGCTTCTCAAACCAGTATCTACTAGCTTTGTATTGACACCGGAAAAGTATTTAAAAGCATATTTGATTGTTGCATATATTGCCCTTTTTAAAGAACCCTTATTTAAAAATGACTGCAAACTAAATAAATTAATTATTTATAACAAAACCTTGAGTGTAAGTGTTACTTGGCTACTTGTATTTGTGAATTTCATTGCTAAAGCTCTACAGCTCCCATTTACTCCTCTTGAGTTAAGATGGCTGCTCAGTCACAGTACCAACTTGTGTAGTACAGGCCTATACCAAAAGGTGGTTTACCTAATATCAAGTGGACAAGGGTTGTGTAGTCTCCCAAAGGGTTACTACACCAATTCTTGCCTAACACAGACGAATATTATGAATACTGAAACAAACAAAAGTGACATTCCCTCAAATTTAAAGACCCTAGAACTGAGTCTATAGATTGTGAAAGACTCATACCACCCGGTGGGGAAGTCCCATTGAAACCTCTGGTATACAAGCAATACCTAAGCCAAAACATTGCCAAAGACAGAGGGACATGGTGAGAAGCCCATGGTTGGGCAGACCGCCACTTAGATTGTGGGATGCAAACATGTGTAGTTGATACAAACCCACATTTCCAACGCCTAAAGCTAAACCAGAGAAAACCTAAGACTTGTAACTATTGGTCTATTGGTGCAGAAGGAAAACGGAAGTGGCAACCAGGCTGCCCTTCTGGAGAAAGCTACTCAGAGGGAGAGGAGCAGAGTTGCAAGAGTCCATAAAGGCTCAGATGAATGGCGAGTAAACCCGAAGGTCACCCCTGTAGTAGTGACACACCTGGTATGAGAAGTACACCAGGTAGTGTGGTAGTTGTGGGGTTGGCATGGAGGTACACCAAGCACCCATGGATACAGTGCAACAGTTGATGAAGTGTTGACGTGTGGCAACTAATATTATGTTGTGACAACAAGAAGAGAACTGTATAAAGTGACCTTTGAAGTGTGGTGATTCTTCAGAAGTTCTAATTCCACAAATCATTTTGACAAAGACAATTGTTGTGGTTTAACGGAAAAGGCTAGAAGTTCTAATTTGACAAATCATCCTGAGAAAGACAATTGTTGTTGAGCTGGGTGTTCCCATAGACAGCCCTTTAAGATGGATAGCTACCCAGGAGATGGATGGGGATGCCGATTTTAGTCATACATCAATAATCAAAACGACTCAAAAGTTTGGCAAAAGTGAGTCTGTTTTATTAACAAGTTTATAAAATGGGAAACACAGAGAACATCAGCAATCACTCGATCTTCTCACTCTCACTACTTTATAAAAAGCTGGGGTCTTATACCCAGAATTAGTCAATTAATCATGATGTTTTGACCTGCAAAGACCTACCTCATTACCAACATCATTCTATGTGGCAAAACATTTTTTTGTGATTGGGTCTATGTGCATTTCTAAATAAGAGTTCTATATCTGTATAGAACAGTGGAGGAAGGTGGTAGGATAATTAACATCAGGTGGGGCAACTAAGCCCTCCCCTCAAAATATCCACTATGAACGTCACTAAATGTACAATGTCCCATTGGCTACACAAACTATAGGACCCTTAATTACGTGGTCCTCTACAATTGGTTGGCTCCTAACTGCATCAGTACTTTTCTACCTATGTCTACAGCCTGTAGACTGAACAACCAGGTGTGGATGAGCTTGTCTTAGCACTAGCTTCCCACCAATTACTGTATCAATCCATCATCACCTCAATGGTCCAGTGTCAATTAGTACTTTGTAGATTGGCCTTGGGTCTGTATTGTGTTCCAAGAAATTCAGGGAGTGTGGGACCTGGCCAGCCTTCCTGCGTAGGTGTGATCACCTCGTTCATCCAACTTCCTTCTACCACGTGACAGGACACCATGAAATCGATCTTTACGTGTATTTGATTTTATTCTCCAATAGTCCTCTGGCGTCTTTTGTTGTTGCTTGACCTTTCTGAACAGGAGCCTCTGTTCCTTCTCACTAATTGTATCCAATGTCAGCCCTTTCCAGTCTGATAAGACATTGGCTTTCTTGGCTCAGTCAACTCCTTAGCTGAGCTTTTATTCTGTTTAATTCAATTGCTTTTCTTAACTGTGACACCGACATGAGGCCTTCTTGCTTTGTGCAGTACTGCTTCATGACGCGTAGTGAAAATGTCCATCCTTTATTTGTCCATATGTATCTATATATGTATATATTGCGGCTTGCACGATATATCTACTAAAAGCATGTGGCTAGCTTCGTGATGATTTTGTTGCTTGCTTTTCTGTTGCATCTGTACACGTTTAAACTAAGTAGCTTCATCAGGTCTTTGGTATAAGCTTCTTCACCTTGATCCCAAGATGCCACTTATCCTTGGTACTCTCTTAATGTCTTATAGTTTGTCTGCATCCTCTGGCCTGTTTATCTTTTATATGGGTGTCGATTCCCTTCTGTATGATGTCACCATTCACCTTCATGCGTCATCTTCTTTGCTTCACAAGGGATTTCATTCAAATGGCCATCATATTGTTTTGAATGTAGGAATGGTTTCTTCAATGTGTATCTTGCCTCCCAGATTCTCTTAGGTATTGGTATTCTTATGGGTACTGCACAGAGCCTACACTCTGCTCTTTGCTTGTTCAACTGTTCGGTATACATCACATACTTTGGTTCCCATTCGACAGGTACTGGAAGTGAGGCAGTTGGAGTGGGGGTACTTGGCTCCTCCTCTACATTGTGGTTCACTGGAAAAGGCATACATGAAGATTGTTCCTTTCTTTGAAGTATTATTGAAATGGCGAAATGTTCATGTTGAACTGAAATTACCACAAACTATGTTGGAACTTTGTATGTAAGGATCGGGATTTCGTACCTTACTTTTGGAACTGTTGAGCGGGGCTTAGCTCAAATCTGGGGAAGGGAATTTCACCCAGAAGAGACATTGATAATACTTTTAACTCAATTATACATAATGTTTATTGTTAAATAAAATTGCCATGTGTTTCCTTATGTTGTTGAATTCATAAGTGTGAGGGCCAGATATCTTTTGAGAGAGTATTTCCTATAGTTTATCTAAGGCAGGGAATCCTTGTTAGGGTAGGGATGTTGGGGTGTTTAACCAACCTGTTTAATGTAATAAAATTGCTATCTTTGAAAATCACTTATAAAGTTGTCTGCCTCATAGTTCTTACCCCTCATCTATGGCGTCAGTAGTGGGATCGGAGTCAACTGATACAAAGAGGGGAACCCTTAAATTCAAGAAATGAAGTAAGAGGGCCTCCACTCCCACAATAAATACTGAACAGTCCATAGGTTTTCATCCACATAATAGTAGAGGGGAAATAATCCAACCAGGAGGACGGGGTCTGATCCCCACGGATTTGATTCTTATTCCTCCCCAGGGTGCTTACGTTCACCTTGCATCTAAGTCACGCCTCGCCTGACGCTATGGCCTAGACGTATTGGCAGGAGTAATTGACCCAGACTATAGAGGAGATGTTAAAATATTGGTACAAAATAATGGGAAGAAGGTCTACCAAATTAAAGCAAGAGAGAGAGAGTCAATTAAGCATTTTGGAGAAGGCTGTGGTTCCCAAACCATAGGAAGTTAAAAATAGTAGGCAGAAAACCAGAAGAACTAAAGGTTCCAGAGAGGCTGACCAGGAACCTGCAACCCCCATTATTCAAGAAACCGAAGAAGAGCCCCAGCCCGAATGCCCATCCATCTCCACTAACCTGCCCGGGCACTCTCAGCCTACACCCCACCAGCCCTCCGCTCTCTTTCATGTAGATAAACATCTGATTCCCACGCTGACAATTCCAGAACCCCCACCATAGACTTAATCCTGCATAACAGCATATGTTCCTGCATACTAACACATCTGCTCATATCATAAAGCACACGAGGTAGTAAATAATAGAACAAACCCCCAGGGAAAGACACCTGGGAGCAGGACCCCCGGTATCAGTGTGGCATGGAATGTAGAGGTTAGAATGACAATATATTAGTCAATTTTCTCTAAGTACCCCCATCCATGCAAAGATTTTATGTTCGCCATTATTCTTTTATTATCACTTCCTGTTGTTTAGCTTAGTTAGATAGCAATGTTTCATATTTGTCCTGACCTTTTCCACGGAGATGAGCCAAGCTCACCCACTTGTCACCAGACTGACCGGGAAGCAACAGCCATTTACAGCCTTGCATCCCCTATAGAGTAGGCTGCACCATACGGGCCCACCATTCGACAGTGTTATTTTGCACCATATGGTATGACCTCATGCATGATGAAATTGGCCCTCATAAGGTGCTGCCCGTTTATCGTTTGGCAGAGCGCTCTCGGGCAGCAGAGTTCTTTGCTTGCTTACATTATCTTATATAAAGTGTGTTGATCCTTGCAACTCCTCTCTTGGTCTCATTCCCTTACGGGATGTCTTATTTTACTTTTGTATTGCATGAGGAAACGTGTAAATAAGGGAGCGTGCCTTCACTTTCAACCATCGATTTAACTAAAGGCTATTGGCAGGTACACGTTTATGCCAGGGATAATCCCCACACCGCTTTTTCCCCACCTTTAGGATTGTCTGAGTTAAAAGTGTCACCTTTTGGGTAACATGGGGCTGCTGCTGCCTTCTATAAAAGTGTCACCTTTTGGGTAACATGGGGCTGCTGCTGCCTTCTATAAAAGTGTCACCTTTTGGGTAACATGGGGCTGCTGCTGCCTTCTATAAAAGTGTCACCTTTTGGGTTACATGGGGCTCCTGCTGCCTTCTATAAAAGTGTTACCTTTTGGGTTACATGGGGCTCCTGCTGCCTTCTATAAAAGTGTTACCTTTTGGGTTACATGGGGCTCCTGCTGCCTTCTATAAAAGTGTTACCTTTTGGGTTACATGGGGCTCCTGCTGCCTTCTATAAAAGTGTTACCTTTTGGGTTATATGGGGCTCCTGCTGCCCTCTATAAAAGTGTTACCTTTTGGGTTACATGGGGCTCCTGCTGCCTTCTATAAAAGTGTCACCTTTTGGGTGACATGGGGCTCCTGCTAGCTTCTATTAAAATGTTACCTTTCGGGTGACATGGGGCTCCTGCCACCTTCTATAAAAGTGTTACCCTTTGAGTGACATGTGGCTCCTGCTACCTTCTATAAAAGTGTTACCTTTTGGGTTACATGGGGCTCCTGCTGCCTTCTTTTAAAGTGTTACCTTTTGGGTTACAGGGGGCTCCTGATGCCTTCAATAAAAGTGTTACCTTGTGGGTTACATGGGGTTCCTGCTGCCTCCTATAAAAGTGTTACCCGTTGGGTTACATGGGGCTCCTGCTGCCTTCTATAAAAGTGTTACCTTGTGTGGGGCAAGGTTTTGTCACCCAGTGCCGGGAGTGTGTTTAGAATTTCATGTGATGGTGAAAACAATGGGGTGTGGGGAACGTGGCTAATGACAGCCCCAGTATGACATCACTACTCACCTGCAACATGAACATCTCATTAATAGATGAGCCATTGATGGCGGTGCGGGGGGATATCCTTGATAATGAGCTTTAGTAGACTGTTATTAGGCTGATTGGGTTTACAGGAGTATGGTGGTTGGGAGTCTAGAAAGGGAAACATTCTGCTGTTAGCAGGAAAAACCACACAAGGGCATCTGTTTCCTGCCGTATAGCTGAGCGGCAAAGGAATGGGGCAAGGAGCAGCACAACGTTAATGTAATTCAGGCTGGGGTCCGACATCACTTACATAGCTATATTCACAGAGACTCACACCGCCATCGATGGCTTGTGGGAAAACTAATGGGGCAAGGAGCAGCACAACGTTAATGTAATTCAGGCTGGGGTCCGGCATCACTTCCATAGCGATATTCACAGAGACTCACACCGCCATCAATGGCTCGGGGCAAAGGAATGGGGTAAGGAGCAGCACAAGGATAATGTAATTCAGGCTGGGGTCCCACATCACTTCCATAGCGATAATCACCAAGACTCACACCGCCATTGATGGCTTGGGGGCAAAGGAATGGGGCAAGGAGCAGCACAACGTTAATGTAATTCAGGATGGGGTCCGACATCAATTCCATAGCGATATTCACCGAGACTCACACCGCCATCAATGGCTCGAGGCAAAGGAATGGGGCAAGGAGCAGCACAACATTTATGTAATTCAGTCTGGGGTCTGACATCACTTCCATAGCGATAGTCACCAAGACTTACACCGCCATTGATGGCTTGGGGGCAAAGGAATATTGTAAGGAGAAACACAACTGTGATCTAATTCCCCTTAAAAAGGAAGTGGCTGATTGTTAGAGGGGCAATTAATAATCAAATAATAGGGTAACAGTGGCTGGAATAGCCTGTCATATGCGGCTAAAGTGGAAGTGGGGGGCCCTATGCAATCAGCGCTTCTCTGTGAAGGCTGAGTTAATGGTACAGCTTCATCGTGGAAAGCAATTCAGCTCTCACCTGGGCATTAGGCAGCATAGGTTCAGCTTCATCATGGAAAGTGGGTCAGCTCTAACAGGGCATAAGGCAGCATAGGTTCGGCTTCATCGTGGAAAGCAGTTCAGCTCTCACATGGGCATTAGGCAGCATAGGTTCATCTTTGTAGGGGAAAGCGGGTCAGCTCTCACATGGGCATTAGGCAGCATAGGTTCAGCTTCATCGTGGAAAGCGGGTCAGCTCTCACATGGGCATTAGGCAGCATAGGTTCAGCTTCATTGTGGAAAGCGGGTCAGCTCTCACCTTGGCATTAGGCAGCATAGGTTCAGCTTCATCGTGGAAAGTGGGTCAGCTCTCACCTGGGCATTAGGCAGCATAGGTTCAGCTTCATCCTGGAAAGCGGGTCAGTTCTCACCTTGGCATTAGGCAGCATAGGTTCAGCTTCATCGTGGAAAGTGGGTCAGTTTTCACATGGGCATAAGGTAGCATAGGTTCAGTTTCTTCATGGAAAGGGGGTCAGTTCTCGCATGGGCATTAGGCAGCATAGGTTCAGCTTCTTCATGGAAAGTGGGTCAGTTCTCACATGGGAATTAGGGAGAATAGGTTCAGCTTCATTGTGGAAAGCGGGTCAGTTCTCACATGGGCATTAGGTAGCATAGCTTCAGCTTCATCCTGGAAAGCGGGTCAGTTCTCACCTTGGCATTAGGCAGCATAGGTTCAGCATCATTGTGGAAAGTGGGTCAGCTCTCACCGGGACATTAGGCAGCATAGGTTCAGCTTCATTATGGAAAGCGGGTCAGCTCTCACATGGGCATTAGGCAGCATAGGTTCAGCTTCTTCATGGAAAGCGGGTCAGTTCTCACCTGGGCATTAGGCAGCATAGGTTCAGGTTCATTGTGGAAAGTGGGACAGCTCTCACATGGGCATTAGGCAACACAGGTTCAGCTTCATCGTGGAAAGTGGGTCAGTCTCACATGGGCATTAGGCAGCATAGGTTCAGCTTCATCATGGAAAGCGGGTGAGTTCTCACATGGGCATTAGGCAGCATAGGTTCATCTTTGTAGTGGAAAGCGGGTCAGCTCTCACATGGGCATTAGGCAGCATAGGTTCAGCTTCATTGTGGAAAGTGGGTCAGCTCTCACATGGGCATTAGGCAGCATAGGTTCAGCTTCATCCTGGAAAGCAGGTCAGCTCTCCCATGGGCATTAGGGAGCATAGGTTCAGCTTCATTGTGGAAAGTGGGTCAGTTCTCACAAGGGCATTAGGCAGCATAGGTTCAGCTTCATCGTGGAAAGCGGGTAAGCTCTCACCTGGGCTTTAGGCAGCATAGGTTCAGCTTCATCCTGGAAAGCGGGTCAGTTCTCACCTTGGCATTAGGCAGCATAGGTTCAGCTTCATTGTGGAAAGCGGGTCAGCTCTCACATGGGCATTAGGCAGCACAGGTTCAGCTTCATCGTGGAAAGCGGGTCAGTTCTCACTTTGGCATTAGGCAGCATAGGTTCAGCTTCATCGTGGAAAGCGGGTCAGCTCTCACCTGGGCTTTAGGCAGCATAGGTTCAGCGTCATCCTGGAAAACGGGTCAGTTCTCACCTTGGCATTAGGCAGCATAGGTTCAGCTTCATCTTGGAAAGTGGGTCAGCTCTCACCTGGGCATTAGCCAGCATTGGTTCAGCTTCATCGTGGAAAGCGGGTCAGCTCTCACAAGGGCATTAGGTACCATAGGTTCAGCTTCATCGTGGAAAGCGGGTCAGCTCTCACCTGGGCATTAGGCAGCATAGGTTCAGCTTCATCCTGGAAAGTGAGTCAGTTCTCACCTTGGCATTAGGCATCATAGGTTCAGCTTCATCGTGGAAAGCGGGTCAGCTCTCACATGAGCATTAGGCAGCTCAGGTTCAGGTTCAGCTTCATAGTGGAAAGCGGGTCAGCTCTCACCTGGGCATTAGGCAGCATAGGTTCAGCTTCATCCTGGAAAGCGGGTCAGTTCTCACCTTCGCATTAGGCAGCATAGGTTCAGCTTCATCGTGGAAAGCAGGTGACTTCTCGCATGGGCATTAGGCAGCATAGGTTCAGCTTCTTCATGGAAAGCGGGTCAGTTCTCACATGGGCATTAGTCAGCATAGGTTCAGCTTCTTCATGGAAAGCGGGTCAGTTCTCACATGGGCATTAGGGACAATAGGTTCAGCTTGATTGTGGAAAGTGGGTCAGCTCTCACCTGGGCATTAGGCAGCATAGGTTCAGCTTCATTGTGGAAAGTGGGTCAGTTCTCACATGGGCATTAGGTTGCATAGGTTCAGCTTCATCCTGTAAAGCGGGTCAGTTCTCACCTTGGCATTAGGCAGCATAGGTTCAGCTTCATAGTGGAAAGCGGGTTAGTTCTCACATGGGCATTAGGCAGCAAAGGTTCAGCTTCATCGTGGAAAGCGAGTCAGTTCTCACCTGGGCATTAGGCAGCATAGGTTCAGCTTCATCATGGAAAGCGGGTCAGTTCTCACCTGGGCATTAGACGGCATAGGTTCAGCATCATCAGGAAAAGCAGGTCAGCTCTCACATGGGCATTAGGCAGCATAGGTTCAGCTTCATCATGGAAAGCGGGTTAGTTCTCACATGGGCATTAGGCAGCATAGGTACAGCTTCATCGTGGAAAGCGGGTCAGCTCTCACATGGGCATTAGGCAGCACAGGTTCAGCTTCATCGTGGAAAGCGGGTCAGCTCTCACATGGGCATTAGGCAGCATAGGTTCAGCTTCATCGTGGAAAGCGGGTCAGCTCTCACATGGGCATTAGGGAGCATAGGTTCTGCTTCATCATGGAAAGTGGGTCAGCTCTCACATGGGCATTAGGCAGCATAGGTTCAGCTTCATCGTGGAAAGCGGGTCAGCTTTCACATGGGCATTAGGCAGCATAGGTTCAGCTTCATCGTGGAAAGCGGGTCAGCTCTCACATGGGCATTAGGCAGCATAGGTGCAGCTTCATCGTGGAAAGCTGGTCAGCTCTCACATGGGCATTAGCCAGCACAGGTCAGCTTCATCCTAGAAAGCGGGTCAGCTCTCACCTTGGCATAAGGCAGCATAGGTTCAGCTTCTTCATAGAAAGTGGGTCAGCTTCCACATGGGCATTAGGCAGCATAGGTCCAGCTTCATCGTGGAAAGGGGGTCAGCTTTCCCCTGGACATTAGGCAGCATAGGTTCAGCTTCATTGTGGAAAGCGGGTCAGCTCTCACATGGGCATTAGGCAGCATAGGTTCAGCTTCATTGTGGAAAGTGGGTCCGTTCTCACATGGGCATTAGGCAGCACAGGTTCAGCTTCATCGTGGAAAGTGGGTCAGTCTCACATGGGCATTAGGCAGCATAGGTTCAGCTTCATTGTGGAAAGCGGGTCAGCTCTCACATGGGCATTAGCCAGCACAGGTCAGCTTCATCCTGGAAAGCGGGTCAGCTCTCAAATGGGCATTAGGCAGCATAGGTTCAGCTTCATCGTGAAAAGCGGGCAACTTCCACATGGGCATTAGGCAGCATAGGTTCAGCTTCATTGTGGAAAGTGTGTCAGCTCTCAAATGGGCATTAGGCAGCATAGGTTCAGCTTCATCGTGGAAAGTGGGTCAGATCTCCCATGGGCATTAGGCAGCATAGGTTCAGCTTCATTGTGGAAAGGGGGTCAGCTCTCACATGGGCATTAGGCAGCATAGGTTCAGCTTCATCATGGAAAGCGGGTGAGTTCTCACATGGGCATTAGGCAGCATAGGTTCATCTTTGTAGTGGAAAGCGGGTCAGCTCTCACATGGGCATTAGGCAGCATAGGTTCAGCTTCATTGTGGAAAGCGGGTCAGCTCTCACATGGGCATTAGGCAGCATAGGTTCAGCTTCATCCTGGAAAGCAGGTCAGCTCTCACCTGGGCATTAGGCAGCATAGGTTCAGCTTCATCATGGAAAGTGGGTCAGCTCTCCCATGGGCATTACAAAGCATAGGTTCAGCTTTATCATGGAAAGCAGGTCAGCTCTCACATGGGCATTAGGGAGCATAGGTTCAGCTTCATTGTGGAAAGTGGGTCAGCTCTCACAAGGGCATTAGACAGCATAGGTTCAGCTTCATCGTGGAAAGCGGGTAAGCTCTCACCTGGGCTTTAGGCAGCATAGGTTCAGCTTCATCCTGGAAAGCGGGTCAGTTCTCACCTTGGCATTAGGCAGCATAGGTTCAGCTTCATTGTGGAAAGCGGGTCAGCTCTCACATGGGCATTAGGCAGCACAGGTTCAGCTTCATCGTGGAAAGCGGGTCAGTTCTCACTTTGGCATTAGGCAGCATAGGTTCAGCTTCATCGTGGAAAGCGGGTCAGCTCTCATCTGGGTTTTAGGCAGCATAGGTTCAGCTTCATTGTGGAAAGTGGGTCAGCTCTCACAAGGGCATTAGGCAGCACAGGTTCAGCTTCATCGTGGAAAGCGGGTCAGCTCTCACATGGGCATTAGGCAGCATAGGTGCAGCTTCATCGTGGAAAGCTGGTCAGCTCTCACATGGGCATTAGCCAGCACAGGTCAGCTTCATCCTGGAAAGCGGGTCAGCTCTCACCTTGGCATAAGGCAGCATAGGTTCAGCTTCTTCATAGAAAGTGGGTCAGCTTCCACATGGGCATTAGGCAGCATAGGTCCAGCTTCATCGTGGAAAGGGGGTCAGCTTTCCCCTGGACATTAGGCAGCATAGGTTCAGCTTCATTGTGGAAAGCGGGTCAGCTCTCACATGGGCATTAGGCAGCATAGGTTCAGCTTCATTGTGGAAAGTGGGTCCGTTCTCACATGGGCATTAGGCAGCACAGGTTCAGCTTCATTGTGGAAAGTGGGTCAGTCTCACATGGGCATTAGGCAGCATAGGTTCAGCTTCATTGTGGAAAGCGGGTCAGCTCTCACATGGGCATTAGCCAGCACAGGTCAGCTTCATCCTGGAAAGCGGGTCAGCTCTCAAATGGGCATTAGGCAGCATAGGTTCAGCTTCATCGTGAAAAGCGGGCAGCTTCCACATGGGCATTAGGCAGCATAGGTTCAGCTTCATTGTGGAAAGTGGGTCAGCTCTCAAATGGGCATTAGGCAGCATAGGTTCAGCTTCATCGTGGAAAGTGGGTCAGATCTCCCATGGGCATTAGGCAGCATAGGTTCAGCTTCATTGTGGAAAGGGGGTCAGCTCTCACATGGGCATTAGGCAGCATAGGTTCAGCTTCATCATGGAAAGCGGTTGATTTCTCACATGGGCATTAGGCAGCATAGGTTCATATTTGTAGTGGAAAGCGGGTCAGCTCTCACATGGGCATTAGGCAGCATAGGTTCAGCTTCATTGTGGAAAGCGGGTCAGCTCTCACATGGGCATTAGGCAGCATAGGTTCAGCTTCATCCTGGAAAGCAGGTCAGCTCTCACCTGGGCATTAGGCAGCATAGGTTCAGCTTCATCATGGAAAGTGGGTCAGCTCTCCCATGGGCATTACAAAGCATAGGTTCAGCTTTATCATGGAAAGCAGGTCAGCTCTCACATGGGCATTAGGGAGCATAGGTTCAGCTTCATTGTGGAAAGTGGGTCAGCTCTCACAAGGGCATTAGGCAGCATAGGTTCAGCTTCATCGTGGAAAGCGGGTAAGCTCTCACCTGGGCTTTAGGCAGCATAGGTTCAGCTTCATCCTGGAAAGCGGGTCAGTTCTCACCTTGGCATTAGGCAGCATAGGTTCAGCTTCATTGTGGAAAGCGGGTCAGCTCTCACATGGGCATTAGGCAGCACAGGTTCAGCTTCATCGTGGAAAGCGGGTCAGTTCTCACTTTGGCATTAGGCAGCATAGGTTCAGCTTCATCGTGGACAGCGGGTCAGCTATCACCAGGGTTTTAGGCAGCATAGGTTCAGCTTC
This sequence comes from Ambystoma mexicanum, assembly GCF_040938575.1. NCBI lineage: Eukaryota > Metazoa > Chordata > Amphibia > Caudata > Ambystomatidae > Ambystoma > Ambystoma mexicanum. The sequence continues at coordinate 8,023,589 of NC_090927.1, forward strand.
ATTGTGGAAAGTGGGTCAGCTCTCACAAGGGAATTAGGCAGCACAGGTTCAGCTTCATCCTGGAAAGCGGGTCAGTTCTCACTTTGGCATTAGGCAGCATAGGTTCAGCTTCATCGTGGAAAGCGGGTCAGCTCTCACCTGGGCTTTAGGCAGCATAGGTTCAGCGTCATCCTGGAAAGCGGGTCAGTTCTCACCTTGGCATTAGGCAGCATAGGTTCAGCTTCATCTTGGAAAGCGGGTCAGCTCTCACCTGGGCATTAGGCAGCATTGGTTCAGCTTCATCGTGGAAAGCGGGTCAGCTCTCCCATGGGCATTAGGTACCATAGGTTCAGCTTCATCGTGGAAAGCGGGTCAGCTCTCACCTGGGCATTAGGCAGCATAGGTTCAGCTTCATCCTGGAAAGTGAGTCAGTTCTCACCTTGGCATTAGGCATCATAGGTTCAGCTTCATCGTGGAAAGCGGGTCAGCTCTCACATGAGCATTAGGCAGCTCAGGTTCAGGTTCAGCTTCATAGTGGAAAGCGGGTCAGCTCTCACCTGGGCATTAGGCAGCATAGGTTCAGCTTCATCCTGGAAAGCGGGTCAGTTCTCACCTTGGCATTAGGCAGCATAGGTTCAGCTTCATCGTGGAAAGCAGGTGACTTCTCACATGGGCATTAGGCAGCATAGGTTCAGCTTCTTCATGGAAAGCGGGTCAGTTCTCACATGGGCATTAGGCAGCATAGGTTCAGCTTCTTCAAGGAAAGCGGGTCAGTTCTCACATGGGGATTAGGGAGAATAGGTTCAGCTTGATTGTGGAAAGTGGGTCAGCTCTCACCTGGGCATTAGGCAGCATAGGTTCAGCTTCATTGTGGAAAGTGGGTCAGCTCTCACATGGGCATTAGGCAGCATAGGTTCAACTTCATCCTGTAAAGCGGGTCAGTTCTCACCTTGGCATTAGGCAGCATAGGTTCAGCTTCATAATGGAAAGTGGGTCAGCTCTCACATGGGCATTAGGCAGCAAAGGTTCAGCTTCATCGTGGAAAGCGAGTCAGTTCTCACCTGGGCATTAGGCAGCATAGGTTCAGCTTCATCATGTAAAGTGGGTCAGCTCTCACAGGGCATTAGGCAGCATAGGTTCAGCTTCATCGTGGAAAGTGGGTCAGCTCTCACATGGGCATTAGGCAGCATAGGTTCAGCTTCATCCTGGAAAGTGGGTCAGCTCTCACCTGGGCATTAGGCAGCACAGGTTCAGCTTCATAGTGGAAAGCGGGTCAGTTCTCAGCTGGGCATTAGGCAGCATGGGTTCAGCTTCATCGTGGAAAGTGGGTCAGCTCTCACATGGGCATTAGGCAGCATAGGTTCAGTTTCATCGTGGAAAGTGGGTCAGTCTCACATGGGCATTAGGCAGCATAGGTTCAGCTTCATTGTGGAAAGCGGGTCAGCTCTCACATGGGCATTAGGCAGCACAGGTTCAGCTTCATCGTGGAAAGTGGGTCAGTCTCACATGGGCATTAGGCAGCATAGGTTCAGCTTCATTGTGGAAAGCGGGTCAGCTCTCACATGGGCATTAGCCAGCACAGGTCAGCTTCATCCTGGAAAGCGGGTCAGCTCTCACCTGGGCATAAGGCAGCATAGGTTCAGCTTCTTCATAGAAAGTGGGTCAGCTTCCACATGGGCATTAGGCAGCATAGGTCCAGCTTCATCGTGGAAAGGGGGTCAGCTTTCCCCTGGACATTAGGCAGCATAGGTACAGCTTCATTGTGGAAAGTGGGTCAGCTCTCACATGGGCATTAGGCAGCATAGGTTCAGCTTCATTGTGGAAAGCGAGTCAGCTCTCACATGGGCATTAGGCAACAAAGGTTCTGAGTCATCATGGAAAGTGGATCAGTTCCCAAGTGGGCATTAGGCAGCATAGGTTCAGCTTCATCGTGGAAAGTGGGTCAGCTCTCACATGGGCATTAGGCAGCATAGGTTCAGCTTCATCGTGGAAACTGGGTCATCTCTCCCATGGGCATTAGGCAGCATAGGTTCAGCTTCATCGTGGTAACTGGGTCAGCTCTCCCATGGGCATTAGGCAGCATTGGCTTAGCTTCCTTGTGGAATGCGGGTCAGATCTCACATGGGCATTAGGTAGCATAGGTTCAGCTTCATCATGGAAAGAGGGTGATTTCTAACCTGGGCATTAGGCAGCATAGGCTCAGCTTCATCGTGGAAAGCGAGTCAGCTCTCACATGGGCATTAGGCAGCTTTGGTTCAGCTTCCTTCTGGAAAGCGGGTCAGATCTCACATGGGTATTAGGCAGCTTTGGTTCAGCTTCCTTCTGGAAAGCGGTCAGATGTCACATGGGCATTAGACAGCATAGGTTCAGCTTCATTGTGGAAAGTGGGTCAGTTCTCACATGGGCATTAGGCAGCATAGGTTCAGCTTCATTGTGGAAAGCGGGTCAGCTCTCACATGAACATTAGGCAGCATAGGTTCAGCTTCATTGTGGAAAATGGGTGAGTTCTCACATGGGCATAAGGCAGAATAGGTTCAGCTTCATTGTGGAAAGCGGGTCAGCTCTCACCTGGGCATTAGGCAGCATAGGTTCAGCTTCATCGTGGAAAGCGGGACAGCTCTCACCTGGGCATTAGGCAGCATAGGTTCAGCTTCATCCTGGAAAGCGGGTCAGTTCTCACCTTGGCATTAGGCAGCATAGGTTCAGCTTCATCGTGGAAAGCGGGTCAGCTCTCACCCGGGCATTAGGCAGCATAGTTTCAGCTTCATGGTGGAAAGCGGGTGAGCTCTCACCTGGGCATTAGGCAGCATAGGTTCAGCTTCATCCTGGAAAGCGGGTCAGTTCTCACCTTGGCATTAGGCAGCATAGGTTCAGCTTCATCGTGGAAAGCAGGTGACTTCTCACATGGGCATTAGGCAGCATAGGTTCAGCTTCTTCATGGAAAGTGGGTCAGTTCTCACATGGGCATTAGGCAGCATAGGTTCAGCTTCTTCATGGAAAGCGGGTCAGTTCTCACATGGGCATTAGGGAGTATAGGTTCAGCTTCATTGTGGAAAGTGGGTCAGCTCTCACCTGGGCATTAGGCAGCATAGGCTCAGCCTCATTGTGGAAAGTGGGTCAGCTCTCACATGGGCATTAGGCAGCATAGGTTCATCTTTGTAGTGGAAAGTGGGTCAGCTCTCACATGAGCATTAGGCAGCATAGGTTCAGCTTCATCGTGGAAAGCAGGTGAGTTCTCACATGGGCGTTAGGCAGCATAGGTTTAGCTTCATCATGTAAAGCGGGTCAGCTCTCACATGGACATTAGGCAGCATAGGCTCAGCTTCATTGTGAAAAGTGGGTCAGCTCGTCAGCTCTCAAATAGGCATTAGGCAGCATAGGTTCAGCTTCATTGTGGAAAGCGGGTCAGCTCTCACATGGGCATTAGGGAGCATAGGTTCAGCTTCATTGTGAAAAGCGGGTCAGCTCTCACATGGGCATTAGGCAGCATAGGCTCAGCTTCATTGTAGAAAGCAGGATATATCTCACATGGGCATTAGGGAGCATAGGTTCAGTTTCATGGTGGAAAGTGGGTCAGCCCTCACCTTGGCATTAGGCAGCATAGGTTCAGCTTCATCATAGAAAGCGGGTCAGCTCTCACGTGGGCATTAGGCAGCATAGGTTCAGCTTCATCGTGGAAAGCGGGTCAGTTCTCACCTGGGCATTAGGCATTATGGGTTCAGCTTCATCGTGGAAAGTGGGTCAGTTCTCCCATGGGCATTAGGCAGCATAGGTTCGTCGTCAGCATGGAAAGCGGGTCAGCTCTCACATGGGCATTAGGCAGCATAGGTTCAGTTTCATCGTGGAAAGTGGGTCAGTCTCACATGGTCATTAGGCAGCATAGGTTCAGCTTCATTGTGGAAAGCGGGTCAGCTCTCACATGGGCATTAGGCAGCACAGGTTCAGCTTCATTGTGGAAAGTGGGTCAGTCTCACATGGGCATTAGGCAGCATAGGTTCAGCTTCATCGTGGAAAGCGGGTCAGCTCTCAACTGGGCATTAGGCAGCATAGTTTCAGCTTCATCGTGGAAAGCGGGTGAGCTCTCACCTGGGCATTAGGCAGCATAGGTTCAGCTTCATCCTGGAAAGCGGGTCAGTTCTCACCTTGGCATTAGGCAGCATAGGTTCAGCTTCATCGTGGAAAGCAGGTGACTTCTCACATGGGCATTAGGCAGCATAGGTTCAGCTTCTTCATGGAAAGTGGGTCAGTTCTCACATGGGCATTAGGCAGCATAGGTTCAGCTTCTTCATGGAAAGCGGGTCAGTTCTCACATGGGCATTAGGGAGAATAGGTTCAGCTTCATTGTGGAAAGTGGGTCAGCTCTCACCTGGGCATTAGGGAGCATAGGCTCAGCTCCATTGTGGAAAGTGGGTCAGCTCTCACATGGGCATTAGGCAGCATAGGTTAAGCGTCATCATGGAAAGCGGGTCAGCTCCCACATGGGCATTAGGCAGCATAGGTTCAGCTTCATCGTGGAAAGCAGGTGAGTTCCCACATGGGCGTTAGGCAGCATATGTACAGCTTCATTGTGAAAAGTGGGTCAGCTCGTCAGCTCTCAAATAGGCATTAGGCAGCATAGGTTCAGCTTCATTGTGGAAAGCGGGTCAGCTCTCACATGGGCATTAGGCAGCATAGGTTCAGCTTCATCGTGGAAAGCGGGTCAGCTCTCACATGGGCATTAGGCAGCATAGGTTCAGCTTCATCGTGGAAAGTGGGTCAGTTCTCACATGGGCATTAGGCAGCATAGGTTCAGATTCATTGTTGAAATTGGCTCAGCTCTCACATGGGCGTTAGGCAGCACAGGTTCAGCTTCATCATAGAAAGCGGGTCAGCTCTCACCTGGGCATTAGGCAGCATAGGTTCAGCTTCATCATAGAAAGCGGGTCAGCTCTCACATGGGCATTAGGCAGCATAGGTTCAGCTTCATCGTGGAAAGTGGGTCAGTTCTCACATGGGCATTAGGCAGAATAGGTTCAGCTTTATCGTGGAAAGCGGGTCAGCTCTCACATGGGCATTAGGCAGCAGAGGTTCAGCTTCATTATGGAAAGTGGGTCAGCTCTCCCATGGGCATTAGGCAGCATAGGTTCAGCTTCATCGTGGAAAGTGGGTCAGCTCTAACATGTGCATTAGGCAGCATAGGTTCAGCTTTATCGTGGAAAGCGGGTCAGCTCTAACATGGGCATTAGGCAGCATAGGTTCAGCTTCATTGTGGAAAGTGGGTCAGCTCTCCCATGGGCATTAGGCAGCACAGGTTCAGCTTCATCGTGGAAAGTGGGTCAGCTCTAACATGGGCATTAGGCAGCAGAGGTTCAGCTTCATTGTGGAAAGTGGGTCAGCTCTCCCATGGGCATTAGTCAGCATAGGTTCAGCTTCATCGTGGAAAGTGGGTCAGATCTCACATGGGCATTAGGCAGCATAGGTTCAGCTTCATCGTGGAAAGTGGGTGATTTCTCACCTGGGCATTTGGCAGCATAGGTTCAGCTTCACTGTGGAAAGTGGGTAAGCTCTAACATGGGCATTAGGCAGCATAGTTTCAGCTTCATCGTGGAACCTGGGCATTTGGCAGCATAGGTTCAGCTTCACCGTGGAAAGCGGGTCAGCTCTAACATGGGCATTAGGCAGCATAGGTTCAGCTTCATCGTGGAAAGTGGGTCAGTTCTCAAATGGGCATTAGGCAGCATAGGTTCAGCTTCATCGTGGAAAGTGGGTGATTTCTCACCTGGGCATTTGGCAGCATAGGTTCAGCTTCACCGTGGAAAGCGGGTCAGCTCTAAAATGGGCATTAGGCAGCATAGGTTCAGCTTCACCGTGGAAAGTGGGTCAGCTCTAACATGGGCATTAGGCAGCATAGGTTCAGCTTCATCGTGGAAAGTGGGTCAGTTCTCACATGGGCATTAGGCAGCATAGGTTCAGCTTCATCATGGAAAGTGGGTGATTTCTCACCTGGGCATTTGGCAGCATAGGTTCAGCTTCACCGTGGAAAGCGGGTCAGCTCTAACATGGGCATTAGGCAGCATAGGTTCAGTTTCATGGTGGAAAGCGGGTCAGATCTCACAATGGCATTAGGCAGCATAGGTTCAGCTTCATCGTGGAAAGCGGGTCAGCTCTCACCTGGGCATTAGGCAGCATAGGTTCAGCTTCATCGTGGAAAGTGGGTCAGCTCTCCCATGGGCATTAGGCAGCATAGGTTCAGCTTCATCGTGGAAAGTGGGTGATTTCTCACCTGGGCATTTGGCAGCATAGGTTCAGCTTCACCGTGGAAAGTGGGTCAGCTCTAACATGGGCATTAGGCAGCATAGGTTCAGCTTCATCGTGGAAGGTGGGTGATTTCTCACATGGGCATTTGGCAGCATAGGTTCAGCTTCACTGTGGAAAGTGGGTCAGCTCTAACATGGGCATTAGGCAGCATAGGTTCAGCTTCATCGTGGAAAGCGGGTCAGCTATCACATGGGCATTAGGCAGCATAGGTTCAGCTTCATCGTGGAAAGCGGGTCAGCTCTAACATTTGCATTAGGCAGCATAGGTTCAGCTTCATCGTGGAAAGTGGGTGATTTCTCACCTGGGCATTTGGCAGCATAGGTTCAGCTTCACCGTGGAAAGTGGGTCAGCTCTAACATGGGCATTAGGCAGCATAGGTTCAGCTTCATCGTGGAAAGTGGGTGATTTCTCACCTGGGCATTTGGCAGCATAGGTTCAGCTTCACCGTGGAAAGCGGGTCAGCTCTAACATGGGCATTAGGCAGCATAGGTTCAGCTTCATCGTGGAAAGTGGGTCAGTTCTCACATGGGCATTAGGCAGCATAGGTTCAGCTTCATCGTGGAAAGTGGGTGATTTCTCACCTGGGCATTTGGCAGCATAGGTTCAGCTTTACCGTGGAAAGTGGGTCAGCTCTCACATGGGCATTAGGCAGCATAGGTTCAGTTTCATGGTGGAGAGTGGGTCAGATCTCACAATGGCATTAGGCAGCATAGGTTCAGCTTCATCGTGGAAAGCGGGTCAGCTCTCACCTGGGCATTAGGCAGCATAGGTTCAGCTTCATCGTGGAAAGTGGGTCAGCTCTCCCATGGGCATTAGGCAGCATAGGTTCAGCTTCATCGTGGAAAGTGGGTGATTTCTCATCTGGGCATTAGGCAGCATAGGTTCAGCTTCATCGTGGAAAGCGGGTCAGCTCTCACCTGGGCATTAGGCAGCATAGGTTCAGCTTCATCGTGGAAAAGTGGGTCAGCTCTCCCATGGGCATTAGGCAGCATAGGTTCAGCTTCATCGTGGAAAGTTTGTGATTTCTCACCTGGGCATTTGGCAGCATAGGTTCAGCTTCACCGTGTAAAGTGTGTCAGCTCTAACATGGGCATTAGGCAGCATAGGTTCAGCTTCATCGTGGAAAGTGGGCGATTTCTCACCTGGGCATTTGGCAGCATAGGTTCAGCTTCACCGTTAAGATACTGGGGGTCATTACGACCTTGGAGGTAACCATGCTGCAATTTACGGCATGGCTACCTCCATTCTGGGTACCGTATCCGGGTTCCCTGAATGGGGAAGTACCGGGCCATTCCAACCTTGGAGGTCCCGGTATTTCCCCATTCAGGAAACCCGGACCTGGTCCATCCCCATTCCCATTAAGCCCCCATAGGTCTCAATGGGAATGGGGAGCCTGCTAACAACGGGCCTGTTAATAACTGGCCCCTTGTTAGCATGCTGGGCTGCTCGCGGGACCTGCTCAGGATGCCTGGTTTTACCAGGCGTCCTTACCGGGTCCCGCGAGCAAACTTCGTAATGCGGCAGTAGGGGGTTCATGGGGCCAGCAGCTCTAAGGGCCCTGTTAACCTCCTACCACCAGGGAAGTAATGACCCCCACTGAGTTAACTATTTTGGTGCTGCCAATCGCCTGGGTTACTTTCTATGTGAATAGGGCGGGTTACCCGTTTTCTAGTTGCGCATAGCATGGCAGTTCAAAGCTGGCTCTCAGCAGAGGGGCTTTGATGGCAGCTTTTTTCCCTCTCTTGAAATGTGAGCAAAGTGAAGGTGACGTGCCCAGCCTGTGAACCCGACAACGGGGGTTCGAGTTTCGAGGACGGCATACATTGTATAAGTTGGAAAAGGCAATCAATAGTGCCTATTTACCTGGTCTGCTAGCACAATTGGTTAATAATTGAGGTTGGTAATGCAATATTTGAGGGTTCGAGCCCTTCTGGGAAGGCATGATTGTTGGGGTGGATTATTGTGTATTCACTTTATCCTTTCCAGGCACATCACTGGCAACTTACTCCACACAGCCGGCAAGGTTTAAACTGTGTTTAATAGTAATTCAGTGTATTTTACTTGTCTTCTTTGTCCTTCCTTCCCCTCGCACATTTATCCTGCCCCTTTCCCATTTGAAATCTCAATTATTCGGGCACCTATCTTCGTAACTAAGGGCCCGTTTCATGGAATTATCTGAGCAGAAAATATTGCACTTGCGCGCGCAACTGAGCGCAAATCCGCCTTCATCAATTCATGGAATGTAATCGTCGTACTTTTCCTTGACTCGCGTGGAGTTCATGCTGCCATGGCACGTCTGTGCGAGCTGTCGAGGGCCTTGCATGTGCTTGTGCAGAGGGCTGGGAAGGGGTCAGAACACCAAAAATAGGGGAAGAACATGCGAAAACGTGGGCATTCTGAGGGACGTCCTGCATGAAGTCCCTCACACACCCACATTTGCACGGCACGAGATGTATTCATGGATTCGATCGTGCAATGTCTCAGTTGGGAAATGGCCACGCAAGTCCTTCATACAATCTGGCAGGCATAAGAACACTTGCGCATAGGATTTGTAGCGCACAGGTGGGGTTGCATGTCGGATTCCGGGGTGCATTTGCTCAATTTGGGCTCTGATGTTACTTAAGGGTGCGCTTAAAATTTTGGGAAAAACCAGTGTACATGGGACAAAGAATGCTGGTACAAACACAGCTGCACAAACTGCAACAGTGACCATGCAGCAAGCAACTGCACCAGACTACCAGCCAAGAAAGAATGACATCCAAGTGTCAGAACCAGGAAGAACACCGATCAATCCGGGCAATTTTTAGAGAAGCCCGTATTAACTATCCAGACAAAGAAACCAGCATGGCAATATGGCAGGGTTTCACCAATGGTTGTTCCATCCCATTTAAGGGCACAGGGTCACAAACCGTCCCGATGAACCTGAAGTCAGCCAGGGATAATCCCCTGATGGTGGAAACCAAAATCAAGAAAGAACTACAACTAGGCAGGATAGGAGGTCCCTGGCACCGCATGCCATTAAATAACTACTTAATATCCCCACTAGGTTTGGTCCCCAAAAAAGAACCTGGGAAAATGAGGCTAATCCATCATCTTTCCTACCCCAAAGGCCAATCATTAAACGACGGCATCCCACACACGGAATCCGCCGTATCTTACACACATTTCCAAGAGGCGGTAAGACTCATACAGGAATGTGGTAGGAACGCCCTGATGGCCAAGCTGGACATCGAATATGCCTTTAGACTCTTGCCAGTCCACCCAGAGTCACAGCAGTGGCTAGGTTTCACTTTTGATAACAAATTCTATGTAGACAGATGCCTCCCCATGGGGTGCGCAGTATCCTGTGCACTATTTGAGCAATTCAGCTCCTTTTTCCAATGGGCTTTCCAAAAGCAGAGACCAGGAACAATAATAGTATATTACCTGGATGATTTCATGGCAATGGGACCACCAAATTCTGGTGAATGCGGCATGGCCCTAACAAAACTGGAACAAAGGGCCTTTGCAGAATCCCCAAAACTAAAACAACAGAACTCTTGGTAAAAATACAAAACCTCATAACTAAAGATAAGGGGACAGTGAAAGAAATACAATCCCTACCAGATAGTCTCAATTTCGCATCCAGAATAATACCCCAAGGGAGGATATTTTCCAGAAGCCTAGAATTTAAAATCAAATCATTCACCAAACCCCACTTGCACATCCAGCTAGGCAAAGAGGTGAAGCAGGACCTGGAAACATGGGCAAATTTCCTTAGAGAGTTCAACGGGACCTCACTTTGGCGAAAGCCGTTGAACACCTGGATAAACAGGGTCCTATTCACTGATGCAGCCGGGAGCAGGGGTTTTGGAGCCATACTAGACTCTGAGTGGGTAGCAGGACACTGGCCTAACTCATGGCAATTGGCAGGGTGGACAAAAAACATCACCCTCCTAGAAATATTTCCCATATGGCTAACATTACACATCTGGGGCAGGCAGCTAGCGAACACAGAACATTTGATCTGGTGCGATAACATGGCAGTAGTGAGCTCCATAAACAGAAGGTCTACAAAATGCCCTTTAGTGCTGAAAGTCCTACGAGCTATTACAGCAGTCGCACTACGGGAAGAAATTGTGGTCAAAGCGAAGCACATTTCAGGGGCAGATAATAACATTGCTGATGGTTTATCTCGCTTCCAGTGGACAAGATTCCGAGAGCTAGCGCCACACGCCCTAGAACAGATGACGCCAATACCAGCAGAATGCTGGGCAATAATGGGAAGACAAGAATAACGGCATCAACGCCAGCGCCAGAGAGCTCATGCCGGGATGCCCAACAGAAATCAGGCACCTCTAAAACGGGTGCCAACAACACATTGGCATCAACGCCACCACCAGAGAGCACAGGCCGGGATGCCCAACAGAAACCAGGCACCTCTAAAACGGGTGCCAACAACACATTGACATCAACGCCAGCGCCAGAGAGCCCAGGCCGGGATGCCCAACAAGAATCAGGCACATCAAACACGGATGCCAACAACCTCACAGGTTTCTTAACAGAAATGGCAGAGAGAGCAGTGGCAAGCACCACCGCAGCACAGTACAGTAAGTGCTTACAAACAGTATTTAAAGCCACAGGTTTAAACCATGTAGAGTTGACAACAATTAAAGACATAGAAGTATTTTTTTAAATGGGCACGGGAACAGGGTTTCAAAAGAGATTGGGCAAAAAGACACCTGGTGGCAATCTCATACTTTACAAAAATACGGGGTGATTCAGATCCCACCCAGAACGCCCTTATTTCCTATGCAATGAAAGGATGGGGCAGAATAGAGGATCCCCAAGTGGACACCTGCCGACCCCTTGATTTCAGCAAACTAGTACAGATAGCAAGCCAGCTGGAAGCCATATGCTGGCACCCATACGACATAAGTTTATTCAAAACAGCATTTTTTCTAGCCTACTTCAGGGCTTTCCGAGTAGGAGAACTCATCGCTTCCAGCACCAAGGCCACAAACGGTTTGGGTGTCATGGAGGTCATGGTGAGACAAGGAGTGTTAACATAGAAATGCAACAGTCAAAAACGGGTGCCAAAAGAACCATTAACATTTGTTGCATTCATGAAGCAACAAACTGTCCGTTTTGCATCACTAATCTCTATTATACACAAAGACCCAAGGTGGGGGGGAGGTTCTTAATCCACAAGGACTCATCGGTGCTAAGCCGCTACCAATTTAAAGGGGTGCTGATGAAAGCAATCAGCAAAGCAGGGTGGGACCCCAAAGGTTTCGCCACCCACTCCTTCAGGATAGGTCCCACCACTGCAGCATGGCAGGGAGGCCTAGCACCTCAACAGCTAAAAAACATTGGGGGATGGAAGTCAGATTGTTACAAAAGATATATCAGACCAAAGCTGATATAGCCCTCCGCTCTCAATTTTTTGTTTCTCCCCCCCCCTGCAGAAACAACAGGTGAAGGGAGGACCGCACTCCGATCAGCATGGATAGTCGGCCACTCATTCGTTTTCAGGACAGGCAGGTGGGCAGAAGAGACCAAAGAAGGGCCACCTTTCAGAAATACCATTGCTTCATGATGAGGATACAGGGGCATACGGTGGGCCGACATCCACGAAACGCAAGCAGAACTAGTGGCATACAGGGACCACCCAGAATTCCTGATCATCCATTTAGGGGGCAACTACCTAGTCAACACTGGTAGAAGAATTCTATGTGAGGACATCTGCTCCTCCCTTGCAGGCATTTCACACAATTGAAGGGGTACAGAAATATAAATATACTTCTCGGCCATCCTACCCAGAAAGAAATGGTTAGGGGCCAACTGCTAAAGATCTGTAGACATCTCTAGAAGAAAATTGAACAGGGGGATAGAGAGATTCTGTACGACAAGAGGACTGGGTTTCATAAAGCACCCAGCCATTACATTAGGCAACCCAGACCTTTTCCTCCACAACGACACCCATTTATCTAACCAGGGCATGGAGCATTTCTTTCGAGAAATCACTGGCACTCTCACCTCCAGGGGTTGTCTTTAGGGCATACTTCTGGGGGAAAACGGTCTGCCGCCCAACCTGCCCGTGTGTGGCAGCATGGGCCAGAGGGGATAACCTCAGGACCCGGTGCCCAAAAGTATGATACTATTATGATATGTGATATTGTGTGTTGCCATAACCATATCTGTACAATAAAATCCTACGGCCTTTTATTGCCAACACTTGACGCAAGCTGTGAGCCAATTATAATGGGTGAGGATTTGGGGATCGGCCAATACCAATGCATGCATATGGGTTCAGCAGTTATGGGCAATGCTGCAGGGCATCCCAAAAGCGAGGCAGGGTAACTGCTGTTACCATCAGCAGCCTGGGAGAGGGGCAGCCCCAACCTTATCTCAGCCTGCTCCTCTCCTCCCCCCAGCTCCAGAGACACATAGTCTCAGCAGCACAAAGCCAAGGAAGGGTGAGGTGTGAACAGTCACCTCGCCCTTCCTCCAACAGCAAGGTGCTAAGCACCATAAGGAAACCAACAGTCAGGCAGGGCCCAGGTTCAAAGACCTGCTCCCACCAGGGGGCCAGACAGTCAGCTATCCGGCCGGGGGCGGTGACAACAGCAGCCCCCACTACATACATAACAAAGACCCATGGCCTCCTTGGGTCTTATAAATAAGAGCAGCATGCTCTGAGTAAACACAATCTGTTTGTGGACCCTGAACGGGGACCCAAACAAACAGGAGGTTCACTGTTTACTCAGTGTCTTCCAACCTTATTGCTTCTTTACCACAGAACCCTCCCACCCTACAAAAGAAGGGAGAAGAACAAAAATAAGTACAGGGCACTGTACGGTGTCCACAACAAGTCGTGGGACACAAGAAGGCGGGCACGGGCCAGAGGGGGTAACCTCAGGACTCGGTGCCCAAAAGTATGATACTATTATGATATGTGATATTGTGTATTGCCATAACCATATCTGTACAATAAAATCCTACGGCCTTTTATTGCCAACACTTGACGCAAGCTGTGAGCCAATTATTATGGGTGAGGATTTGGGGATCGGCCAATACCAATGCATGCATATGGATTCAGCAGTTATGGCGTTTTCATGGTGTGCATGTCTTGGATGAGAGAGCAAGTAAGCCGCGTTTGGTCAGAGGGAGTGTCAGGTCTAGCGTTTTCCCGGTGTGCATGTCTTGGGCTAGTGAGCAAGTAAGCCATGTTTGGTCACACGGAGTGTTGGTTCTTGTGTTTTCATTTTGTGCATGTCTTGGGCTAGAGAGCAAGTAGGCCGCGTTTGGTCACAGGGAGTGTCAGTTCTTGCATTTTCATGTTGTGCATGTCTTGGGTGAGAGAGCAAGTAGGCCGCGTTTGTCACAAGGAGTGTTGGGTCTAGCGTTTTCATGGTCTGCATGTCTTGGGCTAGAGAGCAAGTAAGCCATGTTTGGTCACAGGGAGTGTCGGGTCTAGCGTTTTCACGGTGTGCATGTCTTGGGCTAGAGAGCAAGTAAGCCGCGTTTGGTCACAGGGAGTGTCAGTTTTTGCGTTTTCATGTTGTGCATGTATTGGGTGAAAGAGCAAGTAAACCGCGTTTGGTCACAGGGAGTGTTGGTTCTAGCGTTTTTATGGTGTGCATGTCTTGGGCTAGAGAGCAAGTAAGCCGCGTTTGGTCACAGGGAGTGTCGAGTCTAGCGTTTTCATGTCTTGGACGAGAAATCAAGTAGGCCGCGTTTGGTCACAGGGAGTGTCGGGTCTAGCGTTTTCATGTTGTACATGTCTTGGACGAGAGATCAAGTAAGCCACGTTTGGTCAAAGGGAGTGTTGGTTCTAGTGTTTTTATGGTGTGCATGTCTTGGGCTAGAGAGCAAGTAAGCCGCGTTTGGTCACAGGGAGTGTCGGGTCTAGCGTTTTCACGGTGTGCATGTCTTGGGCTAGAGAGCAAGTAAGCCGCGTTTGGTCACAGGGAGTGTCAGTTTTTGCGTTTTCATGTTGTGCATGTATTGGGTGAAAGAGCAAGTGCGCCGCGTTTGGTCACAGGGAGTGTTGGTTCTAGCGTTTTTATGGTGTGCATGTCTTGGGCTAGAGAGCAAGTAAGCCGCGTTTGGTCACAGGGAGTGTCGGGTCTAGCGTTTTCATGTCTTGCATGTCTTGGACGAGAAAGCAAGTAGGCCGCGTTTGGTCACAGGGAGTGTCGGGTCTAGCGTTTTCATGTTGTGCATGTCTTGGACGAGAGAGCAAGTAAGCCATGTTTGGTCATAGGGAGTGGTAACCAGCCCGGGTCAGGGAAGGTGACGGTCTGAAGGAGCTGGGGGAGCAGATAGCACAGAGCTGAGGTACAGCGAACCCACTGGGACACTGACCTCGCACAGGGAGTTCTGGACCTGCATCAGCGGGAAAGGAGCAAGCACTAACGCTGGGTGGTCCTTATACTTCAGAGCAGCCTCATTGGCTGTCCCGGGCCGAACAAGGTACGCATACGGCAAAGTTAGGTGGAAGAAGGCTTTACTTGGGCATAGGCTAGGTTGGATAAAGCAGGGTTAGAGCTCTTCAGTTGGCATTTATTTGTTAGCATCCCGCGGGAGGGCCGTCTCGTGATAAGCAGCGGATATTAACCTTATTCTTAACTCAGGTTAAACTCTCAGGTTATACCACACCATGCAGGTACAAATACAGCAAGGTCTGGTAAGGCTTTATAAAAATAAATGACCCTCCCCCCCTCCAATTAAACTGATCGAGATAAGAGGTAGCGCTGCCATGCATGTTCTTGGCGCTTTGTTTAGAAGGGCAACAGGAGGGAGTGTAACTCACTGTGAGGTTCTGTGTATTTACAGGTGTCACGGGTCACTAATCTGGCTGAGGAGAGAGTTGGTTTCTTTATGAATTATTGAAAAGGTGGAAAGTGGCAAGTAGGCGAGGGAGGGGCTGGACGAGTGGTTACCTACTGCAAGGTACTGAGCCGGGTCTGTGGCTCAGTGGACTAATGCATCTGCTACAGGGGCCTGCGCTTGACCTCAGGGTCACAGGTTTGAATCCCGGCAGGTCTACTCAGGCCTTCCTCCTTCCAAGGTCGATAAAATGAGTACCATTAAGTTGGGTAACAACACACATCTGTTATCTGCCAATAGCTCCAAGATGCCCCTCTGGGGGTGAACATGCGCTCTACAAATACACCTGTTATGTTATATAGAAGCACTACCTAGAAGTGTGTGAAGCTGCACAGACAGCAGCCCCCATTTAGACACCAGTGTGTTTAGAATTTCTTGTGATGGTAAAAAAAATGGGTGAGGGGTACTTGGCTAATGACAGCACCAGGATGGCGTCACTACTCACCTGCAACATGAACATCCCATTAATAGATGAGCCATTGATGGCGGTGCGGGGGGTTATCCTTGATAACAAGCTTTAGTAGACTGTTATTAGGCTGATCAGGTTTGCAGGAGTATGTTGGTTGGGAGCCTAGAAAGGGAAACGTTCTGGTGTTAGCTGTAAAAACCACACAAGGGCATCTGTTTCCTGGCGTGTAGCTGAGCGGCAAAGGAATGGGGCAAGGAGCAGCGCAACTTTTATCTAATTCCCCTTAAAGAGGAAGGGGCTGGTTGTTAGGGGGGGCAATTAATAATCAAATAATAGGGTACCAGTGGCTGAAATGGCCTGCCATATGCACCTAAAGGGGAAGTGGTGGTCCATATGCAATCAGCACTTCTCTGTGAAGGCTGGGTTAATGGCGAGGAGGGGCCCATGGTCTTTGGCTGCAGCAGGATGTGGTTAGGAATGACTGTGGCCCCCCAGGACCGGAAGGATAAGCCTGCTGCAGCGCTCCACAGGGAGCAATACAGCTAGGAATGAAATAACAAGTCAATTACTTATGCATAGAGAGAGGGCTGGGGCAGGAAGGTGGCGAGCTCATGCCGAGAGGGGGCAACATCAGTGCGGCTGAAGGGAATGTCACGGGAATGTAAGGAATGGGCAGGCACACTATCAATAACTTCTCGGGAAGTTGCGGGATGGAGTAACTCAGCGATTAAAGGCAGACCTACAAGGTAAAGCCCTACTTTGCCTGGAAAATTCCCAAGCGAGAAGGTGGAGACGCCCAGGGTGAGGACACAGGTCTGGTTCAATTAAGAAAAGGGGCAGGAAGGGAGATGAATGGTTTGTCAGACATGAAGACAAAACAGGGGGCACTCTTGGGTAACACGGACAGCAGAATGGTTAAATTAGAAATAAGGAGAAAGCAAATTCAACTAGTCAGAAGTGCTGTGATCGGGCAACAGGGAACTAGATGGGCAGACGTTGTGGCTACATTAAAGGTCTGCTTCCTGAAGAATTAGCCCCCAAGGTGATAATAATGCAGAATGATCCTCAGAGGTGATGATAATGCAGAATTACTCCCAGAGGTATCCCAGAGGCGATAATAATGAAGACTTACTCCCAGAGGCGATAATAATAATGAAGAATTACTCCCAGAGGCGATAATAATGAAGAATTAGCCCCAGAGGCGATAATAATGCAGAATGATCCCCAGAGACAATAATAATGAAGAATTACTCCCAGAGACGATAATAATGAAGAATTACTCCCAGAGGCTATAAAAATGCAGAATTACAGCCAGAAGCGATAATAATGCAGAATGATCCCCAGAGACAATAATAATGAAGAATTACTCCCAGAGACGATAATAATGAAGAATTACTCCCAGAGGCTATAATAATGCAGAATTACTCCCAGAGACGATAATAATGCAGAATGATCCCCAGAGACAATAATAATGAAGAATTACTCCCAGAGGCGATAATAATGCAGAATTACCCCCAGAGGAGATAATAATGCAGAATACCTCCCAGAGGCGATAATAATGAAGACTTACTCCCAGAGACGATAATAATGAAGAATTACCCCCAGAGATGATAATAATGAAGAATTACTCCCAGAGGCGATAATAATGAAGAATTAGCCCCAGAGGCGATAATAATGCAGAATGATCCCCAGAGACAATAATAATGAAGAATTACTCCCAGAGGCGATAATAATGCAGAATTACCCCCAGAGGAGATAATAATGCAGAATTACAGCCACAAGCGATAATAATGCAGAATGATCCCCAGAGACAATAATAATGAAGAATTACTCCCAGAGATGATAATAATGAAGAATTACTCCCAGAGGCTATAATAATGCAGAATTACAGCCAGAAGCGATAATAATGCAGAATGATCCCCAGAGACAATAATAATGAAGAATTACTCCCAGAGGCTATAATAATGCAGAATTACTCCCAGAGATGATAATAATGCAGAATGATCCCCAGAGACAATAATAATGAAGAATTACTCCCAGAGGCGATAATAATGCAGAATTACCCCCAGAGGAGATAATAATGCAGAATTACTCCCAGAGGCGATAATAATGAAGACTTACTCCCAGAGACGATAATAATGAAGAATTACTCCCAGAGACGATAATAATGAAGAATTGCTCCCAGAGGCGATAATAAAGCAGAATGATCCCCAGAGACAATAATAATGAAGAATTACTCCCAGAGGCGATAATAATGCAGAATTACCCCCAGAGGAGATAATAATGCAGAATTACTCCCAGAGGCGATAATAATGAAGACTTACTCCCAGAGGCGATAAGAATGAAGAATTACCCCCGAGACGATAATAATGAAGAATTACTCCCAGAGGCGATAATAATGCAGAATGATCCCCAGAGACAATAATAATGAAGAATTACTCCAAGAGGCGATAATAATGAAGACTTACTCCCAGAGGCGATAATAATGAAGAATTACCCCCAGAGACGATAATAATGAAGAATTACTCCCAGAGGCGATAATAATGTAGAATGATCCCCAGAGACAATAATAATGAAGAATTACTCCCAGAGACGATAATAATGAAGAATTACTCCCAGAGGCGATAATAATGCAGAATTACCCCCAGAGGAGATAATAATGCAGAATTACTCCCAGAGACGATAATAATGAAGAATTACTCCCAGAGGCGATAATAATGAAGACTTACTCCCAGAGGCGATAATAATGAAGAATTACTCCCAGAGGCGATAATAATGCAGAATGATCCCCAGAGACTATAATAATGAAGAATTACTCCCAGAGACGATAATAATGAAGAATTACTCCCAGAGGCGATAATAATGCAGAATGATCCCCAGAGACAATAATAATGAAGAATTACTCCCAGAGACGATAATAATGAAGAATTACTCCCAGAGGCGATAATAATGCAGAATGATCCCCAGAGACAATAATAATGAAGAATTACTCCCAGAGGCGATAATAATGCAGAATTTCCCCCACAGGCGATACTAATGCAGAAGTACCCCCAGAGGCAATAATAATGCAGAATTACACCCAGAGGCGATAATAATGCAGAATTACTCCCAGAGGCAATAATAATGAAGAATTACTCCCAGAGGTGATAATAATGAAGAATTACTCCCAGAGGTGATCATAATGCAGAACGATCCCCAGAGACAATAATAATGAAGAATTACTCCCAGAGGCGATAATAATGCAGAATTACCCCCCAGAAGTGATAATAATGCAGAATTACTCCCAGAGGGGATAATAATGACGAATTACTCCCAGAGGCGATGATAATGAAGAATTACTCCCAGAGGTGATAATAATGCAGAATTACCCGAGAGGTGATAAGAATGCAGAATTACCCCCCAGAGGCGATAATAATGCAGAATTAGCCCCAGAGGCAATGATAAGAGAGCTTGGTGTGGAGCGAGGTGGCACAGAGGGGTAGGGAGAAAAGCGGAGAGGAAATAACCATGAATGTTCAGCCAATTGGATAGCCTGGCACGGCGGTGGTACAAAGGTCTGATAAAGAGGTGCACCCCCGGGAGATCGTCAGCTTCCAGCCTTGGCTGGTGTAAAGGGAAGCATAACGGTGCTCCCCTGCAGCGGGAGGCACAGGGAGGTTCGGAGAGTGAGATCTAAGACTGCTTGGTAAAGAGATGATAAGGAAAAAAAGAGGGATGACTGGAGAAGATTAAAGAGATAAAAAGAAAAAAAGGGGGGTGCTGATGATGAAAAAGACTAAACAAGAAGGTGCTGGCGATCGTCTGGGTTATTCAAAAGGAATCTGTGTTTATGGCTGTAAATATGTAGTAATAAACTTTTGCCAGAATAAGAAGAGCTTGGTCAGGCCCCAGACATTCAGACAGAGAGGGGAATTGGGAATGTGTTGGAGGGGTGAGCTGGACCCGACTGCCTATGTTATGCCTTCTGCTCTGCAGGAGCACAGGAATGAGAAGTGGCTAAACGGTTACTCCGCCCCACAGTGATGTTGGGGGCCGAGGGCCGGCTGTATCTTCCCGGGGGTGTTGGGGGCCGAGGGAGGGCTGTATCTTCCCGTGGGTGTTGGGGGCCGAGGGAGGGCTGTATCTTGCTGGGGGTGTTGGAGGCCGAGGGAGGGCTGTATCTTCCCGGGGGTGTTGGGGGCTGAGGGAGGGCTGTATCTTCCCGGGGGTGTTGGGGGCTGAGGGGGGGCTGTATCTTCCCGGGGATGTTGGGGGCTGAGCGAGGGCTGTATCTTCCTGGGGGTGCTGGAGGCCAAGGGAGGGCTGTATCTTCCCGTGGGTGTTGGGGGCCGAGGGAGGGCTGTATCTTCGTGGGGGTGTTGGGGGGGCCGAGGGAGGGCTGTATCTTCCTGGGTGTGTTGGGGGCCGAAGGAGGGCTGTATCTTCCCGGGAGTGTTGGGGGCCGAGGGCGGGCTATATCTTCCCGGGAGTGTTGGGGGCCGAGGGAGGGCTGTATCTTCCTTGGGGTGTTGGGGGCCAAGGGCCAGCTGTATCTTCCCGGGGATGTTGGGGGCCGAGGGCAGGCTACTTCTTCCCAGGGATGTTGTGGGCCGAGAGAGGGCTGTATCTCCCTGGGGTTGTTGGGGGCCGAGGGAGGGCTGTATCTTCCCGCGGGTGTTGGGGGCCGAGGGAGGGCTGTATCTTCCCGGAGGTGTTGGGGGCCCGAGGGAGGGCTGTATCTTCCCGGGGGTGTTGGGGGCCGAGGGAGGGCTATGTCTTCCCGGAGGTGTTCGGGGCAAAGGGAGGGCTGTATCTTCCCAGAGGTGTTGGGGGCCGAGGGAGGGCTGTATCTTCCCGGAGGTGTTGGGGCCAAGGGAGGGCTGTATCTTCCCAGGGGTGTTGGGGGCCGAGGGAGGGCTATGTCTTCCCGGAGGTGTTGGGGGCCGAGGGAGGGCTGTATCTTCCTTGAGGTGTTGGGGGCCGAGGGAGGGCTGTTTCTTCCTGGGGGGTTGGGGGCTGAGGGAGGGCTGTATCTTGGGGGCCGAGGGAGGGCTGTATCTTCCCGGGGGTGTTGGTGGCCGAGGGAGGGCTATGTCTTCCCGGAGGTGTTGGGGGCCGAGGGAGGGCTGTATCTTCCCGGAGGTGTTGGGGGCCGAGGGAGGACTGTATCTTCCCGGGGGGTTTGGTGGCTGAGGGAGGGCTGTATATTCCTGTGGGTGTTGGGGGCCTAGGGAGGGCTATGTCTTCCCGGGGGTGTTTGGGGCCAAGGGAGGTTTGTATCGTCCCGCGGGTGTTGGGGGCCGAGGGAGGGCTATATCTTCCCGGGGGGGGTTGGGGGCTGAGGGAGGGCTGTATCTTCCCGCAGGTGTTGGGGGCCTAGGGAGGGCTATGTCTTCCCGGGGGTGTTTGGGGCCAAGGGAGGTCTGTATCTTCCCGCGGGTGTTTGGGGCTGAGGGAGGGCTGTATCTTCCTGGGGGTGTTTGGGGCCAAGGGAGGTCTGTATCTTCCCTGGGATTTTGGGGGCCGAGGGGGGCTGTATCTTCCCGAGGGTGTTGGGGGCCAAGGGAGGGCTGTATCTTCCCAGGGGTGTTGGTGGCTGAGGGAGGACTGTATCTTCCCGGGGGTGTTGGGGGCCGAGGTAGGGCTGTATCTTCCCGGGGGTGTTGGGGGCTGAGGGAGGGCTGTATCTTCCCGGGGGTGTTGTGGGCCGAGGGAGGGCTATATCTTACCAGGGGTGTTGGTGGCCGAGGGAGGGCTGTATCTTCCCGGGGGTGTTGGGGGCCGAGGGAGGGCTGTATCTTCCTGGGGATGTTGGGGGCCGAGGGAGGGCTATATCTTCCCGGGTGTGTTGGGGGCCGAGGGAGGGCTAAATCTTCCCGGGGGTGTTGGGGGCCGAGGGAGGGCTGTATCTTCCTGGGGGTGTTGCGGGTGTTGGGGGCCGAGTGAGGGCTGTATCTTCACAGGGGTGTTGGGGGCCGAGGGAGGGCTGTATCTTCCCGGGGGTGTTGGGGGCCGAGGGAGGGCTGTATCTTCCCGGGGGTGTTGGGGCCGAGGGGGGGCTATATCTTCCCGGGTGTTTTGGGGGCCGAGGGCGGCCTATATCTTCCCAGGGGTGTTGGGGGCCAAGGCCGGGCTGTATCTTCCCGGGGGTGTTGGGGACCAGGGATATATCCTCCCGGGGGTGTTGGGGGCCGAGGGAGGGCTGTATCTTCCCGGCGGTGTTGGGGGCCGAGGGTGGGCTATATCTTCCTGGGGGTGTTGGGTGATAACAGGAGTGCGAATGAACCTTCTAGAAAGGCAGAAGGGGCGTCTTCTCCTCAGGGTCCAGGCTCAGGGATTTCTTCTCTGGTTAACTAAAGTGCACCTGCAGTTCACAGCGCCCTGAAGAATGAGGAAGTGCCGCGAGGCACTAGGTGACAGGTCCCAGGAGGAGGAATGCTGCTCGGCGCCTCCTGGGGGGTTGATGTTGCTCTTTGCAGGGGTCGGGGGGTGAATGTCCTCTTCTTGGAGTTTTTTGGGGGGTTTTACCATTTCTTGAACCGGATTCGCTTCACACTTTTTGATTCATGTTGTTTTTTGTTTGCATCTAAAGGCCCAAGACAGTTTATAAGGACACGCACAGCCTGTGAGTTATTATATAGAAACAGTTTTAAGGAGCGCCAGGACTAGGATGCATGGTGGCTCTCCCACCCATCCCCTCTAAAGCACACGCTCATCCAGGTGCAAACCCCCTGCCTCAGCCCTGCCCCAATGCCTGAGTTGAGCCTCTAGGCTCGGATGCGGGAACCGAACCTCTGTTGCTCTGCGTGGTCTTGCTTCCAAGACCATCGCGTTGCCCCTGTGCTGTCCTCCCTTCACAGGCTGTTTAGCTCAGGAGTCATCCACTCAAATAGCGCTGATGCCAAGAGTCACCCTGGGCGATGCTTGAAGCTATGAGCCAGGATCAGCACCAAGTAACACCCCCTCGGCTCCGCAAGCTATGAACAGGGGGCGACCCCAGACCCTGAGCGGACGGAGCTGGCGTCAGTCCCCCAAGTTACCATTAACACTAGGTCCTGGTTCTGAATGCAGCTGCACTTTGCAAGGACCCTACTGTGCTCTGACACTATGGTGCCCGCGAGGACCCTACCTTGCCCTGACACTGTGGTGACCGCGAGGACCCTATCGCGCCCAGACACTGTGGTGCCCGCAAGGATCCCACCACACCCTGACACAGTGGTGCCCGCAAAGACCCTATCGCACCCAGACACTGTGGTGCCCGCAAGGATCCTACCACGCCCAGACACTGTGGTGCCCCGTAAGGATCCTACCGCACCCAGACATTGTGGTGCCCCGCAAGGATCCCACCGCGCCCAGACACTGTGGTGCCTGAAAGGATCCTATCGCACCCAGACACTGTGGTGCTCCGTAAGGATCCTACCGCGCCCAGCACTGTGGTGCCCCGTAAGGATCCTACCGCGCCCAGACACTGTGGTGCCCCGCAAGGATCCTACCGTGCCCAGACACTGTGGTGCCCGCAAGGATCCTACCGTGCTCTGACACTATGGTGCCCGCGAGGACCCTACCTTGCCCTGACACTGTGGTGCCCGCGAAGACCCCACTTTGCCCTGACACTGTGGTGCCCGCAAGGACCCAACCGTGCCCTGACACTGTGGTGCCTGCGAGGACCTTACCTTGTCCTGACACTGTGGTGCCTGCAAGGACCCTACCATGCCCTGACACTGTGGTGCCCGCGAGGACCCTACCGTGCCCTGACATTGTGGTGCCCGCGAGGACCCTACTGCGCCCTGACACTGTGGTGCCCCGTAAGGATCCTACCACGCCCTGACACTGTGGTGCCCCGTAAGGATCCTACCATGCCCTGACCCTATGGTGCCTGCGAGGACCCTACCGTGCCCTGACACTATGGTGCCCCGTAAGGACCCTACCATGCTCTGGCACTATGGTGCCCGCGAGGACCCTACCTTGCCCTGACACTGTGGTGCCCGTGAGGACCCTACCTTGCCCCGACACTGTGGTGCCCGCAAGGATCCTACCGTGCCCTGACGCTGGTTCCTGCGAGGATCCTATCGCGTCCAGACACTGTGGTGCCCGCAAGGATGCTACCAAGCCCTGACACTGTGGTGCCCCGCAAGGATCCTACAGTGCCCTGACACTGTGGTGCCCCGTAAGGATCCTACCGCGCCCAGACACTGTGGTGCCCCACAAGGATCCTACCTTGCCCAGACACTGTGGTGCCCGCAAGGATCCTACCGTGCTCTGACACTATGGTGCCCGCGAGGACCCTACCTTGCCCTGACACTGTGGTGCCCGCGAAGACCCCACTTTGTCCTGACACTGTGGTGCCCGCAAGGACCCTACCGTGCCCTGACACTGTGGTGCCTGCAAGGACCCTACCTTGCCCTGACACTGTGGTGCCTGCAAGGACCCTACCATGCCCTGACACTGTGGTGCCCGCGAGGACCCTACCGTGCCCTGACATTGTGGTGCCCGCGAGGACCCTACCGCGCCCTGACACTGTGGTGTCCCGTAAGGATCCTACCACGCCCTGACACTGTGGTGCCCCGTAAGGATCCTACCATGCCCTGACCCTATGGTGCCTGCGAGGACCCTACCGTGCCCTGACACTATGGTGCCCCGTAAGGACCCTACCATGCTCTGACACTATGGTGCCCACGAGGACCCTACCTTGCCCTGACACTGTGGTGCCCGCGAGGACCCTACCTTGCCCCGACACTGTGGTGCCCGCAAGGATCCTACCGCGCCCTGACGCTGGTTCCCGCGAGGATCCTATCGCGTCCAGACACTGTGGTGCCCGCAAGGATGCTACCAAGCCCTGACACTGTGGTGCCCCGCAAGGATCCTACAGTGCCCTGACACTGTGGTGCCCCATCAAGGATCCTACCGTGCCCTGACACTGGTTCCCGTAATTACCCTACCACACCCTGACACTGTGGTGCCCCGCAAGGATCCTACCGTGCCCTGACACTGTGGTGCCCTGCAAGGATCCTACCGTGCCTTGACACTGTGGTGCCAGCAAGGATCCTATTGCACCCAGACACTGTGGTGCTCCGTAAGGATCCTACCGCGCCCAGCACTGTGGTGCCCCGTAAGGATCCTACCGCGCCCAGACACTGTGGTGCCCCGCAAGGATCCTACCGTGCCCAGACACTGTGGTGCCCGCAAGGATCCTACCGTGCTCTGACACTATGGTGCCCGCGAGGACCCTACCTTGCCCTGACACTGTGGTGCCCGTGAGGACCCTACCGTGCCCTGACACTGTATTGCCTGCGTGGACCCTACCTTGCCCTGACACTGTGGTGCCTGCAAGGACCCTACCATGCCCTGACACTGTGGTGCCCGCGAGGACCCTACCGTGCCCTGACATTGTGGTGCCCGCGAGGACCCTACCGCGCCCTGACACTGTGGTGCCCCGTAAGGATCCTACCACACCCTGACACTGTGGTGCCCCGTAAGGATCCTACCATGCCCTGACGCTATGGTGCCTGCGAGGACCCTACCGTGCCCTGACACTATGGTGCCCCGTAAGGACCCTACCATGCTCTGACACTATGGTGCCCGCGAGAACCCTACCTTGCCCTGACATGACACTGTGGTGCCCGTGAGGACCCTACCTTGCCCCGACGCTGTGGTGCCCGCAAGGATCCTACTGCGCCCTGACGCTGGTTCCCGCGAGGATCCTATATCGCGTCCAGACACTGTGGTGCCTGCAAGGATGCTACCAAGCCCTGACACTGTGGTGATCCGCAAGGATCCTACAGTGCCCTGACACTGTGGTGCCCCATCAAGGATCCTACCGTGCCCTGACACTGGTTCCCGTAATTACCCTACCACACCCTGACACTGTGGTGCCCCGCAAGGATCCTACCGTGCCCTGACACTGTGGTGCCCTGCAAGGATCCTACCGTGCCTTGACACTGTGGTGCCAGCAAGGATCCTATTGCACCCAGACACTGTGGTGCTCCGTAAGGATCCTACCGCGCCCAGCACTGTGGTGCCCCGTAAGGATCCTACCGCGCCCAGACACTGTGGTGCCCGCAAGGATCCTACCGTGCTCTGACACTATGGTGCCCGCGAGGACCCTACCTTGCCCTGACACTGTGGTGCCCGCGAAGACCCCACTTTGCCCTGACACTGTGGTGCCCGCGAGGACCCTACCGTGCCCTGATACTGTGGTGCCTGCGAGGACCCTACCTTGCCCTGACACTGTGGTGCCTGCAAGGACCCTACCATGCCCTGACACTGTGGTGCCCGCGAGGACCCTACCGTGCCCTGACATTGTGGTGCCCACGAGGACCCTACCGCGCCCTGACACTGTGGTGCCCCGTAAGGATCCTACCACACCCTGACACTGTGGTGCCCCGTAAGGATCCTACCATGCCCTGACCCTATGGTGCCTGCGAGGACCCTACCGTGCCCTGACACTATGGTGCCCCGTAAGGACCCTACCATGCTCTGACACTATGGTGCCCGCGAGGACCCTACCTTGCCCTGACACTGTGGTGCCCGCGAGGACCCTACCTTGCCCCGACACTGTGGTGCCCGCAAGGATCCTACCGCACCCTGACGCTGGTTCCCGCGAGGATCCTATCGCGTCCAGACACTGTGGTGCCCGCAAGGATCCTACCACGCCCAGACACTGTGGTGCCCCGTAAGGATCCTACCGTGCCCAGACATTGTGGTGCCCCGCAAGGATCCCACCGCGCCCAGACACTGTGGTGCCTGAAAGGATCCTATCGCACCCAGACACTGTGGTGCTCCGTAAGGATCCTACCGCGCCCAGCACTGTGGTGCCCCGTAAGGATCCTACCGCGCCCAGACACTGTGGTGCCCCGTAAGGATCCTACCGTGCCCAGACACTGTGGTGCCCGCAAGGATCCTACCGTGCTCTGACACTATGGTGCCTGTGAGGACCCTACCTTGCCCTGACACTGTGGTGCCCGCGAAGACCCCACTTTGCCCTGACACTGTGGTGCCCGCAAGGACCCTACCGTGCCCTGACACTGTGGTGCCTGCGAGGACCCTACCTTGCCCTGACACTGTGGTGCCTGCAAGGACCCTACCATGCCCTGACACTGTGGTGCCCGCGAGGACCCTACCATGCCCTGACATTGTGGTGCCCGCGAGGACCCTACCGCGCCCTGACACTGTGGTGCCCCGTAAGGATCCTACCACGCCCTGACACTGTGGTGCCCCGTAAGGATCCTACCATGCCCTGACCCTATGGTGCCTGCGAGGACCCTACCGTGCCCTGACACTATGGTGCCCCGTAAGGACCCTACCATGCTCTGACACTATGTTGCCCGCGAGGACCCTACCTTGCCCTGACACTGTGGTGCCCGTGAGGACCCTACCTTGCCCCGACACTGTGGTGCCCGCAAGGATCCTACCGTGCCCTGACGCTGGTTCCCGCGAGGATCCTATCGCGTCCAGACACTGTGGTGCCCGCAAGGATGCTACCAAGCCCTGACACTGTGGTGCCCCGCAAGGATCCTACAGTGCCCTGACACTGTGGTGCCCCGTAAGGATCCTACCGCGCCCAGACACTGTGGTGCCCCACAAGGATCCTACCGTGCCCAGACACTGTGGTGCCCGCAAGGATCCTACCGTGCTCTGACACTATGGTGCCCGCGAGGACCCTACCTTGCCCTGACACTGTGGTGCCCGCGAAGACCCCACTTTGCCCTGACACTGTGGTGCCCGCAAGGACCCTACCGTGCCCTGACACTGTGGTGCCTGCAAGGACCCTACCTTGCCCTGACACTGTGGTGCCTGCAAGGACCCTACCATGCCCTGACACTGTGGTGCCCGCGAGGACCCTACCGTGCCCTGACATTGTGGTGCCCGCGAGGACCCTACCACGCCCTGACACTGTGGTGCCCCGTAAGGATCCTACCACGCCCTGACACTGTGGTGCCCCGTAAGGATCCTACCATGCCCTGACCCTATGGTGCCTGCGAGGACCCTACCGTGCCCTGACACTATGGTGCCCCGTAAGGACCCTACCATGCTCTGACACTATGGTGCCCGCGAGGACCCTACCTTGCCCTGACACTGTGGTGCCCACGAGGACCCTACCTTGCCCCGACACTGTGGTGCCCACAAGGATCCTACCGCGCCCTGACGCTGGTTCCCGCGAGGATCCTATCGCGTCCAGACACTGTGGTGCCCGCAAGGATGCTACCAAGCCCTGACACTGTGGTGCCCCGCAAGGATCCTACAGTGCCCTGACACTGTGGTGCCCCATCAAGGATCCTACCGTGCCCTGACACTGGTTCCCGTAATTACCCTACCACACCCTGGCACTGTGGTGCCCCGCAAGGATCCTACCGTGCCCTGACACTGTGGTGCCCCGCAAGGATCCTACCGTGCCTTGACACTGTGGTGCCAGCAAGGATCCTATCGCACCCAGACACTGTGGTGCTCCGTAAGGATCCTACCGCGCCCAGCACTGTGGTGGCCCGTAAGGATCCTACCGCGCCCAGACACTGTGGTGCCCCGCAAGGATCCTACCGTGCCCAGACACTGTGGTGCCCGCAAGGATCCTACCGTGCTCTGACACAATGGTGCCCGCGAGGACCCTACCTTGCCCTGACACTGTGGTGCCCGCGAGGACCCAACCGTGCCCTGACACTGTATTGCCTGCGAGGACCCTACCTTGCCCTGACACTGTGGTGCCTGCAAGGACCCTACCATGCCCTGACACTGTGGTGCCCGCGAGGACCCTACCGTGCCCTGACATTGTGGTGCCCGCGAGGACCCTACCGCGCCCTGACACTGTGGTGCCCCGTAAGGATCCTACCACACCCTGACACTGTGGTGCCCCGTAAGGATCCTACCATGCCCTGACGCTATGGTGCCTGCGAGGACCCTACCGTGCCCTGACATGACACTGTGGTGCCCGTGAGGACCCTACCTTGCCCCGACACTGTGGTGCCCGCAAGGATCCTACCGCGCCCTGGCGCTGGTTCCCGCGAGGATCCTATATCGCGTCCAGACACTGTGGTGCCCGCAAGGATGCTACCAAGCCCTGACACTGTGGTGATCCGCAAGGATCCTACAGTGCCCTGACACTGTGGTGCCCCATCAAGGATCCTACCGTGCCCTGACACTGGTTCCCGTAATTACCCTACCACACCCTGACACTGTGGTGCCCTGCAAGGATCCTACCGTGCCTTGACACTGTGGTGCCAGCAAGGATCCTATTGCACCCAGACACTGTGGTGCTCCGTAAGGATCCTACCGCGCCCAGCACTGTGGTGCCCCGTAAGGATCCTACCGCGCCCAGACACTGTGGTGCCCCGCAAGGATCCTACCGTGCCCAGACACTGTGGTGCCCGCAAGGATCCTACCGTGCTCTGACACTATGGTGCCCGCGAGGACCCTACCTTGCCCTGACACTGTGGTGCCCGCGAAGACCCCACTTTGCCCTGACACTGTGGTGCCCGCGAGGACCCTACCGTGCCCTGATACTGTGGTGCCTGCGAGGACCCTACCTTGCCCTGACACTGTGGTGCCTGCAAGGACCCTACCATGCCCTGACACTGTGGTTCCCGCGAGGACCCTACCGTGCCCTGACATTGTGGTGCCCGCGAGGACCCTACCGCGCCCTGACACTGTGGTGCCCCGTAAGGATCCTACCACACCCTGACACTGTGGTGCCCCGTAAGGATCCTACCGCGCCCTGACACTGTGGTGCCCCGTAAGGATCCTACCACGCCCTGACACTGTGGTGCCCCGTAAGGATCCTACCATGCCCTGACCCTATAGTGCCTGCGAGGACCCTACCGTGCCCTGACACTATGGTGCCCCGTAAGGACCCTACCATGCTCTGACACTATGGTGCCCGCGAGGACCCTACCTTGCCCTGACACTGTGGTGCCCGCGAGGACCCTACCTTGCCCCGACACTGTGGTGCCCGCAAGGATCCTACCCCACCCTGACGCTGGTTCCCGCGAGGATCCTATCGCGTCCAGACACTGTGGTGCCCGCAAGGATGCTACCAAGCCCTGACACTGTGGTGCCCTGCAAGGATCCTACAGTGCCCTGACACTGTGGTGCCCCATCAAGGATCCTACCATGCCCTGACACTGGTTCCCGTAATTACCCTACCACACCCTGACACTGTGGTGCCCCGCAAGGATCCTACCATGCCCTGACACTGCGGTGCCCCGCAAGGATCCTACCGTGCCTTGACACTGTGGTGCCAGCAAGGATCCTACCGCGCCCTGACACTGTGGTGCCCCGCAAGGATCCTACTCCGCCCTGACACTGTGGTGCCTGCTTCAAGGAGCATGCTCCTATGAGTGCACCACATGCACAGCCGTCACCCTCTGCTGCCACGCCCACACATTCCACACAGGTGGTGGCAAACACATGCCTTAAGAACTGGGCATCACCACCCTGCTGCATGCCCTCTGACACATCTAGGTTCCTTTTGAAACCTTTCTTTACTCTGAATTGAAGCCAGTTACCCCTCAGGTATCGCCACAGCACACCTGTGGGGCAAAGGAAGGAGTGCATGTAGGCAGCGCTGCAAGGGTACCAGCCCGGGGCAGGTTACCTGTGCCCCATGGCTGACAGGGCGGGAGCAGCCCGAACACAAGAGCACCGCACGGGCCTGCTCCCCCTCTCCCCATGACTCCCTTTCATATCCCTCCTTAGGGCAGTGTTAGGCAGAATCCTGTGCAGTGCCCTTAGGGACCACTACACACAATTAAGACCACAGGTGGCAATACAAGTTTACCTTTGGTACAAGCCTGTACTACTAAGTTATAGTGGTAGCAGTAACGGAGCAGCCAGGCTTATCTCAAGAGTAGATGAGCAGTAGCAGAGATTACACAAAGGGACCACAATTACTGTGACTCAAGCAAACACTGACTCAAGGTTTTAGGTAGAAAAATATAGGTACATTTATTTTTAAACCATCAGTTATAAACACAACACGTCTATTAAACTTTAAACAAAACCACACGTTAAATATCCTACGACTAACCAATTCACTTTGTACAGTACGTCTCAAGGTAAGCACCCTGTGTTTGAATGAACCGGTGTTATAAACAAAACACGATACCGCGGATACGGTTGCGATCACTTTTTGACAGTTCGGTCTACTAAATAAACGCGTATCCGTTACATGAAATGCTACTGGGGCAAAAACACACTTAGCACTTGAGATACCCAGAGGGAGTTGGGGGCAAAAATCACAGGCAATATTTAGGTTAGGCAAACAAGATCGAGAAACACTCAGAAACAGGAGTTCAAAAGTCAAAGGGCCGGAGCCAGGTTTAAGTGACACCGGAGACCTGTTGCCGAAGATCACACCGTTAGACAGTTCACGATTCCGCGTAGCCAAGAGTACTTTGATATTGGGCCTCATTACGACCCTGGCGGTAAGCGCCCGTCATTACCGCCATGGCGTAATGAGCGTTTACGCCGTGGGACGACGGCGTAAAGAGCGCCACATCACGACCCATCGCGCACGAGCATTACGCCATGGCGGTAATGCAAATAACGCCATGGCGGAAAAGGCCCCTACCGCCATTGCTAAGCGAGCAAGGTGCCCATCCGCCAGCGTAAGTAGCGGCCACCGTAATTTACGGCCACCGTAATTTACGGTGGCCGTAAAAGGCCAAACCGGAAATAGCGTCATCGCGCCGGAACGGGAAGCAGCCCGTCGGCCATCTTTAAAAACACAATCCATCGCCATCCTACCAAACAACACCAGACCCAACCCTGACACCTGTCCCAACAAAACACCCACCCACCCAAGTTCCCGAAAATGCCAAAATGCGTGAAAAAGGCCTGTGACCGCCTGCGCCAGGAGCGATTCAGCCGGGAGGAACTCTGCATGCTAGCGGAGACCCTGCAGGACAACGCAGGTGTTGTTTTCTCCCCTGAAATGAGCCGGACAGCAATCGGGAAGAAGAAGGCCATCTGGGCCCTGGTGGCTGAGCGCGTCAGCGCGGTGGGGACCGTACCCCGCACCCCACAGCAGTGCCGGAAACGTTGGGATGACCTGCGCATACGGGTCAGAGCCGTAATCTCGGCAAACCGCAACCTTGCCCAGGGAACCGGTGGAGGGTCAGAATCCCCCCTGAAACTCCAACCGTGGGAGGAGATCTGTGCTGCCACCATCGGCATGGAATCCATCGAAGGCGTTGGAGGGATGGAAAGGGGAGCCCCGACATCAGGCGATGAAGGTAGGTGCCTCATACAAGACATGCCATAGTCACAGCAGTCCAATCATGTGTAGCACAAGGTTGCCCTAGAGTGTAAATGCAACACAAATCAATACTGCCCATAGCCACATGCGAGCACCACCCTGCATGCACTGCTGGCACCCGCATACCTGCATCCACATACCACACCAAAAGGAGACAACCTGCATGGCACTGCCTGAAATCTGCCTCATCCACTGGCCAAAATAATGTCAACCATTGTCATTCAAAAGTCCGTATACCCATCAATAACGCCCTCCCACCTTTGCTCCACCACAGGCACAGAATCACACCCAGAGGACCAGGAGACCCCTGCGCCGAAGAGGGCGAAGTCCACCAACAACCTCCCTGCACCCTCAACCTCAGCTGCAGTGAGGCAGACCCCACGCCAAGCAGGTACCACTGCAGGCATACCGGAGGTCCCACCGGCAAGCACCCCTGTTGGCAGCAGGCCAGCAGCAGCTGCTCCACCTCCACCGACATTGCCTGCCACAGAAGGCAGGGGGTCAGCGGCCAGCAGCAACATCGGGGAGACAGCTGCAACAGCTGCATGTTCTGACTCGGACATGGAGCAGGAGGTCAGAAGCCCCACTGACCAACTACATTCCCCCTGTTTCTCAGACGCCAGCCCCCATGAGGGCGACACACAGGGGCACACTGAGGCAGAGGAGTGGCCTTCCACCCCATGCCCTGTCCACACTCCACAGGAGGGGACCAGCCCCTCCATCACTCCACCTGCACTGGCCACGGGCCAGCACGGCCAGCCGTCCCTCGAGGACATCACTCAACGGCAGCATCAACTGTCCGCAATGCTGGATGAGCATGCAGCGGAATGTGTGGGGGCTAGGTTTAGCATTGAACAGGCCACGGAGACACTAAGGGCGGAAGTGGCGCAGAGCACTGCCACCCTGAGGGATGCCATGCAGGCCATGTCCAGGGACATCTGTGCAGAACTTGCGGCCTTGCGTCGTGCGGTCATTGGCCTCACCCACACACGACAGGACGTGCATGCACAGGAGCAGCCAGGGACATCCTCCACTGCCAGTTCTGCGCAGAGCAGCCCCGTGCGCCGTTCCGGACGCAACCTGCGCTCCACAGCCAGGGGTGCCCCGGGTGCCGGGAGAGGGGGCTTGTGACGGCCTGTGGACACTGTCACAGGCATCTGTTGACAGCTACTTGGGGTGTGTTGGGGTGTGCAGGGGGAAGGTGGGAGGTGGGAGGGGGTGTGTTGGGGTGTGCAGGGGGGAGGTGGGAGGTGGGAGGGGGTGTGTTGGGGTGTGCAGGGGGGAGGTGGGAGGGGGTGTGTTGGGGTGTGCAGGGGGGAGGTGGGAGGTGGGAGGGGGTGTGTTGGGGTGTGCAGGGGGGAGGTGGGAGGGGGTGTGTTGGGGTTTGCAGGTGGGAGGTGGGAGGGGGTGTGACACGACAGTTCATGGTTCCAATACACTTTTTTCTTTC
Organism: Ambystoma mexicanum; assembly: GCF_040938575.1. Classification (NCBI taxonomy): domain Eukaryota; kingdom Metazoa; phylum Chordata; class Amphibia; order Caudata; family Ambystomatidae; genus Ambystoma; species Ambystoma mexicanum. The sequence continues at coordinate 8,056,823 of NC_090927.1, forward strand.
AAAAAAAGGAAATGTGTGGACATTTTCATTGCGTATGTGTGCTTTATTGGTGTACAGTCCACAGTGTGCATGCCCCAGAGACACACAGTGCCCCAAGTGCAGTCTCCATGCGATGAACACCAGCCGTGTGTGCTAGAAGCAGTGGTTGATGATACTTTGGCGCATGGCACGCCCCTCCTGTGCATCGCCTCCTCCATGTGGTGGCGCCCCATCTGCACCCTCCTCATCCTCATCCTCATCGTCAGGTGGTTGCAGTTCTGCGTCAGGGGGAAGGGGCACATTCCGTGTGACGCACATATTGTGCAGCATGACACATGCCATGACGATCTTTGCCACCTTCTCATGGCCATACAGGAGTGCCCCACCAGACCTGCTGAGGCTTCGGAACCGTGCCTTCAGGAGGCCGAATGTCTGCTCTATGACCACACGAGTACGTGTATGTGCACGGTTGAAGTCCTCCTCGTGCTGGTTCTGCGGGTTCCGGACTGGCGTGAGGAGCCACCTCTTCAGGGGGTAGGCTGCATCACCTGTATGTAGGCGAGAATGTATGTGTCAGTCATGTTGTCTGATCAGGAACATGATGTTCCACCATGGCTGGCATGGAACTGTTACCTTGGCTCACTTCTACATGCACTAATTGATTCACACTATGCAACCAGTATATGCTCATTGCTGCCATGGCCTGTTTTGCATGCCATCACCCTATGTATGCAGAGGGGTTTTGTGCATTGTGAGTGCCCTTCCTCTGTATCCGTTCTCTGTGTTACTCACAGCCCGGTGGAGTATGCATCATCCCCCCCCCCTTTCTGCCAGGTGGAGTATGCATCATCCCCCCCCCCTTTCTGCCAGGTGGAGTATGCATCATCCCCCCCCCCTTTCTGCCAGGTGGAGTATGCATCATCCCCCCCCCTTTCTGCCAGGTGGAGTATGCATCATCCCCCCCCCCCCTTTCTGCCAGGTGGAGTATGCACTGGTATGTCATTCCCATGCCCACTTCCATGACATAGCACTCACCGAGTAGCCAGGATCTTGGGCCTGCATGTCGCTCCATGTAGCGTGGTATTGTGGAGTTCCTCAGGATCATGGAATCATGGGTTGATCCGGGGAATCGGGCACAACAATGTGTGATGATCTTGTTGGAGTCACAGACCATTTGCACGTTGATAGAGTGGAACTGTTTCCGGTTGCGGTACGGTACCTCCATGGCACGTGGAACCACCAATTCCACATGGGTGCAGTCGATGGCACCAATGCAACCGGGTATGCTGGCTAGTGCATGGAAACCCACTTTGGTGTTTGCAATCTCCTGGGCAGTCCGTGGTAATGAGATGTGGTCGTCTGTGTGCTTGAGGAGGGCATCGAGCACTTGGATGAGTGTTCGTGAGAATAATGGTTGTGAAATGCCATGCAGGTGCCCCACTGTGTGCTGGTAGGTGCCTGTGGCCAGGAAGTGGAGTACAGCCACTACCTTCAGTAGGGGGGGATGGCGGTTGGACTTTCTATCATGCTGACGATGTCGTCGTGTATCATGTCTACGATGGCGGTGATGGTGTCCCGGTCCAAACGGTACAGGGTGTGGATCTGCTCAGCAGTGAGGTTGTTTGGATTGGCTCTGATGCGTGGGATTGGGGGCTGCCTGCGTGGTGGCACTGGCTGTGCTGGTGGGGCTTGCTGGGCCTGCCTTGCCCTCCTTCTCCTCCTGCGTCTCCTCTGTGCTGCCTGTTGTTGTTGTTGTTGTTGCTGTTGTAGTAGCACATGCATTGCTATCAGGTCCTCCAGCCCCAACATTGCTAGTCGTATTGGCATCATTGTGGAGTGTGACTGGGTGTGGGTAGGGGTGGGGTGTGCTCTTTTTGTACTCCCCTGAGTCTGTATTGCCTTCACCTGTGCTGTTTCTGTGCACCTGTGGCAGCTGCATTCACTTGAATTGGCCCTTTACGGTTGGTTCGCGATGGCGTTATTTGCACCATGGCGGTAAGGTACTTAGCGGCCTCGGTGATGGCGTTAGGTGCATGTCCGCTTGGGTCGGCATTTGCGTGCCTTTCCGCCATGGCGCTAAGTACGGTGTGGGCGGTCGCGTGCGCGCACCCTTAGCGCAGTTAGCGGCAGCGTTAACTACGATGCCGATATTGGCATCGTAGTTTACGGTCAGGAGTCATGATCGGACCTGGCGGAAAACGATGGCGGTAAGCATTTACCGCCATCGTTTGTCACTTAGCGCCAGGGTCGTAATGAGGCCCATTGTCAATGTTCGGAAGCAAAAGTTATAAGAAGGAGGGAAGACAAGGGCAAGCCTTGAAGATGAAGAAAAGAAAAGGGATTCACCCTGTTTCCTCGAGCAGAACACAGTACCTTATTCCAATGGTGCAGCTGGTGCCCTGGCAGTTGTTCCTGTTGGTTTCCCGCAGACCCACAATTCCTGTAGCTTCGTTGTGAAGGAGGACGTCTGAAGGGGGTCTGCACCACACAGGGATGAAGCTGGCAGCAGCGACAACGAATTGAAGGTGTGCTCCTTAAAAACAGGAGAGGCTCGGCAGATGGCTATCCGGACCACTACAGCAATGTGCCTTAAATTTAAGGCCCGCCCAACATCTTTCCTTGTCCACCGTCCCCTCCAGCTCTGTGGTTGGTGCCACATCTGTCCCTTCCCTCCCCCACCTTACCTTGCCTCATCTTTAAAAAAAAGGCCTAAAAATTCAAAATCGCAAAATACAAAATAAAATGGTTTGTTTAGGAGCCACCTTTCACAGTTAAAAAATAGAACTTTAAAAAAAATCACAGGACCCTTTGCAATCTGCATAGTCCGACGACAGTACTGTAGTCCGCAGACACCTGAGAAATTCAAAATGTGGTCTGGGGGAATTAGAATCCTTTTCATTGTTTTTCATTCAAAAATGGTGGCTCTTAAAAGAACCTTTTTTTCCTCTTTCTGGCTTTTACATATATTTTTTTATTATTTGGTTTTATGTACTGAACTCACAAATGCTCTACTGAACTTAATTATTTTTTCTAACTTTCACAAAAGGTGCTTCTAATTTTGTTCTGTTTTTCATTTTGGTTTACTACAACTACTAAAGAATACTTGAATCCATGTTTTATGTTTTCACAGATACTCCTTGAGTGCATTTTGAACATTTTCAAGAAAATCGGATTGCCCACATCAGTCCAATATAATTAAAATACACCCTTATTTACAACACACTTCAAACCAACATACTGTTACATTTACACTCACACAATTATAATAGTTATTTTTTAATCCTCTATGGATTTGTTTTCCAATGACCCAATGATTAGTTCATGTCAATACAACAACAGTGTAGCACATACTAATGTTGTACCAAACATAGTGCATAGAATGTATCATTTATGAGGGTCAAAATAAATGTAAATGTATATGTAAAATTGTTTGCAATTAAAGCTTTTGAAGTATCCTGCTTAATAAATTATATTGTTTTTGTACAGAAAAAGAACCAGAAATGACCATATGCAGCTAAATAGCCATACCAAGTATTATCCTATGTGTTATCTTCACAATAAACAAATACATATTCCATAAGCACTTCCTCAATTGTTCTACAATCATACATACCATATTCACTTCAATTATATAATTCCACCATATTACAAATGCTGTATACTCCCCCTACAGTACCTATAATTACTGTACACATATTACTATAGTGATTGTGGCCAGTAGCCAGATCCTTGGCGGTCTGGCCTTTGGCCAGGCCCCCAAGAATCTGGTCACTGGCCACAACCACCACAAAAGAAGTAATTCATATAACAAGTATGTACAATACACCTTCAAATAACAAGACTCATCCAGAACCCTCTCCAATCCAAATTATGTCCACAGACACTAAAATTGGCTGCAGATTAGGCATCACCAACACACCGGATTTTCAACTGTAAACACTGCTCCATGTCAACTTTATTCCACTCCCTCACCATTTCCAGACCCTCTTTCGTCCACCAAATAACCCCAAATGTGTTTCCCAAACTTTTTCCCCAAAGCGCTATCCGTGGACAAGGGCCGGTGTCCGCGGATCCAACATGGCGACTGTTCTCAGAAACATGACGCAGCTCACGTTCATCCAGGGGCGTCCGTGGACTCCGAATCAGGAAATGAGTCCATGGACCAGACACAAATATCACTCATTTTATATGACCCTTTTTTTTTGGCCATTTCAAAAAAATACTGGACGGATTTACATCAAATTGAAAAAAGCACACTTTCGGGACCAAGCTGACACTCCTCGCGCAAATTTGGTGAAAATCCATTTAGCCGTTTGGGCTGTACGCTCGAGCAACATTTTTTGTCCATTGCGTCTATGAGGATTTCCACAAACGTTGGAATCCTCTCCATAACCTTACCCCCCCTGGACAAAACTGAACCAAGCTTCGGAAAATCATTCTGAAAGGACCATATACTTTTTTGTAAAGTTATAAGCCACCCAAAAAGTGTTCTTTCTATGAGTGGAGCAATTTAACTATAACTACAGGGCTTCTACATTTGCCTAATGGAGAACACCTTACATTTTCCACGGAAGTGGGGTGGTGAGGTTCTGTCTGTGCTGATCGCACCTTTTATTATAAATATCTCAAACATTACGAACCTCCATCTCATACCCGAGTCTTGGCGAGGTGCAACTATAGCCTTGTTTTTAAAAAAGGGGACAAGGGTGACCCCCAAAACTATAGGCCTATATCTTTAATTGACATAGCCTCCAAAATGTACAGAAACATTTTATTAAGAAAATTGGAGGCTTGGATCTTGGAAAGAAATGCCCTCTGAATCCCTAGATCTAAGTGATGACAGGTTTTAGACCAGGCATCGGCCCGATGGACCAACTATTTAGGCTATCTCTTCTTAGGGGTAAATATGTGACACTCAGGAACCAAAATCTCTGTCTGGTGTTGATTGATCAAATCCACGTGATTTGGCCGAAGCCAAAATTATCACGGCTGAAATGACCGAAACCAAAGTGTTTGAATAACCAAAAGTTCGAACACTTTGTTTTCGGACATTACATCCGCAAAAATTTGCAAAAACACACACACACAACACCCCCCCCACCCACACCCCCAACATACACAAACCCCACTTACCTTCATCTTCACGCTGGTTCCTGCAGCGCCAGTTCACTTCTGTGAAAGGCAACCAGCGCTGCAGGGTCCTTTTCTTCTCTTTTTTTTTGAAACACGGACAGCTGCGGGAGTGTCCCCAGCAGCCCCCGCTCACTATACCATAAAGTATAGTGAGTGGGGGAATGCGGGGGACACCCCCACAGCCCCCATTTCTTTTCTCCACTGCTACCACCAAAGGATCGAACTTTTGGTGTTCCATCCTTTGGTGGTATCATTTTTTGAACATTTGGTCCTTTCGACCATTTATTTTCGGTCAAAATGACCGAAACCGATTGATCTACGTGCAGCCTTCGACTCAATCCCTAGATCTAAGTTATGGCTGCACCTATTTCAAATGGGGGTCTCTGTTAATCTGGGTTAGTTAAATCTCCGTCCTTACTAGGAAACTTGGCCTTCCACCTATGAACACACACTTGAACCCCAGGACACTGTGGCAGCGAAAGACTGCATCAAGCAGCGATATAGGGACTGGTACTATAAGGTTACATTCTCAGAGATTGGCATGGCTGGTGCAAAAGTGAAGCACTTGTTTTGCTGAGAAAAATCTTTATCTTGCACCGATGACAAGGAAGCACCACCCTGTTCTTAAAACCAAGGCTGGGGATTTTCCCATTGGCAGCGGCTGTAAGCAGTTGGGGCAAAGGTGATCTACCCCTGTGTATAATCTGCAGGCAGGGAGAAGTAGACCTTGAGCACTTCTTGTTTACGTGCCCCCGTTACAGGAACATCTACCGCAAGTGGCTTGGAGAACAAAAGAATCCATGGAATTTCTCTTGTGTAGTCAACATCCTGCCCACCTCCAATGCCTGGTGCTTGAGAATGAAATGTATTTTATAATTGTAAATGTCTGTTTTATGGTTTTACTACTGTATTTTAAATGTTTTCATCTGATTCCTGTTATTTTTGCTTTTATGGCAATGCTGCCAAAATAAAGATTACTTCTATAAATATCTGAATGTGTTCAGCAAATGATGAATGAAAAAGGGATTTCTGAAAGCGTAAGTAAGACATTTTGGGATAACGGCAATGCTGCTATAAGCAGCTCTTAAGGTGGTTTGAAAGAAAGAATCCTAAAGAGCAAGATGGCAAAAGAACAAGCGAAAAATCTCGTAGCACGGCCATGTTTGACCATTAGCCACAGTTAGTAGCCAAACGTGGTAAACGTGGGAAAGGCTAACACGAAAAATCCCCAAAAGTGGGAATAAGTTACTGCTGCCACCAGCTTATCCTTTTAGTACATCTAGAGTAACCAAAAATCCTCAGAGTGTTAGTCTAGGGCAAAACAAACATGCACCCCATTGTACTGCAGTGTAAGCTGCATTGTACAATGATAAAAAGTTACCACAAGTGATACAAAAGTAGTAACACAGTAACATGACTAAGGGAAACAATGTTTCCCAGTACTGACAGCCTGAAGGACCTATCAGTTTCCCCATAACATTGAGCAAAGGCCAGGGTAGTGAAGCTTAAGGCTTCACTGTACTGTAAAAAGTATAGGTCAGATTGACAAATAAAAGCAAAAAGTTTGGGGGTTCCATAAAGATGGAAGGAAAGGTGCAGTAAAGAGAAATCATTCCTAACAGGGGGGATCTAGGTGGGATCCTAGAGAGATCCAGCAAGAATGCCACAATTAGCGGAATGCAAAAACACCCACATTTGACTTAACTGATCAGTCAGAGCAGGTCGGGGCTGCAAGCTACATGCTACCACGGCGGACAACGACAGACACCACTGGAGCTGTCCATAGCCTCTGGTCCTTGGCGGAGGAGGCTGACATGGCAGGGGGTGCCTTGGGTGGCCGACGGGAGATAAAGATTAAAAGGCTTTCCCCATGCTAAAGTGAACTCCAGTGGCATGCGAGCACCGGAATGTCCCTGTAGCGAGGAATACTCCTTTCTCGACTGGGTGCTGGTGCAGTGGGGAAGGAAGAAGATGGGGAGGCCGGAGACTGATATGGAAGTTACACCAAGGTGAGGCTGAAGGCTATGAGTGAAGGAAAGGAGAAGAATGAGTAGAAGGAGGAACGGAGCGACATCAAGATGCATGATGGAGGGTTTTAGAAATAGGCAGGTGAAGACATGAAGAACGGGTGCAGCCCAAGAGAGAGAGAGGGAGGCTAGGTGGATGAGCAGAAAGGGAAGGAGTAGATGGTTGGTTGAGAAGACACAGGTGTACATTCTGAGTTGGGCTACAATGGAGCTATAAGTAGCCACATGACAAGCCCAAATCAGCAATTTCCATCGGTCCTATGAGGTAACAGAAGCTTTGCGATAAATGGATAGTCGATCAGTGGAAGGACCCCTGTGCGTGGAAGCAGAAGTGAGGTAAAGGGTGAACATATAGTCCTTAATCAGTAACCTGTCATGTAAAGGATGGGATGCAGAGTAACTCTTACACCAAATAATCAGACCGACTCAGGAAGTTGGCAAAGTCTCATTCGACTGTTTTAATATCAATTGTCTAAAACAGGAAGTTACAACGGACATCGACGGACGTTCGCTCGAGCTCTCAATGCAAATCACATAAAAATACACTTAATACTAAAAATGAATCATAAGTCAGGTCATACTACATGGCAAATAAGAAAACATATGCTGGGTTATAATAGGATTAACCCTTTAAGTGCCATGGGTATTCCCCCCCCCCCAGTGCCAAGGCCTTCTTTGGTGATTTTGGTATGTGGCCATTCAATGCCTTGTGACTTTTTTGTTACATGACATATCTCAGCCAAATTTGGCCCATTTTTTCCCCACATGTAGGCGGTCGTAACGCCACCCAGGATTCCTAGGTTGCTGTAGGGGGGTGAGAAAAAATAACCAAAAAGGGCAAAAATGTTGTGTTTTTTCAAAAAATACAAATTAAATGATGTACAAAGAAGCCTGTGGTTTTTTACTTGTTAGAGCTAGGAACAAATGGTTTGCTGTGCTGAGTTCCCCAATTGCCTGGCTTTCAAGAACAGGTTGAGTGGAAACGAAAAAACATTATTTTGATGTGGTTATCAACCGTTTTGTGAGAGATAGGCGATTTTGGCCATTTTTGCCAATTGGACATGCATGGACGGAATGGAAGAAAAGTGTAGGAAAGCCGAATTGGAGGACAGAAAGGCATATATTTCTGAAAAGTAGACAAAATTCCCAGTTTAGGAAGGGGTGAGTTGTGTAGGTCGGGCAACAACTAGGTCGGGGAAAATGCCATAGATTGGGGAAAAAGCTGGAAAATGACTGAAAAAAAGGTATGTGTTGGACATGGTTGGCTTGGTACGGCAATGGCTTCTATGAAATTTGAGAAAAACAATGCTCCGCTACATTCCCCCGACTCTTGCAGTTAGGAAAGCACACTTTCTTTGTAGTGTTTCACAAAACAAGCATTACCACAAGCCAAACACTGAACCATGCTACACAGGAGTTTTATGCTTACGGCCTGAACAGACGTACGTAGCATGTATAAATCAGGAAAACCAATGTGGTGAGGAACGGCAAGCATACATTTTTGAAAGAGCACAGGCAGACCTTTTCAAGGGTAGGTGACTTGTGCAGGTTACAAAAGTGTATGGTGCCGAAAGCAGCAACTAAATGTAGGGCACATTTTGGAAATTAAAGGGTTGTGTGACAAAGGGCACCAGCAAATGGGTCGAAACATTATGAAAACCACACGAACACAACACATGTCATACCTTCCCACATTCCCACAGATGTCCCAATGAAAACGGTACCTCACATGTGTGGGTGCACCTACCTGGGCGCCAAGGGCTTAACCTAAAAGACCCCTACCACCAAGTCTGTTCTGACAGCTGAATTTCACGATTTTTCCAGACGGGCACACCATACAGATATGGGCCTTGGGTGTCCAAGCCACCAAGGAAAACAGGCACCCCATGCATTTCCTAAAAGAGGACACCCGTGGGAATCCGCAGAGGTCTGACTTGCGCAAATCGGCCCAGAATGTATTACCCAGAAACCCCAGCAAAGTCCGAAATGTGGCGAAAAAAACACATTTTCCGCATATTTCACTTGGCTCACCCACCGAAACACGCAGCCAACCACATATGGCCTACAGTACCGCGTTCCCACAGGTGTCCCGATGAAAACAGTACCTCATATGTGTGGTTGCACCTACCTGGGCACCAAGGGCTTAGCCTAAAAGACCCCTACTCCCAAGTCTGTTCTGACAGCTGAATTTCACAATTTTTCCAGAAGGACACACCATACAGATATGGGCCTAGGGTGTTCAAGCCACCAAGGAAAACAGGGAACCCCATGCATTTCCAAAAAGAGGACACCTGTGGAAATCTGCAGTGGTCTGACTTGTGCAAATCGGCCCAGAATTTATTACCCAGAAACCCCGGCAAAGTCCAGATTTGGGGGTAAAAAACACAATTTTCAGAAATGCATGGGGTTCCCTGTTTTCCTTGCTGGCTTCGACACCCTAGGCCCAGATCTGTAGGTTGCCCACATCAACAAAATGTGCTGTGCAGAAAGGCGTGGGGTTACCAGTGGGTTACCCTTTTCCTTTTGTGCCACAGGTAGGTGCACCCACACATGTGCAGTACCGTTTTCATCGAGACACGTGGCATCCAGTTCTTTGAAGCACCGCTCTCCACTGGCATCCATGAGAGCACTCTCTCAACGTCCGCATTACTTAGTGCCAATTCTGGTAATGAGAGTAGTGCAAACAAGGCCAGTTCCTTGAAGCACCGCTCTCAACTTGCATTCCTGAGAGCACTCTCTCAACGTCTGCATACTCAGTGCCAATGCAGGTAATGAGAGTAGTGCAAACAAGGCCAGTTCTTTGAAGCACCGCTCTACACTGGCATCCATGAGAGCACTCTCTCAACGTCTGCATACTCAGTGCCAATGCTGGTAATGAGAGTAGTACAAACAAGGCCAGTTCTTTGAAGCTTCACTCTCCACTGGCATCCCTGAGAGCACTCTCTCAAGGTCTGCATTACTGAGTGCCCATGCTGGTAATGATAGTAGTGCAGAAAAGGCCAGTTCTTTGAAGCACCGCTCTTCACAGGCATCCGTGAGGGCACTCTCTCAACGGTCTCATTACTTAGTGCCAATGCTGGTAATGATAGTAGTGCAAACAAGGCCAGTTCTTTGAAGCTTTGCTCTCCATTGGCATCCATGAGATCACTCTCTCAACGTCCGCATTTCTTAGTGCCAATGCTGGTAATGATAGTAGTGCAAACAAGTCCAGTTCTTTGAAGCACCGCTCTCCATTGGCATCCATGAGATCACTCTCTCAACGTCCGCATTATTTAGTGCCAATGCTGGTAATGATAGTAGTGCAAACAAGTCCAGTTCTTTGAAGCACCGCTCTCCATTGGCATCCATGAGATCACTCTCTCAACGTCCGCATTATTTAGTGCCAATGCTGGTAATGATAGTAGTGCAAACAAGGCCAGTTCTTTGAAGCACCGCTTGTTAGGGAGAATTCTCATTCTATGGCTAATTTCCCTTACCTATAGAGTCCCCCAGCAGCTTTACTGGATTTGAAGGGTTTCTTTTCACCTGCTAAGAGTGAGACTCTTTTTCCCACTCTTAGACATTTTTGCTATGTGTGTTCTAGGCTATTTTTGTGTTTAATGCCTACGGGATTTTCTCTCCCCCATAGGAACCACCTTTATTCACATGTGTTACACAGCACCCTCCGTGCAGTGACACAGGGGTGTCGTAGCGACCCCCAAACATAGACTCCATACCCTGGGACTGACTACTGTCTCCCAGGGCATGTAAAGTCCCCATTGACTTTACTAGTCAATTTTTATGAACTAAACCAGTACAACCCATCTTACTATGGAGGTACTGGGAAGGGTTAATAGTTTTTCCCTGGTGTTCATTTTCGAGAGGGTACTGTACAGTCCCTTTCCCAAAAGTTTCTGGCTGGTGGCAGTGGTTACTACCAAAAATATTCGACCTCTAATATTTCCCTATGGGATTTTACCATTGTTTGAGGCTACCACATTTTCTGACAGCCTCTAGCATACCGCCGGTTTATTCTTATATTAACTTTACTCCGGTAGGTTTTATTTGCCAGAACGTTTATATAAATTCTTTCTTGTGTCTTACTCTAAACTCCTAACCCAGGTCGGGGATCCTTGATCATCCTTTTGGCGGGCTTCTGCCAAGAAGCCCTCCTTTAGGCGCCACTGAGTCTGGGGTGGGTCCATTGTGTGGGAGGGGGAGTAGGACCCCTAGACAGGGTTGCCGCAGCAACTCATGTCGCACTCTGCCCTGATAGGCTGGAGGTTCTCCCGCCAAGATGACCACTCCAGTGTACGAGTGACAGCTAAACTGTATGAATGGGGATCTTTTTGCATAAAAGCAGGGTCCTGAGGACTGGAAGAGCAAGACGTCGCCACTGGAACTGAGGAACCAAAGAGGAGAGAAGCCAAAGACATCTGCCACGACTGAACAACCGGTGAAGCCCTGCTGCAGCATCTCACCACTTTTCTCCACACGACGAGAGGAGATCTTCATCTGAAAGAGCCTTCTTCCCTTGAGCTGGTGGGGCCAACCAGTTTGCCAATCGCCTTCCTGGACCTGCCTTGGTCGAATCGCCAGTGCCTGCACTTGGAGACTGGATAGCCAGGCACCCGTCCACCTGGACTGCGATTTAAAGGAGCGTACCTTTAATTTGTTGGGCAGCACCGTGGCTGGTTTCATCCCTGGGTAGTGCAGTAACTCGAACCTTCCTCCACGACGAGAGCCTCTCTTCCTCTGCTGGATTCCCCGAACTGCAGGAACTACCAGGAACAACCGCCACCGCAGGAGCCTCTTCTTCATTTTAAGGTACTTTGTTTCCGCCAGGCCTCCCTTTTCGTGTGGTAGCTCTAAAGGTGTTTTAAATCCTTTACCTACCTGTTGGGTTGGCCGCTTCTATCGTCTAACATTGTCTTTCGCCTCCTGCATCCACCTTTTTGAATCGTTAACCAAAGACTTGACTGCAGCTACAAGAACATTTTGCTCCTGGGCTCTTTGCCCTGTACCACTGACTCTGGCACAGGCCTATTGACTCTGGCTGAATTTGTTAGAACTGCCTTCTCTAGATTGCTTCTCAACTAGAACTGTGTTGGTGCACCTAATTCTTATAACCACCTTTTCCTTCCCACTTTTAAAACTTGTGAAGTGCCATTTGGCTCTGTTTTCATTTAAGTATTCTCTATGCTAAAGTACTGCCTTGCCTAAACTTGTTCACAAACGTATTGGGAAGTGTTGCTAGGGTGCCTAAGAATATATTCCTGTATAACTTGTTCTTTCTCTCCCTAGTGAGAAATTGATAGAGTGCCATTTCTGCTTGGTTTTCACTGTGCCGTTTTGCTCTGTTTTCACTCTTGCTCAAACCTGTCTACAATTTAACCAGGGAGTTGTGTATACTTTTCTTGACTGATTTTAACTTGCTTTAATAACTGTGATTAATGTGTTGAACTAGAAGTGTGTAAAATAAATATATATATTATTTTTAATACAATGCTTTGGTCGGTGTTTCCTTGTGCCATAGTGCTGTAGCCCTATTGTGTAAACCCTGAATACTGCTAATCTCCCTCTTGAGATAAGTCTGACTGCTCAGCCACAGCTACCAACTAAATCTTTGTGGTACAGACTGATACCAAAGGGGATTTATTGCTCATACCTGTAGACTTAATCTTCTGTAGTGCTCCCTAAGGGAACTGCACAGGATTCTGCCTAACACTGGTGGCAGCGGTGGAATAAAAGTATTGGATTTATATTTTATTGTGCTGCTAGTACCTTGGTTCAATTAACCACAAGGCTAACAATCACAAAAAAGTTTATTTTAAACAAAGTCAAAGTATGTGAAAGTTACAGCCAGGAGACCCTCCTTACTAATACTGCTGATTATTTAAGGGATCTGTGTAGACAGAAAGGTCTTTCTGTCAAAGGCAAGAAATCAGTAATGATTGATAGACTGTTAGAAAAACAAAGTCTGGATAGTGGTGCTGTAGTGCCCACTACCCCGGCAAATGTAGCAAACATTGAGGATGATAATGTTGAAAATGTTATTGTTGAAGCAGAAGAGGAAGTGGAGGATAACAATGTCACCCCTCTGACCCTCTGCCTGCTCAAAAGCCTCAGGCTGTGGCTACTGGACCCTTATCAGGTCCCACATTAAGTCCTGAATTTATCACTCTAGAAAAAATGAGACTTGAGCTGGAATTCAAAAGAATTAGTGCCCAAACTGAACAGAGACATCAAGAACTAAGGCTCAAAGAATTAGAGCTCAATCATGAGCTTGAGATGAAGAAATTGTCTTTGGAAAATGCTTCTCTCCCCGAATCCTCTAGATCTTCCAGTCCAAACAGACCCCAGATGCCTAAAGAGATTGTGGGTATATATGAACCTAAGTTGGATGTATTAGATTGGTTAGCTATGTTTGAATACAATCATGGGCTCCAGGACATCACAGGGAATCAGTTGATCCCCTGGTTATTCTCTAGGCTCCCCCTGTTGCATCTGATGTGGTAATGGAGTTGGGGGAGGTGGATAGGATGGATTATGAATGTGTGAATCTAGCTTTAATAGCTAGATTTGGGAAGACTCCTTCCCAGTACCTTAAGAGATTTAGGACCCTCAAAAAGCATGATAGTACCCCTTGAGCTACTTGGGTGAATGAGTGCTTGAAGAACTTAGAGGGATGGATTAAGGGTTGCAGAGTTAACACTTATGAAGGAATGAGAAATCTTATGATGTTGGAGTCTATCTATGATGCCTGCTCTCCTGAGCTCAGACAGCACTTGGCTGATTCAAAAGAACTAGATTCTAAGAAACTGGCTAAGGCTGCTGACTTGTGGGTTGCCAACAGGGCTACTACAAGGATTCAGGGGGTCACTCATAAAAAGGATGATGGAAAGAAGCCTAAAAATGACAACAAAGATAATTCACAAAATTCCAATTCCAAAGAGACCCCCAAACAAAATTCTAAGGGTAAGCCCCAAGGGAAACCTAATCAGGCTAGTGCACCTACTGGTCCCAGATCAGAAGGAGGTCAGAACAAGCCACCATTCCAGAAAGCATTTGGAAAATGTTATGTTTGTGGCTCTACTGATCATGTGAAAGGGGATCCCAGATGTAAGGGTAAACCTTCAGGGGTCCACACTGTCTCCTTAGCCTTCGCCCCAGAGGAGGAAGTACATATGGTCAGTGGAAACTTTCAACTACTAGCTGAAGACCCCATCCGATTCTCAGCTAGTGTATCTTTAGTATCCCTAGGGTTGTGGGAACAACAGAATTTAGATGTGTATAATTCTATCCCTCCTAATACTAAAGAGTATTATAAAGACAGTGTCCTAGTGAATGGTCAGGAGACCCCTGCCATTAGACACAATGGGGCCAGCATAACTGTGGTGGATTAATCTTTTTTCAAGGTGGAGGATGTTGCTAAGGCACCGAATCACCTCTCCAAGTTAGCTGGAGGGTCTGTGCAGATGCTTCCCCAATTACCAGAACTCATCCAGTGCAATTAAACGACTGTGAGGATTCCTGTTAGTGTGCAATCTGAAGTGCCTGGAAGGGTTCTTTTAGGGAATGACCTTATGGAACTGGGGGTAGTGTCCAGTACTCCCAGACCTCCCAGCAAAAGATTGCAGGCAGGAGCTCACCAGACCTGCAAGGGAGAGGACCTTGAGGGGCTCTCCTGAGGAGATGATGGAAAAAGAGATCACTCCTACTCCACTGGAGTTACTAACTGCTATTTCAAAGCAACCAGAAGCAAAGGGGAAACCCAAGACTTCTAAGAAGAAACCCGCAGAAATAAATCCAGTGATTCCAACCAGGAAATCTCCTAGGTTGTTCAAAATCACACCTGTGATTCCTCCTCCAGCTGAGGCTGAGAGTGAGGTACCACCCTGTGTGGTTGAACTAGAGCCTGAGGACTCAGATCTAGTAGAAGGCCAGGAACTCATTGGAGATCTTGACCCTGTGGACCATCCTGAGCTGCAGTGTTTACTGGCAGAAGGTGGCCCCAACAGGGCAGACTTCAGTAGGGGACAATGAGAATGTCCAACTCTGGAAGGTCTTCGCCGCCAGGCAGCTTCTCAGCTTGAAGGGCAAGAGCCTGGGAAGTATAGGTTACACTGGGAAGATGGCCTCTTCTATAGTGAAACGACAGAGTCAATCCCTGGAGACTACAAAAGACTTGTAGTGCCCCAAGAGAACCGACTCCAATTCTTGCAACTAGCACATGAGATACTTTTGTCTGGTCACTTGAGTTTCAAGAAGACCATGAAAGGCTCTCTCTCTACTTGTATTGGCCTAAAATGGGGGCTGAAGTAGATAAGTATTGCAAGAGTTGCCACACTTGCCAAACTTCTGGTAAAAGTGGCTCCAAGAACGTGGCACCTTTAGTGCCTCTCCCTGTGGTGGGAGTACCATTTGAGAGGGTAGGAATCGACATTGTTGGTCCCCTTGATCCTCCAACATCTTCAGGCAACAGGTTCATACTTGTTGTAGTAGACCATGCTACTAGATACCCTGAAGCAATTCCTATGAGTACTGTTACAGCTCAGGCTGTAGCTAAGGCCCTCCTTGGTATTTTTACCAGGGTTGGGTTTCCTAAGGAGGTAATATCCGACAGGGGGTCATATTTTATGTCCCACTACATGAAGGCCATGTGGAAAAACTGTGGAGTTAGCTACAAGTTCTCAACAGCCTTCCACCTTCAGACAAATGGGTTGGTAGAAAGGTTTAACAGAACCATGAAGAGCATGATAGGAGCTTTAGAGGACCCTCTTAAGAAAAAGTGGGACCTTCTACTGCCATGCCTTCTCTTTGCATATAGAGAAGTCCCTCAGGAGGGATTGGGTTACAGTCCCTTCGAACTTCTCTATGGCCATCCAGTCAGATGTCCATTGGCCCTGATCAAGGAGGGGTTGGAGAGTGCTCCTTCCCCCACCCCAGTCAGAGTCACTGATTATGTGATAGGTCTCCAGAGGAGAATGTCACAAATGATGGCTGAAGCAAGTGATAACTTGAAAGCAGGTCAGGCTCTGGTGAAGCATTGGCATGACCAGAAGGCCAACATGGTTGAGTTTGCGCAAGACCAGCTAGTTCTTATTATGGTACCAACAAGGCAGAGGGCCTTGCAGGACAAATGGATGGGACCCTTCAAGATTGTGGGAAAACCTGGAGAGGTCAACTATCTGGTGGACTTAGGCAATCCTAAGGAGGCTCCTAGAGTCTTTCACACCAACCGTCTAAAAGCTTATGTCTCAAGACCAGAACTGGGAGCTTTGCTTCTAGCTTCAGCTCAAGAGGAGGATGAGAGTGAACCTCTACCTGACCTCCTCAGATTCAAACCTTTAGATGAGAAAATAGAAGGAGTTAATCTCTCTTCTAATCTGACACCTGAACAACAGGAGGAGTGCAAAGTTTTGTTAAATCAATGTGCCCCTCTGTTTTCTCTAGCACCAGGTTTGACCCCTTGGGGCCAACATGATATCAACACTGGTGACTGTTTGCCTGTCAAGAGCAGGGGTTACAGGATGTCAGAAAATGTAAGAACCCACATCAAAGGAGAGGTCAACAAGATGCTTGATCTCGGGGTAATAGAGCCCTCTATTAGTCCATGGTCTAGCCCAGTTGTGTTAGTACCAAAGGCGGGAATCAAGGAGTTGTGATTCTGTGTGGACTATAGAGCCCTAACTGCAGTCACTAAGACTGATGCCCATCCTTTGCCAAGGACAGATGAGCTGGTGGATAGACTTGGTTCAGCCAAGTTCCTCAGCACATTTGATCTCACGTCAGGCTATTGGCAAATAACCCTGATTGACCATGCCAAGGAGAAAACTGCATTCTCTACCCCAATTGGCTTGTACCAGTTTAAGGTGATGCCTTTTGGACTAATGAATGCACCTGCTACATTCCAAAGGATGGTTAATCAGATTCTGAATGGGATGGAGGACTTCTGCATGGCATACTTGGATGACATTGCAGTGTTCAGCCCTACTTGGAAAGAACATATTGACCACCTAGGATGTGTTTTGCAGGCTCTTGAACAGGCCCATCTGACCATAAAGGGAAGCAAATGTCAAATTGGTCAGAGTAAAGTGGTCTACCTTGGGCATGAGGTAGGAGGAGATGAAATCAGGCCTTTGCTCAGCAAGATTGAAGCTGTGCAAAATTGGACAACCCATTCTACTCAAACCCAAGTGAGAGCCTTCCTAGGCCTCACTGGGTACTACAGGAACTTCATTGAGAACTATGGATCTATAGCTTCTCCTCTGAATGTAATCTTCTCTCCAAAATTCCCTAAAAAGGTCAAATGGAATGAAGAGTGCAATCAGGCCTTTGAAAGCCTGAAGAAAGCCCTTTGTCAAGCTCCAGTTCTCAGAGCTCCTGACTACCACCAACCCTTCATTGTGCAGACAGATGCTTCTAATATAGGTATAGGTGCAGTCCTCAGTCAACTGGATGAGAAAGGTAGGGAGCACCCCATTTGCTTCATCAGTAGGAAACTGAAGGAACTGGAAACAAGGTGGGCAACTATTGAGAGAGAATGTTTTGCCATTGTGTGGTCTTCGAAGAAGTTTAGACCATACTTGTATGGATCTACTTTCATTATTCAAACCAACCACCAACCCTTGAGATGGTTGATGCAAATGAAAGGGGAAAACCCAAAACTGCTAAGATGGTCAATCTGCCTCCAAGGGTTTGATTTTACCATTGAGCACAGGTCAGGATGTCACCACCAAAATGCTGATGGTCTCTCTAGGATGTTTATAACCGACTAGAGGTAAGAGACTCATCCAGGAGTGGATTAGATCCTCCTGTCCCTTAGTCTGGGGGGGAGGCGAGTGTTAGGGAGAATTCTCATTCTATGGCTAATTTCCCTTACCTATAGAGTCCCCAGCAGCTTTGCTGGATTTGAAGGGTTTGTTTCTTTTTACCTGCTAAGAGTGAGACTCTTTTTCCCACTCTTAGGCATAATTGCTATGTGTGTTCTAGGCTATTTTTGTGTTTAATGTCTATGGGGTTTATCTCACCCTCATAGGAACCATCGTTATACACATGTGTTACACAGCACCCTCCGTGCAGTAACACAGGGGTGTCATAGTGACCCCCAAACATAGACTCCATACCCTGGGACTGACTCCTGTCTCCCAGGGCATGTTAAGTCCCCATTGACTTTACTAGTCAATTTTTATGACCTAGACCAGTACAACCCATCTTACTATGGAGGTACTGGGAAGGGTTAATAGTTTTTCCCTGGTGTTCATTTTCGAGAGGGTACCGTACAGTCCCTCTCCCAAAAGTTTCTGGCTGGTGGCAGTGGTTACTACCACAAATATTCAACTGCAAATATTTCCCTCTGGGATTTTCCCATTGTTGGAGGCTACCACATTTTCTGGCAGCCTCTAGCATACCGCCAGTTTATTCTTATATTAACTTTACTCCGGTAGGTTTTATTTGCCAGAATTTTTATATAAATTCTTTCTCGCGTCTTTCTCTAAACTCCTAACCCAGGTCGGGGATCCTTTGTTCGTCCTTTTGGCGGGCTTCTGCCAAGAAGCCCTCCTTTCGGCGCCACTGAGTCTGGGGTGGGTCAATTGTGTTGGAGGGGGAGTATGAATGGGGATCTTTTTGCATAAAAGCAGCGTCCTGAGGACTGGAAGAGCAAGACGTCGCCACTGGAACTGAGGAAACAAAGAGGAGAGAAGGAAATTATAGACCTGCTAGAGAAAGGTGCCATAGAACCGGTACTGGAGGGCCTGAAGGATCTGAGAGAGAGTTACCATCTTGAACTTGTCCTTCCTGAGGAACTTGTTCAATTCTTGTAAGTCCAGGATGGGTCTCAGTCCTCCGTCCATGACTGAACAACCGGTGAAGCCCTGCTGCCGCATCTCACCACTTTTCTTCCACATAACGAGAGGAGATCTTCATCTGAAAGAGCCATCTTCCCTTGAGCTGGTGGGGCCAACCAGTTTGCCAATCGCCTTCCTGGACCTGCCTTGGTTGAATCGCCAGTGCCTGCTCTTGGAGACCGGATAGCCAGGCACCCGTCCACCCGGACCGCGATTTAAAGGAGCGTACCTTTTATTCGTTTGGCAGCACCGCGGCTGGTTTCAGCCCTGGGTAGTGCAGTAACTCAAACCTTCCTCCACGACAAGAGCCTCTCTTCCTCTGCTGGATCCCCCGAACTGCAGGAACTACCAGGAACAACCACCACCGCAGGAGCCTCTTCTTCATTTTAAGGTATTTTGTTCCGTCAGGCCTCCCTTTCCGTGTGGTAGCGCTAAAGGTGTTTTAAATCCTTTACCTACCTGTTGGGTTGGCCGTCCCTATCGTCTAACATTGTCTTTCGCCTCCTGCATCCACCTTTTCGAATCGTTAACCAAAGACTTGACAGCAGCTACAAGAACATTTTGCTCCTTGGCTCTTTGCCCTGTACCACTGACTCTGGCCTATTGACTCTGGATGAATTTGTTAGAACTGCCTTCTCTAGATTGCTTCTCAACTGTTCCTTAAGGACACCTCAATCTTACACCCACTTTAGACATAACTACATCCAGTGGATAAAAAACAATGATCGCTAATTGACTGCCTAATTTACCATGCCACTCTGAACTATGTAAATATGTATATTTCCAATTTGTATATTACTGCCTCTATTGTAACTGTTCCAACTGTAAGATTATTTAGCCATTTTTTTTATGCAGCACCACTGCATGGGTTGGTGCATTGCTATAATGCGGTACAGCAAGGCATGTGTTACCAGTGTGACATGGACATGTAAATGAAAACAGGCTATTCAGTCAAAAACGATTTCTACATCTAAAATGCAAATCATTTTTTTTCACAGTTAAAGCATGTCTTTTTTCTCACCTGAAATTCCTCTGTTGCAGGAGACACATTTGAGGATTAATGAACTAACCTCATTAACAATACTAACATGATTCTAACTCATTAATAATATAATGTGTTCTCCAGTGCAAAATGAGATGGAAAATGACAGGCTCTGAAAGTCATTTTAAACATGCATCCAGATTTTTTTCTCTTTGCTTCTATCTGCGCTCTGTCCACAGTATTTGCAGGAAGCAAAGACTCGAATAAGCAGGAAATCAGTTTTGTTACAGTTTCAACTGTATAAGCCAAGCCATTGTTCAAGAGAAGGAGGGTAGGACATGATTGAATTTCATTGGTTGAACTCGTTTGGTAGGCTGTAACAGAGCTTTTCTAATAAACCTCGGGGAAGAAGAGAGGAGAAGACATTTTACACAGCTGGGAGAAAGACCTGGCTGGTGGCTGGGGAGTTTCCTGATTGAAAAACCAGATCCCAGTGCACTGCTGCAGAGACTGGGAATTCCAGTCAGTAAGCCCCAGTTTGAGTGACGGCAGATGCTCGTCCTTGCTGGGGTGATCTAAGAGGGACTTCCAGAAGGCGACCAGCCAAAGAATTTCACATGCTGGACAGGCTTGGTAATTATATTGCAGAGTGCGGGGGCAGTGCGTATGTCTGCGAAACTATTCAGTCAGAGTAAAAGAGGGAATTCCAGTGTTTTATCAACATGTTTAATGTTGCAATTTGAATATGTTCTCGCCGCTCTCTTCTCAATGTGTTACTGATAATGTTGTTACTGTGCAATTTCCATTTATTTCTGTAAAAACAGTAAGATCGTGTTGAAATGCAATTTTTATAATACACAAAAATATCTGAAAGCAGACGGATAGTGTGTTTTATTTTTCTCTTTTATTTGTGCATCTACCATTACGGTTCTGATAATATGGGGAGAGGTTTAGACAGTGTAATTGTCATTTTTAAGCTAGCTAAAAATAAGACTTAGCGGTAGCTGTGTGCATGATTCCATTCAGTATATAAGTGTGTGTTTTCTGAACGGAACATAATAATAACATAATGAAATAGCCTGCTGCTGGAGGTACATGAGTCAGCAGAAAGAGAGGCCCTGGACATAGTTCACTGATGTAGATAAGTTGGTGATGAATACCACATGTTAGCTCACTGCCGTAGATAAGTCAGTGAGGACAGCCCATGGTGGCACTCCAATTGAAAATGTGGTGTTCCTGAAATGTAAGCCTGAGGCCTCTCTAGTGATCACACGAACAAACTAAGCAAAAATAAGGGGTTCTGGATATTGGGGCCAAATATGAAACAAAGGAATTATGCTCACCAGATATACCACCAATAACGCCTACCAACATAAAGTATACCACTAAATGTATCTGTGTGCTGAAATAATGTATGTATACTGTAGTACTATATACCAAATCTAATCTGAATACAAAGAGTGATTATTACTGAATTATGTTCATTTTGGCGGTAAGAAAATACCGCTAGGCCCCAAATCTATACAAAATACCCAACACAACCAATGTACTCACTGTAACTACTGTACAGCACTGTAACTAAGCTGATAATAATCTTGTCTGCTCCTGCACCCTCTTACCCTCGGGTCTGGCACGCAATATAAATGAATAAATACATATACAAATACAAACTAGAACTATGTTGGTGCACCTAGTTCTTATAACCACCTTTTCCTTCCCACTTTTAAAACTTGTGAAGTGCCATTTGGCTCGGTTTTCATTTAAGTATACTCTATGCTAAAGTACTGCCTTGCCTAAACTTGTTCACAAACTTATTTGGGAAGTGTTGCTAGGGTGCCTAAGAATATATTCCTGTATAACTTGTTCTTTCCCTCCCTTGTGAGAAATTGCTAGAGTGCCATTTGTGTTTGGTTTTCACTGTGCCGTTTTGCTCAGCTTTCACTCTTGCTCAAACCTGTCTACAATTTAACCAGGGAGTACTGTATACTTTTCTTGACTGATTTTGACTTGCTCTAATATCTGTGATTTATGTGTTGAACTAGAAGTGTGTAAAATAAATATATATATTATTTTTAATACAATGCTTTGGTCGGTGTTTCCTTGTGCCATAGTGCTGTAGCCCTATTGTGTAAACCCTGAATACAGCTCATCTCCCTCTTGAGATAAGTCTGACTGCTCAGCCACAGCTGCCAACTAAATCTTTGTGGTGTAGACTGATACCAAAGGGGATTTATTGCTCATACTTGTAGTCTTAATCTTCTGTAGTGCTCCCTAAGGGAACTGCACAGGATTCTGCCTAACACCGCTCTCCACTGGTATCCATGAGAGCACTCTGTCAACGGTCTCTTTACTTAGTGCAAATGCTGGTAATGATAGTAGTGCAAACAAGGCGAGTTCTTTGAAGCTTCCCTCTCCACTTGCATCCGTGAGAGCACTCTCTCAACGTCCGCATTTCTTAGTGCCAATGCTGGTAATTATAGTAGGGCAAACAAGGCTAGTTCTTTTGAAGCACCACTCTCCACTGGCATCCATGAGTGCACTCTCTCAATGTCTGTGTTAGGGAGAATTCTCATTCTATGGCTGATTTCCCTTAGCTAGTGAGTCCCTCAGCAGCTTTGCTGGATTTCTGTTGTTTATTTTTTCCACTTGGTAAGAGTGTGAGCTTTTCCCTCACTCTTACCTGTGTTTTGCCATGTGTATTTCAACTGTTTTTGTGATTGTGGGCTCTGAAGGACACCGCTTCAGTAACCCCACACGTTTGTGTGTTACACTGCAAATTCAGTGCAGTGACACAGGATTGTCTTTTAGACTTCCCACCGACTCCATTTCTGGGGCTGACTACTGTCCCCCAGAAAAGGGTAAAGTTGCCATTAACTTTACATAGTCATTTAACCACAGATCCTGTACACCCCATCTTACATGGAGTATTGGAAAGGGTTAATTCTTAGCCCTTTTCATCTGTACCTCTTGGAGCATTGTTTCGCTCCCTTGACATTAAGACTTGGCTGGTGGCGGTGGTACCTACCCTAATTTTCCTAACGCGATTATATTACATAACGTGGTATTGTTATAGGCTATTTTAGTAGCCTCGAACTTTAAACCTGCTAGGCCAAATAGTTTTTATTTCGGCTCTGGTTGGGTTTAATCGCCATTTCTTTTTGTTAACCTCCTTCTTGGGTCTTTCTTTGCGCAGCAAACCAAGTTTGCCTCCTTTGTTCACCGACCTTTGGCAGGCTTCTGACCAGAAGCCCTCCTTTGGCGTCTGGGTGTCTAGGTGGGCTGAATGTGAGGGAGGGGTGTAGTCACCCCCTGCACAGGGTCTCCTTGGAGACCCAAGTTGCACTTTGGGTTGTTCGGCTAAGGTGGTTGTCCGGGCTGGACAACCCCCCTGCTGAGTGATTGACAGCCAGGCTGGGTGAATGGGGGATTTTGACATAAAAGTCAGGACTCTTGGGCTAGAAGTCAGAGTCGCCACTGGAACTGCAAGGAACCGAAGAGAAGCGGAGAAGAAGACGGCTGCTGTAACCCCGAGTCCCAGTGAAGCCCTGCTGCAGTCCTGAGCTATCTACCCTTCAACGACAAGAGAAGATCCAGTCCTGAGTCTTCTTCCCTTGAGCCTGGTGGGATCAACCAGCTCGTCTTTTCTTCAGTCAGAGAATCCTCTCCTGGGTCGAAATCACTGCTGTGCTGTAGTGGTCAGGATAGCCATCAGAAGAGCCCTCTCCTGATTTAAAGGAGTGCACCTTTTATTCATCGTTGTTCTTTCACTGCTGCTGACCTCATCCCTGGGTAATGCAGATCACTCCAGACGTCCTCCTTCTTGTCCCCACGACTGAAGCCGCAGGAACCGTGAGTCTGCAGGAACTACCAGGAACAACTGCCGTGGCACCAGCTTTTCACCAATGGAATAAGGTACTGTGCACATTTGGTTGGTCTTTCCGCCTGACCAGCAGGAATCGGGGCAAACCCTTATCCTCCACGAAGATGTGTTCTTTCTTCCCTCCCTCTTATAACTTTTCATTCCATTTGACAATATTTACGAACTCTTGGCATCTCGAATCTCGAACTGTTCAACGCGTGATCCTCGACAACTGAGTATCTGCTCCATTGACACTGGCGCAGGCCTATTGACATTAATCTGTATCTTTGAATAAGTCCTCGAGTCCTCTTGCCTTGAAAAAGTATTGCCTATGATTTTTATTAACTTTTCCCTTGTTTGAAATTGTTAAGTACAAAGTGTGTTTTAACTTCGTGAGCATTTCTATCCGCGGGAATGCGTTAGTATCGCAACACCGGTCTGTCAAATCCTAATGTACTTACCTTGAATTTGCTGAAACAAGTGGAATTGGTTGTGTGTAGTGTATTTTACATGTGGTTTCAAATGTATAGAAGTGAAGTGTTTTATAACAGATGGTTTAAAAATAAATGGATTTGTATTTTTTTTACCTGAAACCTTGAGTCAGTGTTTGCTTGAGTCACAGTAATTGTAGTCGTTTGTGTAATCTCTACTACTGCTCATTTACTCTTGAGATAAGTCTGGCTGCTCCGCTACTGCTACCACTTTAACATAGTAGTACAGGCTTGTACCAAAGGTGAACTTGTATTACCACCAATGTTCCCTCTAAGTTGTGCGCATGTGCACTTGCCCAACTTCCTTCTGGGTGCCGCACAGAAGAATTTCAGCAGCGCACACAGACAATACCCACCTATTCACAAAGATGTAATACTGTACAAGGCACAGCATGTACCCAATATTTGCTTTCTCTCAAAATGAAGCTACATTTTATGAACTAGTCTTGATATTCTGGTCTAGCTCATTTACAGTGCCCTACTATGCAAGCTTGACCTTAAAACCCCCCAAACCCTAAAAGTAGAATACATCGATAATAGGTTTAAAACTAATATGAAAACGTTACTGCATTTGCAGAAGATATCATTAAGAGATGTCTGTACACATTAACCACAGTATCTTCCCTCTCACCCATGGCTCATACACTTGATTCTATCACACTTATATCTTATCACTCGAACCTCTGCCCCAGACCTCATTCAGAGATATTACCAGCCAACCTTGGCTCTGCAAATGGTTACCAGACTTGTAGCTGGATCCACTTGTTTTATGTTTCTAATATGAATGACATTTAAGCACAAAAATCTGTTACTCACAGCGCCTTAGCAAAAGCGTCCCCCATCCTATGTAGCCCAACCACCAGCTCAAATATCAGATACTGAGTGCAAGTAACCAGGCTACTTGAATGTGTAACCTCATCCCATGATTCCCATTCTTTGTACATATGTCACACATGCACTTTGAAACGGCCCTCTTGCAGGTTAATACATTCTAAAACTCAAATATACATTTTTCCTCTAAGGATTTTGAGTAGGCAAATGTCATGTCTACTTTATAAGTGGAGAGCAACATTGCAATATCATTTACCTGGCCTGCAAGGGATAATGAGTATGGACTATGCCTGCCATTATTAGTATATAGTATTAGGGCAACGGATATTCAGATTACTAGATACTTCTCACACAATCTGCCACCTTTCCAAGTTTTCAATGTTCCATGGGGCAGAGACCTCAACAAATTATATGCTAACTCGCAGCTATACAAAAATAGTTTCACTGAGCATTTTTATAATCCTACCCAACAATTTAAAGGTGGGGTATGTTGCAAACAATCTTGTATACACTTCATAGTAGTTGTGTACTTACAGATTCATGGCATTTTCTTAAACTGCACATAATATCATGGTCAGGTTTTAAACATGTTTTGCATTACAAAGTATTGTTGGTATGCAAATATCACAGTGTTTTACTGCTACAATCCATCACCTTTTACAGAGCCCTGTCAACTGGTATTGGAGGCTAGCACAGGAGCCGGGGTGGGGTACAGATGGAAGGACACAGGAGAACACTCCTTTGTGGTGAAAAATAAATCTGCAACATAAAAAATCCAAATCAGACGTTTTGGCAGTACAGCGAAGGAAATGTGTTTATTTTCTGAAGGATATGACCCTCCAGTAACCGTCTAGGAAACTGTGCCTTCGGTTTCTTTCTCTGCTGAGCTGCTCAGGGCTTTTCAATATAATAATGTGTTTGCATTTATTGCCTCTAGCATCCCCATATATCTTGTCCAACTGATAATAGCGAATTTCATAAGAGGGGTCCCTAGTTAAAGAAGAAAGCACGCAATCTGTTGTACCTATGAACATTGCTGCTATTGACTTAAAAAGCAAATATATGTAATGTTTCTTCAAGGGTGCTACAGACAAAACTTCAGTAAGAATCTAGTGGAATTGTGTCTAGGCTGTGGTGGGAAAGGGTGGGAAAAAGTGTAAGCTGTATTATGTATCCTGTCATATCACGTACAATGTCATGGTTACAAGGAGAGCTCAGATATGTTACTCCCTACTCCGAATCAAATGATTTTTCAGGGAGTAAGAAAGTAATTAGCTTTGCCAGTCGGGATATTTCATGTTTATTAAAATATGTTCTTTCCCCTTAAAATTCCTCTTGAGATTGGGCCGTAGTATTGTTTGTGTTTCTACCAATGCCACTGTTCTGCAGGTCACTGATTCAAAGAAATATCAGTGGAACTTTGTGGGTAGAAGCAGGGGGTAGGTTTCTATATGTTCATGGTTTCTGGTTTTTGTTGGGCCCATTTTCCTGTTTTTGGGGAGTAACAATGGATCGTATATATGCCTCCTAGCTGTAAGGCTGGTTTTGAGCAAATGTCACAACTCAGAGGACCACGTAATGTGGGTAGCAAGCAGAGGCCCAGGAATTCTGATCATCATATTCTGTGGTGCAGTTACTCAAATGCAATTGTCGTCCTTACACACATTTTGAGGCATGTTCTCCTGGCCCTTGAATTTTATTCATTAAAGTGGCATATGAATTCCTTTTAACATGTTTTCTGCCACATTCGTTTTAGTTGCCATTATTTCATTTGCAAAAATGTTATCCTCTTCAGTGATAAGTGATATTTGCTTTTTTGTAATAAACATGAGTATTACAAAAGGATTTACACACTTTCTGCATTGTCTCTAAGCAGTGTCGACAAATGAATAGCCACAACTACACCTATTGTTCATTCTGAACATACAAAGCGTTTTTGTGCCTACACATTTGTTTTCTCTGCACATGAGTAGTTTTGGTACGGGACTATGGCATATCTTGAAGTTTTGCACTGGTTGATGAGCTCATCTTATAACCGCATGAAATATTTGAGTTATTTTTAAGACTATATGTTGGGAAAAAGTGTTTCAAGAGGCACCTTTTACTCTGACTCTTAAAGAATTGCAGTGGTTGGGAAGGAGAAATTCCGCTCCAACCGCTTTGGAGATGGTAGCTCACCATCTACGCATGCTCACAAAGTAGCTTAACTCGTAATTTAGTTTCACACATGGAAAATAAGTTGCGCACGAAAGCTAAGCATTTCCGCACTAAGGGAAAAATAGTTAGAGGGAACATTGATTACCACTTGTAGTCTTAATTGTGTGTAGTGGTCCCTAAGGGTTATAGGTCAAAGAACCGAATCCAAAGGACCAAAATGCAATAGGGTCGAATCAAAAGGACTGAAAACCAAAGGGTCGAAAAAAAATGTGTGGGGTCCCCTCCAAACCCCCGTTTTTGGTGTAAAAACCACTTTTTTTTTACTATAGTAAAACTAAAAAATATATATATATTTTATTTTAAAAATTCGACCCTTTGGTTTTCGGTCCTATTGCCTCGACCCTATTGCATTCGATCCTTTTGGTGTCGAAACTTTGACCGGACACCAGTCCCTAAGGGCACTGCACAGGATTCTGCCTAACAGACCGCATTATTTAGTGCCAATGGTGGTAATGATAGTAGTGCAAACAAGGGCAGTTCTTTGAAGCTTCGCTCTCCACTTGCATCCGTGAGATCATTGGCACTAAGAAATGTGGACGTTTAGAGAGTGCTCTCAAGGATGCCAATGGAGAGTGGTGCTTCAAAGAACTGGTCACAGTACTTCTACATCATAGCACCATTCTTCGTCCTTGCTCAACTAAAAATGAAGTTTCAGGGCATCGCACTGCTGTAAAGATGGAAAGCCAGCGGGTGGCTGACAGCTGCACAAGCTTCAACGCCTCCTCCCCAGTGTTAATGAGAGCATAGATCCTTGCATACTCCCTTTGCCATTGAGCACTGCGCGTAAACCAGCTGTAGGTACTACCCACAAGAAACTCCAAGCTGTGTGGTTGCATTTCAAGTGCGTTGCTTTGACAGCTGAATAGAATGACTCACACACTATGAGGATGAGGCGCTCATTCTGATGTCGGTGTCAAACTGAGTTTTGCCTCCCAAGCATGACGCTGCAGTCATCCTTTCCAATCCCCAGGCAGGTGCTGAGCTCCAGGCCAATGTTTCTAGGAAAGGGCAGAAGTGACTTGCCAATGGCTTCTGCTGTTTCCCCTTCCAGGGTGACCAGCCCCAGAAAGGTTGACTGAAGAACCGCACAAGAACACACAGCTGCTTCAACGTGGTTATGTCGGTGCTCTCATCAATGACCGGAGAGTATGAAGAGTTACCAATGTCCTTTATGGGTTCCTCAAACATGCACAGTGACATGCCTTTCTTTATTAAGCCCATGCACTTTGCACGGTACAGCTTGATGTCTTTCTTGCATGAGCTTGCAACCAGCTCCCCAAATGATCTGCTTGTGGTGTGCCATGTGTTAAGAAGGATTTCTGCACTCTGACCTGGAGGGGCAGAGGTTCAGAAGGCCAACCTAATTTCTTGGAACAGGGTAACCTATGGACAAGCCAGACCAATCAGGGTAGCTATGGCAGGCGGTCAAGACTAAGTCTCAAGAGGGTGAGGGTGACTGAAAGACCTCAATGAGCACACAAAGCAAGGACACTTACAAATTACTCCAGACAGGTGTTATATTAAAAATATAGACACATTTATTACAAGGCCTTTGTAAAATAGACCATAGCAAAGAATCACAGTAACACTAAAGTAAACCAATAAATCACAATCAATACAATATATATA
The DNA here is from genome assembly GCF_040938575.1 of Ambystoma mexicanum. Classification (NCBI taxonomy): domain Eukaryota; kingdom Metazoa; phylum Chordata; class Amphibia; order Caudata; family Ambystomatidae; genus Ambystoma; species Ambystoma mexicanum. The sequence goes on from NC_090927.1 coordinate 8,085,802, forward strand.
CAAGACCGGGGGTCTAAGGAGTTACCAGCACGGAATAGGTAGACCACCTAGATGGGGAGGAAAACAGGCAGTGCAAGTAATCTTTAGACCCAGTTCAACATCAGAAATACACCTAACTAAGAGGCAGTCCAAGCCCTACGAAGAGAGGAGCCTTATGCTCAATAGTACCTGCACGCGCTGGTGCCAATGGACAAAACAGGGTCTCTTCAAGAGTCACTCGCAGCTCAGGAAGGTGGCTGCGGTCGATGAAGAACAAGTCCCCACTACTCAAGCAGAACCTCCACTTGCGGGCAGAGGCAGGTTGAGAGTGTGGGATAGAGTCGCTGTTTCGCAACAGTGGTAGAAAAGAAATGGGCTCGTGCGCTAGGGGCCACCGGTTCGGGTATGGACTACTCACCGGTCCCCAAACTTCACCAGTTCAGTTCACTTCGCTGGCAGGTTTGAATGCAACGATCAGGTTCTCGACACTGTGTAGTTTCCGCAGTAGCAGAATTCAGGGTCAAGGGGGTCACAAATGCAGCGAACGTGCACAGGTTGTTGCCACAGCAGGGCAACACAGCAACTGCGTTTACTCGGGTCCGGGCGCACTCGTCTCACTTCAGACCTGGGAATGCCAAGTGTACGAAATTCAGGGTGAGGGTGCCGTGGACACAGAGCTAGCAGTATGCCAAGTTTCGAGGGCTTCCCCAAAACGGTGGCGGTGACAGAGCAAACGTCCCGTGTAAGCTGGTCAGCCCACTGGTTGGCCAAGGGACACTTCCGAAGAGGCTTACTTGCAGGGTTTGATGAAGGTGCCGAGAATAGTTGGTCCCACTATTCCAATGGGTCTTCTTGTACGATCAGATGCAGAGGGGTCTCGCAGGACGACAGCGGGCTCAGAGTGCCAAATCTTCCACCGGATCACCAGTGGTTCCTCGACTCGGCTTCTTGTTGCAGGATACTTGGCTCCTTATCCCTTTCTCAGTGTGAACTCAGAGATCAACATGGTAGTGGTGTTTTCAGCCTCCTCTTATCCAAAGTTCCCTTCATGCCAAAACGGAGAGGACCCAATGGGAGATCTGCTCACAAACACTCACTCCATACGTGGACCAATCAGGGACCACGGTGGTCCCAGGCATTCAGGACAATCCAGAGTCTCTGGCACCCAGGATGTGTATTGGGAACAGACATCCCAGCCCACATCCTGGAGGCACACACACAAGGCATGCAGAAACCCGCCAAAGCAATGGGTTTCGCGGGAAAGTGCATGACCAAATAAGGACTGACCCGGGTCGACTCGACCTGGGGAAGGTGAAGGGGCAAGATGGCCAAAGGACAGGACAAAGAACCTTCGGGCATGGCCATTTTGGAGCCAGGCCACCTATTCGTGCCAATCGCGGTTAACGCAGTTTAACATGGCAAGAAAGGGTTAAAAATACATGTAAACGATAGCTGCCACCAGTCCTGTCCCTGACACATCTGCACAGTTCATAAAAAGTCCAGCAAGAGTTTCTAGGGCCTTTGGAAGACTAGAGACCCAAGTGCACTGTAAGGTAAGTTACATTGTACACTTGTTACATGTTGCACAAAAGTTGCAACCTGAGGAAAGGACTAAGGGACACAAAGTCTCCCAGCACTGACTGTCTTAAGGGCATGTCAGTTTCCCCATAAAAAGTGAGCGAAAGCCCAGAGGAGTGCAGCTGAGGGCTGTGTTCTCTGGCAAAGTTTAGTTACAGGTGTTTAAACAGCAGCACAAAGTTTGGGGGTTGACACATGGAGGGAAAATTACATACAAATATGAAATCTTTCCTAACAGCATGCAACAAAACAGGCCATTTGAAGCTAGGTGTTCAGCAGGGACGTGTCACTTAGTTTGGGGGAAGCAGAAATGCCTATATTCATGAGTCAGGCTGAAGAAAAAGGCATGCAATGTTTCCTGTGCTTCTTGGTATTTTTATGCTGTATCAGGTCAGCATGGTGTGCACGGATTTCTCGTATGCTGCTTTTGTTTTGTGGCTGAGGACAGGCCAGATCCAGTCCTATAACTCTGCACTCTTCTCCCAGTTCTTGCAGTACCGCTTTCTGTATTTGTCCCACCAACTCCAAGACTGTCATACATAGACAGCGCTTAACGCTCGGGGCAGCCAGCATCTCGCTCTGTCTCGTGGGGGACAGAAGAGGTTCCCAAATGCGGTTCATGGCAATTTCATGCTCTCCTGTCAGTGTCCCAGAGGCTGCGCCGCCCATGGAAGTTTCCATGGTGTCTGACCGACGTGCCCATACATCAATGACTTCAGAGGACGGCGGAAGCAGTCACATGACCCAGTATGGCCATATGACACGACAGGACATTTGCGATTGCTTCCTGCATAAAAGCAAATAGCAATGATTAGCCATTGCTTCTCAACTCTCCTGTTGTTTGGCTTTCGTTCCTGTGATTCATTACTTTTGGATTACCCTACCTTGGCTCCTGAACTTCTGGCTCTGCATCCCCGGATTGCTTCTGGATTACCCTTTCTGATTCCCTGGCTTTCTGAAGCTTGGCTTGCATTACTGGATTGCTTCTGGATTACCCTTTCTGATTCCCTGGCTTTTCAAACCTTGGTTTGCATTACTGGATTTCTTATGGATTACCCTTTCTGATTCCCTGGCTTTCTGAAGCTTGGCTTGCATTACTGGATTTCTTATGGATTACCCTTTCTGGTTCCCTGGCTTTCTGAAGCTTGGCTTGCATTACTGGATTGCTTCTGGATTACCCTTTCTGGTTCCCTGGCTTTCTGAAGCTTGGCTTGCATTACTGGATTGCTTCTGGATTACCCTTTCTGATTCCCTGGCTTTCTGAAGCTTGGCTTGCATTACTGGATTGCTTCTGGATTACCCTTTCTGGTTCCCTGGCTTTCTGAAGCTTGGCTTGCATTACTGGATTGCTTCTGGATTACCCTTTCTGATTCCCTGGCTTTTCAAACCTTGGCTTGCATTACTGGATTTCTTATGGATTACCCTTTCTGATTCCCTGGCTTTCTGAAGCTTGGCTTGCATTACTGAATTGCTTCTGGATTACCCTTTCTGATTCCCTGGCTTTTCAAACCTTGGCTTGCATTACTGGATTTCTTATGGATTACCCTTTCTGATTCCCTGGCTTTCTGAAGCTTGGCTTGCATTACTGGATTGCTTCTGGATTACCATTTCTGATTCCCTGGCTTTCTGAAGCTTGGCTTGCATTACTGGATTGTTTCTGGATTTCCCTTTCTGATTCCCTGGATTTCTGAAACTTGGCTTGCATTACTGGATTGCTTCTGGAGTACCCTTTCTGATTCCCTGGCTTTCTGAAGCTTGGCTTACAATACTGGATTGCTTATGGATTACCCTTTCTGATTCCCTGGCTTTCTGAAGCTTGGCTTGCATTACTGGATTGCTTCTGGAATACCCTTTCTGATTCCCTGGCTTTTCAAACCTGGCTTGCATTACTGGATTTCTTATGGATTACCCTTTCTGGTTCCCTGGCTTTCTGAAGCTTGGCTTGCATTACTGGATTGCTTCTGGATTACCCTTTCTGGTTCCCTGGCTTTCTGAAGCTTGGCTTGCATTACTGGATTGCTTCTGGATTACCCTTTCTGATTCCCTGGCTTTCTGAAGCTTGGCTTGCATTACTGGATTGCTTCTGGATTACCCTTTCTGGTTCCCTGGCTTTCTGAAGCTTGGCTTGCATTACTGGATTGCTTCTGGATTACCCTTTCTGGTTCCCTGGCTTTCTGAAGCTTGGCTTGCATTACTGGATTGTTTCTGGATTTCCCTTTCTGATTCCCTGGCTTTCTGAAGCTTGGCTTGCATTACTGGATTGCTTATGGATTACCCTTTCTGATTCCCTGGCTTTTCAAACCTTGGCTTGCATTACTGGATTTCTTATGGATTACCCTTTCTGATTCCCTGGCTTTCTGAAGCTTGGCTTGCATTACTGGATTGCTTCTGGATTACCCTTTCTGGTTCCCTGGCTTTCTGAAACTTGGCTTGCATTACTGGATTGCTTCTGAATTACCCTTTCTGATTCCCTGGCTTTCTGAAGCTTGGCTTGCATTACTGGATTGCTTATGGATTACCCTTTCTGATTCCCTGGCTTTTCAAACCTTGGCTTGCATTACTGGATTTCTTATGGATTACCCTTTCTGATTCCCTGGCTTTCTGATGCTTGGCTTGCATTACTGGATTGCTTCTGGATTACCCTTTCTGATTCCCTGGCTTTCTGAAGCTTGGCTTGCATTACTGGATTGCTTCTGGATTACCCTTTCTGATTCCCTGGCTTTCTGAAGCTTGGCTTGCATTACTGGATTGCTTCTGGATTACCCTTTCTGGTTCCCTGGCTTTCTGAAGCTTGGCTTGCATTACTGAATTGCTTCTGGATTACCATTTCTGATTCCCTGGCTTTCTGAAGCTTGGCTTGCATTACTGGATTGTTTCTGGATTTCCCTTTCTGATTCCCTGGCTTTTAGAACCTTGGCTTACATTACTGGATTGCTTCTGGATTACCCTTTCTGATTCCCTGGCTTTCTGAAGCTTGTCTTGCATTACTGGATTGCTTCTGGATTTCCCTTTCTGATTCCCTGGCTTTTAGAACCTTGGTTGCATTACTGGATTGCTTCTGGATTACCCTTTCTGATTCCCTGGCTTTTAGAACCTTGGCTTGCATTACTGGATTGCTTCTGGATTTCCCTTTCTGATTCCCTGGTTTTAACCTTGGCTTGCATTACTGGATTGCTCCTGGATTACCCTTTCTGATTCCCTGGCTTTCTGAAGCTTGGCTTGCATTACTGGATTGCTTCTGGATTACCCTTTCCGATTCCCTGGCTTTTAGAACCATGGCTTGCATTACTGGATTGCTTCTGGATTTCCCTTTCTGATTCCCTGGTTTTAACCTTGGCTTGCATTACTGGATTGCTCCTGGATTACCCTTTCTGAATCCCTGGCTTTCTGAACCTTGGTTGCATTACTGGATTGCTTCTGGATTACCCTTTCCGATTCCCTGGCTTTTAGAACCATGGCTTGCATTACTGGATTGCTTCTGGATTTCCCTTTCTGATTCCCTGGTTTTAACCTTGGCCTGCATTACTGGATTGCTTCTGGATTACCTTTTCTGATTCCCTGGCTTTCTGAAGCTTGGTTTGCATTACTGGATTGCTTCTGGATTACCCTTTCTGATTCCCTGGCTTTCTGAAGCTTGGCTTGCATTACTGAATTGCTTCTTGATTACCCTTTCTGGTTCCCTGGCTTTCTGAAGCTTGGCTTGCATTACTGGATTGCTTCTGGATTACCCTTTCTTATTCCCTGGCTTTCTGAAGCTTGGCTTGCATTACTGGATTGCTTCTGGATTTCCTTTTCTGATTCCCTGGCTTTTAGAACCTTGGCTTACATTACTGGATTGCTTCTGGATTACCCTTTCTGATTCCCTGGCGTTCTAAAGCTTGGCTTGCATTACTGGATTGCTTCTGGATTTCCCTTTCTGATTCCCTGGCTTTCTGAAGCTTGGCTTGCATTACTGGATTGTTTCTGGATTTCCCTTTCTGATTCCGTGGCTTTCTGAAACTTGGCTTGCATTACTGGATTGCTTATGAATTACCCTTTCTGATTCCCTGGCTTTCTGAAGCTTGGCTTGCATTACTGGATTGCTTCTGGATTACCCTTTCTGATTCCCTGGCTTTCTGAAGCTTGGCTTGCATTACTGGATTGCTTCTGGATTACCCTTTCTGATTCCCTGGCTTTCTGAAGCTTGGCTTGCATTACTGGATTGCTTCTGGATTACCCTTTCTGGTTCCCTGGCTTTCTGAAGCTTGGCTTGCATTACTGGATTGCTTCTGGATTACCCTTTCTGATTCCCTGGCTTTTAGAACCTTGGCTTACATTACTGGATTGCTTCTGGATTACCCTTTCTGATTCCCTGGCTTTCTGAAGCTTGTCTTGCATTACTGGATTGCTTCTGGATTTCCCTTTCTGATTCCCTGGCTTTTAGAACCTTGGTTGCATTACTGGATTGCTTCTGGATTACCCTTTCTGATTCCCTGGCTTTTAGAACCTTGGCTTGCATTACTGGATTGCTTCTGGATTTCCCTTTCTGATTCCCTGGTTTTAACCTTGGCTTGCATTACTGGATTGCTCCTGGATTACCCTTTCTGATTCCCTGGCTTTCTGAAGCTTGGCTTGCATTACTGGATTGCTTCTGGATTATCCTTTCCGATTCCCTGGCTTTTAGAACCAAGGCTTGCATTACTGGATTGCTTCTGGATTTCCCTTTCTGATTCCCTGGTTTTAACATTGGCTTGCATTACTGGATTGCTCCTGGATTACCCTTTCTGATTCCCTGGCTTTCTGAACCTTGGTTGCATTACTGGATTGCTTCTGGATTACCCTTTCCGATTCCCTGGCTTTTAGAACCATGGCTTGCATTACTGGATTGCTTCTGGATTTCCCTTTCTGATTCCCTGGTTTTAACCTTGGCCTGCATTACTGGATTGCTTCTGGATTACCTTTTCTGATTCCCTGGCTTTCTGAAGCTTGGCTTGCATTACTGTATTGCTTCTGGATTACCCTTTCTGATTCCCTAGCTTTCTGAAGCTTGGCTTGCATTACTGAATTGCTTCTGGATTACCCTTTCTGGTTCCCTGGCTTTCTGAAGCTTGGCTTGCATTACTGGATTGCTTCTGGATTACCCTTTCTGATTCCCTGGCTTTCTGAAGCTTGGCGTGCATTACTGGATTGCTTCTGGATTTCCTTTTCTGATTCCCTGGCTTTTAGAACCTTGGCTTACATTACTGGATTGCTTCTGGATTACCCTTTCTGATTCCCTGGCGTTCTAAAGCTTGGCTTGCATTACTGGATTGCTTCTGGATTACCCTTCCTGATTCCCTGGCTTTCTGAAGCTTGGCTTGCATTACTGGATTGCTTCTGGATTACCCTTTCTGGTTCCCTGGCTTTCTGAAGCTTGGCTTTCATTACTGGATTGCTCCTGGATTACCCTTTCTGATTCCCTGGCTTTCTGAAGCTTGTCTTGCATTGCTGGATTGCTTCTGGATTTCCCTTTCTGATTCCCTGGCTTTTAGAACCTTGGATTACATTACTGGATTGCTTCTGGATTACCCTTTCTGATTCCCTGGCTTTCTGAAGCTTGGCTTGCATTACTGGATTGCTTCTGGATTTCCCTTTCTGATTCCCTGGCTTTTAGAACCATGGCTTGCATTACTGGATTGCTTCTGGAATTCCCTTTCTGATTCCCTGGCTTTTAGAACCTTGGTTTGCATTACTGGATTGCTTCTGGATTTCCCTTTCTGATTCCCAGGATTTTAGAACCATGGCTTACATTACTGGATTGCTTCTGGATTACCCTTTCTGATTCCCTGGCTTTCTGAAGCTTGGCTTGCATTACTGGATTGCTTCCGGATGACCCTTTCTTATTCCCTGGCTTTTAGCTACTTGGCTTGCATTGCTGGATTGCTTCTGGATTACCCTTTCTGAGTCCCTGGCTTTTAGAACCTTGGCTTTCATTACTGGATTGCATCTGGATTACCCTTTCTGATTCCCTGGCTTTCTGAACCTTGGCTTGCATTACTGGATTGCTTCTTGATTTCCCTTTCTGATTCCCTGGCTTTTAGAGCCTTGGCTTGCATTACTGGATTGCTTCTGGATTAACCTTTCTAATTCCCTGGCTTTCTGAAGCTTTGCTTGCATTACTGGATTGCTTCTGGATTACCCCTTCTGAATCCCTGGCTTTCTGAAGCTTGGCTTGCATTACTGGATTGCTTCTGGATTACCCTTTCTGATTCCCTGGCTTTTCAAACCTTGGCTTGCATTACTGGATTGCTTCTGGATTTCCCTTTCTGATTCCCTGGCTTTCTGAACTGTGGCTTGCATTACTGGATTGCCTCTGGATTACCCTTTCTGATTCCCTGGCTTTTAGAACCTCGGCTTGCATTACTGGATTGCTTCTGGATTTCCCTTTCTGATCCCCTGGCTTTCTGAAGCTTGTCTTGCATTACTGGATTGCTTCTGGATTTCCCTTTCTGATTCTCTGGCTTTTAGAACATTGGCTTGCATTACTGGATTGCTCCTGGATTACCCTTTCTGATTCCCTGGCTTTCTGAAGCTTGGCTTGCATTACTGGATTGCTTCTGGATTACCCTTTCCGATTCCCTGGCTTTTAGAACCAAGGCTTGCATTACTGGATTGCTTCTGGATTTCCCTTTCTGATTCCCTGGTTTTAACATTGGCTTGCATTACTGGATTGCTCCTGGATTACCCTTTCTGATTCCCTGGCTTTCTGAACCTTGGTTGCATTACTGGATTGCTTCTGGATTACCCTTTCCGATTCCCTGGCTTTTAGAACCATGGCTTGCATTACTGGATTGCTTCTGGATTTCCCTTTCTGATTCCCTGGTTTTAACCTTGGCCTGCATTACTGGATTGCTTCTGGATTACCTTTTCTGATTCCCTGGCTTTCTGAAGCTTGGCTTGCATTACTGTATTGCTTCTGGATTACCCTTTCTGATTCCCTAGCTTTCTGAAGCTTGGCTTGCATTACTGAATTGCTTCTGGATTACCCTTTATGGTTCCCTGGCTTTCTGAAGCTTGGCTTGCATTACTGGATTGCTTCTGGATTACCCTTTCTGATTCCCTGGCTTTCTGAAGCTTGGCGTGCATTACTGGATTGCTTCTGGATTTCCTTTTCTGATTCCCTGGCTTTTAGAACCTTGGCTTACATTACTGGATTGCTTCTGGATTACCCTTTCTGATTCCCTGGCGTTCTAAAGCTTGGCTTGCATTACTGGATTGCTTCTGGATTACCCTTCCTGATTCCCTGGCTTTCTGAAGCTTGGCTTGCATTACTGGATTGCTTCTGGATTACCCTTTCTGGTTCCCTGGCTTTCTGAAGCTTGGCTTTCATTACTGGATTGCTCCTGGATTACCCTTTCTGATTCCCTGGCTTTCTGAAGCTTGTCTTGCATTGCTGGATTGCTTCTGGATTTCCCTTTCTGATTCCCTGGCTTTTAGAACCTTGGATTACATTACTGGATTGCTTCTGGATTACCCTTTCTGATTCCCTGGCTTTCTGAAGCTTGGCTTGCATTACTGGATTGCTTCTGGATTTCCCTTTCTGATTCCCTGGCTTTTAGAACCATGGCTTGCATTACTGGATTGCTTCTGGAATTCCCTTTCTGATTCCCTGGCTTTTAGAACCTTGGTTTGCATTACTGGATTGCTTCTGGATTTCCCTTTCTGATTCCCAGGATTTTAGAACCATGGCTTACATTACTGGATTGCTTCTGGATTACCCTTTCTGATTCCCTGGCTTTCTGAAGCTTGGCTTGCATTACTGGATTGCTTCCGGATGACCCTTTCTTATTCCCTGGCTTTTAGCTACTTGGCTTGCATTGCTGGATTGCTTCTGGATTACCCTTTCTGAGTCCCTGGCTTTTAGAACCTTGGCTTTCATTACTGGATTGCATCTGGATTACCCTTTCTGATTCCCTGGCTTTCTGAACCTTGGCTTGCATTACTGGATTGCTTCTTGATTTCCCTTTCTGATTCCCTGGCTTTTAGAGCCTTGGCTTGCATTACTGGATTGCTTCTGGATTTACCTTTCTAATTCCCTGGCTTTCTGAAGCTTTGCTTGCATTACTGGATTGCTTCTGGATTACCCCTTCTGAATCCCTGGCTTTCTGAAGCTTGGCTTGCATTACTGGATTGCTTCTGGATTACCCTTTCTGATTCCCTGGCTTTTCAAACCTTGGCTTGCATTACTGGATTGCTTCTGGATTTCCCTTTCTGATTCCCTGGCTTTCTGAACTGTGGCTTGCATTACTGGATTGCCTCTGGATTACCCTTTCTGATTCCCTGGCTTTTAGAACCTCGGCTTGCATTACTGGATTGCTTCTGGATTTCCCTTTCTGATCCCCTGGCTTTCTGAAGCTTGACTTGCATTACTGGATTGCTTCTGGATTACCCTTTCTGATTCCCTGGCTTTCTGAAGCTTGTCTTGCATTACTGGATTGCTTCTGGATTTCCCTTTCTGATTCTCTGGCTTTTAGAACATTGGCTTGCATTACTGGATTGCTTTTGGATTACCCTTTCTGATTCCCTGGCTTTTCGAACCTTGGCTTGCATTACTGGATTGTCCTTTTTTGGATTTACCTTATGGATTCTGGTGAACTAGTATTTTTGGACTTGGTTTCTATCCTTTCCCTGCAGTTTCTTGGTTTGCCCTTGGATTTCATCGCTGTGGTTTTTTGAACTTTTCTGGATTTTGCCCTTACTCTGGATTTGCCTATTACTCTGCGCTTTGATAGATGGATCTCTGAACACCACCCTGATGCTCTGCCCCGGCAGCATAGGGAAGGAAGCCCTGGGGAAAAGGCGGGGATGGTTCTGTGCTCTTGATCATAATGCTATCTTTTTCCTTCCGGCTACTGGGACCCGGTTCCAGAGTTTCCTGTTTCACCTCTGGTCCTAATGACTGGCAAGGGAGTAAATATTCTCTCTCTGGCTGGTACTTGGGAACTCAGGTATAAGTTCACCTGGGATTCTAAATCTTGACAGAGACACTCAAGCCATTCTAATGAAAGAGAATTTGTTTAAAAGGAGTACAGCCAAGAAAATATGCAGGCAAAATGTACTTAAACGTGTCCTTCACACCACCCAACCACTAACAAACCAAGGCACAGGGATATATTGTACACAGGAACATATGCACGTCATCACCACACTCCAATCCATCCCAAATCTGTGAGGCTTGCTCTTACCTTGCAGAGAGTAGGCTGTGATGTGGGAGACAGAGGCTGGCTTCGGAGGAGGAATGCTGCTATTCCTGGAAGAAGGCAGCCAGAATAATTAGCATCATGTTAAATATGCAGCAATATGGGGCAGAGGAAAATAACATGCATGTCACTGTCACAAAACAGAAGCAAGTAAACGTGAACTCGCCTCGTCTTGTTCACTAGAGCACAGAAACTGAGCAAGTGCGCCATCCTTGTAAAACCACAGGGACTAAAAAGCAATTTGTAAGATGAAGTATAATATTTGTTTGCTACGGGTACGATCCTTGGGGGAAGGCGCTAAGATGCATAAAAGAATAAAGGTGGGAGGCTGCAAGTTCCCAATGGACCCAAAGGCCACGCGTAGAGAGGCCTGTATGAAATGAAAAGGAAACAAAAATGGGGGTTGGGTGCTAGGGTCCTAGGGTATCAGCGCTCTACCCTACTGCTCAATTACATAAGTCTGATAAATTAAATACCAGGAATCAATTCCATTGGGTATAGAGCACGATTCCACTGCCGTTCAAAGAGATTTAAGAATTCCATGTAGTATAGTCAGTACAGCCGACACGTGTTTCGACCCCCTCTGGGTCGTCCTCAAGGCTGTTTGTTAAATATACATAGTAACGTCATCATCAGAAGAGACCAAATTCAGCGTGTTGCATATTAAATACTGTGTAATATTACTGCATTAGACTCGCACTTTTCGGGTATCTAGCACTATTTAACCTCATATAGCCTCTTAATTATACCTGTCTGAGACATTTTGGGTGTGTTTGGCGGGCAGAGGTCGGTACCCATCACCTTCTCTTTGCTGTTTCAGCAAACTGGTTGTTCTATTGCATAAATCCATCGAGTATACTATCTTATACCTCGCAATGACTATGAATATTGCCTTGCAATTCTCCTGCAAATGCCTCTCTCGTGTGACAATAATCTTGGGGTATGTAACTTTGGTTCTTGATATATTTTTGCTTTTTATATTTTTTCCCCAAACATTTTGCTTGTATTATATGATACGTGCAATTTTACCTCAGACGATATTTAATATGCAACACGCTGAATTTGGTCTCTTCTGATGATGACGTTTTATGTATATTTAACAAACAGCCTTGAGGACGACCCAGAAGGGGTCGAAACACGTGTCGGCTGTACTGACTATACTACATGGAATTCTTAAATCTCTGTGGAATCGTGTTCTATACCCAATGGACTTATGTAATTGAGCTTGTTAACCAAGTAGGGTAGAGCGCTGATACCCTAGGACCCTAGGACCCAACCCCCATTTTTGTTTCAATATGTAAACTGTATTTTCCATCCTTGGCTGAGAGGGCATAGTGCCAGCTTCCAAGGCGAGCACGTTGCCCCTGAGCTATGCTCCCGTGACTGGCATAGTGCCAGCTGACCGCACACTGTTTGGAGTGGTTTGTGTTGGGGGTCAATGTGTTTTTTTATAAATGCTCAGCACTGATTGGTTCCCATCGTAGTAGAACGTCGTATGTTCGCTCACTCTGCCTTCTGCAAAAATATATATCTTTTCAAATGCTGTGTTAACATTGTGATAACTGCATTGGGCTTTGTTACATGCGTCTTGCCTTCTGCTCAACCGCTCCAGAAACTGCAGCCCACACAGCATCCCTCAGGGTTCAGACGTATGCATTTATCGCATTAAATTGTCAAATAGAAATAATGTTAGATGAAGGATGTGTGTGAAGTGGCTCATTATACCGTGCAGGGAGGACCTTCCTTTCCAGGACCGCTCCTGTAACAGAAACGATGGCAAAGGGACAGGACAGAGCACTCATGCCCTCGTCTTTCCCATAAAGGGGCACCACCAGGAGGAGACGGCCCCAGTCCCAGTCACTGGTAGATGTGAGTGGTTGGTGGGCTGATAGCAATCTCCCCAGGTATTTTAGATGCCTGTGTGTATAAAACCAGAAACATTGACCATCATTTTGTCATTTTAACGCGGACCTCCAGGAACCGTGGTTGCCAGATTCGCAGGCCTGGCACTTCTCGACTGCACCATAAACCCAATGAGACATGGCACACAGCTAAAGGTGAAATGTCACATTTCATGACTGCATGTTGCGGGAAACCATTGGGATTGCTTCTTGGACACCTTTTAGGAAGCTCCTCTGCAGCTCTTTCCCTGTAGCACTGGACTGGGGTTTCTTATGGGTGGAATTAATCAGCGATGCACACCTGCTCTGCTGGTTCTGAGATTAGATCACTGGAGATGTTCTGCTGTCAGCATCTGCCTGAAGTATTTGCATTTCCTGGTTCACCTCTGAGTTATGCTTGAGTTAGTTTGCAGTTCTGAAGGTTGAGTTTCATTCCAGAGCGCACTAATCCTCGGTTTCATAAACCGGTTTTCAGGATTTATAATTACATGGCAGGATGGGGGAGCTCTTAAGAGATATGGTTTTGCTTGTGTGCATTGCAGTCCCAATGAATGAAATGGCAGTGATGTCCAGAGTATGAATTATTTCACGATAATGACTGGAGGGGCAGGAACGTGCTAACGTCTATGTGGCCTTTTTTGTCTTCCAGGATATCTTTCACATATAAACATGCAGGTGTCCTCCGCTGTGTGAGGACTTTTGGCTTTGAGGGTAAGTACAACTGAGCGGGGCATGTGTTGGAGACTGGGACTGTGGTGGGCAGGGTGCTAACATCTGTATACATGGGAAGTTATTTGTTTATAGGGTTGCTGGCATGGCTTAAGTCGAGGGTACATGGGGTGTGTAAAATTAGAAACATTGGACCTCGTTATAAGTTTGCTGGTCCGGAAACAAGCCTGCCGATAAGCTTACTGCCACCTTTTTTTCCGGACCAGCAAAATATGAGTCTGCCTGCCGGTGCCCCTGTACCCGACAGGTTTGAACCTGCTGGGCGTAGCGGCCACGGTAGGCAGACCGTTCACGGCAGCACTGGAACTGTTAGCCACAGTGCCGGTGCTTCCGTGTCCCCACTGCCATAGAGTCTATGGGAATGGGGACTTACATTTTACCGGCGCCTGACTTTCCGGGCCGCCGGACTTGAAATCTCCATGTGGCACCAGGAAGTCAGGCTCTGGTAAAATGTTCTGAGGCTGGCAGCAACTGACCGAAAGCACTGGCAGGGGTACCGCCGAACTTGTAACGAGGCACATTTTCATTTTTACACAAACCTCGGGACTCGGACCGTAGTCATCAAGATCGCAGGCCGAGCACTTCACCACTGCACCTTATAACCTGATGAACTATAATACACAGCTAAAGGTGAAACGTCACATTTCAGGACTGCATCTTCCTTGGAAAACATTAGTATTGGTCCTTGGAGTTTACACCATGCACACCTTTTAACGTTTTCAAAACACTATTAGAAGAAAATATCGTCCCTTGGTTTTTGTTTGTATGGATTTTATGAAAGGCAAATGCCATTCGCCCTGGGCAATGTGGGTGTTTATGCAATGCCAATTGAATTACATTTGCATCCCATCATGTATGTTAATGAGTCCCCCGCATTTATATATTTAGGACTTGACCCCTGGTCCTACCTTTAGTTTTCTATCTTGCCTGGCTGAAGGCAATCTCTGGAAGCAAAGATGCAGGCAGGCTGGCTGAAAACTGGCAAATGGCAAGAGGTGCCACTGCCAGTCTGCCACTGCTGCTGGAGTCGAGTCAAGACAGGGTGACTTTACTGACTGACTGACTTACGACTGACTTTAGTGTTCTTTATATATGCTTGCACAGTGCACATTAATTTGCCCCATCCATCAGAATGATGTAAGCACAATTTCATGGCTGGTGGTCTTGACTGGCCATTAACTGCTGCAGTTTTCAATGCAGCTTAGCAGGAGTCGGCAGCTCAGCAACAGTGACACGTGCTGCTAATGAAACTTGGCAGCAGGGGTCTGCGGCTCAGCGAGTGACACGTGCTGCTAATTAAACTTAGCAGCAGGGGTTAACGGCTCCGCGACAGTGACACGTGCTGCTAATTAAACTTAGCAGCAGGGGTCGACGGCTCAGCGACAGTGACACGTGCTGCTAATGAAACTTAGCAGCAGGCGTCGGCAGCTCAGCGACAGTGACACGTGCTGCTAATGAAACTTAGCGCAGGGGTCGGAAGCTCAGCGACAGTGACACGTGCTGCTAATGAAACTTAGCAGCAGGGGTCGGAAGCTCAGCGACAGTGACACGTGCTGCTAATGAAACTTAGCAGCAGGGGTCGGCCGGCGCTGCAGCAGCAGTGACACGTGCTGCTAATTAAACTTAGCAGCAGGCGTCGGCAGCTCAGCGACAGTGACACGTGCTGCTAATGAAACTTAGCAGCAGGGGTCGGCCGGTGCTGCAGCAGCAGTGACACGTTCTGCTAATTAAACTTAGCAGCAGGCGTCGGCAGCTTAGCGACAGTGACACGTGCTGCTAATGAAACTTAGCAGCAGGGGTCTGCGGCTCAGCGAGTGGCACGTATTGCTAATGAAACATAGCAGCAGGGGTCTGCGGCTCAGAGACAGTGACACGTGCTGCTAATGAAACTTAGCACCAGGGGTCGGCGGCTCAGCAACAGTGACACATGCTGCTAATGAAACTTAGCAGCAGGGGTCAACGGCTCCTCGACAGTGACACGTGCTGCTAATTAAACTTAGCAGCAGGGGTCGACGGCTCAGCGACAGTGACACGTGCTGCTAATGAAACTTAGCAGCAGGCGTCGGCTGCTCAGCGACAGTGACACGTGCTGCTAATGAAACTTAGCGGCAGGGGTCGGAAGCTCAGCGACAGTGACATGTGCTGCTAATGAAACTTAGCAGCAGGGGTCGGAAGCTCAGCGACAGTGACACGTGCTGCTAATGAAACTTAGCAGCAGGGGTTGGCCGGCGCTGCAGCAGCAGTGACACGTGCTGCTAATTAAACTTAGCAGCAGGCGTCGGCAGCTCAGCGACAGTGACACGTGCTGCTAATGAAACTTAGCAGCAGGGGTCGGCCGGCGCTGCATCAGCAGTGACACGTGCTGCTAATTAAACTTAGCAGCAGGCGTCGGCAGTTCAGCGACAGTGACACGTGCTGCTAATGAAACTTAGCAGCAGGGGTCGGCTGGCGCTGCAGCAGCAGTGACACGTGCTGCTAATTAAACTTAGCAGCAGGCGTCGGCAGCTCAGCGACATTGACACGTGCTGCTAATGAAACCTAGCAGCAGGGGTCTGCGGCTCAGCAACAGTGACACGTGCTGCTAATGAAACTTAGCAGCAGGGGTCTGCGGCTCAGCGAGTGGCACCTGCTGCTAATGAAACTTAACAGCAGGGGTCTGCGGCTCAGCGACAGTGAAAAGTGCTGCCAATGAAATTTAGCAGCAGGGGTCTGCGGCTCAGCAACAGTGACACGTGCTGCTAATGAAACTTAGCAGCAGGGGTCTGCGGCTCAGCGAGTGGCATCTGCTGCTAATGAAACTTAGCAGCAGGGGTCTGCGGCTCAGTGACACGTGCTGCTAATGAAACTTAGCAGCAGGGGTCTGCGGCTCAGCGAGTGACACGTGTTGCTAATGAAACTTAGCGACAGGGGTCTGCGGCTCAGCGACAGTGACACGTGCTGCTAATGAAACTTAGCAGCAGGGGTCTGCAGCTCAGCGACAGTGAAAAGTGCTGCCAATGAAACTTAGCAGCAGGGGTCTGCGGCTCAGCAACAGTGACACGTGCTGCTAATGAAACTTTGCAGCAGGGGTCTGCGGCTCAGCGAGTGGCACCTGCTGCTAATGAAACTTAGCAGCAGGGGTCTGCGGCTCAGCGACAGTGAAAAGTGCTGCCAATGAAACTTAGCAGCAGGGGTCGGTGGCTCAGGGACAGTGACACGTGTTGCTAATGAAACTTAGCAGCAGGGGTCTGCGGCTCAGCGACAGTGACACATGCTGCTAATTAAACTTAGCAGCAGGGGTCGGCGGCTCAGCGACAGTGAAAAGTGCTGCTAATGAACTTAGCAGCACGGGTCGTGGCTCAGCGACAGTGACACGTGCTGCTAATGAAACTTAGCGACCGGGGTCTGCGGCTCAGTGACAGTGACACGTGCTGCTAATGAAACTTAGCAGCAGGGGTCTGCGGCTCAGAGACAGTGACACGTGCTGCTAATGAAACTTAGCACCAGGGGTCGGCGGCTCAGCAACAGTGACACGTGCTGCTAATGAAACTTAGCAGCAGGGGTCTGCGGCTCAGCGAGTGACACATGCTGCTAATGAAACTTAGCAGCAGGGGTCTTTGGCTCAGCGACAGTGACACGTGCTGCTAATGAAACTTAGCGGCAGGGGTCGGAAGCTCAGCGACAGTGACATGTGCTGCTAATGAAACTTAGCAGCAGGGGTCGGAAGCTCAGCGACAGTGACACGTGCTGCTAATGAAACTTAGCAGCAGGGGTTGGCCGGCGCTGCAGCAGCAGTGACACGTGCTGCTAATTAAACTTAGCAGCAGGCGTCGGCAGCTCAGCGACAGTGACACGTGCTGCTAATGAAACTTAGCAGCAGGGGTCGGCCGGCGCTGCATCAGCAGTGACACGTGCTGCTAATTAAACTTAGCAGCAGGCGTCGGCAGTTCAGCGACAGTGACACGTGCTGCTAATGAAACTTAGCAGCAGGGGTCGGCCGGCGCTGCAGCAGCAGTGACACGTGCTGCTAATTAAACTTAGCAGCAGGGGTCGGCAGCTCAGCGACAGTGACACGTGCTGCTAATGAAACCTAGCAGCAGGGGTCTGCGGCTCAGCAACAGTGACACGTGCTGCTAATGAAACTTAGCAGCAGGGGTCTGCGGCTCAGCGAGTGGCACCTGCTGCTAATGAAACTTAACAGCAGGGGTCTGCGGCTCAGCGACAGTGAAAAGTGCTGCCAATGAAATTTAGCAGCAGGGGTCTGCGGCTCAGCAACAGTGACACATGCTGCTAATGAAACTTAGCAGCAGGGGTCTGCGGCTCAGCGAGTGGCACCTGCTGCTAATGAAACTTAGCAGCAGGGGTCTGCAGCTCAGCGACAGTGAAAAGTGCTGCCAATGAAACTTAGCAGCAGGGGTCTGCGGCTCAGCAACAGTGACACGTGCTGCTAATGAAACTTTGCAGCAGGGGTCTGCGGCTCAGCGAGTGGCACCTGCTGCTAATGAAACTTAGCAGCAGGGGTCTGCGGCTCAGCGACAGTGAAAAGTGCTGCCAATGAAACTTAGCAGCAGGGGTCGGTGGCTCAGGGACAGTGACACGTGTTGCTAATGAAACTTAGCAGCAGGGGTCTGCGGCTCAGCGACAGTGACACGTGCTGCTAATTAAACTTAGCAGCAGGGGTCGGCGGCTCAGCGACAGTGAAAAGTGCTGCTAATGAAACTTAGCAGCAGGGGTCGTGGCTCAGCGACAGTGACACGTGCTGCTAATGAAACTTAGCGACCGGGGTCTGCGGCTCAGTGACAGTGACACGTGCTGCTAATGAAACTTAGCAGCAGGGGTCGGCGGCTCAGCGACAGTGCCACGTGCTGCTAATGAAATTTAGCAGCAGGGGTCTGTGGCTCAGCGACAGTGACAAGTGCTGCTAATGAAACTTAGCAGCAGGGGTCGGTGGTTCAGCGACAGTGACACGTGTTGCTAATGAAACTTAGCAGCAGGGGTCTGCTGCTCAGCGACGGTGACAAGTGCTGCTAATGAAACTTAGCAGCAGGGGTCTGCGGCTCAGCGAGTGACACATGCTGCTAATGAAACTTAGCAGCAGGGGTCTGTGGCTCAGCGACAGTGACAAGTGCTGCTAATGAAACTTAGCAGGAGGGGTCGGTAGCTCAGCGACAGTGACATGTGCTGCTAATGAAACTTAGCAGCAGGGGTCGGCGGCTCAGCGACAGTGCCACGTGCTGCTAATGAAACTTAGCAGCAGGGGTCTGTGGCTCAGCGACAGTGACACGTGCTGCTAATGAAACTTAGCAGCAGGGGTCTGCGGCTCAGCGACAGTGACAAGTGCTGCTAATGCAACTTAGCACCAGGGCTCGGCGGCTCAGCGACAGTGACATGTGTTGCTAATGAAACTTAGCAGCAGGGGTCTGCGGCTCAGTGAGTGACATGTGTTGCTAATGAAACTTAGCAGCAGGGGTCTGCGGCTCAGCGAGTGACACATGCTGCTAATGAAACTTAGCAGCAGGGGTCTGTGGCTCAGCGACAGTGACAAGTGCTGCTAATGAAACTTAGCAGGAGGGGTCGGTAGCTCAGCGACAGTGACATGTGCTGCTAATGAAACTTAGCAGCAGGGGTCGGCGGCTCAGCGACAGTGCCACGTGCTGCTAATGAAACTTAGCAGCAGGGGTCTGTGGCTCAGCGACAGTGACAAGTGCTGCTAATGAAACTTAGCAGCAGGGGTCTGCGGCTCAGCGACAGTGACAAGTGCTGCTAATGAAATTTAGCAGCAGGGGTCGGCGGCTCAGCGACAGTGACATGTGTTGCTAATGAAACTTAGCAGCAGGGGTCTGCGGCTCAGTGAGTGACATGTGTTGCTAATGAAACTTAGCAGCAGGGGTCTGCGGCTCAGTGAGTGACGTGTGTTGCTAATGAAACTTAGCAGCAGGGGTCGGTGGCTCAGGGACAGTGACACGTGCTGCTAATGAAACTTAGCAGCAGGGGTCTGCGGCTCAGCGAGTGACACGTGCTGCTAATGAAACCTAGCAGCAGGGGTCTGCGGCTCAGCGACAGTGACATGTGTTGCTAATGAAACTAAGCAGCAGGGGTCTGCGGCTCAGCAAGTGACATGTATTGCTAATGAAACTTAGCAGCAGGGGTCGGTGCTCAGCGACTGTGCGACATGCTGCTAATGAAACTTAGCAGCAGGGGTCTGTGGCTCAGCGACTGTGACAACTGCTACTAATGAAACTTAGCAGCAGGGGTCTGCGGCTCAGCGACAGTGACATGTGTTGCTAATGAAACTAAGCAGCAGGGGTCTGCGGCTCAGCGAGTGACACGTGTTGCTAATAAAACTTAGCATCAGGGGACGCGGCACAGCAACAGTGACACATGCTGCTAATGAAACTTAGCAACTGGGGTCTGAGGCTCAGCGAGTGACACGTGTTGCTAATGAAACTTAGCAGCAGGGGTCTGCAGCTCAGCGACAGTGACATGTGTTGCTAATGAAACTTAGCAGCAGGGGTCTGCAGCTCAGCGACAGTGACATGTGTTGCTAATGAAACTTAGCCGCAGGGGTCTGCGGCTCAGCGAGTGACACGTGCTGCTAATGAAACTTAGCAGAAGGGGTCTGCGGCTCAGCGACAGTGACACGTGTTGCCAATGAAACTTAGCAGCAGGGGTCTGCGGCTCAGCAAGTGACACGTATTGCTAATGAAACTTAGCAGCAGGGGTCGGCGCTCAGCGACGGTGCGACATGCTGCTAATGAAACTTAGCAGCAGGGGTCTGTGGTTCAGCGACTGTGAAAACTGCTGCTAATGAAACTTAGCAACAGGGGTCGGCGGCTCAGCGACAGTGACACGTGTTGCTAATGAAACTTAGCAGCAGGGGTCTGAGGCTCAGCGAGTGACACGTGTTGCTAATGAAACTTAGCATCAAGGGACGCGGCACAGTGACACATGCTGCTAATGAAACTTAGCATCAGGGGTCTGCGGCTCAGCGAGTGACATGCGCTGCTAATGAAACTTAGCAACAGGGGTCAGCGGCTCAGCGACAGTGACACGTGTTGCTAATGAAACTTAGCATCGGGGACGCGGCACAGTGACAGTGGCACATGCTGCTAATGAAACTTAGCAGCAGGGGTCGGCAGCTCAGCGGCAGTGACACGTGTTGCTAATGAAACTTAGCAGCAGGGGTCTGCAGCTCAGCGACAGTGACACGTGTGCTAATGAAACTTAGCAGCAGGGGTCTGCGGCTCAGTGACACGTACTGCTAATGAAACTTAGCACCAGGGGTATGCAGCTCAGCGACAGTGACACGTGCTGCTAATGAAATTTAGCAGCAGGGGTCGGCGGCTCAGCGACAGTGACACGTGCTGCTAATGCAACTTAGCACCAGGGCTCGGCGGCTCAGCGACAGTGACACGTGCTGCTAATGAAACTTAGCACCAGGGGTCTGCGGCTCAGCAAGTGACACGTGTTGCTAATGAAACTTAGCAGCAGGGGTCTGCGGCTCAGCGAGTGGCACATGCTGCTAATGAAACTTAGCAACAGGGGTCTGTGGATCAGCGAGTGGCACATGTTGCTGATGAAACTTAGCAGCAGGGGTCGGCGGCTCAGCGACAGTGACACGTGCTGCTAATGAAACTTAGCAGCAGGGGTCTGCGGCTCAGCAAGTGACACGTGTTGCTAATGAAACTTAGCAGCAGGGGTCGGCGGCTCAGCGAGTGACACGTGTTGCTAATGAAGCTTAGCAGCAGGGGTCCTCGGCTCAGCGACTGTGCGACGTGCTGCTAATGAAACTTACCAGCAGGGGTCTGTGGCTCAGCGACTGTGACAACTGCTGCTGATGAAACTTAGCACCAGGGGTCGGCGGCTCAGAGAATGACACATGTTGCTAATGAAACTTAGCAGCAGAGGTCTGCGGCTCAGCGACTGTGACACGTGATGCTAATGAAACTTAGCAGCAGGGGTCGGCGGCTCAGTGACAGTGACACATGCTGCTAATGAAACTTAGCAGCAGGGGTCTGCGGCTCAGCGACAGTGACACGTGTTGCTAATGAAACTTAGCAGCAGGGGTCGGCGGCTCAGTGACTGTGTGACATGCTGCTAATGAAACTTAGCAGCAGGGGTCTGTGGCTCAGTGACTGTGACAACTGTTGCTAATGAAACTTAGCAGCAGGGGTCTGCGGCTCAGCGAGTGACACGTGCTGCTAATGAAACTTAGCAGCAGGGGTCTGCAGCTCTGCGAGTGACACATGCTGCTAATGAAACTTAGCAGCAGGGGTTGGCGGCTCAGCGACTGTGACACCTGCTGCTAATGAAACTTAGCAGCAGGGGTCTGCGGCTCAGTGAGTGACACATGCTGCTAATGAAACTTAGCAGCAGGGGTCTGCGGCTCAGCGACAGTGACGCGTGCTGCTAATGAAACTTAGCAGCATGGGTCGGCGGCTCAGCGACAGTGACACGTGCTGCTAATGAAACTTAGCAGCAGGGGTCTGCGGCTCAGTGAGTGACACGTGCTGCTAATGAAACTTAGCAGCATGGGTCGGCGGCTCAGCGACAGTGACACGTGCTGCTAATGAAACTTAGCAGCAGGGCTCTGCGGCTCAGCGAGTGACACGTGCTGCTAATGAAACTTAGCAGCAGGGGTCTACGGCTCAGCGACAGTGACAGGTGTTGCTAATGAAACATAGCAGCAGGGGTCTGCAGCTGAGCAAGTGACACGTATTGCTAATGAAACTTAGCAACAGGGGTCGGCGGCTCAGCGACTGTGCGACATGCTGCTAATGAAACTTAGCAGCAGGGGTCTGTGGCTCAGCGACTGTGTCAACTGCTGCTAATGAAACTTAGCAGCAGGGGTCTGCGGCTCAGCAAGTGACACGTGTTGCTAATGAAACTTAGCAGCAGGGGTCTGTGGCTCAGCGAGTGACACGTGTTGCTAATGAAGCTTAGCAGCAGGGGTCCGCGGCTCAGCGACTGTGCGACGTGCTGCTAATGAAACTTACCAGCAGGGGTCTGTGGCTCAGCGACTGTGACAACTGCTGCTAATGAAACTTAGCACCAGGGGTCGGCGGCTCAGCGAGTGACACGTGTTGCTAATGAAATTTAGCAGCAGTGGTCTGCGGCTCAGCGACTGTGACACGTGCTGCTAATGAAACTTTGCAGCAGGGGTCGACGGCTCAGTGACAGTGACACATGCTGCTAATGAAACTTAGCAGCAGGGGTCTGCGGCTCAGCGAGTGACACATGGTGCTAATGAAACTTAGCAGCAGGGGTCTGCGGCTCAGCGACAGTGACACGTGTTGCTAATGAAACATAGCAGCAGGGGTCTGCAGCTCAGCAAGTGACACGTGTTGCTAATGAAACTTAGCAGCAGGGGTCGGCGGCTCAGTGACTGTGTGACATGCTGCTAATGAAACTTAGCAGCAGGGGTCTGTGCCTCAGTGACTGTGACAACTGTTGCTAATGAAACTTAGCAGCAGGGGTCTGCGGCTCAGCGAGTGACACGTGCTGCTAATGAAACTTAGCAGCAGGGGTCTGCAGCTCTGCGAGTGACACATGCTGCTAATGAAACTTAGCAGCAGGGGTTGGCGGCTCAGCGACTGTGACACCTGCTGCTAATGAAACTTAGCAGCAGGGGTCTGCGGCTCAGCGAGTGACACATGCTGCTAATGAAACTTAGCAGCAGGGGTCTGCGCTCAGCGACAGTGACGCGTGCTGCTAATGAAACTTAGCAGCAGGTGTCTGCGGCTCAGCGAGTGACATGTGTTGCTAATGAAATTTAGCAGCAGGGGTCTGCGGCTCAGCGACTGTGACACGTAATGCTAATGAAATTTAGCAGCAGGGGTCGGTGGCTCAGCGACAGTGACACGTGCTGCTAATGAAACTTAGCAGCAGGGGTCTGCGGCTCAGCGAGTGACACGTGCTGCTAATGAAACTTAGCAGCAGGGGTCTGCGGCTCAGCGACAGTGACGCGTGCTGCTAATGAAACTTAGCAGCAGGTGTCTGCGGCTCAGCGAGTGACATGTGTTGCTAATGAAATTTAGCAGCAGGGGTCTGCGGCTCAGCGACTGTGACACATAATGCTAATGAAATTTAGCAGCAGGGGTCGGTGGCTCAGCGACAGTGACACGTGCTGCTAATGAAACTTAGCAGCAGGGGTCTGCGGCTCAGCGAGTGACACGTGCTGCTAATGAAACTTAGCAGCAGGGGTCTGCGGCTCAGCGACAGTGACAGGTTTTACTAATGAAACATAGCAGCAGGGGTCTGCAGCTGAGCAAGTGACACGTATTGCTAATGAAAATTAGCAACAGGGGTTGGCGGCTCAGCGACTGTGCGACATGCTGCTAATGAAACTTAGCAGCAGGGGTCTGTGGCTCAGCGACTGTGTCAACTGCTGCTAATGAAACTTAGCAGCAGGGGTCTGCGGCTCAGCGAGTGATACGTGCTGCTAATGAAACTTAGCAGCAGGGGTCTGCAGCTCTGCGAGTGACACATGCTGCTAATGAAACTTAGCAGCAGGGGTCTGCGGCTCAGCGAGTGACACGTGCTGCTAATGAAACTTAGCAGCAGGGGTCTGCGGCTCAGCGACAGTGACGCGTGCTGCTAATGAAACTTAGCAGCAGGGGTCTGCGGCTCAGCAAGTGACACGTGTTGCTAATGAAACTTAGCAGCAGGCGTCGGCGGCTCAGCAACAGTGACACGTGTTGCTAATGAAACTTAGCAGCAGGGGTCTGCGGCTCAGTGAGTGACACATGCTGCTAATGAAACTTAGCAGCAGGGGTCAGCGGCTCAGCGACAGTGACACGTGCAGCTAATGAAACTTAGCAGCCGGGGTCTGCGGCTCAGTGACAGTGACACGTGCTGCTAATAAAACTTAGCAGCAGGGGTCAGCGGCTCAGCGAGTGACACGTGTTGCTAATGAAACTTAGCAGCCGGGGTCTGCGGCTCAGTGACAGTGACACGTGCTGCTAATGAAACTTAGCAGCAGGGGTCTGTGGCTCAGTGAGTGACACATGCTGCTAATGAAACTTAGCAGCAGGGGTCAGCGGCTCAGCGACAGTGACACGTGCAGCTAATGAAACTTAGCAGCCGGGGTCTGCGGCTCAGTGACAGTGACACGTGCTGCTAATGAAACTTAGCAGCAGGGGTCTGTGGCTCAGCGACAGTGACACGGGCTGCTAATAAAACTTAGCAGCAGGGGTCAGCGGCTCAGCGACAGTGACACGTGTTGCTAAAGAAACTAAGCACCAATGGTCGGTGGCCCAGCAACAGTGACACATGCTGCTAATGAAATTTAGCAGCAGCGGTTGGCTGCCGCCGCAGCAGCAGCGATTGAAAAAGGCTGATGGCCCGGGGGTGTTCATGGAATGAAGCAGTAGGGCCGCAGCGATGAAGTGATTCAGTGTAGGTACGGTGTGAACACTGAGAAGCACAACAATAATCACTTAATAGGGCTAATACACGGACAAAAACCACAACAAGCGACTTCCAATTATTATAAGCGACATTGGGAACACTTCTCTGATGTACCCCCCCCGCTGTGGGTCCAACTTTGTCATGCGTTTAGGAACTAAGAGCCCCTTTGATTTTTAGCACCCTTCCCCCCGCTTACCTTGTGTTTGGGCCTTAAGGGGGACGGTTTGTGGAGCGGTTTGAGTCGTGCAGGACTGAAGCATCGGGGGTGGTTTTACCCACAGGCCATGTGTGGTGTTTTCCCATGAGTGTAGTGAATTGTCTCATGAGGTTCATGTGTTGTCCTTATTGTTGCGTGCCAATCTTGTACTTCCAAAGTCGATCAAGCTCGAAAGACACGTGTTGCCAGTGGCGTAATGGCAACTGTGCAGACCCAGCTTATGCCCCCCACCTCCATCCTTCACCCTCAAAGTCCCGGCTTTACTAGCGTAAGCATTTAGGTGTTTATTTAGTTCTGCGTTCTCACGCACACATTATGGGCATTTGAAATGGCATTATGCGGTTGGCCGAGTATAAGTGTTGTTAGTGAGAGCAACGCGGCTTGTTATTGAAAGGGCCCGCCTTGGTTGTACTCTGAGGGGCCGTTAGTGGGGGAGAGAGTTAAGAGAACGTGGAACCTTTGTGGGTACTCCAAAATTCAGGCACCTGCTGCGTGTCAATGTCAATGACAGGCGCAACGGTGGAAACATGGTGTGATGAATCAGACATGATTCCTCCCAAAATCCTGACCTGGGTCCCTTCTCATGTGGCCAGGGGAAGACAGACGCTCCCTGTTCCTGACCCTGGGGGTGGTGTTCTGAGGGAGGATCACATGGTGGGGAAGCAGGTCAGGAGGAATTTTCCCAGCAACCCCCATCTTTTAATGGCTTATGGTAAAGTGGAAGTAGTTGTGGAAACTAACTTTATCATCAAGGACTCAGAATCCCATAATTCCTGCAGTACTGGGACGAGGAAGAGTGAGATAGAGGAACAAAGATACAGGAGTGGTCAGCTAAGTGGCAACAGCGACCCACACCTGAGGGAGACTGAGAGGCTTAAAAAAAAAACTCAGGTGTGGGAAGGAGAGAAGCAATGGAAGCAGAAGAAGCAGAGAAAGCAGGACTGGAGAGTTCCCCCCAGGCCGTATATGCTGTGGGAAGCAAGGTTAGAGGAGTTAGAGGACCTGAGTCTGTACCTGGGTCTGTACCTCTAACACAGCTAACTGCAGAGGCTGTGCGGCGGGAAGCACGAGAGGGAAATGCTTACCCATCCACAGCGCGTTGTGTAGAGACGGCACGGTGGGAAGCATAGGTAGCAGAAGTTGCAGAGAGGTTCCAGGTGGCTGGGTTGCACCCAGAACTCTCAGGAGCCATGGCAGCTCAAAATCCGCGCAGACAAACGCAAAGGCGATCCAAAGGAATGTGTTGGCCTGACCCAGAGAATCCTCAAATACAGCGGTTCTGTGATCACAGAATGGGGCACACGAGAGTGACATACCTAGTGATTCTGCAGCATATGAATGACTTCAGGAGTGAGTGAGAACTGTGCAGACTGTTAGGGAGAATTATCATTTTGGTGCTAATTCCCTTCAACCTTAGAGACCCCAGTTCTTTTGCTGGACTTTAGGACTGTTATCATTTTAACTCTGGAAGGAGTGAGCCCTTTGTCTCACTCTATCATGTGTGTTGACCTGATTTGGATTATGTGTTCCTTTGTTTTTGGAGTCTGACCAACTCCAATGGCATTTACTTTTTGTATGGTGGCACACAGCAACTTCAGTGCAGTGTCACAGAGAAATATTTTAGATTTCTCATAAGGTTTAAATACCTTTTCTTGTGTGAACTACAGTTCCCAAGAATAGTAAAGTGGAATTGCCTTTACTTAACTTTTCTCTTTGTGGGTCCTGCACACACCATTTTATGTGGAGTGCTGGGGAGTTACTTAGTAGCCCCTTGTCCTACCTACTCATGTAACCTGTTTTATGTTACCCTCACTACTTTAAGTGGCTGGTGGCAATGGTTTTTAATTTTCCTACCATTGTGCATTCCTAGCGCAGGCTGAATCCTCAGCTGTAGCATAGCACCCATGGGTGACCATTGTGTCAAAATGGTTCCGGTCTTCTTTTTTTTGCCATTTTCTGTTTGTGAGGTCTTTCTTGGGCTTTACTCTGTGTGCCAAGCCAGGTTTGAGCTCTTTGTTTGTTTTGTCTTTGGTTGGCAGGCTTCAGTACTAAAACCCGCTTCTGGCTCCAGAGTGTCTGGAAGGACAGGAAGTTGGGGAGGTTCCCGAAACTCCCCTGTCCTTTGTCTTTAGGAATGCCTGAATGCACCCAGGCCTGATTGGCTGGCTGGCTGTCCTTGCAGAACAGCCATCCTGCTGTTTGAATGACAGCTAGGCTGTGCATGAATGGGATAAACCTGCTTAAAAGGTGAGGGTTTTGGGACTGAAGAGAATCGACTACCGGGAAGAACAACCCGACGAAGAAACCATGAACGAAGCTGCTGCATCCTCCTGGACCTTTGAATTGCCCGGTGAAACCGTGCTGCTGTGCTGAAACTCCTTTTTCAGATTGACAAGAGACGCTCTGGAAGGGACAACTTCTTCCCTTGGGTTAGTGGTTCAACTAACTCGGAGGCGAACTCTGCTGGACCATTCTCCCCGACTGGATGTACTTCTTTGCTGCTGTAGAAACCGAGTGCCAGGGGTCGAGAAATCCATAGTCGAGTGCAACGTCTGGGATCCGGCTAGAAGCTCCAAAGGTCTACAAAGGACCCTCCAGAAGTAGGACGACCAGAGCTCGAGTCCCCTGACTAGGGTGCAGGACTCAAGGAGTGAAGGAAGCCCAACTGGTATACAAGATCTGCAGTGGTGCTGTTACTGCGCTTGCAGAAACCGTGAAGTGCCGTTGACCTGAAAAGAACCATAGCTGTCACCGACCTCTGAATTGCTGTGGCAGGAGCCCTCCAGACGTCCTCCCTCTTGTCCCCATGACTGAGTACCAGGAACCCGGGATCTGCATCGCTGCAACCAGACAGAAGCCAGCTGGACCACTCTTCTTCTAACCAAAGGTACTGTTCTGACTTTGGGTACTTACCTCAGTGTCTTTAGCTTTGCTCTTCTCAGTTGAGACTTGCAGTAGCTACTTTGCTAGAGTTGATTTCAGCTCTACCCTTCACAAGTATAACAGCTTGTGACCCTACAGTGATTTTTCTCCAACAAACTCTCTAACTCTGTGCAAGACTTTGCTATCTAAGAAGTGTCTCAGCTCCATAGACTGTGCTCCAATTGACTTTGGATGTCCTGGCTCCCTGCAGACTCTTCTAGTCCATTTGACTTTGATACTTACTGTCCCTCATTGGTGAGATCTTGGTTTTTAACTATTATTGCTGGGAAAGGTTTTTATCTAGACTTCATTGGAGAATTCAAGTGCTTATATGCTCTGAGAACCTGTTTAACCTTTTTCCTTCCTTTAACGTTTCCTTTCTGCAAAACCCCAGAATCTACAAAGTGTGCTAGTGATAAATGAATGCCAGGACTGTCCTAGTTAGTGAAGTCACCTCTGGGTGTAGGAAGTGTGTAAGAAGCTTCTCAAACCAGTATCTACTAGCTTTGTATTGACACCGGAAAAGTATTTAAAAGCATATTTGATTGTTGCATATATTGCCCTTTTTAAAGAACCCTTATTTAAAAATGACTGTTAACTAAATAAATTAATTATTTATAACAAAACCTTGAGTGTAAGTGTTACTTGGCTACTTGTATTTGCGAATTTCATTGCTAAAGCTCTACAGCTCCCATTTACTCCTCTTGAGATAAGATGGCTGCTCAGTCACACTACCAACTTGTGTAGTACAGGCCTATACCAAAAGGTGGTTTACCTAATATCAAGTGGACAAGGGTTGTGTAGTCTCGCAAAGGGTTACTACACCAATTCTTGCCTAACACAGACAAATATTACGAATACTGAAAAAAGTGGCATTCCCTCAAATTTAAAGACCCTAGAACTGAGTCTATAGATTGTGAAAGACTCACACCACCCGGTGGGGAAGTCCCATTGAAACCTCTGGTATACAAGCAAAACCTAAGCCAAATGCCAAAGACCAGATGGAAATGGTGAGAAGCCCAGGGTTGTGCAGACCAGCACTCAGATTCTGGTGTGCAAACATGTGTAGTTGATACAAACCCACATTGCCAAAGCCTAAAGATTAACCAGAGAAAGCCTAAGGCTTGATACAAACCCACATTGCCAAAGCCTGAAGAGAAACCAGACAAAGCCTAAGCCTTGATGCAAACCCACATTGCCAAAGCCTGAAGAGAAACCAGAGAAAGCCTAAGGCTTGATACAAACCCACATTTCCAAAGCCTGAAGAGAAACCCGAGAAAGCCTAAGGCTTGATGCAAACCCACATTGCCAAAGCCGGAAGAGAAACCAGAGAAAGCCTAAGGCTTAATACAAACCCACATTGCCAAAGCCTGAAGAGAAACCAGAGAAAGCCTAAGGCTTGATACAAACCCACATTGCTGAAGCCCCTGAAGAGAAACCAGAGAAAGACTAAGGCTTGTAATTGTTGGTCTATTGGCACAGAAGAAAAAGGGAAGTGGCAACCAGGCTGCCCTTCTGGAGAAGGCTATCCAGAGGGAGAGGAGCAGAGTTGCAAGGGTCCATAAAGGCTCAGATGACTGGCGAGTAAACCCGAAGGTCACCCCTGTAGCAGTGACACACCTGGTATGAGCAGTAAACCAGGTAGTGTGGTAGTTGAAGGGTTGGCATGGAAGTAAAGCAAGCA
Source organism: Ambystoma mexicanum (assembly GCF_040938575.1). NCBI lineage: Eukaryota > Metazoa > Chordata > Amphibia > Caudata > Ambystomatidae > Ambystoma > Ambystoma mexicanum. The sequence goes on from NC_090927.1 coordinate 8,115,418, forward strand.
CGCGTGGATACAGTGCAACAGTTGATGAAGTGTTGAAGTGTGGCAACTAATATTATTCAGTGACAAGAAGAAGAGAACTGTATAAAATGCCTTTTGAAAAATGGTGATTCTTCAGAAGTTCTAATTTGACAAATCATTCTGACAAAGAAAATTGCTGTGGTTATGATATGATAAGATAAAATATGATGTGATATGATATGATATGATATGGCATTTATAACATGCCTATAAACAAGTGTTTCAAGGCGCGACGAGGCAAGGGAGGAGGAACAGAGGGAATACAGACAACGATCTTACTAGGCCAGGTCTCATTCAGATCTTGCAAGTGCATGGGAAGGGGAAGTGGGAGAGTGCAGGGGGGAAGGGAGAGGGAACAGTGCAGTACATGAGGTTATAGAATTAATACGCAATAAATAAAAATACGGCCAGCAGGTGGCAAGTGCAAGGTTAAGTGCAGACATCGGGTGTCAAGTGCTGATAGTGGGACTGTAGGGATACAGAAACAGTCCCTGACTATAAGGGTTGCCTGGAGGGCAGTGCAGGTGTGCAACTGTCAGCGAGGGGACCTGGGCCTGTGATCAGAGGGTAGCCAGGTAACTAGTGCAATTTCAAATTTAGCCAGGAGATCAGCAGTGGAGAGCTGGAGAGAAAGCAGAAGCAAAGAGGAAGGTTTTGAGGTGCTTCCGGAACCGGAGATGGCTCTCCTCAAGTTTTAGAGAGGAAGGGAGGCTGTTCCAGAGGGAGGCCCCAGCTGAAGAAAGAGATCTACCACCAACTCGTCGCTTGGAGAAGCGATGACCCTGAGGGAGTTGGAGGCGGATGAGCGAAGAGCTCGAGAGGCAAGGTATTTAGGAAGAGAGAGTTGAAGGTATTGAGGCATTGTGGACAATGCAGAGGGTTTTGAACTTAATCCTCGCAGCCACTGGGAGCCAATGGTGAGATTTCAGTCCTGGAGAGATACGATCCCTGGGCTTGAGGCCAAGGACAAGTCTCGCGGCCCTGTTTCTGGATGAGTTGCAGAGGGCGGAGAGTAGAAGCCGGCAGATTTAGAAAGAGGCTGTTGCAGTAGTCCAGCCTAGAGAGAACCAGAGCTTTGGAGGCAGTGAGCTTCTGGGGGAAGGAGAGGAAAGGAAGAATACCTCTGACAAGGTGCAGCTGGTAGTGTGACTTCTTAGAGATGTCAGAGATGTGAGGAGAAGGAGAGTATGGAGTCGAAGATGACCCTGAGGTTTTAAGCCTCACAAGTGGGAGAAGGAAGAGGGCCAAGAGCGGCCAGCGAGAGAGTGACAGGAAAGGAGAGAGCAGGTGTGCAGATGAGGAGAATTTCAGATTACTGGCATTAAGGCAGAGATCATTGGCGTTGCACCACTCCTGGATGGCGGACAGACAGTCAGAGATGAGACAGGGAGAAGAGGTGGCTGAGGGTAGCCTGAAAATGAGCTGAGTGTCATCCGCATACCACTGGAAGTTGGGACAGAGCGTGGCAATGCAGTGGGCAAGAAGTGCCAGGTATTGGTTGAACAACCAGGGAGAGAGGTGAGGCCCCTGGGGAACACCATAGGTAGAGATAGAGATAGAGATAGAGGAGAGGAAGGACCCAAGTTGAACCTGGGAAGGTCGATCAGAGAGGAAAGAAGTCAGCCACGCCAGGGCCTGACCGGTGATACCCAGGTTATTGCAGAGACGGTTGAGCAGGATGGCATGGTTGACCATATCAAAGGCAGAAGAGAGATCAAGCAAGATGAGGACACAAGGGGTGTTGGAATCAAGGTTGGAGAGCAGGTCTTCACGGATGTTCAGGAGAGCAGTTTCCATACTTCTGGCAGCTCTGAAGCCAGACTGATGATCATGGAGGCAGCCAACAGATTCAGTGTGAAGATTGAGCTGGGAGATGGCCAGCTTTTCCAAGAGTTTTCCCAGGAAAGGAGTGATGGAGATTGGATGATAGTTAGCCGGGCAGGACAGGTTGGCAGAGTGTTTCTTAAGAAGAGGGTACACAAGGGAGTGCTTCAGGGGTAAGGGAAGACTCCAGCGGCAAAGGAGTGGTTGCAGAAGTTGGCCAGAGCAGGAGCCAGGGAGTCAATGTGGTCCTTGATGGTTTTGGAGGAACAGGGATGAACCTGTTTTGACGAGACTTTCATAGATCAGACTTGTCTAGAAACCTTGTCAGGGGAGAACGGGGGAAAGGCAGAGAAGGAGGGAGGAGAGGTGGCCAAAGAGGGGCCAGACGCGGAGCAGGGAGTAGAGGGAGGAAGAGGAGACGAGGAGAGAGAGGACAGGATGTCCTGATTTTTAGAGATGAAATGAGAAGCCAGTGCCGTGCAGAGGGCCTGGGAAGGGACAGGAGAGGTAGAGACTGTGGCTGGATTGGCCAGTTCCTTGCTGATTTGAAAGAGTTCAGCAGAGTTGTTAGATGCCGCAGAGACGCAGGCTTGGTTGTGAGCTCTCTTCTTGGTGAGGACAGAGAGCCGGTATTGCCTTTGGTTTACCGGAAAAGGCATACATGAAGATTGTTCCTTTCTTTGAAGTATTATTGAAATGGCGAAAATGTTCACATTGAACTGAAATTAACACGAACTATGTTGGAACTTTGTATATAAGGGTCAGGATTTCGTCCCTTACTTTTGGAACTGTTGAGCTAGACGTTGCTCAAATCTGGGGAAGGGGAATTTCACCCTGAAAAGACATTGATAATACAATGATGCATTGGTTTCTGTTAAATGACATTGCCATACATTTCCTTATTATGTTGTTGAATGTGTAAGTGTGAGGACCAGATATTCTTTGAGAGAGTATTTCTTTTAGTTAATCTAAGGCAGGGAATCCTTGTTAGGGTTGGGATAGTGAGGCGATTTTTAATAAAATGGCTAAATTTTAAAATCACTCATAAAGTTGTCTACCTCACATTTTTTGACCCCTCATATATGGTGTCAGGGGTTGGATCAGAGTCAATTGATACAAATAGGGGAACCCTTAAATTCAAGAAATGAAGTAAGAGGGCCTCCACTCCCACAATAGCTACTGCACAGTCAATAGGTTTTCATCCACATAATAGTAGAGGGGAAATAATCCAACCCGGAGAACGGACTCTGATCCCCACGGATTTGATTCTTATTCCTCCCCAGGGTGCTTACATTCACCTTGCCTCTAAGTCACGCCTCGCCTGACGCTATGGCCTAGACGTATTGGCAGGAGTAATTGACCCAGACTATAGAGGAGATGTTAAAATATTGATACAAAATATTGGGAAGAAGGTCTACCAAATTAAAGCGTGAGAGAGAGTCACTTAAGGCATTTTGGAGAAGGCTGTGGTTCCCAAACCATAGGAAGTTAAAAATAGTAGGCAGAAAACCAGAGGAACTAAAGGTTTCAGAGAGGCTGACCAGGAACCTGTAACCCCCATTATTCAAGAAACTGAAGAAGAGATTATCCCAGATTTAGTCTTTGCCCAACTTAACAATCCTTTGTTAGCAGAAACCTTTAATCAAATAAACAGTGGGGAGGAAGGAAGGAGAAAGAGTGGTTTATTTGTCTTTCTAAAAAATGGGTTACTATATAGAGGTGATATTGATCTCTCTGGTGTCACAAGGACTCAAAAATTGTTGTTCCCAAGAAACATAACAAAGATTATATTATAAATGGTGCCTCCTGATTTGACAGGAGGTCATTTAGGAATAGCAACAACACAGGCTCAAATCATAAATCGATTCTAAAGGCCAGGAATGTATGCCGATATAAAGAATTTTATAAACATCTGTACTTTGTGCCAGAAAACTAATAATAGAATGCCCCCTCTGCCCCATTGCAACCTTTACCCATTATCAATGTTCCCTTTTCTAGGATCGGGATGGATAAAGTAGATCCCTTAGAAACATCAAGGTTGGGTAACAAACAAATATTGGTCCTCTTGGACTATACGACTCGTTACCCTAAAGCATTTGCCTTAGGGAAAAAAACGTATCTGTAAAAATGTTCCTTCCCTGTTTTTCTCGAACTGATTTTCCAAAAGAAATTTTCACCAACCAAGGTTCTACTTGTATGAGTAAACTCACGGCTGAAGTTAAAGAAATCTTTCGTATTAAAACCTTAAGGACCTCGATTTACCATCCTCAAATGTATGGTCTAGTTGAGAGATTTAAGCAGACTTTAATGTATATCCTAAGAAAATTAGTTGAGGCAGACAGGAAAAAATTAGATCTTATAGTACCATGGGTCCTGTTTGCCATTAGAAACCCACCCCAATCTTCCACCAGAGTGTCCCATTTCGAATTGTTATATGGGAGAGAACCCAGGGATGTATTGGATATGTTATGAGAGACCTGGGAGGGAAGAGAAAGAGCTACTATTCCCTTGTCCCCGACGGCTCAAAGATTGAAAGACCAAATGGCCGTGGTTAGGAATATAATACACACTAATAGGACACAGGCCCAGGAACATCGAAAGAATATCATGATATTAAGGCGTTAATTAGATCTTTTTCTGTAGGCCAGAAGCTATTAGTCCTCCTCCCCTCTTCAGAAAACAAGATGCTTTCAAGATGATATGGACCATATTGCATCTTAGAACAAACTAGGCTTTACAATTATAAAGTCTCTCAGCTGAATCGGAAAATTCAAATACATATATATCATGTTAATCTACTTAAGGAGTGGCGAGAAGATCCTGAAAGAAATAATTCTGTTATGGTGACTGGTTTGTTTTCCGACGGCAGTGAAGCTAATCAATTATTATCTCCTGGGCTATCCCAAAGTCAGGAACAAGACGTGCTAGACCTGTTAGAACAGTTTCCTGATGTATTTAAAACAGAGCCAAGAAGAGTACAAGGGGTATATCATTATATCTGTACCCCTCCAGGACAGGTAGTCCATCAAAAGCCCTTTAGAATTCTTGAGAATAGAAAACAAATTATCCAGGAAGAAATAGAAGCCATGTTAAAAGCATACATTATTGAACCATCCCAAAGTCCTTGATCCTCCCCTATTGTGTTAGTCGCTAAACCAAAAAATTCCTGGAGATTTTGTATTGACTTCCCCAAAGTCAATGAAGTTTAACAATTTGACAATTACCCAATGCTCCGGATAGATGACTTGATGAATCGGGGATGCTGTATACCTTTCAACCATCGATTTACCTAAAGGTTATTGGCAGGTACCAGTTTAGCCCAGGGATAATCCCCAAACCGCTTTTTCCACACCTTTAGGATTGTTTCAGTTAAAAGTGTTACCTTTTGGGTAACATGGGGCTCCTGCTACCTTCTATAAAAGTGTTACCTTTTGGGTTACATGGGGCTGCTGCTACCTTCTATAAAAGTGTTACCTTTTGGGTTACATGGGGCTGCTGCTACCTTCTATAAAAGTGTTACCTTTTGGGTTACATGGGGCTCCTGCTACCTTCTATAAAAGTGTTACCTTGTGGGTTACATGGGGCTCCTGCTGCCTTCTATAAAAGTGTCACCTTTTTAGTTATATGGGGCTGCTGATACCTTCTATAAAAGTGTTACTGTTAGTCTGAAGATATACCTCAGGGGGTGGTGGACTGTGTTACTGCAAAATTGCTATGCTAGGGGACACACACAACAAACAAACCAAACACTAGAAATGACACTGAAGGGGCCACTGAGGGACCCTCGAATGTGGAAACAAGGCACAATTACCACACACGAACTGATACGCCAGACACGAGGTTGTATTCCCAAAATCTAGGGTTTATTGTAAAACAAATAGTCCCAGTTGGCCAAGTGGTCCCACGCCCCGCGACATGTGTCTAACAGACCTCGGGGGACGCAAGAGAGCAACAGTTGTACATCAGTTACATATATACAAAATGAGCATCTTACAATCAGTAATGACACATTCAGTGCCGCCCCTATTCATTCCCTTTGAATTGGGAGCAATGATTGACCATTGTGATGAATATGACACCTTAGACCACCATATGTAGTAACAGTTTGCAATCTCACATTTACAGACACTATTCTTTATTTAAGAGAACACAGCGCTTCTGTTTTCATGGACAAGCTGCGCGTAGGGGACTGGCACATTCCAGGCCTCTCTATCTCCTGGTTTGGATTCACGCTCTAGAGGTCCGCTTGCTCTCTGGGCCTCACAGTGCTCAGAAGGGGGGCCGTAAAGAAGAACATAATTCAAACCTTTTGATATTCGTTTGGTACATTGCTTTTCTTTCAGGAGACTCGCTGGCATCCGTGTACTGATTAAAATGTCTTACTCCCTGCCTTCAAGGACATGTGAGGGAGGGAATCGGGCATTCCTGTCTGGCTCTCCAGTGTAATGTTTCAACATGTCTTTTAGCCTTGGACCATTGAAGCGAAATAATATCTACAGCAAAGCAGTTTTACATGAGGCAAAATGGCAACGTTAGAGAGTGAGAGAAAACAAAATGGCGATTCTGGTCATCTTAAAATGGCTGCACTCTAGTTGAGCTAATAGCTACGTAATAACTAATGAGTATATATTCTTCACACTTTAAATGAGGCGGTTGGTCTTCGGCCAACCAATTATCATGCATTTCCTTCCGCTCAAGGGGTGTTTGAGTTTTTTTGGACTGACAAACCCTCCTCTTGGCCGTATGCCAAAATGCCTCATCCATACATTGCATCCTCCTCCGACCAAGTGTTCAGGTCAGACTCGGAATCTGATTCGACTCTGATTCACAGTCATTCGTTTTCTCCTCCTTATTATTATCAATATCGATTGCCATGAATTCTCTAATGGTTCTGGATTTGTCACTTGTGTGGCTGTTTGGCCTAATTATATTCTTTTGTGCCACCATCTGCACACGTTCTTCACTTATTGCAGCGTATACTATGGGGAGACAATGTGCGCAACAACAGCATGTCACGAATATTCCCAAGATTGCTACTAAGATTGCAAATAGTTTCCATCCCCAATACCGTAACACTCCCCAGAACCAGGAGATAATGTCTTATCGCCTCAAAAATTGTGGGGGAGGAGTCGCTTACAAATACGCAACACGCTGATCCCACAATTTTGCAAACACCGCCGCAATCAACTAAGATTATATCAAGGGCCATTCTATTTTGTAGTGACATTAATCTAATTCCCTTTTCCTCGAGAGTCATATTATATAATATGTCGGTTGTTCCATTTATGATATGATATGATATGATATGGTATTTGTAACGCGCCTATACACAAGTGTTTATGTGTTTATTGTTTCTTCTAATATTCTGGACAGTCGTCTTATGTTATAAGAGTTTATTGCTTGGCCCCAAAATGGTATAAAGGATTTTGCTATGTCCCCTACATATATCTGGCTTTTTTTAGAAACACCCCAGGAAACAGAAAGCCTAAATAACACGTGCCTCCCCAGTTCCTAGGTAACCAAGGATATGCTTTTTCTCCACATATGAAGTACACAGGATCTCCCGCATATATTGGCTCCATTTCTTTATCAAGGAATGCTATGTTCCTGAATCTGGTAAATGTTCCTACCTGTAAAGATCCATTTTTCGTTAAACAGAATGGGACAGAATGAGGGTTATAATTCACTGTATATGAAGGGGGTTCCGCATCCTTATTCCACTGTGGGTTCATGTGGAACGTGATTACAGAAGTTTTATAAGTTGCAGACAATCTATCCTGTGGCATTATTGCTGGTGTAATTAATCGTGTTCTATGGAACATGGAACAACCCACTGGTTTCATAATCACTCCCATCAATTCATTCATGTTTGTTTTGTCTAGTTGACCAGTTTCACTTTCATTCCATTTCCCATAATATAAGGCACTCAGAGAGGCATAGCATGCGGAAGTTAATGGCAGGGGCTGTACATACCATCCTATTCCCTTACCACCATGTTGCGGCAAGTGGGTGCAAACCCAACAGTTGTTTTTTTCTTAATATTGAGTGTATCATGTTCATTATTAATAGCAATGGGGGTCATTCCGAGTTGGGTGATAAGGGAAAAACCATGCCGGTAAAGGACTACCGGCATCGTTTCCCGTTACGGCCCATTCTGACCCACCAGACCGTTATTTACGGCGCCGTAAAGTACGAGGCCGTAAATAGTGGTTTTGTGGCGCGCGCCCGACACGCCATGCCGGAATTAGCGGCATGGCGTAAACCGGAGCTGATCCCAAGTAAAGCGGTCATGGAAAAAACGGCCTCCACAAGACCGCAAAATACCTTGCCGCCATGGAGTAAATACCGGCATCGCCGAGAAGGTGTAAAGAACCCTGAGCAGTGTTTCCAAGAGGAACAGGTGCACTCAATCAGCACAGGTGGAGGCAATGGAGTCTGGCACAGCACAAAAGGAGCACACCCACACACCACACCCCCTCCCACACCAAGATGATACCAATTGTAGCAGCATTCCAGAAGCTGGAGGCCCTGCTTGCAAGGCAGCAACTACAACAACAGCAACAACAACAACCACAGCCCCCACCACAGAGGATACACAGGAGGAGAAGGAGGGTGAGACAGGCCCAGCATGCCCTACCGGTGCAGCCACCATTACCACGCCGGCAGCCCCCATTCCCCTGCATCAGAGCCACCCCCTTCAATCTCACACCAGAGCAGATCCACACCCTGTACCGGCTTGACCGGGACACCATTACCACCATAGTGGACCTGATACATGACGACATAGTGAGCCGCATAGAAATCAGCACTGCCATCCCCCCTCTACTGAAGGTAGTGTCTGTGCTCCACTTCCTTGCCACAGGCAGCTACCAGCATACAGTGGGGCACATGCATGGCATTTCACAGCCCATATTTTCCCGGATACTCAACCAAGTGCTGGATGCCCTCCTCACCCACACAAGGGAATACATATCCCTACCCCGTACTCCCCAGGAGATATATGACACCAAAGCTGCCTTCCATGCACTGGCAGGCATGCCGAATTGCATAGGTGCCCTCGACTGCACCCACGTTGAATTGGTGGTCCCGCATGCCATGGAGGTGCCGTATCGCAACCGCAAGCAATATCACTCCATCAACGTCCAGATGGTGTGTAATGCCAGTAAAGCCATCACACATTGCAATGCCCGATACCCCGGATCAACTCATGACTCCTTGGTCCTGCGGAACTCAACACTACCACGCTACATGGAGCGACATAATGGACGACGTGCCTGGCTGCTTGGTGAGTAACCTGAATGGACCATGGCAGTGCATTGGGGCTGTGAGTAGGTTGCCTGCATACTCCACCTGGGTGGGAAAGGGGGGGTGCATACTCCACCTGGGTGGGAAAGGGGGGATGCATACTCCACCTGGATGGGAAAGGGGGGTGCATACTCCACCTGGGTGGGAAAGGGGGGGATGCATACTCCACCTGGGTGGGAAAGGGGGGGTGCATACTCCACCTGGGTGGGAAAGGGGGGATGCATACTCCACCTGGGTGGGAATGTCCACGCCAGTGCACGATGTTCACCTCACAGCACACTGTGCCCCAAGGCAAGTGACACGGCACATGACCACATAACCACACAGTGATGAATTTGAGCCAACACCTAACACTATATGACTAACAGGAAACCTGGCCAGATACCACAACACATGCACCACAAATCGGCGGACCTTACACACCGTAGCGGCATCCTGCACCATGCAGTGCAATAGCACCATGTCGCTGACTCCTGCATCTCAACACACAGGACAGTCATCCCTGGGAGTGCATAGAAGTGAGTCTAACAGGGATCCCACAGCGTGTCACTGGTCCTGCACCCCCATAGGATTGCTGCAAGTCACCATTGTAGGGATCCGTGCAGAATGACGAGTATGCTACCAACTACAGCCAACACCCCCTTTCACCAAGTCTTGCGCAAGACATCAATGAATGCAGTCCAACACTGCTGCATGCATGTACGATGCACATGCAACAAGACGTGAGTGCACACCATGACCCATCAGGGAGAAGCTACCCCCTCCATCATTCCATTGCACATGACACATAGCCGGTCCAGTAATGGGGTAACTGTATCCTGGGACATGTGTGTATGGCCAGTAATCACCTGCGGCCATGTAAGACTAGTACAATTCTCCACCATGAATGCACAAACACTTACATTTATTCCACTCTCATGCAGGTGATGCTGGCTACCCTTTGAAGCCATGGCTCATGACCCCGGTCCACAACCCACAGAACAGGTACGAGGAGGACTACAATAGATCCCATACCCGTACACGGGTGGTGATAGAGCAGACCTTCGGCCTGTTGAAGACACGATTTTGTTGCCTCAGCCGGTCGGGTGGGGAACTCATCTACAGCCACGAGAAGGTGTCCAAGATCACCATGGCATGTGTAATGCTGCACAACACGTGCATCCGTCGGAACGTGCCACTGCCCCTGACGTGGAACTGCTACCACCAGATGATGATGAGGGGGAGGAGGAAGGAATGGCAGGACAGCATCACGGTGCCGATACACAGGAGGGACGTCCCGTGCGGCAATCATTGATCGGACAATATTTCTGACTCACAAGTCAGCTGAGGGTGTGAGGATGACAGGGCATTGGGCACTGGGTGTGGGGATACATGTACACCATGCACTGTGCGACATTAAAAGACACATGCACAATGATCAATGTCCACTCTGTTTTTTAGGGATGATCAACCAGTGTATTGAATAATAATGTAGAAACGTGTACAAAAAAACCTCCACCCTCACCCCCTCCCCCCCAACTCCCACACACTCCCTCACCCCCTCCCTCTCCCCCCCAACTCCCACACATACCCTACCCCCTCCCCCTCCCCCCCAACTCACACACACACCCTCACCCCCCTCCCCCTCCCCACCAACTCCCACACACACCCTCACCCCCCTTCACCTCCCCCCACAACAACCCCACAATAGTCCCATCAGTGCAACATAGGCCACATGTGTGTGGCAGTATGGTCAATGTGCACTTCCAGAGCCAGGGGGATCCATGTTGTGGTGACGCAATGTACGCAGTGACCGACGGACAGGGCTGGTCTGCGTGGAGGAGCTTTGGGAGGGTGGGTACTCCCACTGGGGCTGTGGTCTGGGGGGTGCTGCCTCCAGGGCATCTGCGATCCGGCCCAGCACCTCACAGAGCCGGTTTGTGCTCGCAGTGATCACCTCGCCCAGAGCCTGAAGGTCATTGTGCCACTCCGACCTAGATTCGCGGTTGTTCCCGGATAAAGTCCTCAATCAGGCCCGTGAGGTGCTGGGAGCGCATTGCATCCATGGCCGGTGTGGCCGATGTGCTTGGCAGGCTTGGTATAGAGCCTGCAGCCCTTTCGGGACTTTCTGCAGGAGAGGTGGATCCAGGACAGGCAGGTGGTACTCCTTGGCCTGTGAGCCCTGGGGTGTCACTCTCCCCGGAGTCGCTGTGTGCCACCTGGCTGTATGATGGAGTGTCTGGGCTATGTCCAATGTCATTGGGGTCCTCCACGTTGGACACGGAAATTAATGTTGGGCTATCTGGCACATCGAGGAGGCACATGGCAGCATTCTCCCCTGCCACACTGGACTCCTCAGAGTGCACCGTGGGGCATGTCTCCGGCGGCACTGCAGGCATGAGTAGGGGTGTGGGTGGGGGTTGTGCACCCTCCATGGGGGTTGCTGGAGCAGGTGGTGTTGCCTGTGTTTTCGTCCTGCTTGCAGGTATACGGTGTCCCCTGGCTCTGCCCCTGGAGGTACTGGGCTGGGTGGCTTCCTGGTCCTCACTTTCATGCCCGCTGCCTGTGGGGGGGAAGAAAGAGACGGCATGAGCAATGATTTGGGGGTCAGCATTTCTTCAAGCCTATGGTATAACAATGGGATTGCAGCATTTTGTTGACATTTGGGTGGTGAGTGGGACAGTGATCTGGGCTTGGATGGAAAATGCATGCAGATGTCTGGGTCACTCATGTTGGCGGAGTACTGTGGTGATCACATTGACAGCCTCTTTGTGTGGTATGGCCAATATGGGTTGCAGCCTTGCACCTGACATCAGCCTGGGTCCCACTTGTTATGGCATGATTTCATTGGGGGGGGGGTTTCCCATACATGATGTGACAGCTTGCCCAGCCCTTGGCGGTGCCTTACATTAGGAATGCATTTACTGTCTTGACTCATGACACTCACCTCCATCAGCGGATGACGGAGCACCGCACTCCATTTCGCCAACCCCTTCTATGGCTTCTGTGCCCATCATGTCCGCACACGTTTGCTCCCAGGGCATCATCTTGATGGGAGAAGTTGGGCCTCCTCCTGTCTCCAGGACCTGACTTCGGTTGGCTGATAGGATGGCCCGCACCCTGAGATGGAGGTCATCCCACTGTTTCCAGCAGTCCTTCGTGGTGCGGGGGGTGTTTCCTACAGCGCTCACCCTCTGTGCAACCAAGTCCCAGATCTCCTTCTTCCTGACGACGGTGGGCCTACGCATGTCACTGCTGAATACTATCTCAGCATGTTCGTGCAGAGTGTCCACCAGGACCTGGAGCTCATCCTGTGGAAAGCGCTCCTTCCTTATGCGGCCGGCACCCTTTTTCAGTGCTTTCGGCATGATGCTGGTCTCTAATGGCTATTTTCCCGATCCAAATATGCCTCCGGGTCCTGTAGGAAGAGGTTGGCAATGGATTGTGTTTTTGAAGATGGCTGCCGCGCTCCTTCTCGTTCCTGTACGATGACGTAATTTCCGTATCCGTTAATTAGCGGTGACTGTAATTTATGGTATCCGTAAATTACTGTCACCGCTAATTACGGACGGCGAGACTTTGATGGAGGTGTTGTAAAGAACGTCTCGCTTCATGCCGCTAAGGGGTTTAACGGGCCCTTTAGCGGTATGCCGCTAGGGGATTTACCGGCATGGCGGAAAGCTTGTGCCCGCGAGGTCGGAATAGCCTGTAAATAGCGGCGTGGTACCAGATCGGACTCGCTCTTTCCGCCATGCTGGTAAAAAACAATACTTACCGTCAACCTCGGAATGAGGCCCAATGTGTTGTTCCCATATCCTTCCCTATGTTTCTCTTCCATTGGGGACAAGCTATAGGAAATCACATGAACTGGGCTTTCCGTTGTGGAAATGTTCACAATAGGCAAGAGCACTTCAAGAGGGTTTGTTTCTTCTAGGTACCATAATACTGATATGGTCAATATTGGGGCTAATATACTCATTATGCACATTATTATGGATAGACCCAGCATACAGTTCTTTCAACCATGTCCTTTTTCCGCCTTTCTATGTACTGCGCTTAACTGACTATCAGCATTGGTGCAGGAGGGGGCATTTGCTGGTTCTGACATTTTTCTCTTGTCCTTCTTCTCCTGCTGTGCTCGTCGTGAATATCTTTTGTTCATGTGCTTCTTAGATTGTTAAAAGAGTTCAATCAATGTCTACATTCTTTCTATGCCAGTTTGCTATTTGCCTGGATTGCTTATTCATTTTGCAAGGCCTCCGTGCATTTGCACATCGCTCTAGAGTTTCAGAGCAGCTGCCTTTGTACCATGTGCGCCCCGCTTGTTCGTTCGGGTTCCTGACACATGGATTTAGCACCGAGGAGTTGCGTTTGTTGAGCTGTCTGACTTGCACAACTCGCACACCACTCTCCTCTAGGCCTCCGGTTCCCACTTCATCTGAAAATAGGAAATAGAGGCAATAAAATCACAAAGAGATGAAGATGTGATCACTCCTTTTTTCTGCTCTGCAGGTTGTACCGATTTGCTCCCGGTATCGTGTGGTCGACAAATAGTGCGGGTGCACTTCCGATCTCAAGCTTGGAGTGAGCCTGGGGCACAATGGCAGATGATGATGGGTGCCCAGGCGACGATGCAGGCTGTGGCACAATAGAAGATGGTGGGCGCCACAGAGGTATGCGCTTGATGCTGGTCAGCAGTGATGCAGAATCTGCTGGACAACGTTGGGGCACTCTTTGCCCTTCCTCTTTTGTGGCAATCTCATCAGGCTTTGTTTCAGGATCAGGCAGCTTCTGTGGCAAGGGACTGGCAATGGCATTTTTCGTTCCTGGAACCGCTGCTGTCTCTTTCTGGTCTTTGTCCCGATCAGTCGAAGTGTCAAATGGTTGTGGGACATTCTTGGCGTGCGTGGCGTGGATCCACGCCTTCTGTCCATCCACGCGTATCACTGTCTGCGTGGTCAAAAGTATTTGGTAGGGCCCACACCACCTGGGTGCCAGTGATGTTTTCCGTTCATGGTTTCTAATCAGCACCCAGGTTCCTGGCTCCAATGCATGTCCTGGGCCAGTGTACCGCACCGGTAATGCCTCCTGCACCTGCTGATGAATCAAATGCAGTTTTTTTACTAACAGATTACAATAAATACTGAGTACAGGGTATTCTACCTCTCTCATTCTTTTCAGCTGGGGTGCGCACCACACATTTGTCGGTCTCCCCATTATGATTTCATATGGGGAGAGCCCAGTTCTCACCTGTACTGACGTTCGCATACACAGTAACGCTATCAGCAATGCATCTACCCAACTTAGCTTGCTGCCTGCGCAGATCTTACTGATTTTGGACTTCAAGATTCCGTTGTGGCGTTCAATAAGACCGGCCGACATCGGATGTCTCGAAAAATGGAATCGTTTATCAATCTGTAACCCTGCACAAATCTGCAGTATCACTGCACCTACAAAATGCAGACCATTGTCTGACCATATGACACGGGGCAGACCGAAGCAAGAGAAATACTCTTTCGGCATTACTTTCGCCGTGCTCATGGCTGTGCAGTCTTTCAATGGATACACTTCCACCCATTTTCTGAATGCACATATGATCACCAGTACATATTTCAGGTTTTGGCATCTCTCCATTTCTATGAAGTCAAAGTGGATCACTTCGAATGGCATAGAGGGAGGTCCGAAACTTCCTGTTGGAGTCACTGTTCCCTTTCGCACATTGTGCTGTAGGCACATAATGCAGTTCTGTAACAGCCTTTCGGCATTCTTTATTATGACAGGATTTTCCCAGACCGTGGCTAAATGTTGGACTATTTTCTTCGCACAGATATGTGTGGGACTGCGAGCCATTGTAACCATCGCATTTACATAAGAATTTGCAACATCCAATTCCCGCTTCTCTTGTCCACCTAACAACCCTCCAAGTTCAGTTCTTCAGAGCCCTTGGCCTAACCCTGTATTTCGTCGGCGGTAGCTTCCGCCTGCATCTCTCTTACAGTTACAATTCCATTTTCTATCATGCAGGGCACTTCCTCCGATTGTACTGTTAACATTTTTGTATTCAAATCAATGGCAGTCTGTTTCGCAATTCTGTCTGCAAATGCGTTTCCTTCTCCCACTTTACATGTCACCTTTTTATGCGCCTCGCATTTCACTATTGCCAGGTGCTTTGGACACGTAAGTGCAGACAGTAATCGTACAATCAAAGGGCCATGTTGAATTCTAGCCCCATGTGATGTAAGGAAACCTCTCTCGGCCCTTAATCCGCCAAAGTTATGAACTACGCCAAAGGCGTACTAGCTATCTGTGTAGATATTTACGCTCAAGTTCTCAGAAATTTCACAAGCTCTTGTCAAAGCAATTATCTCTGCTGCTTGGGCAGAGTTATAAGGAATTCTTTTACTTTCCACAACGCTTTTTAATGTGGTGAAGCGTATGCGGCAGTTGATGTGCCGTCAGGTAATTTAAAACAGGAGCCGTCACAAAACAGTTCCCCTTCTGGTTCTTTTAGTGGTATATCACTTATATCAATTCTCCCTTTTGTTTCTTCCTCAGTAACCATTAAGCAATCATGGGGAGGCAAGTCAGTGCCATCAATGTTTTCCCCAGGCATTGGCATTATTCTGCTGGATTCAAAGCGCTACACCTCATAATTTGGATGTGGGGCGCGAACAATACAATTTCTATCTAGTCAAACTAGCAGAGGTGAGGTGTTGCGTCTGCGTTATATTGAGTAGAACATCTATGGCGTGTGGCACCATTAAAATTAAAGTGTGCCCCAATACCATCCCTTCTGTTTGCTTCACTGACGCAGCAGCTGCTGCAACAGCTCGCAAACATCGGGGTAGTGCGCGCGCTACAGGGTCAAGCGCGGAAGAAAAATAACCGCACAACCTATTTCTTCCACCTTGTTCCTGCGTTAAAAGAGACAACGTGCATCCTTCGCTCTCCTGCCCAAACAGCCTAAAAACCTTTTCATAATTCGGCGTTCCCAAAACTGGAGCAGAACTCAAAATGATTTTTAGCAAATCAAATGCTTTCTGACATTCTTCATTCCACTGCAAAGGCATCACAGCATCCTTCTTTGTCAATTCCACCATTGGTTTTACAATCAAGGCGAAGTTCACAATCCATTGACGGCAATATGAAGCCCTGCCTATTATAGCACTCACTCCTTTCTGCGTCTTTGGAATAGGAATACCAGAAATGCTCTCTATCCTCTTTGGCGTTAATCTTCTCCCTTCCTTTGAAAGTAGGTAACCCAAATAAGTTACTTCCTTCTGACAGTACTGGAATTTCTTTAGGCTTGCTTTATGACCATGTGTAGCTAGATGAGTCAATAACAAAACAGTACTTTTTTTTACATATCTCTTCCGTGTCAGCAGCGATTAGTAAATCGTCAATGTATTGTAGCAACACACAGTCTGCCGGTAATTCTAACATCATCCCTTGGTTCCCCAGACTATGCCGACTTCTGAATTTATGACGAAACCTTTAACAGGAGAATTGAGTGAGGTGCCAACTTTCATTTGGGCCTCACATTTCTGGCCCCTCACAATGGATAGGAAATGTAACGTGTAATTAAAGGTTTTGGTAAATTCTGGCAACATGTCACATTCTCTGGTACAACACATGGTTGGGCTCGGTCCTAGGTGATTTTATGTTAAACAGGTGCATTTTTATATAATCTACCACATTATATTACGACGTCTTATTTCTGGTCCCCTTTATAATACATGCATTAAGAAAGCATATGTTTTTGTTGCAAGTTCAGGCACAAAACAAGCCGTGTGGGGGATTCAATTATTTACAAACAATGCAATTTACCTAGATCGCTGCTAAAAAAGAAACGCTACAGGGAAAGCGGGTCAGCTCTCACATGAGCATTAGGCAGCATAGGTTCAGCTTCATCCTGGAAAGCGGGTCAGCTCTCACCTGGGCATTAGGCAGCTTAGGCTCAGCTTCATCGTGGAAAGCGGTCAGCTCCCCTATGGGCATTAGGCGGCATAGGTTCTGCTTCATCGTGGAAAGCGGGTCAGCTCTCACATGGGCATTAGGCAGCACAGGTTTAGCTTCATTGTGGAAAGCGGGCCAATTCTCACATGGGCATTAGGCAGCATAGGTTCAGCTTCATCGTGGAAAGCGGGTCAGTTCTCACATGGGCATTAGGCAGCATAGGTTCAGCTTCATCGTGGAAAGCGGGTCAGTTCTCACATGGGCATTAGGCAACATAGGTTCAGCTTCATCGTGGAAAGCGGGTCAGTTCTCACATGGACATTAGGCAGCATAGGTTCAGCTTCATCGTGGAAATCGGGTCAGCTCTCACATGAGCATTAGGCAGCATAGGTTCCGCTTCATCCTGGAAAGCGGGTCAGATCTCACCTGGGCATAAGGCAGCATAGGTTCAGCTTCATCGTGGAAAGCGGGTCAGTTCTCACATGGGCATTAGGCAACATAGGTTCAGCTTCATCGTGGAAAGCGGGTCAGTTCTCACATGGACATTAGGCAGCATAGGTTCAGCTTCATCGTGGAAATCGGGTCAGCTCTCACATGAGCATTAGGCAGCATAGGTTCCGCTTCATCCTGGAAAGCGGGTCAGATCTCACCTGGGCATAAGGCAGAATAGGTTCAGCTTCGTCGTGGAAAGGGGGTCAGCTCTCACATGAGCATTAGGCAGCATAGGTTCAGCTTCTTCCTGGAAAGCAGGTCAGCTCTCACCTGGGCATTAGGCAGCTCAGGTTCAGCTTCATCAAGGAAAGTGGGTCAGTTCTCACATGAGCATTAGGCAGCTCAGGTTCAGCTTCATCGTGGAAAGTGGGTCAGTTCTCACATGAGCATTAGGCAGCTTAGGCTCAGCTTCATCATAGAAAGCGGTTCAGCTCTCACCTGGGCATTAGGCAGCATAGGTTCAGCTTCATTGTGGAAAGCGGGTCAGCTCTCACATGGGCATTAGACAGCACAGGTTCAGCTTCATTGTGGAAAGTGGGTCAGTTCTCACATGAGCATTAGGCAGCTTAGGCTCAGCTTCATCATAGAAAGCGGGTCAGTTCTCACATGGGCATTAGGCGGCATAGGTTCAGCTTCACCGTGGAAAGCGGTCAGCTCCCCTATGGGCATTAGAAGGCATAGGTTCTGCTTCATTGTGGAAAGCGGGTCAGCTCTCACATGGGAATTAGGCAGCACAGGTTCAGCTTCATCGTGGAAAGCGGGCCAATTCTCACATGGGCATTAGGCAGCATAGGTTCAGCTTCATTGTGGAAAGCGGGTCAGTTCTCACATGGGCATTAGGCAGCATAGGTTCAGCTTCATCGTGGAAAGCGGGTCAGTTCTCACATGGGCATTAGGCAGCATAGGTTCAGCTTCATCGTGGAAAGCGGGTCAGTTCTCACATGGACATTAGGCAGCATAGGTTCAGCTTCATCGTGGAAATCGGGTCAGCTCTCACATGAGCATTAGGCAGCATAGGTTCAGCTTCATCCTGGAAAGCGGGTCAGCTCTCACCTGGGCATAAGGCAGCATAGGTTCAGCTTCGTCGTGGAAAGGGGGTCAGTTCTCACATGAGCATTAGGCAGCATAGGCTCAGCTTCATCATAGAAAGTGGGTCAGCTCTCACCTGGGCATTAGGCAGCATAGGTTCAGCTTCATCGTGGAAAGCGGGTCAGCTCTCACATGGGCATTAGACAGCATAGGTTCAGCTTCATCGTGCAAAGCGGGTCAGCTCTCACATGGGCATTAGGGAGCTCAGGTTCAGCTTCATCGTGGAAAGTGGGTCAGTTCTCACATGGGCATTAGGCAGCATATGTTCAGCTTCATCATTGAAAGTGGGTCAGCTCTCACATGGGCATTAGGCAGCATAGGTTCAGCTTCATCGTGGAAAGTGGGTCAGTTTTCACATGGGCATTAGGCAGCAAAGGTTCAGCTTCATCGTGGAAAGCGGGTCAGCTCTCACCTGGGCATTAGGCAGCTCAGGTTCAGCTTCATCGTGGAAATTGGGTCAGCTCTCACATGGGCATTAGACAGCATAGGTTCAGCTTCATCATGGAAAGCGGGTCAGCTCTCACATGGGCATTAGGCAGCATAGGTTCAGCTTCATCGTGGAAAGCGGGTCAGCTATCACATGGGCATTAGACAGCATAGGTTCAGCTTCATCGTGGAAAGCGGGTCAGCTCTCACATGCGCATTAGGCAGCTTAGGCTCAGCTTCATCACAGAAAGCGGGTCAGTTCTCACATGGGCATTAGGCGGCATAGGTTCAGCTTCATCATGAAAAGCGGTCAGCTCCCCTATGGGCATTAGGCGGCATAGGTTCTGCTTCATCGTGAAAAGTGGGTCAGCTCTCACTTGGGCGTTAGGCAGCACAGGTTCAGCTTAATCATGAAAAGCGGGCCAATTCTCACATGGGCATTAAGCAGCATAGGTTCAGCTTCATCGTGGAAAGCGGGTCAGCTCTCAGATGGGCATTAGGCAGCATAGGTTCAGTTTCATTGTGGAAAGTGGGTCAGCTCTCACATGGGCATTAGGTAGCATAGGTTCAGCTTCATCGTGGAAAGTGATACAGCTCTCACATGGGCATTAGGCAGCATAGGTTCAGCTTCATCGTGGAAAGTGAGACAGCTCTCACATGGGCATTATGCAGCATAGGTTCACCTTTATCGTGGAAAGCAGGTCAGTTCTCACATGGGCATTAGGCAGCATAGGTTCAGCTTCATCGTGGAAAGCGGGTCAGCTCTCACATGGGCATTAGCCAGCATAGGTGCAGCTTCATCGTGGAAAGCGGGTCAGTTCTCACATGGGCATTAGGCAGCGTAGGTTCAGCTTCATCGTGGAAAGCGGGTCAGTTCTCACATGGGCATTAGGCAGCATAGGTTCAGCTTCATCGTGGAAAGCTGGTCAGCTCTCACATGGGCATTAGGCAGCATAGGTTAAGCTTCATCATGGAAAGCGGGTGAGCTCTCACATGGGCATTAGGCAGCATAGGTTCAGCTTCATCGTGGAAAGCGGGTCAGCTCTCACATGGGCATTAGGCAGCATAAGTTCAGCTTCATCGTGGAAAGCGGGTCAGTTCTCACCTGGGCATTAGGCAGCATAGGTTCAGCTTCATCGTGGAAAGCAGGTCAGCTCTCACATGGGCATTAGGCAGCATAAGTTCAGCTTCATCGTGGAAAGCGGGTCAGTTCTCACCTGGGCATTAGGTAGCATAGGTTCAGCTTCATTGTGGAAAGCGGGTCAGCTCTCACATGGGCATTAGGCAGCATAGGTTCAGCTTCATCGTGGAAAGCGGGTGAGCTCTCACATGGGCATTAGGCAGCATAGGTTCAGCTCCATCGTGGAAAGCGGGTCAGTTCTCACATGGGCATTAGGCAGCATAGGTTCAGCTTCATCATGGAAAGCGGGTCAGCTCTCTTATGGGCATTAGGCAACATAGGTTCAGCTTTATCGTGGAAAGCGGGTCAGTTCTCACCTGGGCATTAGGTAGCATAGGTTCAGCTTCATTGTGGAAAGTGGGTCAGTTCTCACTTGGGCATTAGGCAGCATAGGTTCAGCTTCATCGTGGAAAGTGGGTCAGCTCTCACATGGGCATTAGGCAGCGTAGGTTCAGCTTCATCGTGGAAAGCGGGTCAGTTCTCACCTGGGCATTAGGCAGCGTAGGTTCAGCTTCATCGTGGAAAGCGGGTCAGTTCTCACATGGGCATTAGGCAGCATAGGTTCAGCTTCATCATGGAAAGCGGGTCAGCTCTCACATGGGCATTGGGCAGCATAGGTTAAGCTACATCGTGGAAAGCGGGTCAGCTCTCACATGGGCATTAGGCAGCATAGGTTCAGCTTCATCGTGGAAAGCGGGTCAGCTCTCACATGGGCATTAGGCAGCATAAGTTCAGCTTCATCGTGGAAAGCGGGTCAGTTCTCACCTGGGCATTAGGCAGCATAGGTTCAGCTTCATCATGGAAAGTGGGTCAGTTCTCACCTGGGCATTAGGCAGCATAGGTTCAGCTTCATCGTGGAAAGCGGGTCAGATCTCACCTGGGCATTAGGCAGCGTAGGTTCAGCTTCATTGTGGAAAGCGGGTCAGCTCTCACATGGGCATTAGGCAGCATAGGTTCAGCTTCATCATGGAAAGCGGGTCAGCTCTCACATGGGCATTAGGCAGCATAGGTTCAGCTTCATCGTGGAAAGTTGGTCAGCTCTCACATGGGCATTAGGCAGCATAGGTTAAGCTTCATCATGGAAAGTGGGTCAGCTCTCACATGGGCATTAGGCAGCATAGGTTCAGCTTCATTGTGGAAAGCCAGTCAGTTCTCACATGGGCATTAGGCAGCATAGGGTCAGCTTCATCGTGGAAAGGGGGTCAGCTCTCACATGGGCATTAGGCAGCATACGTTCAGCTTCATCAGGGAAAGCCCGTCAGCTCTCACATGGGCATTAGGCAGCATAGGTTCAGCGTCATCGTGGAAAGCGGGTCAGCTCTCACATGGGCATTAGGCAGCATAGGTTCAGCTTCATCGTGGAAAGCGAGTCAGTTCTCACATGGGCATTAGGCAGCATAGGTTCAGCTTCATCGTGGAAAGCGGGTCAGCTCTCACATGGGCATTAGGCAGCATAGGTTCAGCTTCATGGTGGAAAGCGGGTCAGCTCTCACATGGGCATTAGTCAGCATAGGTTCAGCTTCATCGTGGAAAGTGGGTCAGCTCTCACATGGGCATTAGGCAGCATAGGTTCAGCTTCATCGTGGAAAGTGGGGCAGCTCTCACATGGGCATTAGGCAGCATAGGTTCAGCTTCATGGCGGAAACAGGGTCAGCCCTCACATGGGCATTAGGCAGCATAGGTTCAGCTTCATGGTGGAAAGCGGGTCAGTTCTCACATGGGCATTAGGCAGCATAGGTTCAGCTTCATTGTGGAAAGTGGGTCAGTTCTCACCTGGGCATTAGGCAGCATGGGTTAAGCTTCATTGTGGAAAGCGGGTCAGCTCTCACATGGGCATTAGGCAGCATAGGTTCAGCTTCATCATGGAAAGCGGGTCAGCTCTCACATGGGCATTAGGCAGCATAGGTTCAGCTTCATCGTGGAAAGCGGGTCAGCTCTCACATGGGCAATAGGCAGCATAGGTTCAGCTTCATCGTGGAAAGCGGGTCAGCTCTCACATGGGCATTAGGCAGCATAGGTTCAGCTTCATCATGGAAAGCGGGTCAGCTCTCACATGGGCATTAGGCAGCATAGGTTCAGCTTCATCGTGGAAAGCGGGTCAGCTCTCACATGGGCATTAGGCAGCATAGGTTCAGCTTCATCGTGGAAAGCGGGTCAGCTCTCACATGGGCATTAGGCAGTATAGGTTCAGCTTCATTGTGGAAAGTGGGTCAGTTCTCACCTGGGCATTAGGCAGCATAGGTTCAGCTTTATCGTGCAAAGCGGGTATGCTCTCACATGGGCATTAGGCAGCGTAGGTTCACCTTCATCGTGGAAAGTGGGTCAGCTCTCACATGAGCATTAGGCAGCATAGGCTCAGCTTCATTGTGGAAAGTGGGTCTGATCTCACATGGGCATTAGGCTGCATAGGTTCAGCTTCATCGTGGAAAGTGGGTCAGCTCTCACATGGGCATTAGGCAGCAAATGTTCAGCTTCATCGTGGAAAGTGGGTCAGCTCTCACATGGGCATTAGGCAGAATAGGTTCAGCTTCATTGTGGAAAGTGGGTCAGCTCTCACATGGTCAGAGTAAGCCTCCATTCAATAGGACATTTGGAAAATGTTTTGTTTGTGAAGCTACTAACCACGTGAAAGGGGATCCCAGATGTAAGGGTAATCCTTCAAGCTTCAGGCTTCTCCACCTCTCCTGGCCCACCCCACCTACACCTGGTCACTTCATTCGCTTGGTGTCTTCACCCCACTGTGTTCCACAGTTGTGGTAAAATAGGGTTTTTCTCCCCTCGCAGGACTCTCAAACTTAGGTGGCCTCTGTACCTAACATGCTTTTTACTGTTCTGAAATGTGGTAAAATAGGGTTTTTCTCCCCTCGCAGGATTCTCAAACTTAGGTGGCCTCTGTACCTAATACGCTTTTTACTGTTCTGAAATGTGGTAAACTTGGGCTTGCCGCTCACTTTCTGCCTGCGTGCTCTCGTATCGTCTGTCTCCCCCCCCACTCCCTCATACTCCATGGTGCTCTCTATCTTGCCTATCTTCTCTAACTGCTTCTCTATTGACTATCCTGCTCTCCTCACTAAATCTGGTAGGAAAAAGTTTAAAAAGGACATCCTGGTCTCCAACCCAGGCCTCCCTATCGCCGACACCTACACTAGTGCCTGCTCCAAGGAAACTCTCACTGACATCCTCTTTTTCGTGCCTTCGCCTGACCTATGGACCCTTCATATGGTCTCTGTGCTCTCTCCTTTCTCCTCTTCTCCCATTAATGGCGGCACCCGTTGGGATGTCCTCTTGGCCTCCTTCCACTCCTCTAAGGCCATCATTAATGTCTACGCTAATGGGACCGTCTTGGTCCAAGGCCCTCAGGCCAACCTTCACCTCTTTGATAGATGCTTCCCACGCCTCATCAACTTCCTTTCCTCTCCTGCTGTCCCCCCTCCTCTGTCCTCGGCTACCTTGCCTCTACCCTCCCTCCCTGCCCCCTCTCGTGCTCCTTCTTCACCTCCCGCTTCTACACCTCCGCAGGGCGTACCTCTGATCTGTACCCCTCCCCGGAAGTCCTTCAAGGATGGCAACCTTCTCCACATTGCCACTCTTAACTCTCGCTCTGCAATCAAGCATTCCTCTGATATCTGTCACCTTCTTGAGGAACTGGACCTTGACGTCCTCGGTCTCACTGAGAAATGGTTCACGGCCAGCTCTGTCACCAGCTTTGACACACTCCTACCTGACGGTTACAAGATCCTCTCTGTGCCCAGGCCCAACTGTGCAGGGGGGGTGTGGCCCTTATCTTCCCTGAGTGGATTCCTGCCACTGTCACTCCTACGCAGACCTACTCCTCTTTTGAGTGTCTTGTCTGCCGACTCTCTCTCTCTCCTAGCCATTCCCTTACCATGGCTACTATCTATCGGCCACCTGGTCATATCTCCTCCTTCCTCTCTGAGTGGGCTGACCTCTCCTCCTCACTCCTGTCCTCAACCACTCAACTCCTCATTCTTGGTGACTTCAACATCCACTTGGATGCCTCCTGTCCCCCCACGGCACTCTTTCGTGACCTCTGCGGCTCTCTCTCACTCTCTATTCTCCCGTCTGGGCCTACCCATTCTGCAGGGCACACTCTTGATGCTCTGATCTCTTCTGACCTTCCCCTCTCCGTCCCTCTCTCCACTCCTCTCTCCTGGAGTGATCACTTTCTCCTATCCTCCCACCTCACCCTCCCTACCCCACAGGCAAAGCCACCCTCATCACTGCCATCTTCCTTCTCGGTCATCCGACCCATGAAGCGTGTATCAGTTGAGGCTTTCGCTGACACCTTCTCGCCCCCCCCTCCCCCTTCGGCTGACTCCCACCCTGACACAGCCCTCTCTATGCTCCACTCTGCTATATCTGATACTCTTGATATCCTTGCCCCCGTCATGAGAATCCGCCTGAAGCCCAAAGCCAAATGTAACTCCTGTATGACTCGGATCTCGTCACCCTAAAACGCAAGTGCAGGGTGGCAGAGAGGAAATGGCGTGCTTCATGTTCATCCTCTGACAAACTGGACTGCCGCCTGCTCTAAAGGCAATACCGTCTCTCCGTTCTCACCAAGAAGAGAGCCCTTATACAAGCCTGCATCTCTGCGGCATCTAACATCGGCCGAACTCTTTAAAATCTGCAAGGAGCTTGCCAACCCTGCTGCAGTCTCTACCTCTCCTGTCCCCTCCCAGGCCCTCTGCACTGCACTGGCCTCTCACTTCATCTCTAAAACTCAGGACATCCTGTCCTCACTCTCCTCCTATCACCTCCCTCCCTCTATTCCCGGCTCTTCCTCTTGCCCTTCTGCAGCCACCCCTCCTCCCTCCTTCTCTGCCTTTCCCCTTTTTTCTGCTGACGAGGTTTCCAGACAAGTCCGATCTATGAAAGTCTCGTCTAAACAGGTTCACCCCTGTTCTTCCAAAACTATCAAGGACCACATCGACTCCCTGGCTCCTGCCCTGGCTGACTTTTGCAACCACTCCTTCGCCTCTGGAGTCTTCCCATCCCCCCTTAAGCACTCCCTTGTGCACCCTCTTCTTAAGAAACCCTCTTCTGACCCCTCCTGCCCTTCTAACTATCTCCCAATCTCCATCACACCCTTCCTGGGCAAGCTCCTGGAGAAACTGGCCATCTCCCAGCTTAACCTCCATGCTGAATCTGTTGGTAGTCTTCATGATCATCAATCTGGCTTCAGAGCTGCCAGAAGCATGGAAACTGCTCTCCTGAACATCCGTGAGGACTTGCTCTTGAACCTCGACTCCAACACTCTGTGTGTTCTCATTCTGCTCGATCTCTCTTCTGCCTTTGACACTGTCAACCATGCCATCCTGCTCAACCGTCTCCGTGATAACCTGGGTATCACTGGTCAGGCTCTGGCGTGGCTGACATCTTTCCTCTCCAATCGTCCCTCCCAGGTCCAACTGCGGTCCTTCCTCTCTGACATCTTTTTCTCTACCTGTGGTGTCCCCCAGGGATCCAATCTCTCTCCCTGGCTGTTCAACCAGTATCTGGCACTCCTTGCCCACCGCATCGCCGCTCTCTGCCCCAACTTTCAGTGCTATGCGGACGATACCCAGTTCATTTTCAGGCTACCCTCGGCCTCCTCCTCTCCTTCCCTCATCTCTGACTGTCTGTCTGCTATCCAGGAATGGTGTGCCGCCAATGACCTCTGCCTTAATGCCAGTAAGACTGAGATTCTACTCATCGGCACACCCACTCCCTCCTTCCTTGCAGCTCTCTGGCCGGCCTCTCTCAGCCCTCTTCCTGCTCCTACCTGCAAGGCAAAAAACCTCGGGGTCATCTTCAACTCCACACTCTCCTTCTCTCCTCATATATCTGACGTCTCTAAGAAGTCACACTACCAGCTGCACCTCCTCAGAGGTATTCTTCCCTTCCTCTCCTTCCCCCAGAAGCTCACTGTCTCCCGAGCCCTGGTTCTCTCAAAGCTGGACTACTGTAACAGCCTCTATCTTAATCTGCCTGCCTCCACTCTCCGCCCTCTGCAACTTATCCAGAACAGAACTGCGAGACTTGTCCTTGGCCTCAAGCCCAGGGACCATATCTCGACAGGACTGAAATCTCTACACTGGCTCCCAGTGGCTGCGAGGATAAATTTCAAAACCCTCTGCATTGTCCACAAGGCCTTCTGGGGCCTGGGGCCTAAATACCTTCAACTCTCTCTTCCTAAATATCTTCCTTCCCGAGCCCTTCGCTCATCCCTCTCCAACTCCCTCAGGGTCAGCCGCTTCTCGAAGCAACGAGCTGGTGGTAGATCTCTCTCCGCGGCAGGGGCCTCTCTCTGGAACAACCTTCCTGCCGCCCTGAAATTTGAGGAGAACCATCTCCGGTTCCGGAAGCACCTCAAAACCTTCCTCTTTGCTTCTGCTTTCTCTCTCCCTCTCCCCTGCTAATTCTTCACTGAAACTGCACTGAATCTGCAACTGGGCCACTCTCACCGACCTCGGTCCTGGGCCCAGCCACTCTCCACTTGCACTGCCTCCCTGGCAACCCCTGCACTGCGGGACTGTCTCTGTATCCCTACAGCCCCCCCTTCCCAGCACATGTCTTCACTTACCCTGCACTTGCCACCAGCTGGCCCTTTTCTTGTACTGCACTTCCCCCCTCCCCTTCCCCTTGCACTTCTCCCTTCCCCCTACCCCTGCACTTGCGCGATCTGAATGGCACCTGGCCTAGTAGGATCGTTGTCTGTCCTCCCCTTGTTTCCCCCTCCCTGCCTCGTCGCGCCTTGAAACACTTGTGTATAGGCGCGTTACAAATGCCATATCATATCATATCATATCAGGGGTCCACACTGTCTCCTTAGCCTTCTCCCAGGTGGAAGAAGTACCTATGACAAGTGGAAACTTTGAGTTACTGGCTGATGAACCCATGAGAGTATCAGCTAGTGTTTCTTTAGTGTCCTTGGGTCTTTGGGAACAACAGAACTTAGATGTCTATAACTCAATTCCAGATAATACTAAATAGTATTACAAAGATAGTGTTCTTGTGAATGGTCAGGAAACCCCTGCCATCAGAGACACTGGAGCCAGCATAACTGTGGTTGATGAATGTTCTTTCAAGGTGGAGGATGTTGCTAAGGCACCCAAACACCTAACCAAGTTAGCTGAAGGCCCTGTGCAAATGGTTCCCCAGTTACCAGCTCTCATCCAGTGCAATGACATGACTGTCAGAATACCTGTTAGTGTGCAGAGTAAGGTATCTGGGAGAGTTCTGTTGGGTAATGACCTGAAAACTCCTGGAGTTGTGTCTAGTACCCCCAGACCTCCAAGTAAGAGGAAGCAGGAGCTCACAAGGCCAGCAAGGGAGAGAACCTTGAGAGGCTCTCCTTGGTATCTGGTAGAAGAAACTGTCACCCCAAGTCCACAGGACTTACTTACTGCTATTGCAAGACAAAAAGAGACAAAGGGGAAACCCAAGTCTGTCAGCAAGAAAACAGCAAGCACCCCTGTGCCCACAAGGACATTACCGAGACTGTCCAAAGTCACACCTGGCACTCCTCCACCAGCTGAGGCTGAGTGTGAGGTCCAACCCTGTGTGGTTTGACTAGATACTAAGGAAACAGATCTGGAAGAAGATCTTACTCTGTTTGGAGATCTTGACCCTGTTGAACATCCTGAGCTGCAGTCTTTACTGGCAGAAGGTGGACCCAACAGGGCAGACTTCAGCAGAGGACAAAGAAAGTGTCCTACTCTTGAAGGTCTTCGCCTACAGGCAGATTCTCAGCTCAATGGGAAAGAGCCTGGGAATTACAGGTTACACTGGGAAGATGGCCTCTTCTACAGTGAACCGACTGAGTCAACCCCTGGAGACTACAAAAGACTTGTAGTACCTCTTGTGAACTGACTCCATTTCCTACAGTTAGCCCACAAGATACCTTTGGCTGGTCACTTAAGTTTTAAGAAGACCTAGGAAAGGCTCTCACTTTACTTCTACTGGCCTAAGATGGGTTCAGAATTAGACAAATTCTGTAGGAGCTGTCACACTTGCCCAACCTCTGGCAAGAGTGGAGCCAAGAATGTGGCACCCTTGGTGCCTCTCCCAGTGGTGAGAGTTCCTTTTGAGAGGGTCGTGATTGACATTGTTGGTCCTCTTGACCCTGCCACATCTTCAGGTAACAGGTTTATCCTGGTGGTAGTAGACCATGCTACTAGATATCCTGAAGCAATACCTACGAGAATGGTTACTGCTCAGGCTTTGGCTAAGACCCTACTTGGTATTTTTACCAGAGTAGGTTTTCCTAAGGAGGTGATATCTGACATGGGATCACATTTTATGTCCCACTACATGCAAGCCATGTGGAAAAACTGTGGAGTCACTTACAAGTTCTCTACTGCCTACCATCCACAAACAAATGGACTGGTGGAGAGGTTTAATAGAACTATGAAGAGCATGATAGGTGCTTTAGAAGAACCCCTTAAAAGAAAGTGGGACCTTCTACTGCCATGCCTTCTCTTTGTATATAGAGAAGTCCCTCAGGAGGGAGTAGGTTACAGTCCCTTTGAACTTCTCTATGGCCATCCAGTCAGAGGTCCATTGGCCCTGATTAAGGAGGGGTTGGAGAGTGTTCCTTCCCCCAAGCCATTCAGAGTGACTGACTATGTGATAGGTCTCCGGAGGAGAATGTCACACATGATGGCAGAGGCAAGTGATAACTTGAAGGCTGGTCAAGCTCTGGTCAAGCATTGGCATGACCAGAAGGCTAACATGGTTGAGTTTACTCAAGACCAGCTTGTTCTTGTTATGGTGCTTTCAAGGCAGAGGGCCTTGCAGGACAAGTGGATAAGACCCTTCAAAGTTGTGGGTAAACTTGGAGAGGTGAACTATCTGGTGGACTTAGGCAATCCTAAGGAGGCTCCCAGAGTCTTTAACAGCAACCGTTTAAAGGTTTATGTCTCTTGACCTGAGATAGGAGCTTTGCTTCTAGCTTCAGCTCAGGAGGAGGAGGAGAGTAAACCTCTGCCTGACCTCCTCAGAGGCTTACCTTTAGATGAGAAAGTGGAAGGGCTTAATCTCTCTTCCAGTCTAACATCTGACCAGCAGGATGAGTGCAAATTACTGTTGAATCAGTTTGCCTCCCTGTTCTCACTTTCACCAGGCTTGACCCCTTGGGGCCAGCATGATATCCTCACTGGTGACTGTTTGCCTGTGAAAAGTAGGGGGTACCGAATGTCAGACAATGTAAGAACCCATATATGGAATGAGGTCAACAAGATGCTTGATCTGGGGGTTATAGAACCCTCTACTAGTCCATGGTCTAGCCCAGTTGTGCTTGTACCAAAAGCAGGATCAAAGGAGTGAAGATTCTTGGTTGACTATAGAGTTCTAAATGCAGTCACAAAGTCTGATGCCCATCCTTTACCTAGGACAGATGAGCTGGTGGATAAACTTGGTGCAGCCAAGTACCTCAGCACATTTGACCTAACCTCAGGCTATTGGCAAATAGCTCTGACAGACAATGCCAAGGAGAAAACTGCATTCTCCACCTCAGCAGGCCTCTACCAGTTTAAGGTAATGCCTTGACTAAAGAATGCACCTGCTACATTTCAGAGAATGGTCAATCAAGTTCCATCTGCATGGCATACTTGAATGACATTGCAGTGTTCGGCCCTACATGGAAAGAACATATTGATCACCTAGGGTATGTTTTGCAGGCTCCTGAACAGGTCCATCTGACCATAAAGGCAAGTAAATGTCAAATTGGTCAGAGTCAAGTGGTCTATCTTGGGCATGAGGTAGGAAGAGGTGAAATAAGGCCATTGCCTAGCAAAGTACAAGCTGTACAAAACTGAGCCACCCCTACTACCCTACAAACCCAAGTGAGAGCCTTCCTAGGACTCACTGGGTACTACGGGAACTTCATAGAGAACTATGGGACCATAGCTTCTCCCTTGAATGTGATCTCCTCTCCAAAATTTCCTAAGAAGGTCAGATGGAATGAGGAGTGCACTTAAGTCTTTGAAGGCCTGAAGAAAGCCCTTTGTCAAGCTCCAGTCCTAAGAGCTCCTGACTACCACCAACCCTTCATTGTACAAACTGATGCTTCAAATGCAGGTATAGGTGCAGTCCTTAGTCAACTGGATAAGAAAGGTAGGGAACATCCCATTTGTTTCAATAGCAGGAAGTTAAAGGATCCTGAGACAAGGTGGGCAACAATAGAATGCAAATGTTTTGCTATTGTGTGGGCACTGAAGAGGTTTAGACCATACTTTTATGGATCTACGTTCATTATTCAGACTGACCACCAACCCTTGAGATGGCTGATGCAAATGAAAGGGGAAAACCCTAAACTACTATAGATGGTCAATCTGCCTGCAAGGGTTTGATTTTACCATTGAGCACAGAGCAGAAAGTCACCACCAAAATGCTGATGGTCTCTCTAGGATGTTTATAACCAACTAGGGGTATGAGATCCATCCAGGAGTGGATTAAATCCTCCTGTCCCTTAGTCTGGGGGGGTGAGTGTTAGGGAGAATTCTCATTTATGGCTAATTTCCCTCACCTAGTGAGTCCCTCAGCAGCTTTGCTGGATTCCTGGGGTTTATTTTTTCTACCTGGTAAAATTGTTTTCCCACTCTTACATGTGTATTTCTACTTTTTGTGTGATCTTGGGCTCTGGAGCCACACCACTCCATGAGCCCAACTTTTTTTGTGTGTTACACAGCACCTTCAGTGCAGTGACACAGTGTTGTCTCTGAGACTTCCAATTGACTCCATTTTTCTGGGGCTGACTACTGTCCCCCAGAAACAGGTAAAGTTGCCATTTACTTTATGTAGTCACCTAATGTACAGACCCAGTACACCACATCTTACATGGAGTATTGGAAAGGATTAACTCTGATCCCTTTTTGTCTGTACCTCCTGGAGCCTTGTTTTGCTCCCTTAACACTAAGAGTTGGCTGGTGGCAGTGGTATCTACCCTAACTTTTCTACCGCGATTATAGCATATAAACGTGGTACTGTTTTAGGCTACTGTATTAGCCTCAAGCATAAACCCACTTGACCAAATACATTTTATTTTGGCCCCGGTCAGGTTTAGTCACCAATTCTTTTTGTTAACATCCTTCTTGTGTTTTACTTTGCGCAGCAAACCAGGTTTGCCTTCTTTGTTTGCCATCCTTTGGCGGGCTTCTACGAAGAAGCCCTCATTTGGCATCTGGCTGTCTAGGTGGGCTGAATGTGAGGGAGGGGTTTAGTAACCCCCTGCACAGGGACGTCTTGGAGACCCAAGTCGCCCTTTGTGTCCATTGGCTGAGGTGGTTGTCCGGGCTGGACAACCACCCTGCTGTGTGATTGACAGCCAGACTATGTGAATGGGGTATTTTGGCATAAAAGGCAGGACTCTTGGGCTAGAAGTTAGAGGCTGCTGCAACTCCCGAGTCCCAGTGAAGCCCTGCTGCAGTCCTGAGCTATCTACCCTTCAACGACAGAGAAGATCCAGTCCGGAGTCTTCTTCCCTTGAGCCTATGGGATCATCCAGCTCACCTTCTACAGACATAGAATCCTCTTCTGGGTCGAAATCGCTGCACTGAGATGTAGTGGTCCGGATAGCCATCAGAAGAGCCCTCTCCTGTTTTAAAGGAGCGCACCTTTTATTCACTGTTGCTTTGCTGCTGCTGGCCTCATCCCTGGGTAGTGCAGATCGCTCCAGACGTCCTCCTTCTTGTCCCCATGACTGAAGCTCCAGGAACCGTGAGTCTGCAGGAACTTCCAGGAACAACTGCCGTAGCACCAGCTTTCTTCATTCGAATAAGGTACTGTGTCCATTTGGTCGTTCTCTCCGTCCGACCTTGAGGGTTCGGGGTGAACCCTTTTCCTTGCAGAAGGCTTTTCCTTTCTTCCTTCCGTCTTATAACTTTTGCCTCCCTATTGTCAATATCCAGTACTCCTGGCAACGTTAATCTCGAACTGTTCTAATCGTGTGATCCTCGACAACAGAGCCCTGCTCCCATTGACACTGACGCAGGCCTATTGACTTTATCTGTCTCTTAGAACAAGTCCTCTGATTCTAGTGCCTTGACAAAAGTATTGCCTATGAATTTTATCCACTTTCCCTGGTTTTAATTCAATGTGCTGAATGTGTTTGACTACGGTTATAATTCTCCCTGCGGATACGCTTTTCTTTCGTAAAACCGAACTGTCATTACTGTCAAAATGTGAGCGCTGCTTAACCCCCGGTAACGTCTTTTGTTTCACAACACCGGTCTGTCAAATCCTAATGTACTTACCTGGAACTGACCTGAACCAAAGGAATTGGTTGTGTGTAGTATATTTAGAGTGTGGTTTTGTTTAAGAGAAGTGAAGTGTTTTGTGAACAGATGGTTTAAAAATAAATGTACTTATATTTTTTAACCAGAAACCTTGAGTCAGTGTTTGCTTGAGTCACAGTAATTGTAGTCCTTTGTGTAAACCCTGTTACTGCTCATTTGCTCTTGAGATAAGTCTGGCTGCTCAGCCATCGCTACCAATTTACTGTGTAGTACAGACTTGTACCAAAGGTGAAATTGTACTACCACTTGTAGTCTTAATTGTCTGTAGTGTTCCCTAAGGGTACTGGAGAGGATTCTGGGGTGTTGGTTCTAGCATTTTCATGTTGTGCATGTCTTGGGCGAGATAGCAAGTAAGCCGCGTTTGGTCATATGAAATGTCGGGTCTAATTTTTTCATTTTGTGCATGTCTTGGACGAGAGTGCAAGGTGGCCACGTTTGGTCACAGGGAGTGTCGGTTCTTGCATTTTCATGTTGTCCATGTCTTGGATGAGAGAGCAAGTAGGCCACGTTTGGTCACAGGGAGTGTCGGTTCTTGCGTTTTCATGTTGTGCATGTCTTGGGCGAGAGAGCATGTATGCCACATTTGGTCACAGGTAGTGTCGGGTCTACCGTTTTCATGTTGTGCATGTCTTGGACGTGAGAGCAAGTAAGCTGCGTTTGGTGACAGGGAGTGTTGGTTCTAGCGTTTTCATGTTGTGCATGTCTTGGGTAAAAGTGCAAGTAAGCGGTGTTTGGTCACATGGAGTGTCGGTTCTAACATTTCTATGTTGTGCATGTCTTCGGTGAGAGTGCAAGGAAGCCGCGTTCGGTCATAGGGAGTGTTGGTTCTAGCGTTTTCATAGTGTGCATGTCTTGGGCTAGAGAGCAAGTAAGCCGCGTTTGGTCAAAGGGAGTGGTAACCAGCCCAGGTCAGGGAAGTTGATGGTCTGAAGGAGCTGGGGGAGCAGATAGCAGAGATCTGAGGTACGGCAACCCCAGTGGGACACTGACCTCGCACAGGGAGTTCTGGATCTGCATCAGCGGGAAAGGAACAAGCGCTAACGCTGGGTGGTCCATATACTTCAGAGCAGCCTCATTGGTCGTCCCGGGCCAAACGAGGTACGCATACGCCGAGGTCGGTTGCAGGAAGGGTTTACTTGGGCATAGGCTAGGTATGATAAAGAAGGGTTTAGAGCTATTCAGTTGGCCTTTTTTGTTAGCATCCCGCGGGATGGCCGGCTCGTGATAAGCAGCGGATATTAACCTTATTCTTAACTCAGGTTAAACTCTCAGGTTATACCACACCATGCAGGTACAAATACAGCAAGGCCTGGTAAGGCTTTATAAAAATAAATGACCCTCATCCCCCATCCAATTAAACTGATCGAGATAAGAGGTAGCGCTGCCATGCATGTTCTTGGCGCTTTGTTTAGCAGGGCAACAGGAGGGAGTGTAACTCACTGTGAGGTTCTGTGTATTTACAGGTGTCACGGGTCACTAATCTGGCTGAGGAGAGAGTTGGTTTCTTTATGAATTATTGAAAAGGTGGAAAGTGGCAAGTAGGCGAGGGAGGGGCAGGACGAGTGGTTACCTACTGCAAGGTACTGAGCCGGGTCTGTGGCTCAGTGGACTAATGCATCTGCTACAGGGGCCTGCGCTTGACCTCAGACCTCAGGGTCACAGGTTTGAATCCCGGCAGGTCTACTCAGGCTTTCCTCCTTCCAAGGTCGATAAAATGAGTACCATTAAGTTGGGTAACAACACACATCTGTTATCTGCCAATAGCTCCAAGATGCCCCTCTGGGGGGGAACATGCGCTCTACAAATACACCTGTTATGTCATGTAGAAGCACTACCTAGAAGTGTGTGAAGCTGCACAGACAGCAGCCCCCATTTAGACACCAGTGTGTTTAGAATTTCATGTGATGGTAAAAAAAATGGGTGAGGGGTACTTGGCTAATGACGGCACCAGGATGCCGTCACTACTCACCTGCAACATGAACATCTCATTAATAGATGAGCCATTGATGGCGGTGTGGGGGGTTATCCTTGATAATGAGCTTTAGTAGACTGTTATTAGGCTGATTGGGTTTACAGGAGTATGGTGGTTGGGAGTCTAGAAAGGGAAACATTCTGCTGTTAGCAGGAAAAACCACACACAGCATCTGTTTCCTGGTGTGTATCTGAGCAGCAAAGGAATAGGGCAAGGAGCAGCACAATGTTAATGTAATTCAGGCTGGGGTCCCACATCACTTACATAGCGATATTCACAGAGACTTACACCGCCATCGATGGCTTGGGGGCAAAGGAATGGGGTAACGAGCAGCACAAGGTTAATGTAATTCAGGCTGGGGTCCCATATCACTTCCATAGTGATATTCACAGAGACTCACACCGCCATCGATGGCTTGGGGGCAAAGGAATGGGGTAAGGAGCAGCACAAGGTTAATGTAATTCAGGCTGGGGTCCCGCATCAGTTCCATAGCGATATTCACAGAGACTCACACTGCCATCGATGGCTTGGGGGCAAAGGAATGGGGTAAGGAGCAGCAAGGTTAATGTAATTCAGGCTGGGGTCCAGCATCACTTCCATAGTGATATTCACAGAGACTCACACCGCCATTGATGGCTTGGGGGCAAAGGAATGGGGTAAGGAGCAGCACAGGGTTAATGTAATTCAGGCTGGGGTCCAGCATCACTTCCATAGCGATATTCACAGAGACTTACAAGCCATCGATGGCT
Organism: Ambystoma mexicanum; assembly: GCF_040938575.1. Classification (NCBI taxonomy): domain Eukaryota; kingdom Metazoa; phylum Chordata; class Amphibia; order Caudata; family Ambystomatidae; genus Ambystoma; species Ambystoma mexicanum. The sequence goes on from NC_090927.1 coordinate 8,150,707, forward strand.
TGGGGGCAAAGGAATGGGGTAAGGAGCAGCACAAGGTTAATGTAATTCAGGCTGGGGTCCCGCATCACTTCCATAGCGATATTCACAGAGACTTACACCGCCATTGATGGCTTGGGGGCAAAGGAATGGGGTAAGGAGCAGCACAAGGTTAATGTAATTCAGGCTGGGGTCCCACATCACTTCCATAGCGATATCCACCGAGACTCACACCGCCATCGATGGCTTGGAGGCAAAGGAATGGGGTAAGGAGAAGCACAAGGTTAATGTAATTCAGGCTGGGGTCCCACATCACTTCCATACCGATATTCACCAAGACTCACACCGCCATCGATGGCTTGGGGGCAAAGGAATGGGGTAAGGAGAAGCACAAGGTTAATGTAATTCAGGCTGGGGTCCCAAATCACTTCCATAGCGATATTCACAGAGACTTACACCGCCATCGATGGCTTAGGGGCAAAGGAATGGGGTAAGGAGCAGCACAAGCTTAATGTAATTCAGGCTGGGGTCCCACATGACTTCCATAGCGATATTCACAGAGACTCACACCGCCATTGATGGCTTGGGGGCAAAGGAATGGGGTAAGGAGAAGCACAAGGTTAATGTAATTCAGGCTGGGGTCCCATATCACTTCCATAGCGATATTCACCAAGACTCACACTGCCATCGATGGCTTGGGGGCAAAGGAATGGGGTAAGGAGCAGCAAAAGGTTAATGTAATTCAGGCTGGGGTCCCGCATCACTTCCATAGCGATATATACCAAGACTCACACCGCCATCGATGGCTTGGGGGCAAAGGAATGGGGTAAGGAGCAGCCAAAGTTAATGTAATTCAGGCTGGGGTCCCGCATCACTTCCATAGCGATATTCACAGAGACTTACACCGCCATCGATGGCTTGGTGGCAAAGGAATGGGGTAAGGAGAAGCACAAGGTTACTGTAATTCAGGCTGGGGTCCCACATCACTTCCATAGCCATATTCACAGAGACTTACACCGCCATCGATGGCTTGGGGGCAAAGGAATGGGGTAAGGAGCAGCACAAGTTTAATGTAATTCAGGCTGGGGTCCCACATCACTTCCATAGCGATATTCACAGAGACTTACACCGCCATCGATGGCTTGGGGGCAAAGGAATGGGGTAAGGAGAAGCACAAGGTTAATGTAATTCAGGTTGGAGTCCCATATCACTTCCATAGCGATATTCACAGAGACTCACACCGCCATTGATGGCTTGGGGGCAAAGGAATGGGGTAAGGAGAAGCACAAGGTTACTGTAATTCAGGCTGGTGTTCCACATCACTTCCATAGTGATATTCAGAGAGACTTACACCGCCATCGATGGCTTGGGGGCAAAGGAATGGGGTAAGGAGCAGCACAAGTTTAATGTAATTCAGGCTGGGGTCCCACATCACTTCCATAGCGATATTCACAGAGACTTACACCGCCATCGATGGCTTGGTGGCAAAGGAATGGGGTAAGGAGAAGCACAAGGTTACTGTAATTCAGGCTGGTGTTCCACATCACTTCCATAGTGATATTCAGAGAGACTTACACCGCCATCGATGGCTTGGGGCAAAGGAATGGGGTAAGGAGCAGCACAAGTTTAATGTAATTCAGGCTGGGGTCCCACATCACTTCCATAGCGATATTCACAGAGACTTACACCGCCATCGATGGCTTGGGGCAAAGGAACGGGGCAAGGAGCAGCACAAGGTTAATGTAATTCAGGCTGGGGTCCCATATCACTTCCATAGCGATATTCACAGAGACTTACACCACCATTGATGGCTTGGGGGCAAAGGAATGGGGTAAGGAGAAGCACAAGGTTAATGTAATTCAGGCTGGGGTCCCACATCACTTCCATATCGATATTCACAGAGACTTACACCGCCGTTGATGGCTTGGGGGCAAAGGAATGGGGTAAGGAGAAGCACAAGGTTAATGTAATTCAGGCTGGGGTCCCACATCACTTCCATAGCGATATTCACTGAGACGTACACCGCCATTGATGGCTTGGGGGCAAAGGAATGGGGTAAGGAGAAGCACAAGGTTAATGTAATTCAGGCTGGGGTCCCACATCACTTCCATAGCTATATTCACAGAGACTCACACTGCCATCGATGGCTTAGGGGCAAAGGAATGGGGTAAGGAGCAGAACAAGCTTAATGTAATTCAGGCTGGGGTCCAACATCACTTCCATAGCGATATTCACAGAGACTCACACCGCCATCAATGGCTTGGGGGCAAAGGAATGGGGTAAGGAGAAGCACAAGGTTAATGTAATTCAGGCTGGGGTCCCATATCACTTCCATAGCGATATTCACCAAGACTCACACCGCCATCGATGGCTTGGGGGCAAAGGAATGGGGTAAGGAGCAGCACAAGCTTAATGTAATTCAGGCTGGGGTCCAAAATCACTTCCATAGCGATATTCACAGAGACTCACACCGCCATCGATGGCTTGGGGGCAAAGGAATGGGGTAAGGAGAAGCACAAGGTTAATGTAATTCAGGCTGGGGTCCCATATCACTTCCATAGCGATATTCACCAAGACTCACACCACCATCGATGGCTTGGGGGCAAAGGAATGGGGTAAGGAGAAGCACAAGGTTACTGTAATTCAGGCTGGTGTTCCACATCACTTCCATAGCGATATTCAGAGAGACTTACACTGCCATCGATGGCTTGGTGGCAAAGGAATGGGGTAAGGAGAAGCACAAGGTTACTGTAATTCAGGCTGGGGTCCCACATCACTTCCATAACGATATTCACAGAGACTTACACCGCCATCGATGGCTTGGGGGCAAAGGAATGGGGTAAGGAGCAGCACAAGTTTAATGTAATTCAGGCTGGGGTCCCACATCACTTCCATAGCGATATTCACAGAGACTTACACCGCCATCGATGTCTTGGGGCAAAGGAATGGGGCAAGGAGCAGCACAAGGTTAATGTAATTCAGGCTGGGGTCCCATATCACTTCCATAGCGATATTCACAGAGACTTACACCACCATTGATGGCTTGGGGGCAAAGGAATGGGGTAAGGAGAAGCACAAGGTTAATGTAATTCAGGCTGGGGTCCCACATCACTTCCATAGCGATATTCACAGAGACTTACACCGCCGTTGATGGCTTGGGGGCAAAGGAATGGGGTAAGGAGAAGCACAAGGTTAATGTAATTCAGGCTGGGGTCCCACATCACTTCCATAGCGATATTCACAGAGACGTACACCGCCATTGATGGCTTGGGGGCAAAGGAATGGGGTAAGGAGAAGCACAAGGTTAATGTAATTCAGGCTGGGGTCCCACATCACTTCCATAGTGATATTCGGAGAGACTTACAAGCCATCAATGGCTTGGGGGCAAAGGAATGGGGTAAGGAGAAGCACAAGGTTAATGTAATTCAGGCTGGGGTCCCATATCACTTCCATGGCGATATTCAGAGAGACTTACAAGCCATCGATGGCTTAGGGGCAAAGGAATGGGGTAAGGAGAAGCACAAGGTTAATGTAATTCAGGCTGGGGTCCCACATCACTTCCATATCGACATTCACAGAGACTTACACCGCCATCGATGGCTTGGGGGCAAAGGAATGGGGTAAGGAGCAGCACAAGGTTAATGTAATTCAGGCTGGGGTCCCACATCACTTCCATAGCGATATTCACAGAGACTTACACCGCCATCGATGGCTTGGGGGCAAAGGAATGGGGTAAGGAGAAGCACAAGGTTAATGTAATTCAGGCTGGGGTCCCATATCACTTCCATAGCGATATTCACCGAGACTCACACCGCCATCGGTGGCTTGGGGGCAAAGGAATGGGGTAAGGAGAAGCACAAGGTTAATGTAATTCAGGCTGGGGTCCCACATCACTTCCATAGCGATATTCACAGAGACTTACACCGCCATCGATGGCGTAGGGGCAAAGGAATGGGGTAAGGAGCAGCACAAGCTTAATGTAATTCAGGCTGGGGTCCCACATGACTTCCATAGCGATATTCACAGAGACTCACACCGCCATCGATGGCTTGGGGGCAAAGGAATGGGGTAAGGAGCAGCACAAGCTTAATGTAATTCAGGCTGGGGTCCCACATGACTTCCATAGCGATATTCACCAAGACTCACACCGCCATCGATGGCTTGGGGGCAAAGGAATGGGGTAAGGAGCAGCAAAAGGTTAATGTAATTCAGGCTGGGGTCCCGCATCACTTCCATAGCGATATATACCAAGACTCACACCGCCATCGATGGCTTGGGGGCAAAGGAATGGGGTAAGGAGCAGCACAAAGTTAATGTAATTCAGGCTGGGGTCCCGCATCACTTCCATAGCGATATTCACAGAGACTTACACCACCATTGATGGCTTGGGGGCAAAGGAATGGGGCAAGGAGCAGCACAAGGTTAATGTAATTCAGGCTGGGGTCCCATATCACTTCCATAGCGATATTCACAGAGACTTACACCACCATTGATGGCTTGGGGGCAAAGGAATGGGGTAAGGAGAAGCACAAGGTTAATGTAATTCAGGCTGGGGTCCCACATCACTTCCATAGCGATATTCACAGAGACTTACACCGCCGTTGATGGCTTGGGGGCAAAGGAATGGGGTAAGGAGAAGCACAAGGTTAATGTAATTCAGGCTGGGGTCCCACATCACTTCCATAGCGATATTCACAGAGACGTACACCGCCATTGATGGCTTGGGGGCAAAGGAATGGGGTAAGGAGAAGCACAAGGTTAATGTAATTCAGGCTGGGGTCCCACATCACTTCCATAGCGATATTCACAGAGACTCACACCGCCATCGATGGCTTAGGGGCAAAGGAATGGGGTAAGGAGCAGAACAAGCTTAATGTAATTCAGGCTGGGGTCCAACATCACTTCCATAGCGATATTCACAGAGACTCACACCGCCATCAATGGCTTGGGGGCAAAGGAATGGGGTAAGGAGAAGCACATGGTTAATGTAATTCAGGCTGGGGTCCCATATCACTTCCATAGCGATATTCACCAAGACTCACACCGCCATCGATGGCTTAGGGGCAAAGGAATGGGGTAAGGAGCAGCACAAGCTTAATGTAATTCAGGCTGGGGTCCCACATCACTTCCATAGCGATATTCACAGAGACTTACACCGCCATCGATGGCTTGGGGCAAAGGAATGGGGCAAGGAGCAGCACAAGGTTAATGTAATTCAGGCTGGGGTCCCATATCACTTCCATAGCGATATTCACAGAGACTTACACCACCATTGATGGCTTGGGGGCAAAGGAATGGGGTAAGGAGAAGCACAAGGTTAATGTAATTCAGGCTGGGGTCCCATATCACTTCCATGGCGATATTCAGAGAGACTTACAAGCCATCGATGGCTTGGGGGCAAAGGAATGGGGTAAGGAGAAGCACAAGGTTAATGTAATTCAGGCTGGGGTCCCACATCACTTCCATATCGACATTCACAGAGACTTACACCGCCATCGATGGCTTGGGGGCAAAGGAATGGGGTAAGGAGCAGCACAAGGTTAATGTAATTCAGGCTGGGGTCCCATATCACTTCCATAGCGATATTCACAGAGACCTACACCACCATTGATGGCTTGGGGGCAAAGGAATGGGGTAAGGAGAAGCACAAGGTTAATGTAATTCAGGCTGGGGTCCCACATCACTTCCATAGCGATATTCACAGAGACTTACACCGCCGTTGATGGCTTGGGGGCAAAGGAATGGGGTAAGGAGAAGCACAAGGTTAATGTAATTCAGGCTGGGGTCCCACATCACTTCCATAGTGATATTCGGAGAGACTTACAAGCCATCAATGGCTTGGGGGCAAAGGAATGGGGTAAGGAGAAGCACAAGGTTAATGTAATTCAGGCTGGGGTCCCATATCACTTCCATGGCGATATTCAGAGAGACTTACAAGCCATCGATGGCTTGGGGGCAAAGGAATGGGGTAAGGAGAAGCACAAGGTTAATGTAATTCAGGCTGGGGTCCCACATCACTTCCATATCGACATTCACAGAGACTTACACCGCCATCGATGGCTTGGGGGCAAAGGAATGGGGTAAGGAGCAGCACAAGGTTAATGTAATTCAGGCTGGGGTCCCACATCACTTCCATAGCGATATTCACAGAGACTTACACCGCCATCGATGGCTTGGGGGCAAAGGAATGGGGTAAGGAGAAGTACAAGGTTAATGTAATTCAGGCTGGGGTCCCATATCACTTCCATAGCGATATTCACCGAGACTCACACCGCCATCGGTGGCTTGGGGGCAAAGGAATGGGGTAAGGAGAAGCACAAGGTTAATGTAATTCAGGCTGGGGTCCCACATCACTTCCATAGCGATATTCACAGAGACTTACACCGCCATCGATGGCTTAGGGGCAAAGGAATGGGGTAAGGAGCAGCACAAGCTTAATGTAATTCAGGCTGGGGTCCCACATGACTTCCATAGCGATATTCACAGAGACTCACACCGCCATCGATGGCTTGGGGGCAAAGGAATGGGGTAAGGAGCAGCACAAGCTTAATGTAATTCAGGCTGGGGTCCCACATGACTTCCATAGCGATATTCACCAAGACTCACACCGCCATCGATGGCTTGGGGGCAAAGGAATGGGGTAAGGAGCAGCAAAAGGTTAATGTAATTCAGGCTGGGGTCCCGCATCACTTCCATAGCGATATATACCAAGACTCACACCGCCATCGATGGCTTGGGGGCAAAGGAATGGGGTAAGGAGCAGCACAAAGTTAATGTAATTCAGGCTGGGGTCCCGCATCACTTCCATAGCGATATTCACAGAGACTTACACCACCATTGATGGCTTGGGGGCAAAGGAATGGGGCAAGGAGCAGCACAAGGTTAATGTAATTCAGGCTGGGGTCCCATATCACTTCCATAGCGATATTCACAGAGACTTACACCACCATTGATGGCTTGGGGGCAAAGGAATGGGGTAAGGAGAAGCACAAGGTTAATGTAATTCAGGCTGGGGTCCCACATCACTTCCATAGCGATATTCACAGAGACTTACACCGCCGTTGATGGCTTGGGGGCAAAGGAATGGGGTAAGGAGAAGCACAAGGTTAATGTAATTCAGGCTGGGGTCCCACATCACTTCCATACCGATATTCACCAAGACTCACACCGCCATCGATGGCTTGGGGGCAAAGGAATGGGGTAAGGAGAAGCACAAGGTTAATGTAATTCAGGCTGGGGTCCCACATCACTTCCATAGCGATATTCACAGAGACTTACACCGCCATCGATGGCTTAGGGGCAAAGGAATGGGGTAAGGAGCAGCACAAGCTTAATGTAATTCAGGCTGGGGTCCCACATGACTTCCATAGCGATATTCACAGAGACTCACACCGCCATTGATGGCTTGGGGGCAAAGGAATGGGGTAAGGAGAAGCACAAGGTTAATGTAATTCAGGCTGGGGTCCCATATCACTTCCATAGCGATATTCACCAAGACTCACACTGCCATCGATGGCTTGGGGGCAAAGGAATGGGGTAAGGAGCAGCAAAAGGTTAATGTAATTCAGGCTGGGGTCCCGCATCACTTCCATATCGATATATACCAAGACTCACACCGCCATCGATGGCTTGGGGGCAAAGGAATGGGGTAAGGAGCAGCCAAAGTTAATGTAATTCAGGCTGGGGTCCCGCATCACTTCCATAGCGATATTCACAGAGACTTACACCGCCATCGATGGCTTGGTGGCAAAGGAATGGGGTAAGGAGAAGCACAAGGTTACTGTAATTCAGGCTGGGGTCCCACATCACTTCCATAGCGATATTCACAGAGACTTACACCGCCATCGATGGCTTGGGGGCAAAGGAATGGGGTAAGGAGCAGCACAAGTTTAATGTAATTCAGGCTGGGGTCCCACATCACTTCCATAGCGATATTCACAGAGACTTACACCGCCATCGATGGCTTGGGGGCAAAGGAATGGGGTAAGGAGAAGCACAAGGTTAATGTAATTCAGGTTGGGGTCCCATATCACTTCCATAGCGATATTCACAGAGACTCACACCGCCATTGATGGCTTGGGGGCAAAGGAATGGGGTAAGGAGAAGCACAAGGTTACTGTAATTCAGGCTGGTGTTCCACATCACTTCCATAGTGATATTCAGAGAGACTTACACCGCCATCGATGGCTTGGGGGCAAAGGAATGGGGTAAGGAGCAGCACAAGTTTAATGTAATTCAGGCTGGGGTCCCACATCACTTCCATAGCGATATTCACAGAGACTTACACCGCCATCGATGGCTTGGTGGCAAAGGAATGGGGTAAGGAGAAGCACAAGGTTACTGTAATTCAGGCTGGTGTTCCACATCACTTCCATAGTGATATTCAGAGAGACTTACACCACCATCGATGGCTTGGGGCAAAGGAATGGGGTAAGGAGCAGCACAAGTTTAATGTAATTCAGGCTGGGGTCCCACATCACTTCCATAGCGATATTCACAGAGACTTACACCGCCATCGATGGCTTGGGGCAAAGGAACGGGGCAAGGAGCAGCACAAGGTTAATGTAATTCAGGCTGGGGTCCCATATCACTTCCATAGCGATATTCACAGAGACTTACACCACCATTGATGGCTTGGGGGCAAAGGAATGGGGTAAGGAGAAGCACAAGGTTAATGTAATTCAGGCTGGGGTCCCACATCACTTCCATAGCGATATTCACAGAGACTTACACCGCCGTTGATGGCTTGGGGGCAAAGGAATGGGGTAAGGAGAAGCACAAGGTTAATGTAATTCAGGCTGGGGTCCCACATCACTTCCATAGCGATATTCACTGAGACGTACACCGCCATTGATGGCTTGGGGGCAAAGGAATGGGGTAAGGAGAAGCACAAGGTTAATGTAATTCAGGCTGGGGTCCCACATCACTTCCATAGCTATATTCACAGAGACTCACACTGCCATCGATGGCTTAGGGGCAAAGGAATGGGGTAAGGAGCAGAACAAGCTTAATGTAATTCAGGCTGGGGTCCAACATCACTTCCATAGCGATATTCAAAGAGACTCACACCGCCATCAATGGCTTGGGGGCAAAGGAATGGGGTAAGGAGAAGCACAAGGTTAATGTAATTCAGGCTGGGGTCCCATATCACTTCCATAGCGATATTCACCAAGACTCACACCGCCATCGATGGCTTGGGGGCAAAGGAATGGGGTAAGGAGCAGCACAAGCTTAATGTAATTCAGGCTGGGGTCCAAAATCACTTCCATAGCGATATTCACAGAGACTCACACCGCCATCGATGGCTTGGGGGCAAAGGAATGGGGTAAGGAGAAGCACAAGGTTAATGTAATTCAGGCTGGGGTCCCATATCACTTCCATAGCGATATTCACCAAGACTCACACCACCATCGATGGCTTGGGGGCAAAGGAATGGGGTAAGGAGCAGCACAAGGTTAATGTAATTCAGGCTGCGGTCCCGCATCACTTCCATAGCGATATTCACCGAGACTCACACCGCCATCGATGGCTTGGGGGCAAAGGAATGGGGTAAGGAGAAGCACAAGGTTACTGTAATTCAGGCTGGTGTTCCACATCACTTCCATAGCGATATTCAGAGAGACTTACACTGCCATCGATGGCTTGGTGGCAAAGGAATGGGGTAAGGAGAAGCACAAGGTTACTGTAATTCAGGCTGGGGTCCCACATCACTTCCATAACGATATTCACAGAGACTTACACCGCCATCGATGGCTTGGGGGCAAAGGAATGGGGTAAGGAGCAGCACAAGTTTAATGTAATTCAGGCTGGGGTCCCACATCACTTCCATAGCGATATTCACAGAGACTTACACCGCCATCGATGTCTTGGGGCAAAGGAATGGGGCAAGGAGCAGCACAAGGTTAATGTAATTCAGGCTGGGGTCCCATATCACTTCCATAGCGATATTCACAGAGACTTACACCACCATTGATGGCTTGGGGGCAAAGGAATGGGGTAAGGAGAAGCACAAGGTTAATGTAATTCAGGCTGGGGTCCCACATCACTTCCATAGCGATATTCACAGAGACTTACACCGCCGTTGATGGCTTGGGGGCAAAGGAATGGGGTAAGGAGAAGCACAAGGTTAATGTAATTCAGGCTGGGGTCCCACATCACTTCCATAGCGATATTCACAGAGATGTACACCGCCATTGATGGCTTGGGGGCAAAGGAATGGGGTAAGGAGAAGCACAAGGTTAATGTAATTCAGGCTGGGGTCCCACATCACTTCCATAGTGATATTCGGAGAGACTTACAAGCCATCAATGGCTTGGGGGCAAAGGAATGGGGTAAGGAGAAGCACAAGGTTAATGTAATTCAGGCTGGGGTCCCATATCACTTCCATGGCGATATTCAGAGAGACTTACAAGCCATCGATGGCTTAGGGGCAAAGGAATGGGGTAAGGAGAAGCACAAGGTTAATGTAATTCAGGCTGGGGTCCCACATCACTTCCATATCGACATTCACAGAGACTTACACCGCCATCGATGGCTTGGGGGCAAAGGAATGGGGTAAGGAGCAGCACAAGGTTAATGTAATTCAGGCTGGGGTCCCACATCACTTCCATAGCGATATTCACAGAGACTTACACCGCCATCGATGGCTTGGGGGCAAAGGAATGGGGTAAGGAGAAGCACAAGGTTAATGTAATTCAGGCTGGGGTCCCATATCACTTCCATAGCGATATTCACCGAGACTCACACCGCCATCGGTGGCTTGGGGGCAAAGGAATGGGGTAAGGAGAAGCACAAGGTTAATGTAATTCAGGCTGGGGTCCCACATCACTTCCATAGCGATATTCACAGAGACTTACACCGCCATCGATGGCGTAGGGGCAAAGGAATGGGGTAAGGAGCAGCACAAGCTTAATGTAATTCAGGCTGGGGTCCCACATGACTTCCATAGCGATATTCACAGAGACTCACACCGCCATCGATGGCTTGGGGGCAAAGGAATGGGGTAAGGAGCAGCACAAGCTTAATGTAATTCAGGCTGGGGTCCCACATGACTTCCATAGCGATATTCACCAAGACTCACACCGCCATCGATGGCTTGGGGGCAAAGGAATGGGGTAAGGAGCAGCAAAAGGTTAATGTAATTCAGGCTGGGGTCCCGCATCACTTCCATAGCGATATATACCAAGACTCACACCGCCATCGATGGCTTGGGGGCAAAGGAATGGGGTAAGGAGCAGCACAAAGTTAATGTAATTCAGGCTGGGGTCCCGCATCACTTCCATAGCGATATTCACAGAGACTTACACCACCATTGATGGCTTGGGGGCAAAGGAATGGGGCAAGGAGCAGCACAAGGTTAATGTAATTCAGGCTGGGGTCCCATATCACTTCCATAGCGATATTCACAGAGACTTACACCACCATTGATGGCTTGGGGGCAAAGGAATGGGGTAAGGAGAAGCACAAGGTTAATGTAATTCAGGCTGGGGTCCCACATCACTTCCATAGCGATATTCACAGAGACTTACACCGCCGTTGATGGCTTGGGGGCAAAGGAATGGGGTAAGGAGAAGCACAAGGTTAATGTAATTCAGGCTGGGGTCCCACATCACTTCCATAGCGATATTCACAGAGACGTACACCGCCATTGATGGCTTGGGGGCAAAGGAATGGGGTAAGGAGAAGCACAAGGTTAATGTAATTCAGGCTGGGGTCCCACATCACTTCCATAGCGATATTCACAGAGACTCACACCGCCATCGATGGCTTAGGGGCAAAGGAATGGGGTAAGGAGCAGAACAAGCTTAATGTAATTCAGGCTGGGGTCCAACATCACTTCCATAGCGATATTCACAGAGACTCACACCGCCATCAATGGCTTGGGGGCAAAGGAATGGGGTAAGGAGAAGCACATGGTTAATGTAATTCAGGCTGGGGTCCCATATCACTTCCATAGCGATATTCACCAAGACTCACACCGCCATCGATGGCTTAGGGGCAAAGGAATGGGGTAAGGAGCAGCACAAGCATAATGTAATTCAGGCTGGGGTCCCACATCACTTCCATAGCGATATTCACAGAGACTTACACCGCCATCGATGGCTTGGGGCAAAGGAATGGGGCAAGGAGCAGCACAAGGTTAATGTAATTCAGGCTGGGGTCCCATATCACTTCCATAGCGATATTCACAGAGACTTACACCACCATTGATGGCTTGGGGGCAAAGGAATGGGGTAAGGAGAAGCACAAGGTTAATGTAATTCAGGCTGGGGTCCCATATCACTTCCATGGCGATATTCAGAGAGACTTACAAGCCATCGATGGCTTGGGGGCAAAGGAATGGGGTAAGGAGAAGCACAAGGTTAATGTAATTCAGGCTGGGGTCCCACATCACTTCCATATCGACATTCACAGAGACTTACACCGCCATCGATGGCTTGGGGGCAAAGGAATGGGGTAAGGAGCAGCACAAGGTTAATGTAATTCAGGCTGGGGTCCCATATCACTTCCATAGCGATATTCACAGAGACTTACACCACCATTGATGGCTTGGGGGCAAAGGAATGGGGTAAGGAGAAGCACAAGGTTAATGTAATTCAGGCTGGGGTCCCACATCACTTCCATAGCGATATTCACAGAGACTTACACCGCCGTTGATGGCTTGGGGGCAAAGGAATGGGGTAAGGAGAAGCACAAGGTTAATGTAATTCAGGCTGGGGTCCCACATCACTTCCATAGCGATATTCACAGAGACGTACACCGCCATTGATGGCTTGGGGGCAAAGGAATGGGGTAAGGAGAAGCACAAGGTTAATGTAATTCAGGCTGGGGTCCCACATCACTTCCATAGTGATATTCGGAGAGACTTACAAGCCATCAATGGCTTGGGGGCAAAGGAATGGGGTAAGGAGAAGCACAAGGTTAATGTAATTCAGGCTGGGGTCCCATATCACTTCCATGGCGATATTCAGAGAGACTTACAAGCCATCGATGGCTTGGGGGCAAAGGAATGGGGTAAGGAGAAGCACAAGGTTAATGTAATTCAGGCTGGGGTCCCACATCACTTCCATATCGACATTCACAGAGACTTACACCGCCATCGATGGCTTGGGGGCAAAGGAATGGGGTAAGGAGCAGCACAAGGTTAATGTAATTCAGGCTGGGGTCCCACATCACTTCCATAGCGATATTCACAGAGACTTACACCGCCATCGATGGCTTGGGGGCAAAGGAATGGGGTAAGGAGAAGTACAAGGTTAATGTAATTCAGGCTGGGGTCCCATATCACTTCCATAGCGATATTCACCGAGACTCACACCGCCATCGGTGGCTTGGGGGCAAAGGAATGGGGTAAGGAGAAGCACAAGGTTAATGTAATTCAGGCTGGGGTCCCACATCACTTCCATAGCGATATTCACAGAGACTTACACCGCCATCGATGGCTTAGGGGCAAAGGAATGGGGTAAGGAGCAGCACAAGCTTAATGTAATTCAGGCTGGGGTCCCACATGACTTCCATAGCGATATTCACAGAGACTCACACCGCCATCGATGGCTTGGGGGCAAAGGAATGGGGTAAGGAGCAGCACAAGCTTAATGTAATTCAGGCTGGGGTCCCACATGACTTCCATAGCGATATTCACCAAGACTCACACCGCCATCGATGGCTTGGGGGCAAAGGAATGGGGTAAGGAGCAGCAAAAGGTTAATGTAATTCAGACTGGGGTCCCGCATCACTTCCATAGCGATATATACCAAGACTCACACCGCCATCGATGGCTTGGGGGCAAAGGAATGGGGTAAGGAGCAGCACAAAGTTAATGTAATTCAGGCTGGGGTCCCGCATCACTTCCATAGCGATATTCACAGAGACTTACACCACCATTGATGGCTTGGGGGCAAAGGAATGGGGCAAGGAGCAGCACAAGGTTAATGTAATTCAGGCTGGGGTCCCATATCACTTCCATAGCGATATTCACAGAGACTTACACCACCATTGATGGCTTGGGGGCAAAGGAATGGGGTAAGGAGAAGCACAAGGTTAATGTAATTCAGGCTGGGGTCCCACATCACTTCCATAGCGATATTCACAGAGACTTACACCGCCGTTGATGGCTTGGGGGCAAAGGAATGGGGTAAGGAGAAGCACAAGGTTAATGTAATTCAGGCTGGGGTCCCACATCACTTCCATAGCGATATTCACAGAGACGTACACCGCCATTGATGGCTTGGGGGCAAAGGAATGGGGTAAGGAGAAGCACAAGGTTAATGTAATTCAGGCTGGGGTCCCACATCACTTCCATAGCGATATTCACAGAGACTCACACCGCCATCGATGGCTTAGGGGCAAAGGAATGGGGTAAGGAGCAGAACAAGCTTAATGTAATTCAGGCTGGGGTCAAACATCACTTCCATAGCGATATTCACAGAGACTCACACCGCCATCAATGGCTTGGGGGCAAAGGAATGGGGTAAGGAGAAGCACATGGTTAATGTAATTCAGGCTGGGGTCCCATATCACTTCCATAGCGATATTCACCAAGACTCACACCGCCATCGATGGCTTAGGGGCAAAGGAATGGGGTAAGGAGCAGCACAAGCTTAATGTAATTCAGGCTGGGGTCCCACATCACTTCCATAGCGATATTCACAGAGACTTACACCGCCATCGATGGCTTGGGGCAAAGGAATGGGGCAAGGAGCAGCACAAGGTTAATGTAATTCAGGCTGGGGTCCCACATCACTTCCATAGCGATATTCACAGAGACGTACACCGCCATTGATGGCTTGGGGGCAAAGGAATGGGGTAAGGAGAAGCACAAGGTTAATGTAATTCAGGCTGGGGTCCCACATCACTTCCATAGTGATATTCGGAGAGACTTACAAGCCATCAATGGCTTGGGGGCAAAGGAATGGGGTAAGGAGAAGCACAAGGTTAATGTAATTCAGGCTGGGGTCCCATATCACTTCCATGGCGATATTCAGAGAGACTTACAAGCCATCGATGGCTTGGGGGCAAAGGAATGGGGTAAGGAGAAGCACAAGGTTAATGTAATTTAGGCTGGGGTCCCACATCACTTCCATATCGACATTCACAGAGACTTACACCGCCATCGATGGCTTGGGGGCAAAGGAATGGGGTAAGGAGCAGCACAAGGTTAATGTAATTCAGGCTGGGGTCCCACATCACTTCCATAGCGATATTCACAGAGACTTACACTGCCATCGATGGCTTGGGGGCAAAGGAATGGGGTAAGGAGAAGCACAAGGTTAATGTAATTCAGGCTGGGGTCCCATATCACTTCCATAGCGATATTCACCGAGACTCACACTGCCATCGGTGGCTTGGGGGCAAAGGAATGGGGTAAGGAGAAGCACAAGGTTAATGTAATTCAGGCTGGGGTCCCACATCACTTCCATAGCGATATTCACAGAGACTTACACCGCCATCGATGGCTTAGGGGCAAAGGAATGGGGTAAGGAGCAGCACAAGCTTAATGTAATTCAGGCTGGGGTCCCACATGACTTCCATAGCGATATTCACAGAGACTCACACCGCCATCGATGGCTTGGGGGCAAAGGAATGGGGTAAGGAGAAGCACAAGGTTAATGTAATTCAGGCTGGGGTCCCATATCACTTCCATAGCGATATTCACCAAGACTCACACCGCCATCGATGGCTTGGGGGCAAAGGAATGGGGTAAGGAGCAGCAAAAGGTTAATGTAATTCAGGCTGGGGTCCCGCATCACTTCCATAGCGATATATACCAAGACTCACACCGCCATCGATGGCTTGGGGGCAAAGGAAAGGGGTAAGGAGCAGCACAAAGTTAATGTAATTCAGGCTGGGGTCCCGCATCACTTCCATAGCGATATTCACAGAGACTTACACCGCCATCGATGGCTTGGTGGCAAAGGAATGGGGTAAGGAGAAGCACAAGGTTACTGTAATTCAGGCTGGGGTCCCACATCACTTCCATAGCGATATTCACAGAGACTTACACCGCCATCGATGGCTTGGGGGCAAAGGAATGGGGTAAGGAGCAGCACAAGTTTAATGTAATTCAGGCTGGGGTCCCACATCACTTCCATAGCGATATTCACAGAGACTTACACCGCCATCGATGGCTTGGGGGCAAAGGAATGGGGTAAGGAGAAGCACAAGGTTAATGTAATTCAGGCTGGGGTCCCATATCACTTCCATAGCGATATTCACAGAGACTCACACCGCCATTGATGGCTTGGGGGCAAAGGAATGGGGTAAGGAGAAGCACAAGGTTACTGTAATTCAGGCTGGTGTTCCACATCACTTCCATAGTGATATTCAGAGAGACCTACACCGCCATCGATGGCTTGGGGGCAAAGGAATGGGGTAAGGAGCAGCACAAGTTTAATGTAATTCAGGCTGGGGTCCCACATCACTTCCATAGCGATATTCACAGAGACTTACACCGCCATCGATGGCTTGGTGGCAAAGGAATGGGGTAAGGAGAAGCACAAGGTTACTGTAATTCAGGCTGGTGTTCCACATCACTTCCATAGTGATATTCAGAGAGACTTACACCGCCATCGATGGCTTGGGGGCAAAGGAATGGGGTAAGGAGCAGCACAAGTTTAATGTAATTCAGGCTGGGGTCCCACATCACTTCCATAGCGATATTCACAGAGACTTACACCGCCATCGATGGCTTGGGGCAAAGGAATGGGGCAAGGAGCAGCACAAGGTTAATGTAATTCAGGCTGGGGTCCCATATCACTTCCATAGCGATATTCACAGAGACTTACACCACCATTGATGGCTTGGGGGCAAAGGAATGGGGTAAGGAGAAGCACAAGGTTAATGTAATTCAGGCTGGGGTCCCACATCACTTCCATAGCGATATTCACAGAGACTTACACCGCCGTTGATGGCTTGGGGGCAAAGGAATGGGGTAAGGAGAAGCACAAGGTTAATGTAATTCAGGCTGGGGTCCCACATCACTTCCATAGCGATATTCACAGAGACGTACACCGCCATTGATGGCTTGGGGGCAAAGGAATGGGGTAAGGAGAAGCACAAGGTTAATGTAATTCAGGCTGGGGTCCCACATCACTTCCATAGCGATATTCACAGAGACTCACACCGCCATCGATGGCTTAGGGGCAAAGGAATGGGGTAAGGAGCAGAACAAGCTTAATGTAATTCAGGCTGGGGTCCAACATCACTTCCATAGCGATATTCACAGAGACTCACACCGCCATCGATGGCTTGGGGCAAAGGAATGGGGTAAGGAGCAGCACAAGCTTAATGTAATTCAGGCTGGGGTCCAACATCACTTCCATAGCGATATTCAGGGAGACTTACACTGCCATCGATGGCTTGGTGGCAAAGGAATGGGGTAAGGAGAAGCACAAGGTTACTGTAATTCAGGCTGGGGTCCCACATCACTTCCATAGCGATATTCACAGAGACTTACACCGCCATCGATGGCTTGGGGGCAAAGGAATGGGGTAAGGAGCAGCACAAGTTTAATGTAATTCAGGCTGGGGTCCCACATCACTTCCATAGCGATATTCACAGAGACTTACACCGCCATCGATGGCTTGGGGGCAAAGGAATGGGGTAAGGAGAAGCACAAGGTTAATGTAATTCAGGCTGGGGTCCCATATCACTTCCATAGCGATATTCACAGAGACTCACACCGCCATTGATGGCTTGGGGGCAAAGGAATGGGGTAAGGAGAAGCACAAGGTTACTGTAATTCAGGCTGGTGTTCCACATCACTTCCATAGTGATATTCAGAGAGACCTACACCGCCATCGATGGCTTGGGGGCAAAGGAATGGGGTAAGGAGCAGCACAAGTTTAATGTAATTCAGGCTGGGGTCCCACATCACTTCCATAGCGATATTCACAGAGACTTACACCGCCATCGATGGCTTGGTGGCAAAGGAATGGGGTAAGGAGAAGCACAAGGTTACTGTAATTCAGGCTGGTGTTCCACATCACTTCCATAGTGATATTCAGAGAGACTTACACCGCCATCGATGGCTTGGGGGCAAAGGAATGGGGTAAGGAGCAGCACAAGTTTAATGTAATTCAGGCTGGGGTCCCACATCACTTCCATAGCGATATTCACAGAGACTTACACCGCCATCGATGGCTTGGGGCAAAGGAATGGGGCAAGGAGCAGCACAAGGTTAATGTAATTCAGGCTGGGGTCCCATATCACTTCCATAGCGATATTCACAGAGACTTACACCACCATTGATGGCTTGGGGGCAAAGGAATGGGGTAAGGAGAAGCACAAGGTTAATGTAATTCAGGCTGGGGTCCCACATCACTTCCATAGCGATATTCACAGAGACTTACACCGCCGTTGATGGCTTGGGGGCAAAGGAATGGGGTAAGGAGAAGCACAAGGTTAATGTAATTCAGGCTGGGGTCCCACATCACTTCCATAGCGATATTCACAGAGACGTACACCGCCATTGATGGCTTGGGGGCAAAGGAATGGGGTAAGGAGAAGCACAAGGTTAATGTAATTCAGGCTGGGGTCCCACATCACTTCCATAGCGATATTCACAGAGACTCACACCGCCATCGATGGCTTAGGGGCAAAGGAATGGGGTAAGGAGCAGAACAAGCTTAATGTAATTCAGGCTGGGGTCCAACATCACTTCCATAGCGATATTCACAGAGACTCACACCACCATCGATGGCTTGGGGGCAAAGGAATGGGGTAAGGAGAAGCACAAGGTTAATGTAATTCAGGCTGGGGTCCCATATCACTTCCATAGCGATATTCACCACGACTCACACCGCCATCGATGGCTTAGGGGCAAAGGAATGGGGTAAGGAGCAGCACAAGCTTAATGTAATTCAGGCTGGGGTCCAACATCACTTCCATAGCGATATTCACAGAGACTCACACCGCCATCGATGGCTTGGGGCAAAGGAATGGGGTAAGGAGCAGCACAAGCTTAATGTAATTCAGGCTGGGGTCCAACATCACTTCCATAGCGATATTCAGGGAGACTTACACTGCCATCGATGGCTTGGTGGCAAAGGAATGGGGTAAGGAGAAGCACAAGGTTACTGTAATTCAGGCTGGGGTCCCACATCACTTCCATAGCGATATTCACAGAGACTTACACCGCCATCGATGGCTTGGGGGCAAAGGAATGGGGTAAGGAGCAGCACAAGTTTAATGTAATTCAGGCTGGGGTCCCACATCACTTCCATAGCGATATTCACAGAGACTTACACCGCCATCGATGGCTTGGGGGCAAAGGAATGGGGTAAGGAGAAGCACAAGGTTAATGTAATTCAGGCTGGGGTCCCATATCACTTCCATAGCGATATTCACCGAGACTCACACCGCCATCGATGGCTTGGGGGCAAAGGAATGGGGTAAGGAGCAGCACAAGGTTAATGTAATTCAGGCTGGGGTCCCGCATCACTTCCATAGCGATATTCACCGAGACTCACACCGCCATCGATGGCTTGGGGGCAAAGGAATGGGGTAAGGAGAAGCACAAGGTTACTGTAATTCAGGCTGGTGTTCCACATCACTTCCATAGCGATCTTCAGGGAGACTTACACTGCCATCGATGGCTTGGTGGCAAAGGAATGGGGTAAGGAGAAGCACAAGGTTACTGTAATTCAGGCTGGGGTCCCACATCACTTCCATAGCGATATTCACAGAGACTTACACCGCCATCGATGGCTTGGGGGCAAAGGAATGGGGTAAGGAGCAGCACAAGTTTCATGTAATTCAGGCTGGGTCCCACATCACTTCCATAGCGATATTCACAGAGACTTACACCGCCATCGATGGCTTGGGGCAAAGGAATGGGGCAAGGAGCAGCACAAGGTTAATGTAATTCAGGCTGGGGTCCCATATCACTTCCATAGCGATATTCACAGAGACTTACACCGCCGTTGATGGCTTGGGGGCAAAGGAATGGGGTAAGGAGAAGCACAAGGTTAATGTAATTCAGGCTGGGGTCCCACATCACTTCCATAGCGATATTCACAGAGACTTACACCGCCGTTGATGGCTTGGGGGCAAAGGAATGGGGTAAGGAGAAGCACAAGGTTAATGTAATTCAGGCTGGGGTCCCACATCACTTCCATAGCGATATTCGGAGAGACTTACAAGCCATTGATGGCTTGGGGGCAAAGGAATGGGGTAAGGAGAAGCACAAGGTTAATGTAATTCAGGCTGGGGTCCCACATCACTTCCATAGCGATATTCAGAGAGACTTACAAGCCATCAATGGCTTGGGGGCAAAGGGATGGGGTAAGGAGAAGCACAAGGTTAATGTAATTCAGGCTGGGGTCCCACATCCCTTCCATAGCGATATTCACAGACACTTACACCACCATTGATGGCTTGGGGGCAAAGGAATGGGGTAAGGAGAAGTACAAGGTTAATGTAATTCAGGCTGGGGTCCCATATCACTTCTATAGCGATATTCACAGAGACTTACACCACCATTGATGGCTTGGGGGCAAAGGAATGGGGTAAAGAGAAGTACAAGGTTAATGTAATTCAGGCTGGGGTCCCATATCACTTCCATAGCGATATTCAGAGAGACTTACACCGCCATTGATGGCTTGGGGGCAAAGGAATGGGGTAAGGAGAAGCACCACCACAGCTGCTGCAGACCCCATCCCCATCACATGCGGGGTCCCACAAGGTTCATGTGTATCCCCCACTTTGTACAACATATTTACAAAGCCTCTATTCGACCAACTGGACCATCTGGGTGTCACCTACACAAACTACGCAGATGACACCCAGATACTCCTCACTATCTCTGGTAATTACCAAGAAGACTCTGCCCGGATCAACAAAATATTCTCCATCATTCAGGCATGGATGGCCTCCCATGGTCTCTGCCTGAATGATGAGAAGACAGAGCTCCTAATCGTCGGCTCCCCCAACACTCTAACCAAACTTGACCCTAGCTATAACAACATCACCATCGATGGTCATTCCATTCCCATAGCCAAAAGCGTAAAGACCCTTGGCTTCTATCTAGATGCCAACACTAACCTTAGCAAACATACCAATATGACAGCCTCAGCTGCTGCCTATACCGGCAAGCTCATTAGGGCCAGCAGACCCTTCCTATCACCCAACAGCTGCCTCACCCTTGCCAGTGCCCTAATACAATCCAAACTGGATTACTGCAACAGCCTGTTCCTTGGCGCTAATCAATCCGTACTCAATAAATTGCAGGTAATTCAAAATAACGCCTTGCGCGCAGCCCTCAACATTCCAAGACAAGAGCAGATCTCTGCCACTAGGAAAGCCTGCAAATGGCTCTCCATACGCCAAAAAATTGATCTAAAAATCATCTGCCTCACGTACAAAGCCCTCAACCACCTAGCACCACCCTATCTAGCTAATAAACTCACCCTGAAACCTGCCACCAGACTCACCAGATCCTCCAACACTCTTTGTCTACTAGTACCCAGGTTCCACCTAAAAAGAGCTGGAGGGGCAAGCTTTACAGTGCTTGCTCCCCAACTCTGGAACTCCCTACCGCTCAACATCAAAACCCTCGAATCCTTCCAGATCTTTAGGAAGCAGGTCATTAGCTGGCTGCTAAACAAAGAACAACACCACTAACTCTAGACCTGCGCGATTACTAGCTTAGACACTGTACTTATTCTGAAAATTGTATATTGTACGCACTACACATGCTCTAATTATTGACCTCTGTATATATATGTATATATTATAAACCTGTACGAAGTATGCAACACTAAGATACTTCTCAACTATGTAACCAAATTCTTAAGCGCCCTTCTACCTCTGGGTTTGGAGCGCCATACAAATAAAATAAACAAACAAACAAACAAACAAGATTAATGTAATTCAGGCTGGGGTCCCGAATCACTTCTATATCGATATTCAGAGAGACTTACAAGCCATCGATGGCTTGGGGGCAGCGGAATGGGGTAAGGAGAAGCACAAGGTTAATGTAATTCAGGCTGGGGTCCCACATCACTTCCATAGCGATATTCACAGAGACTTACACCGCCATTGATGGCTTGGGGGCAAGGAATGGGGTAAGAAGAAGCACAAGGTTAATGTAATTCAGGCTGTGGTCCCACATCACTTCCATAGCGATATTCACCAAGACTTACAAACCCAAGCGAGAAGGTGCAGATCCCCAGGGTGAGGACACAGGTCTGGGTCAATTAAGAAAAGGGGCGGGAAGGGAGATGAATGGTTTGTCAGACGTGAAGACAAAACCTGGGGCAGTCTTGGGTAACAAGGAGAGCAGAAGGGTTAAATATACAATGAGGAGAACGCTATGAAATCAAATCTAAACTACCCGGTACCCCAATCTTGGAGGTACCTCAAGGTAGACCTCCTACCCCTGATGTGGTAGTGCAGGCCCTTCCCCTGTTGTTGTAGTGCAGGCCGAGGGTAGAGCTCCTTCCCTGATGTGGTAATGCAGCTGAGGGTAGAGCTCCTTCCCGTGATAGGGTAGTGCAGGCTAAGGGCAGAGCGCCTTCCCCTGATGTGGTACTGTAGGCCCTCTTTCCCCTGATGTGGTAGTGCAGGCCAAGGGTAGACCTCCTTCCCCTGATGTGGTAGTGCAGGCCAAGGTTATACCACCTTTCCCTGATGTGGTAGTGCAGGCCCTTCCTGTAATGTGGTAGTGCAGGCTGAGGGCAGAGCTCCTTCCCCTGATGTGGTAGTGCAGGCTGAGGGCAGAGCTCCTTCCCCTGATGTGGTAGTGAAGGCCCTCTTGCCCCTGATATGGTAGTGCAAGCCTAGGGCAGAGCTCCTTCCCCTGATGTTGTAGTGCAGGCCAAGGATAGACCTCCTTCCCCTGATGTGGTAGTGCAGGCCGAGGGTATACCACCTTTCCCTGATGTGGTAGTGCAGGCCCTTCCCGTGATGTGGTAGTGCAGGCTGAGGGCAGAGCTCCTTCCCCTCATGTGGTAGTGCAGGCTGAGGGCAGAGTTCCTTCCCCTGATGTGGTAGTGTAGGCCCTCTTTCCCCATATGTGGTAGTGCAGGCCAAGGGCAGAGCTCCTTCCCCTGATTTGGTACTGCCAGACGAGGGTATACCTCCTCCCCCTGATGTGGTAGTGCAGGCCCTTCCCCTGATGTGGTAGTGCAGGCCGAGGGCAGAGCTCCTTCCCCTGATGTGGTAGTGCAGACCAAGGGCAGAGCTCCTTCCCGTGATAGGGTAGTGCAGGCTGAGGGCAGAGCTCCTTCCCCTGATGTGGTAGTGTAGGCCCTCTTTCCCCTGATGTGGTAGTGTAGGCCGAGGGCAGAGCTCCTTCCCCTGATGTGGAAGTGCAGGCCAGGGGTAGACCTCATTCCCCTGATGTGGTAGTGCAGGCCGAGGGTATACCGCCTTCCCCTGATGTGGTAGTGCAGGCCCTTCCCATGATGTGGTAGTGCAGGCCGAGGGCAGAGCCCCTTCCCCTGATGTGGTAGTGCAGGCCCTTCCCGTGATAGGGTAGTGCAGGCTGAGGGCAGAGCTCCTTCCCCTGATGTGGTCGTGTAGGCCCTCTTTCCCCTGATGTGGTAATGCAGGCCGAGGGCAGAGCTCCTTCCCCTGATGTGGTAGTGCAGGTCAAGGGTAGACCTCATTCCCCTGATGTGGTAGTGCAGGCCGAGGGTATACCGCCTTCCCCTGATGTGGTAGTGCAGGCCCTTCCCTTGATGTGGTAGTGCAAACTGAGGTGAGACATCCATCCCATGATGTGGTAGTGCAGGCCGCTAGCAGAGCTCCTTCCCCTGCTGTGGTAGTGCAGGCCCTTCCCGTGATAGGGTAGTGCAGGCTGAGGGCAGAGCTCCTTCCCCTGATGTGGTAGTGTAGGCCCTCCTTCCCCTGATGTGGTAGTGCAGGCCGAGGGCAGGGCTCCTTCCCTTGATGTGGTAGTGCAGGCTGAGGGTAGACCTCTTTCCCCTGATGTGGTAGTGCAGGCTGAGGGTATACTGCCTTCCCCTGATGTGGTAGTGCAGGCCCTTCCCCTGATGTGGTAGTGCAGGCTGAGGGCAGAGCTCCTTCCCCTGATGTGGTAGTGCAGGCCGAGGGTATACCTCCTTCCCCTGATGTGGTAGTGCAGGCCCTTCCCCTGATGTGGTAGTGCAGGCTCTTCCCCTGATGTGGTAGTGCAGGCTGAGGGCAGAGCTCCTTCCCCTGATGTGGTAGTGCAGGCCGAGGGTATACCTCCTTCCCCTGATGTTGTAGTGCAGGCCAAGGATAGACCTCCTTCCCCTGATGTGGTAGTGCAGGCCGAGGGTATACCACCTTTCCCTGATGTGGTAGTGCAGGCCCTTCCTGTGATGTGGTAGTGCAGGCTGAGGGCAGAGCTCCTTCCCCTCATGTGGTAGTGCAGGCTGAGGGCAGAGCTCCTTCCCCTGATGTGGTAGTGTAGGCCCTCTTTCCCCATATGTGGTAGTGCAGGCCAAGGGCAGAGCTCTTTCCCCTGATTTGGTACTGCCAGCTGAGGGTATACCTCCTCCCCCTGATGTGGTAGTGCAGGCCCTTCCCCTGATGTGGTAGTGCAGGCCGAGGGCAGAGCTCCTTCCCCTGATGTGGTAGTGTAGGCCCTCTTTCCCCTGATGTGGTAGTGCAGACCAAGGGCAGAGCTCCTTCCCGTGATAGGGTAGTGCAGGCTGAGGGCAGAGCTCCTTCCCCTGATGTGGTAGTGTAGGCCCTCTTTCCCCTGATGTGGTAGTGTAGGCCGAGGGCATAGCTCCTTCCCCTGATGTGGAAGTGCAGGCCAGGGGTAGACCTCATTCCCCTGATGTGGTAGTGCAGGCCGAGGGTATACCGCCTTCCCCTGATGTGGTAGTGCAGGCCCTTCCCATGATGTGGTAGTGCAGGCCGAGGGCAGAGCCCCTTCCCCTGATGTGGTAGTGCAGGCCCTTCCCATGATAGGGTAGTGCAGGCTGAGGGCAGAGCTCCTTCCCCTGATGTGGTCGTGTAGGCCCTCTTTCCCCTGATGTGGTAATGCAGGCCGAGGGCAGAGCTCCTTCCCCTGATGTGGTAGTGCAGGTCAAGGGTAGACCTCATTCCCCTGATGTGGTAGTGCAGGCCGAGGGTATACCGCCTTCCCCTGATGTGGTAGTGCAGGCCCTTCCCTTGATGTGGTAGTGCAAGCCGAGGTGAGATATCCATCCCATGATGTGGTAGTGCAGGCCGAGGGCAGAGCTCCTTCCCCTGCTGTGGTAGTGCAGGCCCTTCCCGTGATAGGGTAGTGCAGGCTGAGGGCAGAGCTCCTTCCCCTGATGTGGTAGTGTAGGCCCTCCTTCCCCTGATGTGGTAGTGCAGGCCGAGGGCAGGGCTCCTTCCCTTGATGTGGTAGTGCAGGCTGAGGGTAGACCTCTTTCCCCTGATGTGGTAGTGCAGGCCAAGGGTATACTGCCTTCCCCTGATGTGGTAGTGCAGGCCCTTCACTTGATGTGGTAGTGCAAACTGAGGTGAGACATCCATCCCATGATGTGGTAGTGCAGGCCGCTAGCAGAGCTCCTTCCCCTGCTGTGGTAGTGCAGGCCCTTCCCATGATAGGGTAGTGCAGGCTGAGGGCAGAGCTCCTTCCCCTGATGTGGTAGTGTAGGCCCTCCTTCCCCTGATGTGGTAGTGCAGGCCGAGGGCAGGGCTCCTTCCCTTGATGTGGTAGTGCAGGCTGAGGGTAGACCTCTTTCCCCTGATGTGGTAGTGCAGGCTGAGGGTATACTGCCTTCCCCTGATGTGGTAGTGCAGGCCCTTCCCCTGATGTGGTAGTGCAGGCTGAGGGCAGAGCTCCTTCCCCTGATGTGGTAGTGCAGGCCGAGGGTATACCTCCTTCCCCTGATGTGGTAGTGCAGGCCCTTCCCCTGATGTGGTAGTGCAGGCTGAGGGCAGAGCTCCTTCCCCTGATGTGGTAGTGCAGGCCGAGGGCAGAGCTCCTTTCCCTGATGTGGTAGTGCAGGCCCTTCCCCTGATGTGGTAGTGCAGGCCGAGGGTATACCTCCTTCCCCTGATGTGGTAGTGCAGGCCCTTCCCCTGATGTGGTAGTGCAGGCTGAGGGCAGAGCTCCTTCCCCTGATGTGGTAGTGCAGGCTGAGGGCAGAGCTCCTTCCCCTGATGTGGTAGTGCAGGCCCTTCCCCTGATGTGGTAGTGCAGGCCGAGGGTATACCTCCTTCCCCTGATGTGGTAGTGCAGGCCCTTCCCCTGATGTGGTAGTGCAAGCCGAGGTGAGACATCCTTCCCCTGACGTGGTACTAGTACATCCCGAGGGCAGGCTATATAATCCAGGGTTGCTGGGTGATAAAAGTAGAGAATCAAAGAGCAATAGTGAAGGACTGGGAATGAAACGAGGCCCATTGAAGGTTCTAGAAAGGCAGAAGGGACGTCCTCTCCACTCAGGCTCTGGGCTCAGGGATTTCTTCTCTCAGGAACTGAAATGTGTATGAGAAACTAAAGTGCACCTGCAGTTCACAGGGATGTGAAGATTGAGGAACTGCTGCCAGGCACTATGTGACAGTAGATGACAGGCCCCAGAAGGGCTGCTCGGAATGTTGCTCTTTGCAAGTCACTCTGAAGCCGCCCGACCTGTTCTGGGAGGGTTTTTTTGGTCTTCACATTTCTTGAACTGGGTTCGCTTCAAGTCTTCGATTCACGGTTATTCGATGAATGTTGTTTTTTTAAAATAGGCCCACACATCAATGCAGTTTATAATGACATGCAAAGCCTTTGAATTATTATCTAGAAACAGTTTTTAAGGAACACCAAGACTAGAATGCACGGCGGTTCTGACGGAGGCAAATCTGTCATCATTCGAATGTGTCACCCGTTTTCATGCAAACTATATCTTTGGAGCTTCCAGGTCCTCTTCTTCCTCTTCTTCCAAAGCCATCACAGCCATCACGTCCTCCTCAGCTTGATCCTACCATTCTTCCATCATGTTAAGGGTTTGTGACCTACAGCACCTAGCTAGCTGTCCCATTCCCTTGCACCCTGTGCACTTAACTTCCCTTGCTGGACATGACGTATTGCTGCAAGATGTCCCACTGCATCACATCGGTAACAACGTCTCTGGGGAGGTGTTTTCTATTGTTTAGGCATCTTGGCAATGGCTTTTGGTTTTACTAGAGACTTATTGTTAGTGATTGATGCAAAACGTTTTCACTGGAAGTCTCTGTCACCTAGTTTTGATGGGTTTTCTTCTCGAGGGTTCTCACACATTTAGTCGTGTGTTCTACTTCTTTATCTACTCTGAGGACTTCATCTAAAGGGGGGAGACTCTTCTCCCATATTTTTTCTCTTATTTTGCTATCCCAACACTCTAACATGAACTGATCCCTTAGGCGTTCATCCGACTGCTGGCCAAAGTTGCACGTTCTGGCTAAACCCCTAAGGGCTGTGATGTAGGCTTCTACAGATTCTTCCTCCTTTTGAGTTCTATTGTCTAGTATGATTATTTTTGTTTCATAATGTTTATCCAATGTTATCATGTATTTCTCATATTCATTGAGACCATTGACTTCTTCATCAGGTAAGTCAGGTATTTCTCTTGCCCCGGCGTTCTGAGTCTGGATTTTATTTATTTCTGCAGTGAGGTTTGCCCCACTTACTGCTGTGACATAGTGTTCAAAGGATTTCTTCCACCGTTACAGACTCTGGGCGGTCACACAAATGTCATGCCAGCTGCGTCCTCAGATGCATCCTACTCCTACTTTGTGTTCCGACATGGAAGTTAGGCCCATTTCTTTCAGATCGTCTTTAATCGATCTGGTCTCCTACGTCATCCTATCAATTCAGGACCTTAAATGAAGGCTTCTTCTAGCGCTCTTTAAAACCTAGGAACTGGGCGTATACTCTTATCTCGGCCACTCCCGGTATCTCTATATTGCTCAGCCACCCTCTAGTCAATGTATTCCCCTTATATATACATTTTACATTAGACTCTTACTCTGATGTTATTTTTATCCTGCCTCCGTCCGTTACCTTCCCTTTACTTGTTTTTAAGGCATGAAACTTTTTGCCAAAGCGTGCAGTCTTTTTCACTCACCGTTCAACTGTTTTTCCTCTCTGGATGCTCGGGATCACCACCTTCATTACCGCCTTTCCGTGCCGCTCGTTCGATCAGCTGCTCGTAGAAGTGGGAAGGGGTTCTTGGGGGGAAAGCAAAGGTCCCTTCACACCTATCCTGCAGGGTTTTCAATTGAACTAACCGCTATCTACGGGGAACTTCTCATTCTTTCAACCAGATGGCAAAGAACTTTTGATATTGCCGAGGACCCAAATTTACTTATGTCGACGGCCAATGGGTATCTTATCTAATCAAACCATCTAATCTCTGCAACCAAGTGAACTGGATGGTTCCCAGCCGTCCCACTTGACTTGCGATCCCCAAACAGCCCTTTAAGATGAGTAGCAGCTCCCTCGAGATGGATGGGAATACAGATTCATGCTCTTGCACCAAATAGCAAAGACAACTCAATAGTTTGGCAACAGGAGTCCATTTAATGACAAGTACAAAAAACAGGGAGTACAATGAACCTCAGCAACCGCTCGATCTTCCTTCTCGCTTCAACTCCAATTTAATTTCAGAATAAACACAGTATTTATAACAAAAATTTGTCATCTCTGACACGCAATCTTAAAACCTAACATGCAACGTGATTGGTTATAAGAAGGTAACTTTAACATAGGTACTATAACTGTATGTGGTAACCAGGGGAGTTGCTAGGTCTGGAAAAGATCTGGGGCTAAGCTAATGTCCAGGCTGTCAGGACTCGGGGCTACCTAGTCTTTTGACTGTAGCTCCTGAGCTTCTATCCGGGGCTACAGCCAAAAGATCCAGGGCTATAGCCCCTTCAGCCCCCCCTAGCAACGCCCCTGGTGGTAACGGGGAGAGGGAATTGGACAATCAATGTCAGGAGGGCAACTAAGCCTTCCCTTCAAAATGGCTACTATGAATGTCACTAAAAGTACAACGTCCTATTGCTTCTACTCAGTATAGGACCCTAGATTACATGGTTCACTATGATTGGGTTGGCATCAACCCCACACATACTTTTCCACTTAAGTCTAGCAGCATGCAGAACAGCCAGCCAGGTGCAGGGAGTTTGTCTGCACCCCAGCTTCCCTCCAATTATGTTGCAATCAATCATCACCTCAGTGGTCATGTGTCAATTACTGCTTTGTAGTTTGGCCTCGAGTCTGCTTCTCGGTCTGAGAAAGTTTAAGGAGTATGGGTATGGCAGGGATCCATGCGTAGGTGTGAAAGTCTCATTCCTTCCTGCCTGCCTGGTCACATGGCTAGGACACCGTGAAACCGACCTCCTCTCCATGTATTTTTGTGTATTTGATTTAATTCTGCCAGACTTCTACCATCTGTGGCTTAGCTTGACCTTTCTGAACAGGATACTCTGCTCTTTTTCTCTTTAATTGTATCCACTGTTGGCCTTTTGCAGCCTGATATGTCCTTGGCATGGTTACCTTCAGCTGGGTTTCTCTCTGTCTTAATTCTCGATTTGTTTGCTGCGGCACTCTCCTCTTGAGACCTTTAGTAACCTCCGTTCAATTCTGCTCATGTGCGTAGTGGATTTTCACTCATCTATAAAGTGGTTTTGAGGTAGATATATGTATAGTTGGCGCTTGCCGCAATCTATTTTACTACTAAGCATAAGCAAGCTTAATGATTTATTTGCTTCATGCGGTTTCTTGCATCTGTACACTATTACACAAACTAAATATCTTCATCGTGTATATGGCATAAGTTTCTTCATCTTCACATCAACTTCTTCACCTTAGGCTCAAGATGTCACTTATCATTATATCTTCTATATGTGCGTCAGTCCAATTTCTTATGACGTCGCCATTCGTCTTTCTTTATCTTCTTGGCTTCTTTGGGTATTCCATTCTGACAAACGTCATTCTGTCTTGACTGTAGATATGGTTTTCTCAATGGGTACCTTACTGTCCAGGTTTTCTTAGGTGTAGGTACTTCCATAGGTTCTGTTACTCTGATAGGCACTGGGCAGAGCCCGGCTGCGGCTCTTTGCTGGTTTATCTGTTCTTCATGCGGTCACATATTTTGGCGTGAAAGTACCTGGTACTACGAAGGGGGTGCTGGAGTGTGGATGGTGCTTGGCACTTCCTCTTCACCATTTTGCCCATTGGAACAACCACGTGTGCTCGCTTTGCATGTACATTTGAGCATTAGGCTCCACTCTTCTTAGGGATCGGGCTGTGTTTGAGTGTGTTTGATGCAGAAGGGGATTAAAGACTATCTGCACTGACTGTTTCCTTCCCATCTAGGGAGTGGACATTTTCTTGCCTTTAACTCTTTAGACCCCATTGGTCTTGTATATATCTTGTATTGATTGTCTTGTGTTGGTTTGGTAGTATTGCTGTGATTCTTTTACTGTGTGTTGAAGTTACAAAGGCCTTGTAATAAATGTGTTTATATTTTTGATATATATACACCTGTCTGGGAGTGATTTGTAAGTGTCCTTGCTCTGTGTGCTCATTGAGGTCTTTCAGTCACCCTCACCCCTCCTGAGACCTAGTCTTGAACGCATGCCATAGCTTTCTTGATTGGTCTGGCTTGTCCAGAAGGTTACCCTGTTCCAAGAAACTAGGGTGACCTCCTGAACCTCTGCCCACCAGGTCAGAGTTCGGAAATCCATCTTAACACTGTCCCTCTGATATGCCATGCCAACCCCCTCATCTGGTCCACTGGTCAGTTGTCCCTATGGTCTGCCATGCCATCCACCTCATCTGGTCTGCTGCTCAGCTGTCCCTCTGGTTTGCCATGCCATCTCCCTATCATCTGCTCCACTGGCTAGGTGTCCCTCTGGTATGCCATGCCACCCCACTCATCTGGTCCACTGGTCAGCTGTCCCTTTGGTCTGCCATGCAATCCCCCATCATCTGGTCCCTGGTTAGATGTCCTTCTGGTCTGTCATGCCATCCAAAATCATCTGGTCTGCTGGTCAGCTTTCCCTCTGGTTTGACATGCCATCTAATTCTTATCTGGTCTGCTGGTCATCTGTCCCTCTGATCTGCCATGCCACCCCCTCATCTGGTTCACTGGCAAGATGGCTATCTGGCCTGCCATGCCATCCCTCCTCAATCGGTCTGCTGGTCAGATGTCCCTCTGGTCTACCATGCCACCCCCTTCATCTGTTCCACTGGTCAGATGCCCCTCTGGCCTGCCATGCCATCCACACTCATCTGGTCCACTGGTCATCAGTCCCTCTGGTCTGCCATACCACCCCCCTCATCTGGTCCACTGGCAAGATGGCTATCTGGCCTGCCGTGCCATCCCTTCTCATATGGTCTGCTGGTCAGATGTCCCTCTGGTCTGCCATGCCACCCCTTCATCTGGTCCGCTGGGCAGCTGTCCCTCTGGTTTGTCATGCCATCCACCCTCATCTGGTCCGCTAGTCAGCAGCCCCTCTGGTCTACCATGCCATCCCCTCTCATCTGGTCTGCTCGTCAGCAGTCACTCTGATCTGTCATGCCATCCCCTCTCATCTGGTCTGCTGGTCAGCTATCCCTCTGGTCTTCCATGCCATTCCCCATCATCTGGTCCACTAATCAGCTGTCCCTCTGGTCTGCCATGCCACCCCCCATAGCTGGTCTTCTGGTCAGCTGTCCCTCTGGTTTGCCATACCACCCTTCTCTCATCTGGTCCTCTGGTCAGCTGTCCTTCTGGTCCACCATGCCATCCCCCCTCATCTGGTCCACTGGTCAGCTGTCCCTTTGGTCTGCCATGCCATCCCTCCTCATCTGGTCCACTGGTCAGCGGTCCCTCTTGTCTGCCATGCCATCCCCCTTATCTGGTCTGCTGGTCAGAAGTCTGTCTGGTCTGCCATGCCATCCCCTCGCATCTGGTCTGCTGGTCAGCTATCCCTCTGGTCTTCCATGCCATCCCCCCATCTGGTCCGCTGACCAGATATCCCTCTGCTCTTCCCTGTCATTCCCCTCATCTGGTCTGCTGGTCAGTTGCCCCTCTGGTCTTCCGTGCCATTCCCCCTCATCTGGTCCATTAATGAGCTGTCCCTCTGGTCTGCCATGCAATCCCCACATAGCTGGTCTTCTGGTCAGCTGTCCCTCTGGTTTGCCATGCCGCCCTTCCCTCATCTGGTCCTCTGGTCAGCTGTCCTTCTGGTCTGCCATGCCATCCCAGATCATCTGGTCTGCTGGTCAGCTTTCCCTCTGGTTTGACATGCCCCCCCCCTAATCTGGTCCACTGGCTATCTGGCCTGCCATGCCATCCCTTCTCATCTGGTCTGCTGGTCAGATGTCCATCTGGTCTGCCATGCCATCCACCCTCATCCGGTCCGCTGGTCATCAGTCCCTCTGGTCTGCCATGCCATCCCCCTCATTTGGTCTACTGGGCAGCAGTCCATCTGGTCTGCCATGCCATCCCCTCTCATCTGGTCTGCTGGTCAGCAGTCACTCTGATCTGTCATGCCATCCCCTCTCATCTGGTCTGCTGGTCAGCTATCCCTCTGCTCTTCCATGCCATTACCCCTCATCTGGTCTACTGGTCAGTTGTCCCTCTGGTCTTCCATGCCATTCCCCCTCATCTGGTCCACTAATCAGCTGTCCCTCTGGTCTGCCATGCCATCCCCCCATATCTGGTCTTTCAGTCAGCTGTCCCTCTGGTTTGCCATGCCACCCTTCCGTCATCTGGTCTGCTGGTCAGCTGTCCTTCTGGTCCACCATGCCATCCCCCTCATCTGGTCCACTGGTCAGCAGCCCCTCTGGTCTACCATGCCATCCCCTCTCATCTGGTCTGCTCGTCAGCAGTCACTCTGATCTGTCATGCCATCCCCTCTCATCTGGTCTGCTGGTCAGCTATCCCTCTGGTCTTCCATGCCATTCCCCATCATCTGGTCCACTAATCAGCTGTCCCTCTGGTCTGCCATGCCACCCCCCATAGCTGGTCTTCTGGTCAGCTGTCCCTCTGGTTTGCCATGCCACCCTTCTGTCATCTGGTCTGCTGGTCAGCTGTCCTTCTGGTCCACCATGCCATCCCCCTCATCTGGTCCACTGGTCAGCTGTCCTTCTGGTCCACCATGCCATCCCCTCTCATCTGGTCCACTGGTCAGCAATCACTCTGGTCTGCCATGCCATCCCCCCTCATCTGCTCTGCTGGTCATCTGTCCCTATGGTTTTCCATGACATCAAGATAAGATAAGGTTTAGAAAGGGGAAGAAAAGGGTAGTTGGCAGAAGCGGGAGCACCAACACAGTTCTCAGTGAGAATCAATCTAAAGAAGGCAGATCTAACAAATGGAGCCAGAGTCAGTGGCACAGGGCCAGGGCCCAGGAGCAAAATGTTCTTGTAGCTGCAGTCAAGTCTTTGGTTAACGATTATAAAAAGGTGGATGCAGAAAGTGAAAGACAATGTTAAGAGAGAGTGGTGGCCAACCCAACAGGTAGGTAGAGGATTTAAAACACATTTAGTGCTACCGCGAAGAAAGGGCGGCCTGGCAGAACAATGTACCTTTAAATGAAGAAGTGGCTCCTGCGGTGGCGGTTGTTCCTGGTAGTTCCTGCAGTTTGGGGGATCCAGCAGAGGAAGAGAGGCTCTAGCTGTGGAGGAAGGTTTGAGTTACTGCACTACCCAGGGATGAAACCAGCCTCGGTGCTGCCCGACGAATAAAAGGCACGCTCCTTTAAATCGTGTTCCGGGTGGACTGGTATCTGGCTATCCGGCCTCCGAGTACAGGGTACGGGAGATTCAACCAAGGCAGGTCCGGGAAGGTGATTGGCAAACTGATTGGCACCACCAGCTCAAGCGAAGAAGGCTCTTGCAGATGAAAATCTTCTCTCCTCGTGTGGAGAAAAGTGGTGAGACGCTGCAGCATGGCTTCACCGGTGGTTCAGTCATTGCAGATGTCTTTGGCTTCTCTACTCTTCGGCTTCTTAGTTCCAGTGGTGACGTCTTGATCTTCCAGTCCTCAGGACCCTGCTTTTATGCAAGAAGAACCCCATTAATACAGCCTAGCTGTCACTCACACAGTGATGTGGTCATCTTGTCGGGAGACCCTCCAGCCTATCAGGATAGAGTGCGACATGGGTTGCGAAGGCAACCCTGTCCAAGGGTCCTACTGCCCCTCCCACACAATGGACCCACCCCAGACTCAGTGGCGCCGAAAGGAGGGCTTCTCGGCAGAAGTCCGCCAAAAGGACGAACAAAGGATCCTCGACCTGGGTTAGGAGTTTAGAGAAAGACATGAGAAAGAAGTTATATTAAAGTTTAAAGTTTAATATTGAAATGCACCAGCGGTATGTTAGAGGCTGTCAGAAAAAGTGGTAGCCTCGAACAATGGGAAAATCCCATAGGGGAATATTCGCGGTCGAATATTTCTGGTAGTAACCAGTGCCACCAGCCAGAAACTTTTGAGAGAGGGACTGTACGGTACCCTCTCGAAAATTAACATAAGGGAAAAACTATTAACCCTTTCCAGTACCTCCATAGTAAGATGGGTTGTACTGGTTTAGTTCATAGGGATTGACTAGTAAAGTCAATTGGGACTTTACATGCCCTGGGAGACAGTAGTCAGTCCCAGGTTATGGAGTCTATGTTTGGGGGTCGCTACGACACCCCTGTGTCACTGCACTGAGGGTGCTGTGTAACACATGTGAATAAAGATGGTTCCTATGGAGTTGAGAAAATCCCATAGACATTAAACACAAAAATAGCCTAGAACACACATAGCAAAAATGCCTAAGAGTGGGAAAAAGAGTCTCACTCTTAGCAGGCAAAAAGAAACAACCCCTTCAAATCCAGCAAAGCTGCTGGGGGACTCTATAGGTAAGGGAAATTAGCCATAAAATGAGAATTCTCCCTAACACCTATCGCGTGTAAAACTCCCCATGGACCCTTCAGAATACACGTACACCGCTCGCGCCAGGCCTATCGCGTGTAAAACTTCACACGCACCCCACGGAATACAAGTAACCCACTCGCGCCAGGCCTATCACATGTAAAACTCACCGCGCACCCCTCGGAATACACATACCCTGCTTGCGCTAGGCCAATAGCATGTAAAACTTCACATGCACCCCTCAGAATACACGCACCCCACTCGCGCCAGGCCTATCGCGTATAAAACTTCACACGCACCCCTCGGAATACACGTACCCCGCTCGCGCCAAGCCTATCGCGTGTAAAACTTCACACGCACCCCTCAGAATACTCGTACCACACTCGCGCCAGGCCTTTCGCGTGTAAAACTCCCCGCTGACCCCTCGGAATACACGTACCCCGCTCGCACCAGGCCTATCACATGTAAAACTTCACACGAACCCCACGGAATACACGTATCCCGCTCGCACCAGGCCTATCGCGTGTAAAACTTCACACGCACCCCTCAGAATACTCATACCACGCTCGCGCCAGGCCTTTCGCCATCCGGTCACGGGTCCCCTCATCCGCAGGTAGAGGAGTGCCAGATGATGTGGACCTCCCTCCTACCTGCGGACGGGCCTGGGACGGGGCATCCCTGCTGATGCATGGTGATGCAGTCACAGTGTCAGGGACAGAGACATGCACAGGCACCTCCGCGGCGACCTGTGCTACCTCCTGACCCTGCCCCTGGACTGCACCACTTGCACCAATGGTACCACCCCCACCAGGCCCCATTTGCGGATCTGTAGCGGCCTCCTCCTCCTCTATACACACCACCAACCTGGATGGCTCCACACCGTCTTCCGCCGTAGCAAGCCCCTGTGGGGGCTCATCCGCCCCTTCCGCTGCAGCCGTAGTGGCAGACGTGGCATCAGTCCCCTCGCTCCCGGATGATGGAATTTCCTGGGAGGGCGACTGTGGCTTGCGTCACCGGCCGGTGGGGGCATCCCCGCCGCTTTCCTCCACAGCGCCGTCTCCGCCCTCTTCTTCACTCGCCGCTGTGTAAAGGGAGACATTGAACACAAGCATCAGGGTACTGTACAATAGACCCCTAGACAGAAAGCAATAGCACATGAGTGGCACTGTCAAACGTCACTTCCATCATGTCTCCCACCAACACATGGGACAGTGCAGGTAACACACATGCAGGAACCGGCATGGCACATGCAACAAAAACGTGCATCCATGTCCACTGCACCGTAGATACATCCAATGGTGGGATGAAACTCACATGCATCATGGGACATGCTGATCAC
The DNA here is from genome assembly GCF_040938575.1 of Ambystoma mexicanum. NCBI lineage: Eukaryota > Metazoa > Chordata > Amphibia > Caudata > Ambystomatidae > Ambystoma > Ambystoma mexicanum. The sequence continues at coordinate 8,186,827 of NC_090927.1, forward strand.
ATGCACACGCATCACTGGAGGGTCATGCATCTGGCCCCGTATGCCCACAGACACAGGGATACAAGTATGAGTAGGCTGTATCAGTGATTCAACACATCATCACGGACATGTGTCATGCATCCATGGTGCACACACTACTCTGACACACGGACATGTACATCATGCATGTCCATGACAGCAGCACACATCTATCACACCACAAACATGTCAAGGTACAGACACAGACATGCATACATGTGTGAATTCTGCATGCTGCTCAGCATGATGCATTGTAACACATACACCATCCATGTGGGTCACGCCTGACTAGATTCACATGCAGCACTGTCATTTCCCTACACACACACATCCATACATGACCCATGTCACACATGCAGCCGAGTCGCTAACTACCACCATGCTTCAACATCCACTGTTTCAAATGTGAATGCATGGGCACTTACTGCTCGACTCCAGACGGGCCTGCATCCTGAGGATCTGGTGGTGAAGCACTGGGCGAATGCGCTCCAGGACCCTCATCTGCTGGTTGGTAAACTGAGCCCGGTGCCCCACTGCATCCGCTGCCTCCAAGAGGCACCAGTCCTTTTTGAGGATCCTGGATTTGTAGTTCTCCCAGCGCTTCCGGATGTATTTGATGTCGCGGGGTGCCACCCCCTCCGCATTGATGGCACCCACTATGTCCTCCCAGATCCTCTCCTGTCCTTCCTTGTCAGCGCGCAATCATGTGAAGAGGGCATCATAATGCCCCAGAACTTGCTCCACCAGGATACCAACTTCCTTGTCACTGAAGCTGGTAGCCCCCTGCCTCTCTGGCTCTCTGGTCGCCAGTGGTCTCTGATGGTGTTTGCCCCGACATGGTGACCCCCGAGGCAGGTGTGGGTGGGGCAACGGGGTCCTGGGGCTGGGCTGTGGAGTGATGGAACACCAGTCAGGAGTCTTCTGTTTCAGCAGAGGTGGTCACAGTAACTGGACCCCTGCAGATGGCAGCTGTGCAGGCACCAAATGGCAGAGCACGGTGGCAGCAGGCAGGCAGGCAGCAGCAGTTGGCTTGTGGGAGGCTGCTCAGGGCTCTGGGGGACAGTGATTCGGCTTTCTGGGCAGGAGCATGGTCTTCCGTGTGTTTTTGCATGGCCAGCATGATACGGAGTGATTTGGCACGTGAAAAAACTGCACGTCAGCGTGTAATTAGAGGAAAGGCCCTTAGCGCGTAAGCGCGTATGTGAAGTAACATGTGCAGGCGTTTCCCTGCATGGACGTGCTTTTTCGTGGAAAGCGGTGCGTGTGTTTTCCAGGCGTTGGGGTTCACACGTGATTACTTCACAGCGGGTGGGTGTTGGCTACGTGTTCTTCTTCTTCAGGCAAGGCAGACGGTGAATCGCAAACGCTATTTTTCCAACTGCGGGTGTCCCTGTTTGTCGCGTACCCCTTTTCTTCAGCCCATACTAGCCTGCGTGTTGATCACGTATGTATTTTTGGGGTTCCTGTCTGCCACAGCGTACTGCATGTGTTTTTTTACACGCACGTGGGCTACAGGGGTCGCTTATCTCTTTTTCTTAATTTTATGGGATGCCTGTGCGTTGCGTGACACGTCATTTCTCCTAGGGGGCCACAGAATGGGACATTCATCGTAGCTATATATACGTGTTTGTTGTTTGCGCACACTTTTGTAATGCGCAGGGACGCTACCGCCTGCCTTCGCGTGGCTGACGTGTTTGGCCATGTGCGGGTTTCCCCTATACGATTCCATGAATACGTGTGATTCACGTGCATGTGGGCGTTCCGTGTACTTCCCAACAGTACATCCCCAGTTACGCCCTTATTTTCACGCGTTGTTCCCCATTCCGCGCATTCCACCCCGTGTTCCACCCCCTTTTTGGTGTATGTGCTAACGTTTTGTGCTTTCGCTGTGCGCGTTGCGCACGGCGTTCTGGATGTTGCAATGACGTGTGCGTCTGTATGCGCCACGCACGGATTTGGCGCTCAGCACAGGGAAAACACGCGCAGGCACTTCCATGAATCGCACGCGTGCACGTGCACTTGCTTTTTCATGCTTGTGCGACCTTGCGCCACGATTTTCGGCGCACATTTGTTCCATGAACCGGACCCTTACTCTCTACTGTTTCTTGGTAAAACTATACATTTATTTACACAATCATTTGGAAATCATTCACTAGTAGAAATCAACTTAATATTAAACACCAATACACTACAGTAACCAACTCTAAGTTGTACAGACAGTTTGATCTCCGCATGAAAAAGGAGCAAAATAGCACTTCAATGACTTTCAATGGGAATAAAAAGCAGAGGTTTGTACAAAGGGTTAGAAAATACTTCTCATAGGCAATGCAAAGGTTCAGTGTACCAGGAGGGTCAGTCCAATTCAATAGTCCACGCCAAAGTCAATACTCTAGTGTTCTTGGATAGGAAAGAACAGTTCTGGTAACAAGTGGAGAAGTAGTTTAGGTGAAAAAGGAAGATATGCTGGGTCACAAGCTGATTAGGCCTGCAAGTTGGGAAAGTTTCACGAACTTTCACCGCAAGAGTTATTATCTCTCAACCGGATGCACAGTACCTTGGTATGAAGAACAAAGATGTAGCTGTAGACATTGGTTCCTGGCAGTTCCTGCAGATCTCACTGTTCCTGAGCCTCAGTCGTGGGGACAAGAGGGAGGACGTCCGGGGACTCTTGCACTGCACAGGATCGTCGTTGGAGCAAACAAGATGGAGTCACTTCAGTTCAAGTAGCTGTTGCTTCAAAACAGAAAACTGGTGTACCTCTCCTTGATTAAACCTTAACCAGCCTTGACAATGGTATCCAGGTGTTTTATGAGCTGATTAGTCCCACCAGCACAAGGGAAGAAGCTGTCCTTGAAGGAGCTTCTCTGTCGAATGGTGATCTGGCAATTTGGAATTGCAACAGGGCTTCACCGGGCAAGCCAACAGTCCAGTGGTTGCAGCAGTCGTCCTCTTTCTCTGTATTTTCTGTCTCTTTCCTTCTCTCGTATTTTATTCTCTTTCTGCTTCCCCAAGAGGAATGTAGTGTCTGCCTCTGTCTTTTCTGTCTCCATCCTTCTCTCGCGATTGCTTCTCTTTCTGCTTCTCCAGGAGGAATGTAGTGTCTGTCTCTGTCTCTGTCTTTTCTGACTCCATCCTTCTCTGGCATCTGATTTTCTTTCTGCTTCGCCAGGAGGAATGTAGTGTCTGCCTCTGTCTCTGTCTCTTCTGTCTCTATCCTTCTCTCACATCTGCTTCTCTTTCTGCTTCCCCAGGAGGAATGTACTGTCTGCCTCTGTCTCTGTCTTTTCTGTCTCAATCCTTCTCTCGTGCCTGCTTCTCTTTCTGCTTCCCCAGGAGGAATGTAGCATCTGCCTCTGTCTCTGTCTCTTCTGTCTCTATCCTTCTCTTGCACCTGCTTCTCATTCTGCTTTCCAGGAGGAACGTAGTGTCTGCCTCTGTCCCTGTCTTTTCTATCTCTATTCTTCTCTCGCATCTGCTGCTCTTTCTGCTTCCCCAGGAGGAATGTAGTATCTGTCTCTTTCTCTGTCTTTTCTGTCTCTATCTGTATCTCGCATCTTTTTATCATTCTGCTTCCCTAGGAGGAATGTAGTGTCTGCCTATGTCTTTTCTGTCTCTATCCTTCTTCTGCGTCTGCTTCTCGTTCTTCTTCTCTAGGAGGAATGTAGTATCTGCCTGTGTCTCTGTCTTTTTGTCTCTGTCCTTCTCTCGTATCTGCTTCTCTTACTGCTTCCCTAGGAGGAATGTAGTGTCTGCTTCTGTCTCTGCCTTTTCTGTCTCTATCCTTCTCTTGCGTATGCTTCCTGTTCTTCTTCTCCAGGAGGAATGTACTAAATGCCTGTGTCTCTGTCTTTTATGTCTATATAGTTCTCTCGTGTCTTCTTCTCTTTATGCTTCCCATGTAGGAATGTAGTATCTGCCTCTGTCTCTGTCTTTTCTGTCTCTGTCCTTCTCTAGCCTCTGCTTCTCTTTCTTCTTCCCCAGGAGGAATGTAGTGTCTGCCTCTGTCTCTGCCATTTGTGTCTCTATCCTTCTCTTGTGTCTGCTTTTCGTTCTTCTTCCCCAGGAGAAATGTAGTATCTGCCTGTGTCTCTGTCTTTTTGGTCTTTCTCCTTCTCTCGTATCTGCTTCTCTTTCTGCTTCACCAGGAGGAATGTAGAGTCTGCCTCTCTCTCTGTCTTTTCTGTCTCTATCCTTCGCCCGTGTCTGCTTCTCTTTCTGCATCCTGAGGAGGAATGCGGGATCTGCCTCTGTCTCTGTCTTTTCTGTCTCAATCCTTCTCTTGCATCTGCTTCTCTTTCTGCTTCCCCAGGAGGAATGTAATATATGCCTCTTTCTCTGTCTTTTCTGTCTCTGTCCTTCTCTTGTGTCTGCTTCTCTTTCTTCATCCCTAGGAGGAATGTAGTGTCTGCCTCTGTCTCTGTCTTTTCTGGCTCTATCCTTCTCTCTCTCGAGTCTGATAATCTTTCTGCTTCCCCAGGAGGAATGTAGTGTCTGCCTCTGTCTCTGTTTTTTCTGTCTCTCTCCTTCTCATGCGGCTGCTTCTCTTTCTGCTTCCCCTGGAGGAATGGAGAGTCTGCGTCTGTCTATGTTTTCTGTCTCTCTACTTCTCTCACGTCTGCTTCTCTTTCTGCTTCCCCAGAAGGAATGTAGTGTCTGCCCTCTGTCTCTGTCTCTTCTGTCTCTATCCTTCTCTCACGTCTGCTTCTCTTTCTGCTTCCCCAGGAGGAATGTAGTATCTGCCTCTGTCTCTGTCTTTTCTATCTCTATCCTTCTCTCGCATCTGCTACTCTTTCTGCTTCCCCAGTAAGAATGTAGTATCTGTCTTTGTCTCTGTCTTTTCTGTCTCTGTCCTTCTCTCGCCTCTGCTTCTCTTTCTGCTTCCCCAGTAGGAATGTAGTATCTGCCTCTGTCTCTGTCTTTTCTGTCTCTGTCCTTCTCTAGCCTCTGCTTCTCTTTCTTCTTCCCCAGGAGGAATGTAGTATCTACCTATGTCTCTGTCTTTTCTGTCTCTATCCTTCTTTCTCGTTTGCTTCTCTTTCTGCTTACCCAGGAGGAATGTACTATCTGCCCTCTGTCATTTCTGTCTCTAGTGTTCTCTCGGATCTGCTTCTCTTTCTGCTTCACCAGGAAGAATGTAATATCTGCTTGTTGTCTCTGTCTTTTCTGTCCCTATCCTTCTCTTGCGTCTGCTTCTCTTTCTGCTTCCCCAGGAGGAATGTGCTGTAATGTCTGCCTCTGCCTTTTCTGTCTCCATCCTTCTCTCACTTCTGCTTCTCTTTCTGCTTCCCCAGGAGGAATGTTGTGTCTGTCGCTGTCGTTTCTGTCTCCATCCTTCTCTGGCATCTGCATTTCTTTCTGCTTCTTCAGGAGGAATGTAATATCTGGTCTCTGTCTCTTTTTTTGCCTTTGTACTTCTCTCCTGTCTGCTTTTCTTTCTGCTTCCACAGGAGGAATGTAGTGTCTGCCTCTGTCGCTGTCGTCTCTGTCTCGATCATTCTCTTGCGTCTGCTTTTCTTTCTGCTTCCCCAGTAGGAATGTAGTGTCTGCCTTTTTCTCTGTCTTTTCTGTCTCTATCCTTCTCCTGCGTCTACTTCTCTTTCTGTTTCCCCAGGACGAATGTAGTGTTTGCCTCTGTTTCTGTCTTTTCTGTCTCTATCCGTCTCTCACGGCTGCTTCTCTTTCTGCTTCCCCAGGAGAAATGTAGTATCTGCCTCTTTCTCTGTATTTTCTGTCTCTTTCCTTCTCTAGCATCTTATTCTCTTTCTGCTTCCCCAAGAGGAATGTAGTGTCTGCCTCTGTCTTTTCTGTCTCCATCCTTCTCTCGCGATTGCTTCTCTTTCTGCTTCTCCAGGAGGAATGTAGTGTCTGTCTCTGTCTCTGTCTTTTCTGTTCCCATCCTTCTCTGGCATCTGATTTTCTTTCTGCTTCGCCAGGAGGAATGTAGTTTCTGTGTCTGTCTCTGTCTCTTCTGTCTCTATCCTTCTCTCACATCTGCTTCTCTTTCTGCTTCCCCAGGAGGAATGTACTGTCTGCCTCTGTCTCTGTCTTTTCTGTCTCGATCCTTCTCGCGCGCCTGCTTCTCTTTCTGCTTCCCCAGGAGGAATGTAGCATCTGCCTCTGTCTCTGTCTCTTCTGTCTCTATCCTTCTCTTGCATCTTCTTCTCATTCTGCTTCCCAGGAGGAACGTAGTGTCTGCCTCTGTCCCTGTCTTTTCTATCTCTTTTCTTCTCTCGCATCTGTTGCTCTTTCTGCTTCCCCAGGAGGAAGGTAGTATCTGCCTCTTTCTCTGTCTTTTCTGTCTCTATCCTTCTCTCGCCTCTTTTTATCGTTCTGCTTCCCTAGGAGGAATGTAGTGTCTGCCTCTGCCTTTTCTGTCTCTATCCTTCTTCTGCATCTGCTTCTCGTTCTTCTTCTCCAGGAGGAATGTAGTATCTGCATGTGTCTCTGTATTTTCTGTCTCTGTCCTTCTCTCGTATCTGCTTCTCTTTCTGCTTCCCTAGGAGGAATGTAGTGTCTGCTTTTGTCTCAGCCTTTTCTTTTTCTATACTTCTCTTGCATCTGCTTCTCTTACTGCTTCCCCAGATGGAAAGTAGTGTCTAACTCTGTCTCTGTCTTTTCTGTCTCTATCCTTCCCTCGTGTCTTCTTCTCTTTCTGCTTCCCTTGTAGGAATGTAGTGTCTGCCTCTGTCTCTGCCATTTGTGTCTCTATCCTTCTCTTGTGTCTGCTTCTCGTTCTTCTTCCCCAGGAGAAATGTAGTATCTGCCTGTGTTTCTGTCTTTTTGGTCTCTCTCCTTCTCTCGTATCTGCTTCTCTTTCTGCTTCACCAGGAGGAATGTAGAGTCTGCCTCTCTCTCTGTCTTTTCTGTCTCTATCCTTCCCCCGTGTCTGCTTCTCTTTCCGCTTCCTGAGGAGGAATGCGGGATCTGCCTCTGTCTCTGTCTTTTCTGTCTCAATCCTTCTCTTGCATCTGCTTCTCTTTCTGCTTCCCCAGGAGGAATGTAGTATATGCCTCTTTCTCTGTCTTTTCTGTCTCTGTCCTTCTCTTGTGTCTGCTTTTCCTTCTGCATCCCCAGGAGGAATGTAGTGTCTCCCTCTGTCTCTGTCTTTTCTGGCTCTATCCTTCTCTCTCGAGTCTGACAATCTTTCTGCTTCTCCAGGAGGAATGTAGAGTCTGCCTCTGTCTATCTTTTCTGTCTCTCTACTTCTCTCACGTCTGCTTCTCTTTCTGCTTCCCCAGAAGGAATGTAGTGTCTGCCCTTTGTCTCTGTCTCTTCTGTCTCTATCCTTCTCTCACGTCTGCTTCTCTTTCTGCTTCCGCAGGAGGAATGTAGTATCTGCTTCTGTCCTTCTCTAGACTCTGCTTCTCTTTCTTCTTCCCCAGGAGTAATGTAGTATCTTCCCATGTCTCTGTCTTTTCTGTCTCTATCCTTCTTTCTAGTTTGCTTCTCTTTCTGCTTACCCAGGAGGAATGTACTATCTGCCCTCTGTCATTTCTGTCTCTAGCGTTCTCTCGCATCTGCTTCTCTTTCTGCTTCACCAGGAGGAATGTAATATCTGCTTGTTGTCTCTGTCTTTTCTGTCCCTATCCGTCTCTTGCGTCTGCTTCTCTTTCTACTTCTTCAGGAGGAATGTGCTGTAATGTCTGCCTCTGCCTCTGCCTTTTCTGTCTCCATCCTTCTCTCACTTCTGCTTCTCTTTCTGCTTCCCCAGGAGGAATGTTGTGTCTGTCTCTGTCGTTTCTGTCTCCATCCTTCTCTGGCATTTGCATTTCTTTCTGCTTCTTCAGGAGGAATGTAATATCTGGTCTCTGGCCCTTTTTTTGCCTCTCTACTTCTCTCCTGTCTGCATATCTTTCTGCTTCCGCTGGAGGAATGTAGTGTCTGCCTCTGTCGCTGTCATCTCTGTCTCGATCTATCTCTTGCATCTGCTTTTCTTTCTGCTTCACCAATAGGAATGTAGTGTCTGCCTTTTTCTGTGTGTTTTCTATATCTATCCTTCTCCTGCGTCTACTTCTCTTTCTGTTTCCCCAGGAGGAATGTAGTGTCTGCCCCTGTCTCTGTCTTTTCTATCTCTATCCTTCTCTTGTGTCTGCTACTAGTCCTGCTTCCTCAGGACGAATGTAGTGTCTGCCTCTGTCTCTGTCTTTTCTGTCTCTATCCATCTCTCACGGCTGCTTCTCTTTCTGCTTCCCCCGGTGAAATGTAGTATCTGCCTCTTTCTCTGTATTTTCTGTCTCTTTCCTTCTCTCTCATTTTATTCTCTTTCTGCTTCCCCAAGAGGAATGTAGTGTCTGCCTCTGTCTTTTCTGTCTCCATCCTTCTCTCGCGTTTGCTTTGGCTTTCTGCTTCTCCAGGAGGAATGTAGTGTCTGTCTCTGTCTCTGTCTTTTCTGTCTTTATCCTTCTCTCACGGCTGCTTCTCTTTCTGCTTCCCCAGGTGAAATGTAGTATCTGCCTCTTTCTCTGTATTTTCTGTCTCTTTCCTACTCTCTCATCTTATTCTCTTTCTGCTCCCCCAAGAGGAATGTAGTGTCTGCCTCTGTCTTTTCTGTCTCCTTCTTTCTGCTTCCCCAGGAGGAATGTAGTGTCTGCCTCTGTCTCTTCTGCCTCTATCCTTCTCTTGTGTCTGCTTCTCCTTCTGCATCCCCAGGAGTAATGTAGTGTCTGCCTCTGTCTCTGTCTTTTCTGGCTCTATCCTTCTCTCTCGAGTCTGACAATCTTTCTGCTTCCCCAGGAGGAATGTAGTGTGTGCCTCTGTCTCTGTATTTTTCTGTCTCTCTCCTTCTCATGCGGCTGCTTCTCTTTCTGCTTCCCCAGGAGGAATGTAGAGTCTGCCTCTGTCTATCTTTTCTGTCTCTCTACTTCTCTCACGTCTGCTTCTCTTTCTGCTTCCCCAGAAGGAACGTAGTGTCTGCCCTCTGTCTCTGTCTCTTCTGTCTCTATCCTTCTCTCACGTCTGCTTCTCTTTCTGCTTCCGCAGGAGGAATGTAGTATCTGCCTCTGTCCTTCTCTAGACTCTGCTTCTCTTTCTTCTTCCCCAGGAGGAATGTAGTATCTTCCTATGTCTCTGTCTTTTCTGTCTCTATCCTTCTTTCTAGTTTGCTTCTCTTTCTGCTTACCCAGGAGGAATGTACTATCTGCCCTCTGTCATTTCTGTCTCTAGCGTTCTCTTGCATCTGCTTCTCTTTCTGCTTCACCAGGAGGAATGTAATATCTGCTTGTTGTCTCTGTCTTTTCTGTCCCTATCCTTCTCTTGCGTCTGCTTCTCTTTCTGCTTCTCCAGGAGGAATGTGCTGTAATGTCTGCCTCTGCCTCTGCCTTTTCTGTCTCCATCCTTCTCTCACTTCTACTTCTCTTTCTGCTTCCCCAGGAGGAATGTTGTGTCTGTCTCTGTCGTTTCTGTCTCCATCCTTCTCTGGCATTTGCATTTCTTTCTGCTTCTTCAGGAGGAATGTAATATCTGGTCTCTGGCCCTTTTTTTTGCCTCTCTACTTCTCTCCTGTCTGCATATCTTTCTGCTTCCGCTGGAGGAATGTAGTGTCTGCCTCTGTCGCTGTCATCTCTGTCTCGAGCATTCTCTTGCATCTGCTTTTCTTTCTGCTTCCCCAGTAGGAATGTAGTGTCTGCCTTTTTCTCTGTCTTTTCTGTCTCTATCCTTCTCCTGCGTCTACTTCTCTTTCTGTTTCCCCAGGAGGAATGTAGTGTCTGCCCCTGTCTCTTTCTTTTCTATCTCTATCCTTCTCTTGTGTCTGCTACTATTCCTGCTTCCTCAGGACTAATGTAGTGTCTGCCTCTGTCTCTGTCTTTTCTGTCTCTATCCGTCTCTCACGGCTGCTTCTCTTTCTGCTTCCCCAGGTGAAATGTAGTATCTGCCTCTTTCTCTGTATTTTCTGTCTCTTTCCTTCTCTCTCATCTTATTCTCTTTCTGCTTCCCCAAGAGGAATGTAGTGTCTGCCTCTGTCTTTTCTGTCTCCATTCTTCTCTCGCGTTTGCTTCTCTTTCTGCTTCTCCAGGAGGAATGTAGTGTCTGTCTCTGTCGTTTCTGTCTTTATCCTTCTCTCACGGCTGCTTCTCTTTCTGCTTCCCCAGGTGAAATGTAGTATCTGCCTCTTTCTCTGTATTTTCTGTCTCTTTCCTTCTCTCTCATCTTATTCTCTTTCTGCTCCCCCAAGAGGAATGTAGTGTCTGCCTCTGTCTTTTCTGTCTCCTTCTTTCTGCTTCCCCAGGAGGAATGTAGTGTCTGCCTCTGTCGCTGTCATCTCTGTCTCGATCATTCTCTTGCATCTGCTTTTCTTTCTGCTTCCCCAGTAGGAATGTAGTGTCTGCCTTTTTCTCTGTCTTTTCTGCCTCTATCCTTCTCTTGCATCTGCTTCTCATTCTGCTTCCCAGGAGGAACGTAGTGTCTGCCTCTGTACCTGTCTTTTCTATCTCTATTCTTCTCTAGCATCTGCTGCTCTTTCTGCTTCCCCAGGAGGAATGTGGTATCTGCCTCTTTCTCTGTCTTTTCTGTCTCTACCCTTCTCTCGCATCTTTTTATCGTTCTGCTTCCCTAGGAGGAATGTAGTGTCTGCCTCTGCCTTTTCTATCTCTATCCTTCTTCTGCGTTTGCTTCTCGTTCTTCTTCTCCAGGAGGAATGTAGTATCTGCCTGTGTCTCTGTATTTTTTGTCTCTGTCCTTCTCTCGTATCTGCTTCTCTTTCTGCTTCCCTAGGAGGAATGTAGTGTCTGCTTCTGTCTCTGTTTTTCCTGTCTCTATCCGTCTCTCATGGCTGCTTCTCTTTCTGCTTCCCCAGGAGAAATGTAGTATCTGCCTCTTTCTCTGTATTTTCTGTCTCTTTCCTTCTCTCTCATCTTATTCTCTTTCTGCTTCCCCAAGAGGAATGTAGTGTCTGCCTCTGTCTTTTCTGTCTCCATCCTTCTCTCGCGTTTGCTTCTCTTTCTGCTTCTCCAGGAGGAATGTAGTGTCTGTCTCTGTCTCTGTCTTTTCTGACTCCATCCTTCTCTGGCATCTGATTTTCTTTCTGCTTCTCCAGGAGGAATGTAGTGTCTGCCTCTGTCTCTGTCTCTTCTGTCTCTATCCTTCTCTCACATCTGCTTCTCTTTCTGCTTTCCCAAGAGGAATGTAGTGTCTGCCTCTGTCTTTTCTGTCTCCATCCTTCTCTCGCATTTGCTTCTCTTTCTGCTTCTCCAGGAGGAATGTAGTGTCTGTCTCTGTCTCTGTCTTTTCTGACTCCATCCTTCTCTGGCATCTGATTTTCTTTCTGCTTCCCCAGGAGGAATGTAGTGTCTGCCTCTGTCTCTTCTGTCTCTATCCTTCTCTCACTTCTGCTTCTCTTTCTTCTTCCCTAGGAGGAATGTAGTGTCTGACTCTGTCTCTGTCTTTTCTGTCTTTATCCTTCTCTCGCGCCTGCTTCTCTTTCTGCTTCCCCAGGAGGAATGTAGCATCTGTCTCTGTCTCTGTCTCTTCTGCCTCTATCCTTCTCTTGCATCTGCTTCTCATTCTGCTTCCCAGGAGGAACGTAGTGTCTGCCTCTGTACCTGTCTTTTCTATCTCTATTCTTCTCTGGCATCTGCTGCTCTTTCTGCTTCCCCAGGAGAGATGTGGTATCTGCCTCTTTCTCTGTCTTTTCTGTCTCTATCCTTCTCTCGCATCTTTTTATCGTTCTGCTTCCCTAGGAGGAATGTAGTGTCTGCCTCTGCCTTTTCTATCTCTATGCTTCTAGTGCGTTTGCTTCTCGTTCTTCTTCTCCAGGAGGAATGTAGTATCTGCCTGTGTCTCTGTATTTTCTGTCTCTATCCTTCTCTTGCATCTGCTTCTCTTACTGCTTCCCCAGATGGAAAGTAGTGTCTAACTCTGTCTGTCTTTTCTGTCTCTATCCTTCCCTCGTGTCTTCTTCTCTTTCTGCTTCCCTTGTAGGAATGTAGTGTCTGCCTCTGTCTCTGCCATTTGTGTCTCTATCCTTCTCTTGTGTCTGCTTCTCATTCTTCTTCCCCAGGAGAAATGTAGTATCTGCCTGTGTTTCTGTCTTTTTGGTCTCTCTCCTTCTCTCGTATCTGCTTCTCTTTCTGCTTCACCAGGAGGAATGTAGAGTCTGCCTCTCTCTCTGTCTTTTCTGTCTCTGTCCTTCTCTAGCCTCTGCTTCTCTTTCTTCTTCCCCAGGAGGAATGAAGTGTCTGCCTCTGTCTCTGCCATTTGTCTCTCTATCCTTCTCTTGTGTCTGCTTTTCGTTCTTCTTCCCCAGGAGAAATGTAGTATCTGCCCGTGTCTCTGTCTTTTTGGTCTTTCTCCTTCTCTCGTATCTGCTTCTCTTTCTGCTTCACCAGGAGGAATGTAGAGTCTGCCTCTCTCTCTGTCTTTTCTGTCGCTATCCTTCGCCCGTGTCTGCTTCTCTTTCCGCTTCCTGAGGAGGAATGCGGGATCTGCCTCTGTCTCTGTCTTTTCTGTCTCAATCCTTCTCTTGCATCTGCTTTTCTTTCTGCTTCCCCAGGAGGAATGTAGCATATGCCTCTTTCTCTGTCTTTTCTGTCTCTGTCCTTCTCTTGTGTCTGCTTCTCCTCTGCATCCCCAGGAGGAATGTAGTGTCTGCCTCTGTCTCTGTCTTTTCTGGCTCTATCCTTCTCTCTCGAGTCTTATAATCTTTCGGCTTCTCTAGGAGGAATGTAGTGTGTGCCTCTGTCTCTGTATTTTTCTGTCTCTCTCCTTCTCATGCGGCTGCTTCTCTTTCTGCTTCCCCAGAAGGAATGTAGTGTCTGCCCTCTGTCTCTGTCTCTTCTGTCTCTATCCTTCTCTCACGTCTGCTTCTCTTTCTGCTTCCCCAGGAGGAATGTTGTGTCTGTCTCTGTCGTTTCTGTCTCCATCCTTCTCTGGCATCTGCATTTCTTTCAGCTTCTTCAGGAGGAATGTAATATCTGGTCTCTGGCCCTTTTTTTGCCTCTCTACTTCTCTCCTGTCTGCTTATCTTTCTGATTCCACAGGAGGAATGTAGTCTCTGCCTCTGTCACTGTCATCTCTATCTCGATCATTCTCTTGCATCTGCTTTTCTTTCTGCTTCCCCAGTAGGAATGTAGTGTCTGCCTTTTTCTCTGTCTTTTCTGTCTCTATCCTTCTCCTGTGTCTACTTCTCTTTCTGTTTCCCCAGGAGGAATGTAGTGTCTGCCCCTGTCTCTGTCTTTTTTATCTCTATCCTTCTCTTGTGTCTGCTACTCTTCCTGCTTCCTCAGGACGAATGTAGTGTCTGGCTCTGTCTCTGCCTTTTCTGTCTCTTTCCTTCTCTCTCAACTTATTCTCTTTCTGCTTCCCCAAGAGGAATGTAGTGTCTGCCTCTGCCTTTTCTGTCTCCATCCTTCTCTCGCATTTGCTTCTCTTTCTGCTTCTCCAGGAGGAATGTAGTTTCTGTCTCTGTCTTTTCTGACTCCATCCTTCTCTGGCATCTGATTTTCTTTCTGCTTCCCCAGGAGGAATGTAGTGTCTGCCTCTGTCTCTTCTATCTCTATCCTTCTCTCACATCTGCTTCTCTTTCTGCTTCCCCAAGAGGAATGTAGTGTCTGCCTCTGTCTTTTCTGTCTCCATCCTTCTCTCGCGTTTGCTTCTCTTTCTGCTTCTCCAGGAGGAATGTAGTGTCTGTCTCTGTCTCTGTCTTTTCTGACTCCATCCTTCTCTGGCATCTGATTTTCTTTCTGCTTCTCCAGGAGGAATGTAGTGTCTGCCTCTGTCTCTGTCTCTTCTGTCTCTATCCTTCTCTCACATCTGCTTCTCTTTCTGCTTTCCCAAGAGGAATGTAGTGTCTGCCTCTGTCTTTTCTGTCTCCATCCTTCTCTCGCATTTGCTTCTCTTTCTGCTTCTCCAGGAGGAATGTAGTGTCTGTCTCTGTCTCTGTCTTTTCTGACTCCATCCTTCTCTGGCATCTGATTTTCTTTCTGCTTCCCCAGGAGGAATGTAGTGTCTGCCTCTGTCTCTTCTGTCTCTATCCTTCTCTCACTTCTGCTTCTCTTTCTTCTTCCCTAGGAGGAATGTAGTGTCTGACTCTGTCTCTGTCTTTTCTGTCTTTATCCTTCTCTCGCGCCTGCTTCTCTTTCTGCTTCCCCAGGAGGAATGTAGCATCTGTCTCTGTCTCTGTCTCTTCTGCCTCTATCCTTCTCTTGCATCTGCTTCTCATTCTGCTTCCCAGGAGGAACGTAGTGTCTGCCTCTGTACCTGTCTTTTCTATCTCTATTCTTCTCTGGCATCTGCTGCTCTTTCTGCTTCCCCAGGAGAGATGTGGTATCTGCCTCTTTCTCTGTCTTTTCTGTCTCTATCCTTCTCTCGCATCTTTTTATCGTTCTGCTTCCCTAGGAGGAATGTAGTGTCTGCCTCTGCCTTTTCTATCTCTATGCTTCTAGTGCGTTTGCTTCTCGTTCTTCTTCTCCAGGAGGAATGTAGTATCTGCCTGTGTCTCTGTATTTTCTGTCTCTATCCTTCTCTTGCATCTGCTTCTCTTACTGCTTCCCCAGATGGAAAGTAGTGTCTAACTCTGTCTGTCTTTTCTGTCTCTATCCTTCCCTCGTGTCTTCTTCTCTTTCTGCTTCCCTTGTAGGAATGTAGTGTCTGCCTCTGTCTCTGCCATTTGTGTCTCTATCCTTCTCTTGTGTCTGCTTCTCGTTCTTCTTCCCCAGGAGAAATGTAGTATCTGCCTGTGTTTCTGTCTTTTTGGTCTCTCTCCTTCTCTCGTATCTGCTTCTCTTTCTGCTTCACCAGGAGGAATGTAGAGTCTGCCTCTCTCTCTGTCTTTTCTGTCTCTGTCCTTCTCTAGCCTCTGCTTCTCTTTCTTCTTCCCCAGGAGGAATGAAGTGTCTGCCTCTGTCTCTGCCATTTGTGTCTCTATCCTTCTCTTGTGTCTGCTTTTCGTTCTTCTTCCCCAGGAGAAATGTAGTATCTGCCCGTGTCTCTGTCTTTTTGGTCTTTCTCCTTCTCTCGTATCTGCTTCTCTTTCTGCTTCACCAGGAGGAATGTAGAGTCTGCCTCTCTCTCTGTCTTTTCTGTCGCTATCCTTCGCCCGTGTCTGCTTCTCTTTCCGCTTCCTGAGGAGGAATGCGGGATCTGCCTCTGTCTCTGTCTTTTCTGTCTCAATCCTTCTCTTGCATCTGCTTTTCTTTCTGCTTCCCCAGGAGGAATGTAGCATATGCCTCTTTCTCTGTCTTTTCTGTCTCTGTCCTTCTCTTGTGTCTGCTTCTCCTTCTGCATCCCCAGGAGGAATGTAGTGTCTGCCTCTGTCTCTGTCTTTTCTGGCTCTATCCTTCTCTCTCGAGTCTGATAATCTTTCGGCTTCTCTAGGAGGAATGTAGTGTGTGCCTCTGTCTCTGTATTTTTCTGTCTCTCTCCTTCTCATGCGGCTGCTTCTCTTTCTGCTTCCCCAGAAGGAATGTAGTGTCTGCCCTCTGTCTCTGTCTCTTCTGTCTCTATCCTTCTCTCACGTCTGCTTCTCTTTCTGCTTCCCCAGGAGGAATGTTGTGTCTGTCTCTGTCGTTTCTGTCTCCATCCTTCTCTGGCATCTGCATTTCTTTCAGCTTCTTCAGGAGGAATGTAATATCTGGTCTCTGGCCCTTTTTTTGCCTCTCTACTTCTCTCCTGTCTGCTTATCTTTCTGATTCCACAGGAGGAATGTAGTCTCTGCCTCTGTCACTGTCATCTCTATCTCGATCATTCTCTTGCATCTGCTTTTCTTTCTGCTTCCCCAGTAGGAATGTAGTGTCTGCCTTTTTCTCTGTCTTTTCTGTCTCTATCCTTCTCCTGTGTCTACTTCTCTTTCTGTTTCCCCAGGAGGAATGTAGTGTCTGCCCCTGTCTCTGTCTTTTTTATCTCTATCCTTCTCTTGTGTCTGCTACTCTTCCTGCTTCCTCAGGACGAATGTAGTGTCTGGCTCTGTCTCTGCCTTTTCTGTCTCTTTCCTTCTCTCTCAACTTATTCTCTTTCTGCTTCCCCAAGAGGAATGTAGTGTCTGCCTCTGCCTTTTCTGTCTCCATCCTTCTCTCGCATTTGCTTCTCTTTCTGCTTCTCCAGGAGGAATGTAGTTTCTGTCTCTGTCTTTTCTGACTCCATCCTTCTCTGGCATCTGATTTTCTTTCTGCTTCCCCAGGAGGAATGTAGTGTCTGCCTCTGTCTCTTCTATCTCTATCCTTCTCTCACATCTGCTTCTCTTTCTGCTTCCCTAGGAGGAATGTAGTGTCTGACTCTGTCTCTGTCTTTTCTGTCTTTATCCTTCTCTCGCGCCTGCTTCTCTTTCTGCTTCTCCAGGAGGAATGTAGCATCTGTCTCTGTCTCTGTCTCTTCTGCCTCTATCCTTCTCTTGCATCTGCTTCTCATTCTGCTTCCCAGGAGGAACGTAGTGTCTGCCTCTTTCTCTGTCTTTTCTGTCTCTATCCTTCTCTTGCATCTTTTTATCGTTCTGCTTCCCTAGGAGGAATGTAGTGTCTGCCTCTGCCTTTTCTATCTCTATCCTTCTAGTGCGTTTGCTTCTCGTTCTTCTTCTCCAGGAGGAATGTAGTATCTGCCTGTGTCTCTGTATTTTCTGTCTCTACCCTTCTCTTGCATCTGCTTCTCTTACTGCTTCCCCAGATGGAAAGTAGTGTCTAACTCTGTCTGTCTTTTCTGTCTCTATCCTTCCCTCGTGTCTTCTTCTCTTTCTGCTTCCCTTGTAGGAATGTAGTGTCTGCCTCTGTCTCTGCCATTTGTGTCTCTATCCTTCTCTTGTGTCTGCTTCTCGTTCTTCTTCCCCAGGAGAAATGTAGTATCTGCCTGTGTTTCTGTCTTTTTGGTCTCTCTCCTTCTCTCGTATCTGCTTCTCTTTCTGCTTCACCAGGAGGAATGTAGAGTCTGCCTCTCTCTCTGTCTTTTCTGTCTCTATCCTTCGCCCGTGTCTGCTTCTCTTTCCGCTTCCTGAGGAGGAATGCGGGATCTGCCTCTGTCTCTGTCTTTTCTGTCTCAATCCTTCTCTTGCATCTGCTTCTCTTTCTGCTTCCCCAGGAGGAATGTAGTATATGCCTCTTTCTCTGTCTTTTCTGTCTCTGTCCTTCTCT
The DNA here is from genome assembly GCF_040938575.1 of Ambystoma mexicanum. Lineage (NCBI taxonomy): Eukaryota > Metazoa > Chordata > Amphibia > Caudata > Ambystomatidae > Ambystoma > Ambystoma mexicanum. The sequence continues at coordinate 8,203,896 of NC_090927.1, forward strand.
TGTGTCTGCTTTTCCTTCTGCATCCCCAGGAGGAATGAGTGTCTGCCTCTGTCTCTGTCTTTTCTGGCTCTATCCTTCTCTCTCGAGTCTGACAATCTTTCTGCTTCTCCAGGAGGAATGTAGAGTCTGCCTCTGTCTATCTTTTCTGTCTCTCTACTTCTCTCACGTCTGCTTCTCTTTCTGCTTCCCCAGAAGGAATGTAGTGTCTGCCCTTTGTCTCTGTCTCTTCTGTCACTATCCTTCTCTCACGTCTGCTTCTCTTTCTGCTTCCGCAGGAGGAATGTAGTATCTGCTTCTGTCCTTCTCTAGACTCTGCTTCTCTTTCTTCTTCCCCAGGAGGAATCTAGTATCTTCCTATGTCTCTGTCTTTTCTGTCTCTATCCTTCTTTCTAGTTTGCTTCTCTTTCTGCTTACCCAGGAGGAATGTACTATCGGCCCTCTGTCATTTCTGTCTCTAGCGTTCTCTCGCATCTGCTTCTCTTTCTGCTTCACCAGGAGGAATGTAATATCTGCTTGTTGTCTCTGTCTTTTCTGTCCCTATCCGTCTCTTGCGTCTGCTTCTCTTTCTACTTCTCCAGGAGGAATGTGCTGTAATGTCTGCCTCTGCCTCTGCCTTTTCTGTCTCCATCCTTCTCTCACTTCTGCTTCTCTTTCTGCTTCCCCAGGAGGAATGTTGTGTCTGTCTCTGTCGTTTCTGTCTCCATCCTACTCTGGCATTTGCATTTCTTTCTGCTTCTTCAGGAGGAATGTAATATCTGGTCTCTGGCCCTTTTTTTTGCCTCTCTACTTCTCTCCTGTCTGCATATCTTTCTGCTTCCGCTGGAGGAATGTAGTGTCTGCCTCTGTCGCTGTCATCTCTGTCTCGATCATTCTCTTGCATCTGCTTTTCTTTCTGCTTCACCAATAGGAATGTAGTGTCTGCCTTTTTCTGTGTGTTTTCTATATCTATCCTTCTCCTGCGTCTACTTCTCTTTCTGTTTCCCCAGGAGGAATGTAGTGTCTGCCCCTGTCTCTGTCTTTTCTATCTCTATCCTTCTCTTGTGTCTGCTACTATTCCTGCTTCCTCAGGACGAATGTAGTGTCTGCCTCTGTCTCTGTCTTTTCTGTCTCTATCCATCTCTCACGGCTGCTTCTCTTTCTGCTTCCCCAGGTGAAATGTAGTATCTGCCTCTTTCTCTGTCTTTTCTGTCTCTTTCCTTCTCTCTCATCTTATTCTCTTTCTGCTTCCCCAAGAGGAATGTAGTGTCTGCCTCTGTCTTTTCTGTCTCCATTCTTCTCTCGCGTTTGCTTCTCTTTCTGCTTCTCCAGGAGGAATGTAGTGTCTGTCTCTGTCTCTGTCTTTTCTGTCTTTATCCTTCTCTCACGGCTGCTTCTCTTTCTGCTTCCCCAGGTGAAATGTAGTATCTGCCTCTTTCTCTGTATTTTCTGTCTCTTTCCTTCTCTCTCATCTTATTCTCTTTCTGCTCCCCCAAGAGGAATGTAGTGTCTGCCTCTGTCTTTTCTGTCTCCTTCTTTCTGCTTCCTCAGGAGGAATGTAGAGTCTGCCTCTGTCTCTCTCTCTTCTGCCTCTATCCTTCTCTTGTGTCTGCTTCTCCTTCTGCATCCCTAGGAGTAATGTAGTGTCTGCCTCTGTCTCTGTCTTTTCTGGCTCTATCCTTCTCTCTCGAGTCTGACAATCTTTCTGCTTCCCCAGGAGGAATGTAGTGTGTGCCTCTGTCTCTGTATTTTTCTGTCTCTCTCCTTCTCATGCGGCTGCTTCTCTTTCTGCTTCCCCAGGAGGAATGTAGAGTCTGCCTCTGTCTATCTTTTCTGTCTCTCTACTTCTCTCACGTCTGCTTCTCTTTCTGCTTCCCCAGAAGGAATGTAGTGTCTGCTCTCTGTCTCTGTCTCTTCTGTCTCTATCCTTCTCTCACGTCTGCTTCTCTTTCTGCTTCCGCAGGAGGAATGTAGTATCTGCCTCTGTCCTTCTCTAGACTCTGCTTCTCTTTCTTCTTCCCCAGGAGGAATGTAGTATCTTCCTATGTCTCTGTCTTTTCTGTCTCTATCCTTCTTTCTAGTTTGCTTCTCTTTCTGCTTACCCAGGAGGAATGTACTATCTGCCCTCTGTCATTTCTGTCTCTAGCGTTCTCTTGCATCTGCTTCTCTTTCTGCTTCACCAGGAGGAATGTAATATCTGCTTGTTGTCTCTGTCTTTTCTGTCCCTATCCTTCTCTTGCGTCTGCTTCTCTTTCTGCTTCTCCAGGAGGAATGTGCTGTAATGTCTGCCTCTGCCTCTGCCTTTTCTGTCTCCATCCTTCTCTCACTTCTACTTCTCTTTCTGCTTCCCCAGGAGGAATGTTGTGTCTGTCTCTGTCGTTTCTGTCTCCATCCTTCTCTGGCATTTGCATTTCTTTCTGCTTCTTCAGGAGGAATGTAATATCTGGTCTCTGGCCCTTTTTTTTGCCTCTCTACTTCTCTCCTGTCTGCATATCTTTCTGCTTCCGCTGGAGGAATGTAGTGTCTGCCTCTGTCGCTGTCATCTCTGTCTCGAGCATTCTCTTGCATCTGCTTTTCTTTCTGCTTCCCCAGTAGGAATGTAGTGTCTGACTTTTTCTCTGTCTTTTCTGTCTCTATCCTTCTCCTGCGTCTACTTCTCTTTCTGTTTCCCCAGGAGGAATGTAGTGTCTGCCCCTGTCTCTGTCTTTTCTATCTCTATCCTTCTCTTGTGTCTGCTACTATTCCTGCTTCCTCAGGACGAATGTAGTGTCTGCCTCTGTCTCTGTCTTTTCTGTCTCTATCCGTCTCTCACGGCTGCTTCTCTTTCTGCTTCCCCAGGTGAAATGTAGTATCTGCCTCTTTCTCTGTATTTTCTGTCTCTTTCCTTCTCTCTCATCTTATTCTCTTTCTGCTTCCCCAAGAGGAATGTAGTGTCTGCCTCTGTCTTTTCTGTCTCCATTCTTCTCTCGCGTTTGCTTCTCTTTCTGCTTCTCCAGGAGGAATGTAGTGTCTGTCTCTGTCGTTTCTGTCTTTATCCTTCTCTCACGGCTGCTTCTCTTTCTGCTTCCCCAGGTGAAATGTAGTATCTGCCTCTTTCTCTGTATTTTCTGTCTCTTTCCTTCTCTCTCATCTTATTCTCTTTCTGCTCCCCCAAGAGGAATGTAGTGTCTGCCTCTGTCTTTTCTGTCTCCTTCTTTCTGCTTCCCCAGGAGGAATGTAGTGTCTGCCTCTGTCGCTGTCATCTCTGTCTCGAGCATTCTCTTGCATCTGCTTTTCTTTCTGCTTCCCCAGTAGGAATGTAGTGTCTGCCTTTTTCTCTGTCTTTTCTGTCTCTATCCTTCTCCTGCGTCTACTTCTCTTTCTGTTTCCCCAGGAGGAATGTAGTGTCTGCCCCTGTCTCTGTCTTTTCTATCTCTATCCTTCTCTTGTGTCTGCTACTATTCCTGCTTCCTCAGGACGAATGTAGTGTCTGCCTCTGTCTCTGTCTTTTCTGTCTCTATCCGTCTCTCACGGCTGCTTCTCTTTCTGCTTCCCCAGGTGAAATGTAGTATCTGCCTCTTTCTCTGTATTTTCTGTCTCTTTCCTTCTCTCTCATCTTATTCTCTTTCTGCTTCCCCAAGAGGAATGTAGTGTCTGCCTCTGTCTTTTCTGTCTCCATTCTTCTCTCGCGTTTGCTTCTCTTTCTGCTTCTCCAGGAGGAATGTAGTGTCTGTCTCTGTCGTTTCTGTCTTTATCCTTCTCTCACGGCTGCTTCTCTTTCTGCTTCCCCAGGTGAAATGTAGTATCTGCCTCTTTCTCTGTATTTTCTGTCTCTTTCCTTCTCTCTCATCTTATTCTCTTTCTGCTCCCCCAAGAGGAATGTAGTGTCTGCCTCTGTCTTTTCTGTCTCCTTCTTTCTGCTTCCCCAGGAGGAATGTAGTGTCTGCCTCTGTCGCTGTCATCTCTGTCTCGATCATTCTCTTGCATCTGCTTTTCTTTCTGCTTCCCCAGTAGGAATGTAGTGTCTGCCTTTTTCTCTGTCTTTTCTGCCTCTATCCTTCTCTTGCATCTGCTTCTCATTCTGCTTCCCAGGAGGAACGTAGTGTCTGCCTCTGTACCTGTCTTTTCTATCTCTATTCTTCTCTAGCATCTGCTGCTCTTTCTGCTTCCCCAGGAGGAATGTGGTATCTGCCTCTTTCTCTGTCTTTTCTGTCTCTACCCTTCTCTCGCATCTTTTTATCGTTCTGCTTCCCTAGGAGGAATGTAGTGTCTGCCTCTGCCTTTTCTATCTCTATCCTTCTTCTGCGTTTGCTTCTCGTTCTTCTTCTCCAGGAGGAATGTAGTATCTGCCTGTGTCTCTGTATTTTTTGTCTCTGTCCTTCTCTCGTATCTGCTTCTCTTTCTGCTTCCCTAGGAGGAATGTAGTGTCTGCTTCTGTCTCTGTTTTTCCTGTCTCTATCCGTCTCTCATGGCTGCTTCTCTTTCTGCTTCCCCAGGAGAAATGTAGTATCTGCCTCTTTCTCTGTATTTTCTGTCTCTTTCCTTCTCTCTCATCTTATTCTCTTTCTGCTTCCCCAAGAGGAATGTAGTGTCTGCCTCTGTCTTTTCTGTCTCCATCCTTCTCTCGCGTTTGCTTCTCTTTCTGCTTCTCCAGGAGGAATGTAGTGTCTGTCTCTGTCTCTGTCTTTTCTGACTCCATCCTTCTCTGGCATCTGATTTTCTTTCTGCTTCTCCAGGAGGAATGTAGTGTCTGCCTCTGTCTCTGTCTCTTCTGTCTCTATCCTTCTCTCACATCTGCTTCTCTTTCTGCTTTCCCAAGAGGAATGTAGTGTCTGCCTCTGTCTTTTCTGTCTCCATCCTTCTCTCGCATTTGCTTCTCTTTCTGCTTCTCCAGGAGGAATGTAGTGTCTGTCTCTGTCTCTGTCTTTTCTGACTCCATCCTTCTCTGGCATCTGATTTTCTTTCTGCTTCCCAGGAGGAATGTAGTGTCTGCCTCTGTCTCTTCTGTCTCTATCCTTCTCTCACTTCTGCTTCTCTTTCTTCTTCCCAAGGAGGAATGTAGTGTCTGACTCTGTCTCTGTCTTTTCTGTCTTTATCCTTCTCTCGCGCCTGCTTCTCTTTCTGCTTACCCCAGGAGGAATGTAGCATCTGTCTCTGTCTCTGTCTCTTCTGCCTCTATCCTTCTCTTGCATCTGCTTCTCATTCTGCTTCCCAGGAGGAACGTAGTGTCTGCCTCTGTACCTGTCTTTTCTATCTCTATTCTTCTCTGGCATCTGCTGCTCTTTCTGCTTCCCCAGGAGAAATGTGGTATCTGCCTCTTTCTCTGTCTTTTCTGTCTCTATCCTTCTCTCGCATCTTTTTATCGTTCTGCTTCCCTAGGAGGAATGTAGTGTCTGCCTCTGCCTTTTCTATCTCTATGCTTCTAGTGCGTTTGCTTCTCGTTCTTCTTCTCCAGGAGGAATGTAGTATCTGCCTGTGTCTCTGTATTTTCTGTCTCTATCCTTCTCTTGCATCTGCTTCTCTTACTGCTTCCCCAGATGGAAAGTAGTGTCTAACTCTGTCTGTCTTTTCTGTCTCTATCCTTCCCTCGTGTCTTCTTCTCTTTCTGCTTCCCTTGTAGGAATGTAGTGTCTGCCTCTGTCTCTGCCATTTGTGTCTCTATCCTTCTCTTGTGTCTGCTTCTCGTTCTTCTTCCCCAGGAGAAATGTAGTATCTGCCTGTGTTTCTGTCTTTTTGGTCTCTCTCCTTCTCTCGTATCTGCTTCTCTTTCTGCTTCACCAGGAGGAATGTAGAGTCTGCCTCTCTCTCTGTCTTTTCTGTCTCTGTCCTTCTCTCGTATCTGCTTCTCTTTCTGCTTCACCAGGAGGAATGTAGAGTCTGCCTCTCTCTCTGTCTTTTCTGTCTCTGTCCTTCGCCCGTGTCTGCTTCTCTTTCCGCTTCCTGAGGAGGAATGCGGGATCTGCCTCTGTCTCTGTCTTTTCTGTCTCAATCCTTCTCTTGCATCTGCTTCTCTTTCTGCTTCCCCAGGAGGAATGTAGCATATGCCTCTTTCTCTGTCTTTTCTGTCTCTGTCCTTCTCTTGTGTCTGCTTCTCCTTCTGCATCCCCAGGAGGAATGTAGTGTCTGCCTCTGTCTCTGTCTTTTCTGGCTCTATCCTTCTCTCTCGAGTCTGATAATCTTTCTGCTTCTCTAGGAGGAATGTAGTGTGTGCCTCTGTCTCTGTATTTTTCTGTCTCTCTCCTTCTCATGCGGCTGCTTCTCTTTCTGCTTCCCCAGAAGGAATGTAGTGTCTGCCCTCTGTCTCTGTCTCTTCTGTCTCTATCCTTCTCTCACGTCTGCTTCTCTTTCTGCTTCCCCAGGAGGAATGTTGTGTCTGTCTCTGTCGTTTCTGTCTCCATCCTTCTCTGGCATCTGCATTTCTTTCAACTTCTTCAGGAGGAATGTAATATCTGGTCTCTGGCCCTTTTTTTGCCTCTCTACTTCTCTCCTGTCTGCTTATCTTTCTGATTCCACAGGAGGAATGTAGTCTCTGCCTCTGTCACTGTCATCTCTATCTCGATCATTCTCTTGCATCTGCTTTTCTTTCTGCTTCCCCAGTAGGAATGTAGTGTCTGCCTTTTTCTCTGTCTTTTCTGTCTCTATCCTTCTCCTGCGTCTACTTCTCTTTCTGTTTCCCCAGGAGGAATGTAGTGTCTGCCCCTGTCTCTGTCTTTTTTATCTCTATCCTTCTCTTGTGTCTGCTACTCTTCCTGCTTCCTCAGGACGAATGTAGTGTCTGGCTCTGTCTCTGCCTTTTCTGTCTCTTTCCTTCTCTCTCAACTTATTCTCTTTCTGCTTCCCCAAGAGGAATGTAGTGTCTGCCTCTGCCTTTTCTGTCTCCATCCTTCTCTCGCATTTGCTTCTCTTTCTGCTTCTCCAGGAGGAATGTAGTTTCTGTCTCTGTCTTTTCTGACTCCATCCTTCTCTGGCATCTGATTTTCTTTCTGCTTCCCCAGGAGGAATGTAGTGTCTGCCTCTGTCTCTTCTATCTCTATCCTTCTCTCACATCTGCTTCTCTTTCTGCTTCCCTAGGAGGAATGTAGTGTCTGACTCTGTCTCTGTCTTTTCTGTCTTTATCCTTCTCTCGCGCCTGCTTCTCTTTCTGCTTCCCCAGGAGGAATGTAGCATCTGTCTCTGTCTCTGTCTTTTCTATCTCTATCCTTCTCTTGTGTCTGCTACTATTCCTGCTTCCTCAGGACGAATGTAGTGTCTGCCTCTGTCTCTATCTTTTCTGTCTCTATCCATCTCTCACGGCTGCTTCTCTTTCTGCTTCCCCAGGTGAAATGTAGTATCTGCCTCTTTCTCTGTCTTTTCTGTCTCTTTCCTTCTCTCTCATCTTATTCTCTTTCTGCTTCCCCAAGAGGAATGTAGTGTCTGCCTCTGTCTTTTCTGTCTCCATTCTTCTCTCGCGTTTGCTTCTCTTTCTGCTTCTCCAGGAGGAATGTAGTGTCTGTCTCTGTCTCTGTCTTTTCTGTCTTTATCCTTCTCTCACGGCTGCTTCTCTTTCTGCTTCCCCAGGTGAAATGTAGTATCTGCCTCTTTCTCTGTATTTTCTGTCTCTTTCCTTCTCTCTCATCTTATTCTCTTTCTGCTCCCCCAAGAGGAATGTAGTGTCTGCCTCTGTCTTTTCTGTCTCCTTCTTTCTGCTTCCTCAGGAGGAATGTAGAGTCTGCCTCTGTCTCTGTCTCTTCTGCCTCTATCCTTCTCTTGTGTCTGCTTCTCCTTCTGCATCCCCAGGAGTAATGTAGTGTCTGCCTCTGTCTCTGTCTTTTCTGGCTCTATCCTTCTCTCTCGAGTCTGACAATCTTTCTGCTTCCCCAGGAGGAATGTAGTGTGTGCCTCTGTCTCTGTATTTTTCTGTCTCTCTCCTTCTCATGCGGCTGCTTCTCTTTCTGCTTCCCCAGGAGGAATGTAGAGTCTGCCTCTGTCTATCTTTTCTGTCTCTCTACTTCTCTCACGTCTGCTTCTCTTTCTGCTTCCCCAGAAGGAATGTAGTGTCTGCCCTCTGTCTCTGTCTCTTCTGCCTCTATCCTTCTCTCACGTCTGCTTCTCTTTCTGCTTCCGCAGGAGGAATGTAGTATCTGCCTCTGTCCTTCTCTAGACTCTGCTTCTCTTTCTTCTTCCCCAGGAGGAATGTAGTATCTTCCTATGTCTCTGTCTTTTCTGTCTCTATCCTTCTTTCTAGTTTGCTTCTCTTTCTGCTTACCCAGGAGGAATGTACTATCTGCCCTCTGTCATTTCTGTCTCTAGCGTTCTCTTGCATCTGCTTCTCTTTCTGCTTCACCAGGAGGAATGTAATATCTGCTTGTTGTCTCTGTCTTTTCTGTCCCTATCCTTCTCTTGCGTCTGCTTCTCTTTCTGCTTCTCCAGGAGGAATGTGCTGTAATGTCTGCCTCTGCCTCTGCCTTTTCTGTCTCCATCCTTCTCTCACTTCTACTTCTCTTTCTGCTTCCCCAGGAGGAATGTTGTGTCTGTCTCTGTCGTTTCTGTCTCCATCCTTCTCTGGCATTTGCATTTCTTTCTGCTTCTTCAGGAGGAATGTAATATCTGGTCTCTGGCCCTTTTTTTTGCCTCTCTACTTCTCTCCTGTCTGCATATCTTTCTTCTTCCGCTGGAGGAATGTAGTGTCTGCCTCTGTCGCTGTCATCTCTGTCTCGAGCATTCTCTTGCATCTGCTTTTCTTTCTGCTTCCCCAGTAGGAATGTAGTGTCTGCCTTTTTCTCTGTCTTTTCTGTCTCTATCCTTCTCCTGCGTCTACTTCTCTTTCTGTTTCCCCAGGAGGAATGTAGTGTCTGCCCCTGTCTCTGTCTTTTCTATCTCTATCCTTCTCTTGTGTCTGCTACTATTCCTGCTTCCTCAGGACGAATGTAGTGTCTGCCTCTGTCTCTGTCTTTTCTGTCTCTATCCGTCTCTCACGGCTGCTTCTCTTTCTGCTTCCCCAGGTGAAATGTAGTATCTGCCTCTTTCTCTGTATTTTCTGTCTCTTTCCTTCTCTCTCATCTTATTCTCTTTCTGCTTCCCCAAGAGGAATGTAGTGTCTGCCTCTGTCTTTTCTGTCTCCATTCTTCTCTCGCGTTTGCTTCTCTTTCTGCTTCTCCAGGAGGAATGTAGTGTCTGTCTCTGTCGTTTCTGTCTTTATCCTTCTCTCACGGCTGCTTCTCTTTCTGCTTCCCCAGGTGAAATGTAGTATCTGCCTCTTTCTCTGTATTTTCTGTCTCTTTCCTTCTCTCTCATCTTATTCTCTTTCTGCTCCCCCAAGAGGAATGTAGTGTCTGCCTCTGTCTTTTCTGTCTCCTTCTTTCTGCTTCCCCAGGAGGAATGTAGTGTCTGCCTCTGTCGCTGTCATCTCTGTCTCGATCATTCTCTTGCATCTGCTTTTCTTTCTGCTTCCCCAGTAGGAATGTAGTGTCTGCCTTTTTCTCTGTCTTTTCTGCCTCTATCCTTCTCTTGCATCTGCTTCTCATTCTGCTTCCCAGGAGGAACGTAGTGTCTGCCTCTGTACCTGTCTTTTCTATCTCTATTCTTCTCTAGCATCTGCTGCTCTTTCTGCTTCCCCAGGAGGAATGTGGTATCTGCCTCTTTCTCTGTCTTTTCTGTCTCTACCCTTCTCTCGCATCTTTTTATCGTTCTGCTTCCCTAGGAGGAATGTAGTGTCTGCCTCTGCCTTTTCTATCTCTATCCTTCTTCTGCGTTTGCTTCTCGTTCTTCTTCTCCAGGAGGAATGTAGTATCTGCCTGTGTCTCTGTATTTTTTGTCTCTGTCCTTCTCTCGTATCTGCTTCTCTTTCTGCTTCCCTAGGAGGAATGTAGTGTCTGCTTCTGTCTCTGTTTTTCCTGTCTCTATCCGTCTCTCATGGCTGCTTCTCTTTCTGCTTCCCCAGGAGAAATGTAGTATCTGCCTCTTTCTCTGTATTTTCTGTCTCTTTCCTTCTCTCTCATCTTATTCTCTTTCTGCTTCCCCAAGAGGAATGTAGTGTCTGCCTCTGTCTTTTCTGTCTCCATCCTTCTCTCGCGTTTGCTTCTCTTTCTGCTTCTCCAGGAGGAATGTAGTGTCTGTCTCTGTCTCTGTCTTTTCTGACTCCATCCTTCTCTGGCATCTGATTTTCTTTCTGCTTCTCCAGGAGGAATGTAGTGTCTGCCTCTGTCTCTGTCTCTTCTGTCTCTATCCTTCTCTCACATCTGCTTCTCTTTCTGCTTTCCCAAGAGGAATGTAGTGTCTGCCTCTGTCTTTTCTGTCTCCATCCTTCTCTCGCATTTGCTTCTCTTTCTGCTTCTCCAGGAGGAATGTAGTGTCTGTCTCTGTCTCTGTCTTTTCTGACTCCATCCTTCTCTGGCATCTGATTTTCTTTCTGCTTCCCCAGGAGGAATGTAGTGTCTGCCTCTGTCTCTTCTGTCTCTATCCTTCTCTCACTTCTGCTTCTCTTTCTTCTTCCCTAGGAGGAATGTAGTGTCTGACTCTGTCTCTGTCTTTTCTGTCTTTATCCTTCTCTCGCGCCTGCTTCTCTTTCTGCTTCCCCAGGAGGAATGTAGCATCTGTCTCTGTCTCTGTCTCTTCTGCCTCTATCCTTCTCTTGCATCTGCTTCTCATTCTGCTTCCCAGGAGGAACGTAGTGTCTGCCTCTGTACCTGTCTTTTCTATCTCTATTCTTCTCTGGCATCTGCTGCTCTTTCTGCTTCCCCAGGAGAAATGTGGTATCTGCCTCTTTCTCTGTCTTTTCTGTCTCTATCCTTCTCTCGCATCTTTTTATCGTTCTGCTTCCCTAGGAGGAATGTAGTGTCTGCCTCTGCCTTTTCTATCTCTATGCTTCTAGTGCGTTTGCTTCTCGTTCTTCTTCTCCAGGAGGAATGTAGTATCTGCCTGTGTCTCTGTATTTTCTGTCTCTATCCTTCTCTTGCATCTGCTTCTCTTACTGCTTCCCCAGATGGAAAGTAGTGTCTAACTCTGTCTGTCTTTTCTGTCTCTATCCTTCCCTCGTGTCTTCTTCTCTTTCTGCTTCCCTTGTAGGAATGTAGTGTCTGCCTCTGTCTCTGCCATTTGTGTCTCTATCCTTCTCTTGTGTCTGCTTTTCGTTCTTCTTCCCCAGGAGAAATGTAGTATCTGCCCGTGTCTCTGTCTTTTTGGTCTTTCTCCTTCTCTCGTATCTGCTTCTCTTTCTGATTCACCAGGAGGAATGTAGAGTCTGCCTCTCTCTCTGTCTTTTCTGTCTCTATCCTTCGCCCGTGTCTGCTTCTCTTTCCGCTTCCTGAGGAGGAATGCGGGATCTGCCTCTGTCTCTGTCTTTTCTGTCTCAATCCTTCTCTTGCATCTGCTTCTCTTTCTGCTTCCCCACGAGGAATGTAGCATATGCCTCTTTCTCTGTCTTTTCTGTCTCTGTCCTTCTCTTGTGTCTGCTTCTCCTTCTGCATCCCCAGGAGGAATGTAGTGTCTGCCTCTGTCTCTGTCTTTTCTGGCTCTATCCTTCTCTCTCGAGTCTGATAATCTTTCTGCTTCTCTAGGAGGAATGTAGTGTGTGCCTCTGTCTCTGTATTTTTCTGTCTCTCTCCTTCTCATGCGGCTGCTTCTCTTTCTGCTTCCCCAGAAGGAATGTAGTGTCTGCCCTCTGTCTCTGTCTCTTCTGTCTCTATCCTTCTCTCACGTCTGCTTCTCTTTCTGCTTCCCCAGGAGGAATGTTGTGTCTGTCTCTGTCGTTTCTGTCTCCATCCTTCTCTGGCATCTGCATTTCTTTCAGCTTCTTCAGGAGGAATGTAATATCTGGTCTCTGGCCCTTTTTTTGCCTCTCTACTTCTCTCCTGTCTGCTTATCTTTCTGATTCCACAGGAGGAATGTAGTCTCTGCCTCTGTCTCTGTCATCTCTATCTCGATCATTCTCTTGCATCTGCTTTTCTTTCTGCTTCCCCAGTAGGAATGTAGTGTCTGCCTTTTTCTCTGTCTTTTCTGTCTCTATCCTTCTCCTGCGTCTACTTCTCTTTCTGTTTCCCCAGGAGGAATGTAGTGTCTGCCCCTGTCTCTGTCTTTTTTATCTCTATCCTTCTCTTGTGTCTGCTACTCTTCCTGCTTCCTCAGGACGAATGTAGTGTCTGGCTCTGTCTCTGCCTTTTCTGTCTCTTTCCTTCTCTCTCAACTTATTCTCTTTCTGCTTCCCCAAGAGGAATGTAGTGTCTGCCTCTGCCTTTTCTGTCTCCATCCTTCTCTCGCATTTGCTTCTCTTTCTGCTTCTCCAGGAGGAATGTAGTTTCTGTCTCTGTCTTTTCTGACTATATCCTTCTCTGGCATCTGATTTTCTTTCTGCTTCCCCAGGAGGAATGTAGTGTCTGCCTCTGTCTCTTCTATCTCTATCCTTCTCTCACATCTGCTTCTCTTTCTGCTTCCCTAGGAGGAATGTAGTGTCTGACTCTGTCTCTGTCTTTTCTGTCTTTATCCTTCTCTCGCGCCTGCTTCTCTTTCTGCTTCCCCAGGAGGAATGTAGCATCTGTCTCTGTCTCTGTCTCTTCTGCCTCTATCCTTCTCTTGCATCTGCTTCTCATTCTGCTTCCCAGGAGGAACGTAGTGTCTGCCTCTTTCTCTGTCTTTTCTGTCTCTATCCTTCTCTTGCATCTTTTTATCGTTCTGCTTCCCTAGGAGGAATGTAGTGTCTGCCTCTGCCTTTTCTATCTCTATCCTTCTAGTGCGTTTGCTTCTCGTTCTTCTTCTCCAGGAGGAATGTAGTATCTGCCTGTGTCTCTGTATTTTCTGTCTCTACCCTTCTCTTGCATCTGCTTCTCTTACTGCTTCCCCAGATGGAAAGTAGTGTCTAACTCTGTCTGTCTTTTCTGTCTCTATCCTTCCCTCGTGTCTTCTTCTCTTTCTGCTTCCCTTGTAGGAATGTAGTGTCTGCCTCTGTCTCTGCCATTTGTGTCTCTATCCTTCTCTTGTGTCTGCTTCTCGTTCTTCTTCCCCAGGAGAAATGTAGTATCTGCCTGTGTTTCTGTCTTTTTGGTCTCTCTCCTTTTCTCGTATCTGCTTCTCTTTCTGCTTCATCAGGAGGAATGTAGAGTCTGCCTCTCTCTCTGTCTTTTCTGTCTCTATCCTTCACCCGTGTCTGCTTCTCTTTCCGCTTCCTGAGGAGGAATGCGGGATCTGCCTCTGTCTCTGTCTTTTCTGTCTCAATCCTTCTCTTGCATCTGCTTCTCTTTCTGCTTCCCCAGGAGGAATGTAGTATATGCCTCTTTCTCTGTCTTTTCTGTCTCTGTCCTTCTCTTGTGTCTGCTTTTCCTTCTGCATCCCCAGGAGGAATGTAGTGTCTGCCTCTGTCTCTGTCTTTTCTGGCTCTATCCTTCTCTCTCGAGTCTGACAATCTTTCTGCTTTTCCAGGAGGAATGTAGAGTCTGCCTCTGTCTATCTTTTCTGTCTCTCTACTTCTCTCACGTCTGCTTCTCTTTCTGCTTCCCCAGAAGGAATGTAGTGTCTGCCCTTTGTCTCTGTCTCTTCTGTCTCTATCCTTCTCTCACGTCTGCTTCTCTTTCTGCTTCCGCAGGAGGAATGTAGTATCTGCTTCTGTCCTTCTCTAGACTCTGCTTCTCTTTCTTCTTCCCCAGGAGGAATCTAGTATCTTCCTATGTCTCTGTCTTTTCTGTCTCTATCCTTCTTTCTAGTTTGCTTCTCTTTCTGCTTACCCAGGAGGAATGTACTATCGGCCCTCTGTCATTTCTGTCTCTAGCGTTCTCTCGCATCTGCTTCTCTTTCTGCTTCACCAGGAGGAATGTAATATCTGCTTGTTGTCTCTGTCTTTTCTGTCCCTATCCGTCTCTTGCGTCTGCTTCTCTTTCTACTTCTCCAGGAGGAATGTGCTGTAATGTCTGCCTCTGCCTCTGCCTTTTCTGTCTCCATCCTTCTCTCACTTCTGCTTCTCTTTCTGCTTCCCCAGGAGGAATGTTGTGTCTGTCTCTGTCGTTTCTGTCTCCATCCTACTCTGGCATTTGCATTTCTTTCTGCTTCTTCAGGAGGAATGTAATATCTGGTCTCTGGCCCTTTTTTTTGCCTCTCTACTTCTCTCCTGTCTGCATATCTTTCTGCTTCCGCTGGAGGAATGTAGTGTCTGCCTCTGTCGCTGTCATCTCTGTCTCGATCATTCTCTTGCATCTGCTTTTCTTTCTGCTTCTCCAATAGGAATGTAGTGTCTGCCTTTTTCTGTGTGTTTTCTATATCTATCCTTCTCCTGCGTCTACTTCTCTTTCTGTTTCCCCAGGAGGAATGTAGTGTCTGCCCCTGTCTCTGTCTTTTCTATCTCTATCCTTCTCTTGTGTCTGCTACTATTCCTGCTTCCTCATGACGAATGTAGTGTCTGCCTCTGTCTCTGTCTTTTCTGTCTCTATCCATCTCTCACGGCTGCTTCTCTTTCTGCTTCCCCAGGTGAAATGTAGTATCTGCCTCTTTCTCTGTCTTTTCTGTCTCTTTCCTTCTCTCTCATCTTATTCTCTTTCTGCTTCCCCAAGAGGAATGTAGTGTCTGCCTCTGTCTTTTCTGTCTCCATTCTTCTCTCGCGTTTGCTTCTCTTTCTGCTTCTCCAGGAGGAATGTAGTGTCTGTCTCTGTCTCTGTCTTTTCTGTCTTTATCCTTCTCTCACGGCTGCTTCTCTTTCTGCTTCCCCAGGTGAAATGTAGTATCTGCCTCTTTCTCTGTATTTTCTGTCTCTTTCCTTCTCTCTCATCTTATTCTCTTTCTGCTCCCCCAAGAGGAATGTAGTGTCTGCCTCTGTCTTTTCTGTCTCCTTCTTTCTGCTTCCTCAGGAGGAATGTAGAGTCTGCCTCTGTCTCTGTCTCTTCTGCCTCTATCCTTCTCTTGTGTCTGCTTCTCCTTCTGCATCCCCAGGAGTAATGTAGTGTCTGCCTCTGTCTCTGTCTTTTCTGGCTCTATCCTTCTCTCTCGAGTCTGACAATCTTTCTGCTTCCCCAGGAGGAATGTAGTGTGTGCCTCTGTCTCTGTATTTTTCTGTCTCTCTCCTTCTCATGCGGCTGCTTCTCTTTCTGCTTCCCCAGGAGGAATGTAGAGTCTGCCTCTGTCTATCTTTTCTGTCTCTCTACTTCTCTCACGTCTGCTTCTCTTTCTGCTTCCCCAGAAGGAATGTAGTGTCTGCCCTCTGTCTCTGTCTCTTCTGTCTCTATCCTTCTCTCACGTCTGCTTCTCTTTCTGCTTCCGCAGGAGGAATGTAGTATCTGCCTCTGTCCTTCTCTAGACTCTGCTTCTCTTTCTTCTTCCCCAGGAGGAATGTAGTATCTTCCTATGTCTCTGTCTTTTCTGTCTCTATCCTTCTTTCTAGTTTGCTTCTCTTTCTGCTTACCCAGGAGGAATGTACTATCTGCCCTCTGTCATTTCTGTCTCTAGCGTTCTCTTGCATCTGCTTCTCTTTCTGCTTCACCAGGAGGAATGTAATATCTGCTTGTTGTCTCTGTCTTTTCTGTCCCTATCCTTCTCTTGCGTCTGCTTCTCTTTCTGCTTCTCCAGGAGGAATGTGCTGTAATGTCTGCCTCTGCCTCTGCCTTTTCTGTCTCCATCCTTCTCTCACTTCTACTTCTCTTTCTGCTTCCCCAGGAGGAATGTTGTGTCTGTCTCTGTCGTTTCTGTCTCCATCCTTCTCTGGCATTTGCATTTCTTTCTGCTTCTTCAGGAGGAATGTAATATCTGGTCTCTGGCCCTTTTTTTTGCCTCTCTACTTCTCTCCTGTCTGCATATCTTTCTGCTTCCGCTGGAGGAATGTAGTGTCTGCCTCTGTCGCTGTCATCTCTGTCTCGAGCATTCTCTTGCATCTGCTTTTCTTTCTGCTTCCCCAGTAGGAATGTAGTGTCTGCCTTTTTCTCTGTATTTTCTGTCTCTATCCTTCTCCTGCGTCTACTTCTCTTTCTGTTTCCCCAGGAGGAATGTAGTGTCTGCCCTTGTCTCTGTCTTTTCTATCTCTATCCTTCTCTTCTGTCTGCTACTATTCCTGCTTCCTCAGGACGATTGTAGTGTCTGCCTCTGTCTCTGTCTTTTCTGTCTCTATCCGTCTCTCACGGCTGCTTCTCTTTCTGCTTCCCCAGGTGAAATGTAGTATCTGCCTCTTTCTCTGTATTTTCTGTCTCTTTCCTTCTCTCTCATCTTATTCTCTTTCTGCTTCCCCAAGAGGAATGTAGTGTCTGCCTCTGTCTTTTCTGTCTCCATTCTTCTCTCGCGTTTGCTTCTCTTTCTGCTTCTCCAGGAGGAATGTAGTGTCTGTCTCTGTCGTTTCTGTCTTTATCCTTCTCTCACGGCTGCTTCTCTTTCTGCTTCCTCAGGTGAAATGTAGTATCTGCCTCTTTCTCTGTATTTTCTGTCTCTTTCCTTCTCTCTCATCTTATTCTCTTTCTGCTCCCCCAAGAGGAATGTAGTGTCTGCCTCTGTCTTTTCTGTCTCCTTCTTTCTGCTTCCCCAGGAGGAATGTAGTGTCTGCCTCTGTCGCTGTCATCTCTGTCTCGATCATTCTCTTGCATCTGCTTTTCTTTCTGCTTCCCCAGTAGGAATGTAGTGTCTGCCTTTTTCTCTGTCTTTTCTGCCTCTATCCTTCTCTTGCATCTGCTTCTCATTCTGCTTCCCAGGAGGAACGTAGTGTCTGCCTCTGTACCTGTCTTTTCTATCTCTATTCTTCTCTAGCATCTGCTGCTCTTTCTGCTTCCCCAGGAGGAATGTGGTATCTGCCTCTTTCTCTGTCTTTTCTGTCTCTACCCTTCTCTCGCATCTTTTTATCGTTCTGCTTCCCTAGGAGGAATGTAGTGTCTTCCTCTGCCTTTTCTATCTGTATCCTTCTTCTGCGTTTGCTTCTCGTTCTTCTTCTCCAGGAGGAATGTAGTATCTGCCTGTGTCTCTGTATTTTTTGTCTCTGTCCTTCTCTCGTATCTGCTTCTCTTTCTGCTTCCCTAGGAGGAATGTAGTGTCTGCTTCTGTCTCTGTTTTTTCTGTCTCTATCAGTCTCTCATGGCTGCTTCTCTTTCTGCTTCCCAAGGAGGAATGTAGTGTCTGCCTCTGTCTTTTCTGTCTCCATCCTTCTCTCGCGTTTGCTTCTCTTTCTGCTTCTCCAGGAGGAATGTAGTGTCTGTCTCTGTCTCTGTCTTTTCTGACTCCATCCTTCTCTGGCATCTGATTTTCTTTCTGCTTCTCCAGGAGGAATGTAGTGTCTGCCTCTGTCTCTGTCTCTTCTGTCTCTATCCTTCTCTCACATCTGCTTCTCTTTCTGCTTTCCCAAGAGGAATGTAGTGTCTGCCTCTGTCTTTTCTGTCTCCATCCTTCTCTCGCGTTTGCTTCTCTTATTGCTTCTCCAGGAGGAATGTAGTGTCTGTCTCTGTCTTTTCTGACTCCATCCTTCTCTGGCATCTGATTTTCTTTCTGCTTCCCCAGGAGGAATGTAGTGTCTGCCTCTGTCTCTTCTGTCTCTATCCTTCTCTCACATCTGCTTCTCTTTCTTCTTCCCTAGGACGAATGTAGTGTCTGACTCTGTCTCTGTCTTTTCTGTCTTTATCCTTCTCTCGCGCCTGCTTCTCTTTCTGCTTCCCCAGGAGGAATGTAGCATCTGTCTCTGTCTCTGTCTCTTCTGCCTCTATCCTTCTCTTGCATCTGCTTCTCATTCTGCTTCCCAGGAGGAACGTAGTGTCTGCCTCTGTACCTGTCTTTTCTATCTCTATTCTTCTCTGGCATCTGCTGCTCTTTCTGCTTCCCCAGGAGAAATGTGGTATCTGCCTCTTTCTCTGTCTTTTCTGTCTCTATCCTTCTCTCGCATCTTTTTATCGTTCTGCTTCCCTAGGAGGAATGTAGTGTCTGCCTCTGCCTTTTCTATCTCTATGCTTCTAGTGCGTTTGCTTCTCGTTCTTCTTCTCCAGGAGGAATGTAGTATCTGCCTGTGTCTCTGTATTTTCTGTCTCTATCCTTCTCCTGCATCTGCTTCTCTTACTGCTTCCCCAGATGGAAAGTAGTGTCTAACTCTGTCTGTCTTTTCTGTCTCTATCCTTCCCTCGTGTCTTCTTCTCTTTCTGCTTCCCTTGTAGGAATGTAGTGTCTGCCTCTGTCTCTGCCATTTGTGTCTCTATCCTTCTCTTGTGTCTGCTTCTCATTCTTCTTCCCCAGGAGAAATGTAGTATCTGCCTGTGTTTCTGTCTTTTTGGTCTCTCTCCTTCTCTCGTATCTGCTTCTCTTTCTGCTTCCCTAGGAGGAATGTAGTGTCTGCTTCTGTCTCTGTTTTTTCTGTCTCTATCCGTCTTCATGGCTGCTTCTCTTTCTGCTTCCCCAGGAGAAATGTAGTATCTGCCTCTTTCTCTGTATTTTCTGTCTCTTTCCTTCTCTCTCATCTTATTCTCTTTCTGCTTCCCCAAGAGGAATGTAGTGTCTGCCTCTGTCTTTTCTGTCTCCATCCTTCTCTCACGTTTGCTTCTCTTTCTGCTTCTCCAGGAGGAATGTAGTGTCTGTCTCTGTCTCTGTCTTTTCTGACTCCATCCTTCTCTGGCATCTGATTTTCTTTCTGCTTCTCCAGGAGGAATGTAGTGTCTGCCTCTGTCTCTGTCTCTTCTGTCTCTATCCTTCTCTCACATCTGCTTCTCTTTCTGCTTTCCCAAGAGGAATGTAGTGTCTGCCTCTGTCTTTTCTGTCTCCATCCTTCTCTCGCGTTTGCTTCTCTTTCTGCTTCTCCAGGAGGAATGTAGTGTCTGTCTCTGTCTTTTCTGACTCCATCCTTCTCTGGCATCTGATTTTCTTTCTGCTTCCCCAGGAGGAATGTAGTGTCTGCCTCTGTCTCTTCTGTCTCTATCCTTCTCTCACATCTGCTTCTCTTTCTTCTTCCCTAGGAGGAATGTAGTGTCTGACTCTGTCTCTGTCTTTTCTGTCTTTATCCTTCTCTCGCGCCTGCTTCTCTTTCTGCTTCCCCAGGAGGAATGTAGCATCTGTCTCTGTCTCTGTCTCTTCTGCCTCTATCCTTCTAATGCATCTGCTTCTCATTCTGCTTCCCAGGAGGAACGTAGTGTCTGCCTCTGTACCTGTCTTTTCTATCTCTATTCTTCTCTGGCATCTGCTGCTCTTTCTGCTTCCCCAGGAGAAATGTGGTATCTGCCTCTTTCTCTGTCTTTTCTGTCTCTATCCTTCTCTCACATCTTTTTATCGTTCTGCTTCCCTAGGAGGAATGTAGTGTCTGCCTCTGCCTTTTCTATCTCTATGCTTCTAGTGCGTTTGCTTCTCGTTCTTCTTCTCCAGGAGGAATGTAGTATCTGCCTGTGTCTCTGTATTTTCTGTCTCTATCCTTCTCCTGCATCTGCTTCTCTTACTGCTTCCCCAGATGGAAAGTAGTGTCTAACTCTGTCTGTCTTTTCTGTCTCTATCCTTCCCTCGTGTCTTCTTCTCTTTCTGCTTCCCTTGTAGGAATGTAGTGTCTGCCTCTGTCTCTGCCATTTGTGTCTCTATCCTTCTCTTGTGTCTGCTTCTCGTTCTTCTTCCCCAGGAGAAATGTAGTATCTGCCTGTGTTTCTGTCTTTTTGGTCTATCTCCTTCTCTCGTATCTGCTTCTCTTTCTGCTTTACCAGGAGGAATGTAGAGTCTGCCTCTCTCTCTGTCTTTTCTGTCTCTGTCCTTCTCTAGCCTCTGCTTCTCTTTCTTCTTCCCCAGGAGGAATGAAGTGTCTGCCTCTGTCTCTGCCATTTGTGTCTCTATCCTTCTCTTGTGTCTGCTTTTCGTTCTTCTTCCCCAGGAGAAATGTAGTATCTGCCCGTGTCTCTGTCTTTTTGGTCTTTCTCCTTCTCTCGTATCTGCTTCTCTTTCTGCTTCACCAGGAGGAATGTAGAGTCTGCCTCTCTCTCTGTCTTTTCTGTCTCTATCCTTCTCTCACGTCTGCTTCTCTTTCTGCTTCCCCAGGAGGAATGTAGCATATGCCTCTTTCTCTGTCTTTTCTGTCTCTGTCCTTCTCTTGTGTCTGCTTCTCCTTCTGCATCCCCAGGAGGAATGTAGTGTCTGCCTCTGTTTCTGTCTTTTCTGGCTCTATCCTTCTCTCTCGAGTCTGATAATCTTTCTGCTTCTCTAGGAGGAATGTAGTGTGTGCCTCTGTCTCTGTATTTTTCTGTCTCTATCCTTCTCTCACGTCTGCTTCTCTTTCTGCTTCCCCAGGAGGAATGTAATATCTGCCTCTATCTCTGTCTTTTCTGTCTCTGTCCTTCTCTAGGCTCTGCTTTTCTTTCTTCTTCCCCAGGAGGAATGTAGTATCTTCCTATGTCTCTGTCTTTTCTGTCCCTATCCTTCTTTCTAGTTTGCTTCTCTTTCTGCTTACCCAGGAGGAATGTACTATCTGCCATCTGTCATTTCTGTCTCTAGCGTTCTCTTGCATCTGCTTCTCTTTCTGCTTCACCAGGAGGAATGTAATTTCTGCTTGTTGTCTCTGTCTTTTCTGTCCCTATCCTTCTCTTGCATCTGCTTCTCTTTCTGCTTCCCCAGGAGGAATGTGCTGTAATGTCTGCCTCT
The DNA here is from genome assembly GCF_040938575.1 of Ambystoma mexicanum. Taxonomy (NCBI): domain Eukaryota; kingdom Metazoa; phylum Chordata; class Amphibia; order Caudata; family Ambystomatidae; genus Ambystoma; species Ambystoma mexicanum. The sequence goes on from NC_090927.1 coordinate 8,224,365, forward strand.
GCCTCTGCCTTTTCTGTCTCCATCCTTCTCTCACTTCTGCTTCTCTTTCTGCTTCCCCAGGAGGAATGTTGTGTCTGTCTCTGTCGTTTCTGTCTCCATCCTTCTCTGGCATCTGCATTTCTTTCAGCTTCTTCAGGAGGAATGTAATATCTGGTCTCTGGCCCTTTTTTTGCCTCTCTACTTCTCTCCTGTCTGCTTATCTTTCTGCTTCCACAGGAGGAATGTAGTCTCTGCCTCTGTCACTGTCATCTCTATCTCGATCATTCTCTTGCATCTGCTTTTCTTTCTGCTTCCCCAGTAGGAATGTAGTGTCTGCCTTTTTCTCTGTCTTTTCTGTCTCTATCCTTCTCCTGCGTCTACTTCTCTTTCTGTTTCCCCAGGAGGAATGTAGTGTCTGCCCCTGTCTCTGTCTTTTTTTATCTCTATCCTTCTCTTGTGTCTGCTACTCTTCCTGCTTCCTCAGGACGAATGTAGTGTCTGGCTCTGTCTCTGCCTTTTCTGTCTCTTTCCTTCTCTCTCAACTTATTCTCTTTCTGCTTCCCCAAGAGGAATGTAGTGTCTGCCTCTGCCTTTTCTGTCTCCATCCTTCTCTCGCATTTGCTTCTCTTTCTGCTTCTCCAGGAGGAATGTAGTTTCTGTCTCTGTCTTTTCTGACTCCATCCTTCTCTGGCATCTGATTTTCTTTCTGCTTCCCCAGGAGGAATGTAGTGTCTGCCTCTGTCTCTTCTATCTCTATCCGTCTCTCACATCTGCTTCTCTTTCTGCTTCCCTAGGAGGAATGTAGTGTCTGACTCTGTCTCTGTCTTTTCTGTCTTTATCCTTCTCTCGCGCCTGCTTCTCTTTCTGCTTCCCCAGGAGGAATGTAGCATCTGTCTCTGTCTCTGTCTCTTCTGCCTCTATCCTTCTCTTGCATCTGCTTCTCATTCTGCTTCCCAGGAGGAACGTAGTGTCTGCCTCTGTACCTGTCTTTTCTATCTCTATTCTTCTCTGGCATCTGCTGCTCTTTCTGCTTCCCCAGGAGAAATGTGGTATCTGCCTCTTTCTCTGTCTTTTCTGTCTCTATCCTTCTCTCGCATCTTTTTATCGTTCTGCTTCCCTAGGAGGAATGTAGTGTCTGCCTCTGCCTTTTCTATCTCTATCCTTCTAGTGCGTTTGCTTCTCGTTCTTCTTCTCCAGGAGGAATGTAGTATCTGCCTGTGTCTCTGTATTTTCTGTCTCTATCCTTCTCTTGCATCTGCTTCTCTTACTGCTTCCCCAGATGGAAAGTAGTGTCTAACTCTGTCTGTCTTTTCTGTCTCTATCCTTCCCTCGTATCTTCTTCTCTTTCTGCTTCCCTTGTAGGAATGTAGTGTCTGCCTCTGTCTCTGCCATTTGTGTCTCTATCCTTCTCTTGTGTCTGCTTCTCGTTCTTCTTCCCCAGGAGAAATGTAGTATCTGCCTGTGTTTCTGTCTTTTTGGTCTCTCTCCTTCTCTCGTATCTGCTTCTCTTTCTGCTTCACCAGGAGGAATGTAGAGTCTGCCTCTCTCTCTGTCTTTTCTGTCTCTGTCCTTCTCTAGCCTCTGCTTCTCTTTCTTCTTCCCCAGGAGGAATGTAGTGTCTGCCTCTGTCTCTGCCATTTGTGTCTCTATCCTTCTCTTGTGTCTGCTTTTCGTTCTTCTTCCCCAGGAGAAATGTAGTATCTGCCTGTGTCTCTGTCTTTTTGGTCTTTCTCCTTCTCTCGTATCTGCTTCTCTTTCTGCTTCACCAGGAGGAATGTAGAGTCTGCCTCTCTCTCTGTCTTTTCTGTCTCTATCCTTCGCCCGTGTCTGCTTCTCTTTCTGCATCCTGAGGAGGAATGCGGGATCTGCCTCTGTCTCTGTCGTTTCTGTCTCAATCCTTCTCTTGCATCTGCTCCTCTTTCTGCTTCCCCAGGAGGAATGTAGTATATGCCTCTTTCTCTGTCTTTTCTGTCTCTATCCTTCGCCCGTGTCTGCTTCTCTTTCCGCTTCCTGAGGAGGAATGCAGGATCTGCCTCTGTCTCTGTCTTTTCTGTCTCAATCCTTCTCTTGCATCTGCTTCTCTTTCTGCTTCCCCAGGAGGGATGTAGCATATGCCTCTTTCTCTGTCTTTTCTGTCTCTGTCCTTCTCTAGGCTCTGCTTCTCTTTCTTCTTCCCCAGGAGGAATGTAGTATCTTCCTATGTCTCTGTCTTTTCTGTCCCTATCCTTCTTTCTAGTTTGCTTCTCTTTCTGCTTACCCAGGAGGAATGTACTATCTGCCATCTGTCATTTCTGTCTCTAGCTTTCTCTTGCATCTGCTTCTCTTTCTGCTTCACCAGGAGGAATGTAACTTCTGCTTGTTGTCTCTGTCTTTTCTGTCCCTATCCTTCTCTTGCATCTGCTTCTCTTTCTGCTTCCCCAGGAGGAATGTGCTGTAATGTCTGCCTCTGCCTCTGCCTTTTCTGTCTCCATCCTTCTCTCACTTCTGCTTCTCTTTCTGCTTTCCCAGGAGGAATGTTGTGTCTGTCTCTGTCGTTTCTGTCTCAGTCCTTCTCTGGCATCTGCATTTCTTTCAGCTTCTTCAGGAGGAATGTAATATCTGGTCTCTGGCCCTTTTTTTGCCTCTCTACTTCTCTCCTGTCTGCTTATCTTTCTGCTTCCACAGGAGGAATGTAGTCTCTGCCTCTGTCACTGTCATCTCTATCTCGATCATTCTCTTGCATCTGCTTTTCTTTCTGCTTCCCCAGTAGGAATGTAGTGTCTGCCTTTTTCTCTGTCTTTTCTGTCTCTATCCTTCTCCTGCGTCTACTTCTCTTTCTGTTTCCCCAGGAGGAATGTAGTGTCTGCCCCTGTCTCTGTCTTTTTTATCTCTATCCTTCTCTTGTGTCTGCTACTCTTCCTGCTTCCTCAGGACGAATGTAGTGTCTGGCTCTGTCTCTGCCTTTTCTGTCTCTTTCCTTCTCTCTCAACTTATTCTCTTTCTGCTTCCCCAAGAGGAATGTAGTGTCTGCCTCTGCCTTTTCTGTCTCCATCCTTCTCTCGCATTTGCTTCTCTTTCTGCTTCTCCAGGAGGAATGTAGTTTCTGGCTCTGTCTTTTCTGACTCCATCCTTCTCTGGCATCTGATTTTCTTTCTGCTTCCCCAGGAGGAATGTAGTGTCTGCCTCTGTCTCTTCTATCTCTATCCTTCTCTCACATCTGCTTCTCTTTCTGCTTCCCTAGGAGGAATGTAGTGTCTGACTCTGTCTCTGTCTTTTCTGTCTTTATCCTTCTCTCGCGCCTGCTTCTCTTTCTGCTTCCCCAGGAGGAATGTAGCATCTGTCTCTGTCTCTGTCTCTTCTGCCTCTATCCTTCTCTTGCATCTGCTTCTCATTCTGCTTCCCAGGAGGAACGTAGTGTCTGCCTCTGTACCTGTCTTTTCTATCTCTATTCTTCTCTGGCATCTGCTGCTCTTTCTGCTTCCCCAGGAGAAATGTGGTATCTGCCTCTGTCTCTTCTATCTCTATCCTTCTCTCACATCTGCTTCTCTTTCTGCTTCCCTAGGAGGAATGTAGTGTCTGACTCTGTCTCTGTCTTTTCTGTCTTTATCCTTCTCTCGCGCCTGCTTCTCTTTCTGCTTCCCCAGGAGGAATGTAGCATCTGTCTCTGTCTCTGTCTCTTCTGCCTCTATCCTTCTCTTGCATCTGCTTCTCATTCTGCTTCCCAGGAGGAACGTAGTGTCTGCCTCTTTCTCTGTCTTTTCTGTCTCTATCCTTCTCTCGCATCTTTTTATCGTTCTGCTTCCCTAGGAGGAATGTAGTGTCTGCCTCTGCCTTTTCTATCTCTATCCTTCTAGTGCGTTTGCTTCTCGTTCTTCTTCTCCAGGAGGAATGTAGTATCTGCCTGTGTCTCTGTATTTTCTGTCTCTATCCTTCTCTTGCATCTGCTTCTCTTACTGCTTCCCCAGATGGAAAGTAGTGTCTAACTCTGTCTGTCTTTTCTGTCTCTATCCTTCCCTCGTGTCTTCTTCTCTTTCTGCTTCCCTTGTAGGAATGTAGTGTCTGCCTCTGTCTCTGCCATTTGTGTCTCTATCCTTCTCTTGTGTCTGCTTCTCGTTCTTCTTCCCCAGGAGAAATGTAGTATCTGCCTGTGTTTCTGTCTTTTTGGTCTCTCTCCTTCTCTCGTATCTGCTTCTCTTTCTGCTTCACCAGGAGGAATGTAGAGTCTGCCTCTCTCTCTGTCTTTTCTGTCTCTGTCCTTCTCTAGCCTCTGCTTCTCTTTCTTCTTCCCCAGGAGGAATGTAGTGTCTGCCTCTGTCTCTGCCATTTGTGTCTCTATCCTTCTCTTGTGTCTGCTTTTCGTTCTTCTTCCCCAGGAGAAATGTAGTATCTGCCTGTGTCTCTGTCTTTTTGGTCTTTCTCCTTCTCTCGTATCTGCTTCTCTTTCTGCTTCACCAGGAGGAATGTAGAGTCTGCCTCTCTCTCTGTCTTTTCTGTCTCTATCCTTCGCCCGTGTCTGCTTCTCTTTCTGCATCCTGAGGAGGAATGCGGGATCTGCCTCTGTCTCTGTCGTTTCTGTCTCAATCCTTCTCTTGCATCTGCTCCTCTTTCTGCTTCCCCAGGAGGAATGTAGTATATGCCTCTTTCTCTGTCTTTTCTGTCTCTATCCTTCGCCCGTGTCTGCTTCTCTTTCCGCTTCCTGAGGAGGAATGTAGTATCTTCCTATGTCTCTGTCTTTTCTGTCCCTATCCTTCTTTCTAGTTTGCTTCTCTTTCTGCTTACCCAGGAGGAATGTACTATCTGCCATCTGTCATTTCTGTCTCTAGCGTTCTCTTGCATCTGCTTCTCTTTCTGCTTCACCAGGAGGAATGTAATTTCTGCTTGTTGTCTCTGTCTTTTCTGTCCCTATCCTTCTCTTGCATCTGCTTCTCTTTCTGCTTCCCCAGGAGGAATGTGCTGTAATGTCTGCCTCTGCCTCTGCCTTTTCTGTCTCCATCCTTCTCTCACTTCTGCTTCTCTTTCTGCTTCCCCAGGAGGAATGTTGTGTCTGTCTCTGTCGTTTCTGTCTCCATCCTTCTCTGGCATCTGCATTTCTTTCAGCTTCTTCAGGAGGAATGTAATATCTGGTCTCTGGCCCTTTTTTTGCCTCTCTACTTCTCTCCTGTCTGCTTATCTTTCTGCTTCCACAGGAGGAATGTAGTCTCTGCCTCTGTCACTGTCATCTCTATCTCGATCATTCTCTTGCATCTGCTTTTCTTTCTGCTTCCCCAGTAGGAATGTAGTGTCTGCCTTTTTCTCTGTCTTTTCTGTCTCTATCCTTCTCCTGCGTCTACTTCTCTTTCTGTTTCCCCAGGAGGAATGTAGTGTCTGCCCCTGTCTCTGTCTTTTTTTATCTCTATCCTTCTCTTGTGTCTGCTACTCTTCCTGCTTCCTCAGGACGAATGTAGTGTCTGACTCTGTCTCTGCCTTTTCTGTCTCTTTCCTTCTCTCTCAACTTATTCTCTTTCTGCTTCCCCAAGAGGAATGTAGTGTCTGCCTCTGCCTTTTCTGTCTCCATCCTTCTCTCGCATTTGCTTCTCTTTCTGCTTCTCCAGGAGGAATGTAGTTTCTGTCTCTGTCTTTTCTGACTCCATCCTTCTCTGGCATCTGATTTTCTTTCTGCTTCCCCAGGAGGAATGTAGTGTCTGCCTCTGTCTCTTCTATCTCTATCCTTCTCTCACATCTGCTTCTCTTTCTGCTTCCCTAGGAGGAATGTAGTGTCTGACTCTGTCTCTGTCTTTTCTGTCTTTATCCTTCTCTCGCGCCTGCTTCTCTTTCTGCTTCCCCAGGAGGAATGTAGCATCTGTCTCTGTCTCTGTCTCTTCTGCCTCTATCCTTCTCTTGCATCTGCTTCTCATTCTGCTTCCCAGGAGGAACGTAGTGTCTGCCTCTGTACCTGTCTTTTCTATCTCTATTCTTCTCTGGCATCTGCTGCTCTTTCTGCTTCCCCAGGAGAAATGTGGTATCTGCCTCTTTCTCTGTCTTTTCTGTCTCTATCCTTCTCTCGCATCTTTTTATCGTTCTGCTTCCCTAGGAGGAATGTAGTGTCTGCCTCTGCCTTTTCTATCTCTATCCTTCTAGTGCGTTTGCTTCTCGTTCTTCTTCTCCAGGAGGAATGTAGTATCTGCCTGTGTCTCTGTATTTTCTGTCTCTATCCTTCTCTTGCATCTGCTTCTCTTACTGCTTCCCCAGATGGAAAGTAGTGTCTAACTCTGTCTGTCTTTTCTGTCTCTATCCTTCCCTCGTGTCTTCTTCTCTTTCTGCTTCCCTTGTAGGAATGTAGTGTCTGCCTCTGTCTCTGCCATTTGTGTCTCTATCCTTCTCTTGTGTCTGCTTCTCGTTCTTCTTCCCCAGGAGAAATGTAGTATCTGCCTGTGTTTCTGTCTTTTTGGTCTCTCTCCTTCTCTCGTATCTGCTTCTCTTTCTGCTTCACCAGGAGGAATGTAGAGTCTGCCTCTCTCTCTGTCTTTTCTGTCTCTGTCCTTCTCTAGCCTCTGCTTCTCTTTCTTCTTCCCCAGGAGGAATGTAGTGTCTGCCTCTGTCTCTGCCATTTGTGTCTCTATCCTTCTCTTGTGTCTGCTTTTCGTTCTTCTTCCCCAGGAGAAATGTAGTATCTGCCTGTGTCTCTGTCTTTTTGGTCTTTCTCCTTCTCTCGTATCTGCTTCTCTTTCTGCTTCACCAGGAGGAATGTAGAGTCTGCCTCTCTCTCTGTCTTTTCTGTCTCTATCCTTCGCCCGTGTCTGCTTCTCTTTCTGCATCCTGAGGAGGAATGCGGGATCTGCCTCTGTCTCTGTCGTTTCTGTCTCAATCCTTCTCTTGCATCTGCTCCTCTTTCTGCTTCCCCAGGAGGAATGTAGTATATGCCTCTTTCTCTGTCTTTTCTGTCTCTATCCTTCGCCCGTGTCTGCTTCTCTTTCCGCTTCCTGAGGAGGAATGCAGGATCTGCCTCTGTCTCTGTCTTTTCTGTCTCAATCCTTCTCTTGCATCTGCTTCTCTTTCTGCTTCCCCAGGAGGAATGTAGCATATGCCTCTTTCTCTGTCTTTTCTGTCTCTGTCCTTCTCTAGGCTCTGCTTCTCTTTCTTCTTCCCCAGGAGGAATGTAGTATCTTCCTATGTCTCTGTCTTTTCTGTCCCTATCCTTCTTTCTAGTTTGCTTCTCTTTCTGCTTACCCAGGAGGAATGTACTATCTGCCATCTGTCATTTCTGTCTCTAGCTTTCTCTTGCATCTGCTTCTCTTTCTGCTTCACCAGGAGGAATGTAACTTCTGCTTGTTGTCTCTGTCTTTTCTGTCCCTATCCTTCTCTTGCATCTGCTTCTCTTTCTGCTTCCCCAGGAGGAATGTGCTGTAATGTCTGCCTCTGCCTCTGCCTTTTCTGTCTCCATCCTTCTCTCACTTCTGCTTCTCTTTCTGCTTCCCCAGGAGGAATGTTGTGTCTGTCTCTGTCGTTTCTGTCTCCATCCTTCTCTGGCATCTGCATTTCTTTCAGCTTCTTCAGGAGGAATGTAATATCTGGTCTCTGGCCCTTTTTTTGCCTCTCTACTTCTCTCCTGTCTGCTTATCTTTCTGCTTCCACAGGAGGAATGTAGTCTCTGCCTCTGTCACTGTCATCTCTATCTCGATCATTCTCTTGCATCTGCTTTTCTTTCTGCTTCCCCAGTAGGAATGTAGTGTCTGCCTTTTTCTCTGTCTTTTCTGTCTCTATCCTTCTCCTGCGTCTACTTCTCTTTCTGTTTCCCCAGGAGGAATGTAGTGTCTGCCCCTGTCTCTGTCTTTTTTATCTCTATCCTTCTCTTGTGTCTGCTACTCTTCCTGCTTCCTCAGGACGAATGTAGTGTCTGGCTCTGTCTCTGCCTTTTCTGTCTCTTTCCTTCTCTCTCAACTTATTCTCTTTCTGCTTCCCCAAGAGGAATGTAGTGTCTGCCTCTGCCTTTTCTGTCTCCATCCTTCTCTCACATTTGCTTCTCTTTCTGCTTCTCCAGGAGGAATGTAGTTTCTGGCTCTGTCTTTTCTGACTCCATCCTTCTCTGGCATCTGATTTTCTTTCTGCTTCCCCAGGAGGAATGTAGTGTCTGCCTCTGTCTCTTCTATCTCTATCCTTCTCTCACATCTGCTTCTCTTTCTGCTTCCCTAGGAGGAATGTAGTGTCTGACTCTGTCTCTGTCTTTTCTGTCTTTATCCTTCTCTCGCGCCTGCTTCTCTTTCTGCTTCCCCAGGAGGAATGTAGCATCTGTCTCTGTCTCTGTCTCTTCTGCCTCTATCCTTCTCTTGCATCTGCTTCTCATTCTGCTTCCCAGGAGGAACTTAGTGTCTGCCTCTGTACCTGTCTTTTCTATCTCTATTCTTCTCTGGCATCTGCTGCTCTTTCTGCTTCCCCAGGAGAAATGTGGTATCTGCCTCTGTCTCTTCTATCTCTATCCTTCTCTCACATCTGCTTCTCTTTCTGCTTCCCTAGGAGGAATGTAGTGTCTGACTCTGTCTCTGTCTTTTCTGTCTTTATCCTTCTCTCGCGCCTGCTTCTCTTTCTGCTTCCCCAGGAGGAATGTAGCATCTGTCTCTGTCTCTGTCTCTTCTGCCTCTATCCTTCTCTTGCATCTGCTTCTCATTCTGCTTCCCAGGAGGAACGTAGTGTCTGCCTCTTTCTCTGTCTTTTCTGTCTCTATCCTTCTCTCGCATCTTTTTATCGTTCTGCTTCCCTAGGAGGAATGTAGTGTCTGCCTCTGCCTTTTCTATCTCTATCCTTCTAGTGCGTTTGCTTCTCGTTCTTCTTCTCCAGGAGGAATGTAGTATCTGCCTGTGTCTCTGTATTTTCTGTCTCTATCCTTCTCTTGCATCTGCTTCTCTTACTGCTTCCCCAGATGGAAAGTAGTGTCTAACTCTGTCTGTCTTTTCTGTCTCTATCCTTCCCTCGTGTCTTCTTCTCTTTCTGCTTCCCTTGTAGGAATGTAGTGTCTGCCTCTGTCTCTGCCATTTGTGTCTCTATCCTTCTCTTGTGTCTGCTTCTCGTTCTTCTTCCCCAGGAGAAATGTAGTATCTGCCTGTGTTTCTGTCTTTTTGGTCTCTCTCCTTCTCTCGTATCTGCTTCTCTTTCTGCTTCACCAGGAGGAATGTAGAGTCTGCCTCTCTCTCTGTCTTTTCTGTCTCTGTCCTTCTCTAGCCTCTGCTTCTCTTTCTTCTTCCCCAGGAGGAATGTAGTGTCTGCCTCTGTCTCTGCCATTTGTGTCTCTATCCTTCTCTTGTGTCTGCTTTTCGTTCTTCTTCCCCAGGAGAAATGTAGTATCTGCCTGTGTCTCTGTCTTTTTGGTCTGTCTCCTTCTCTCGTATCTGCTTCTCTTTCTGCTTCACCAGGAGGAATGTAGAGTCTGCCTCTCTCTCTGTCTTTTCTGTCTCTATCCTTCGCCCGTGTCTGCTTCTCTTTCTGCATCCTGAGGAGGAATGCGGGATCTGCCTCTGTCTCTGTCGTTTCTGTCTCAATCCTTCTCTTGCATCTGCTCCTCTTTCTGCTTCCCCAGGAGGAATGTAGTATATGCCTCTTTCTCTGTCTTTTCTGTCTCTATCCTTCGCCCGTGTCTGCTTCTCTTTCCGCTTCCTGAGGAGGAATGCAGGATCTGCCTCTGTCTCTGTCTTTTCTGTCTCAATCCTTCTCTTGCATCTGCTTCTCTTTCTGCTTCCCCAGGAGGAATGTAGCATATGCCTCTTTCTCTGTCTTTTCTGTCTCTGTCCTTCTCTAGGCTCTGCTTCTCTTTCTTCTTCCCCAGGAGGAATGTAGTATCTTCCTATGTCTCTGTCTTTTCTGTCCCTATCCTTCTTTCTAGTTTGCTTCTCTTTCTGCTTACCCAGGAGGAATGTACTATCTGCCATCTGTCATTTCTGTCTCTAGCTTTCTCTTGCATCTGCTTCTCTTTCTGCTTCACCAGGAGGAATGTAACTTCTGCTTGTTGTCTCTGTCTTTTCTGTCCCTATCCTTCTCTTGCATCTGCTTCTCTTTCTGCTTCCCCAGGAGGAATGTGCTGTAATGTCTGCCTCTGCCTCTGCCTTTTCTGTCTCCATCCTTCTCTCACTTCTGCTTCTCTTTCTGCTTCCCCAGGAGGAATGTTGTGTCTGTCTCTGTCGTTTCTGTCTCCATCCTTCTCTGGCATCTGCATTTCTTTCAGCTTCTTCAGGAGGAATGTAATATCTGGTCTCTGGCCCTTTTTTTGCCTCTCTACTTCTCTCCTGTCTGCTTATCTTTCTGCTTCCACAGGAGGAATGTAGTCTCTGCCTCTGTCACTGTCATCTCTATCTCGATCATTCTCTTGCATCTGCTTTTCTTTCTGCTTCCCCAGTAGGAATGTAGTGTCTGCCTTTTTCTCTGTCTTTTCTGTCTCTATCCTTCTCCTGCGTCTACTTCTCTTTCTGTTTCCCCAGGAGGAATGTAGTGTCTGCCCCTGTCTCTGTCTTTTTTATCTCTATCCTTCTCTTGTGTCTGCTACTCTTCCTGCTTCCTCAGGACGAATGTAGTGTCTGGCTCTGTCTCTGCCCTTTCTGTCTCTTTCCTTCTCTCTCAACTTATTCTCTTTCTGCTTCCCCAAGAGGAATGTAGTGTCTGCCTCTGCCTTTTCTGTCTCCATCCTTCTCTCGCATTTGCTTCTCTTTCTGCTTCTCCAGGAGGAATGTAGTTTCTGTCTCTGTCTTTTCTGACTCCATCCTTCTCTGGCATCTGATTTTCTTTCTGCTTCCCCAGGAGGAATGTAGTGTCTGCCTCTGTCTCTTCTATCTCTATCCGTCTCTCACAACTGCTTCTCTTTCTGCTTCCCTAGGAGGAATGTAGTGTCTGACTCTGTCTCTGTCTTTTCTGTCTTTATCCTTCTCTCGTGCCTGCTTCTCTTTCTGCTTCCCCAGGAGGAATGTAGCATCTGTCTCTGTCTCTGTCTCTTCTGCCTCTATCCTTCTCTTGCATCTGCTTCTCATTCTGCTTCCCAGGAGGAACGTACTGTCTGCCTCTGTACCTGTCTTTTCTATCTCTATTCTTCTCTGGCATCTGCTGCTCTTTCTACTTCCCCAGGAGAAATGTGGTATCTGCCTCTTTCTCTGTCTTTTCTGTCTCTATCCTTCTCTCGCATCTTTTTATCGATCTGCTTCCCTAGGAGGAATGTAGTGTCTGCCTCTGCCTTTTCTATCTCTATCCTTCTAGTGCGTTTGCTTCTCGTTCTTCTTCTCCAGGAGGAATGTAGTATCTGCCTGTGTCTCTGTATTTTCTGTCTCTATCCTTCTCTTGCATCTGCTTCTCTTACTGCTTCCCCAGATGGAAAGTAGTGTCTAACTCTGTCTGTCTTTTCTGTCTCTATCCTTCCCTCGTGTCTTCTTCTCTTTCTGCTTCCCTTGTAGGAATATAGTGTCTGCCTCTGTCTCTGCCATTTGTGTCTCTATCCTTCTCTTGTGTCTGCTTCTCGTTCTTCTTCCCCAGGAGAAATGTAGTATCTGCCTGTGTTTCTGTCTTTTTGGTCTCTCTCCTTCTCTCGTATCTGCTTCTCTTTCTGCTTCACCAGGAGGAATGTAGAGTCTGCCTCTCTCTCTGTCTTTTCTGTCTCTGTCCTTCTCTAGCCTCTGCTTCTCTTTCTTCTTCCCCAGGAGGAATGTAGTGTCTGCCTCTGTCTCTGCCATTTGTGTCTCTATCCTTCTCTTGTGTCTGCTTTTCGTTCTTCTTCCCCAGGAGAAATGTAGTATCTGCCTGTGTCTCTGTCTTTTTGGTCTTTCTCCTTCTCTCGTATCTGCTTCTCTTTCTGCTTCACCAGGAGGAATGTAGAGTCTGCCTCTCTCTCTGTCTTTTCTGTCTCTATCCTTCGCCCGTGTCTGCTTCTCTTTCTGCATCCTGAGGAGGAATGCGGGATCTGCCTCTGTCTCTGTCGTTTCTGTCTCAATCCTTCTCTTGCATCTGCTCCTCTTTCTGCTTCCCCAGGAGGAATGTAGTATATGCCTCTTTCTCTGTCTTTTCTGTCTCTATCCTTCGCCCGTGTCTGCTTCTCTTTCCGCTTCCTGAGGAGGAATGCAGGATCTGCCTCTGTCTCTGTCTTTTCTGTCTCAATCCTTCTCTTGCATCTGCTTCTCTTTCTGCTTCCCCAGGAGGAATGTAGCATATGCCTCTTTCTCTGTCTTTTCTGTCTCTGTCCTTCTCTAGGCTCTGCTTCTCTTTCTTCTTCCCCAGGAGGAATGTAGTATCTTCCTATGTCTCTGTCTTTTCTGTCCCTATCCTTCTTTCTAGTTTGCTTCTCTTTCTGCTTACCCAGGAGGAATGTACTATCTGCCATCTGTCATTTCTGTCTCTAGCGTTCTCTTGCATCTGCTTCTCTTTCTGCTTCACCAGGAGGAATGTAATTTCTGCTTGTTGTCTCTGTCTTTTCTGTCCCTATCCTTCTCTTGCATCTGCTTCTCTTTCTGCTTCCCCAGGAGGAATGTGCTGTAATGTCTGCCTCTGCCTCTGCCTTTTCTGTCTCCATCCTTCTCTCACTTCTGCTTCTCTTTCTGCTTCCCCAGGAGGAATGTTGTGTCTGTCTCTGTCGTTTCTGTCTCCATCCTTCTCTGGCATCTGCATTTCTTTCAGCTTCTTCAGGAGGAATGTAATATCTGGTCTCTGGCCCTTTTTTTGCCTCTCTACTTCTCTCCTGTCTGCTTATCTTTCTGCTTCCACAGGAGGAATGTAGTCTCTGCCTCTGTCACTGTCATCTCTATCTCGATCATTCTCTTGCATCTGCTTTTCTTTCTGCTTCCCCAGTAGGAATGTAGTGTCTGCCTTTTTCTCTGTCTTTTCTGTCTCTATCCTTCTCCTGCGTCTACTTCTCTTTCTGTTTCCCCAGGAGGAATGTAGTGTCTGCCCCTGTCTCTGTCTTTTTTATCTCTATCCTTCTCTTGTGTCTGCTACTCTTCCTGCTTCCTCAGGACGAATGTAGTGTCTGGCTCTGTCTCTGCCTTTTCTGTCTCTTTCCTTCTCTCTCAACTTATTCTCTTTCTGCTTCCCCAAGAGGAATGTAGTGTCTGCCTCTGCCTTTTCTGTCTCCATCCTTCTCTCGCATTTGCTTCTCTTTCTGCTTCTCCAGGAGGAATGTAGTTTCTGTCTCTGTCATTTCTGACTCCATCCTTCTCTGGCATCTGATTTTCTTTCTGCTTCCCCAGGAGGAATGTAGTGTCTGCCTCTGTCTCTTCTATCTCTATCCTTCTCTCACATCTGCTTCTCTTTCTGCTTCCCTAGGAGGAATGTAGTGTCTGACTCTGTCTCTGTCTTTTCTGTCTTTATCCTTCTCTCGCGCCTGCTTCTCTTTCTGCTTCCCCAGGAGGAATGTAGCCTCTGTCTCTGTCTCTTCTGCCTCTATCCTTCTCTTGCATCTGCTTCTCATTCTGCTTCCCAGGAGGAACGTAGTGTCTGCCTCTGTACCTGTCTTTTCTATCTCTATTCTTCTCTGGCATCTGCTGCTCTTTCTGCTTCCCCAGGAGAAATGTGGTATCTGCCTCTTTCTCTGTCTTTTCTGTCTCTATCCTTCTCTCGCATCTTTTTATCGTTCTGCTTCCCTAGGAGGAATGTAGTGTCTGCCTCTGCCTTTTCTATCTCTATCCTTCTAGTGCGTTTGCTTCTTGTTCTTCTTCTCCAGGAGGAATGTAGTATCTGCCTGTGTCTCTGTATTTTCTGTCTCTATCCTTCTCTTGCATCTGCTTCTCTTACTGCTTCCCCAGATGGAAAGTAGTGTCTAACTCTGTCTGTCTTTTCTGTCTCTATCCTTCCCTCGTGTCTTCTTCTCTTTCTGCTTCCCTTGTAGGAATGTAGTGTCTGCCTCTGTCTCTGCCATTTGTGTCTCTATCCTTCTCTTGTGTCTGCTTCTCGTTCTTCTTCCCCAGGAGAAATGTAGTATCTGCCTGTGTTTCTGTCTTTTTGGTCTCTCTCCTTCTCTCGTATCTGCTTCTCTTTCTGCTTCACCAGGAGGAATGTAGAGTCTGCCTCTCTCTCTGTCTTTTCTGTCTCTGTCCTTCTCTAGCCTCTGCTTCTCTTTCTTCTTCCCCAGGAGGAATGTAGTGTCTTCCTCTGTCTATGCCATTTGTGTCTCTATCCTTCTCTTGTGTCTGCTTTTCGTTCTTCTTCCCCAGGAGAAATGTAGTATCTGCCTGTGTCTCTGTCTTTTTGGTCTTTCTCCTTCTCTCGTATCTGCTTCTCTTTCTGCTTCACCAGGAGGAATGTAGAGTCTGCCTCTCTCTCTGTCTTTTCTGTCTCTATCCTTCGCCCGTGTCTGCTTCTCTTTCTGCATCCTGAGGAGGAATGCGGGATCTGCCTCTGTCTCTGTCGTTTCTGTCTCAATCCTTCTCTTGCATCTGCTCCTCTTTCTGCTTCCCCAGGAGGAATGTAGTATATGCCTCTTTCTCTGTCTTTTCTGTCTCTATCCTTCGCCCGTGTCTGCTTCTCTTTCCGCTTCCTGAGGAGGAATGCAGGATCTGCCTCTGTCTCTGTCTTTTCTGTCTCAATCCTTCTCTTGCATCTGCGTCTCTTTCTGCTTCCCCAGGAGGAATGTAGCATATGCAACTTTCTCTGTCTTTTCTGTCTCTGTCCTTCTCTTGTGTCTGCTTCTCCTTCTGCATCCCCAGGAGGAATGTGTTGTCTGCCTCTGTCTCTGTCTTTTCTGGCTCTATCCTTCTCTCTCGAGTCTGATAATCTTTCTGCTTCTCTAGGAGGAATGTAGTGTGTGCCTCTGTCTCTGTATTTTTCTGTCTCTCTCCTTCTCATGCGTCTGCTTCTCTTTCTGCTTCCCCAGGAGGAATGTAGAGTCTGCCTCTGTCTATCTTTTCTGTCTCTCTACTTCTCTCATGTCTGCTTCTCTTTCTGCTTCCCCTGAAGGAATGTAGTGTCTGCCCTCTGTCTCTGTCTCTTCTGTCTCTATCCTTCTCTCACGTCTGCTTCTCTTTCTGCTTCCCCAGGAGGAATGTAATATCTGCCTCTATCTCTGTCTTTTCTGTCTCTGTCCTTCTCTAGGCTCTGCTTCTCTTTCTTCTTCCCCAGGAGGAATGTAGTATCTTCCTATGTCTCTGTCTTTTCTGTCTCTATCCTTCTTTCTAGTTTGCTTCTCTTTCTGCTTACCCAGGAGGAATGTACTATCTGCCATCTGTCATTTCTGTCTCTAGCGTTCTCTTGCATCTGCTTCTCTTTCTGCTTCACCAGGAGGAATGTAATTTCTGCTTGTTGTCTCTGTCTTTTCTGTCCCTATCCTTCTCTTGCATCTTCTTCTCTTTCTGCTTCCCCAGGAGGAATGTGCTGTAATGTCTGCCTCTGCCTCTGCCTTTTCTGTCTCCATCCTTCTCTCACTTCTGCTTCTCTTTCTGCTTACCCAGGAGGAATGTTGTTTCTGTCTCCATCCTTCTCTGGCATCTGCATTTCTTTCAGCTTCTTCAGGAGGAATGTAATATCTGGTCTCTGGTCCTTTTTTTGCCTCTCTACTTCTCTCCTGTCTGCTTATCTTTCTGCTTCCACAGGAGGAATGTAGTCTCTGCCTCTGTCACTGTCATCTCTATCTCGATCATTCTCTTGCATCTTCTTTTCTTTCTGCTTCCCCAGTAGGAATGCAGTGTCTGCCTTTTTCTCTGTCTTTTCTGTCTCTATCCTTCTCCTGCGTCTACTTCTCTTTCTGTTTCCCCAGGAGGAATGTAGTGTCTGCCCCTGTCTCTGTCTTTTTTATCTCTATCCTTCTCTTGTGTCTGCTACTCTTCCTGCTTCCTCAGGACGAATGTAGTGTCTGGCTCTGTCTCTGCCTTTTCTGTCTCTTTCCTTCTCTCTCAACTTATTCTCTTTCTGCTTCCCCAAGAGGAATGTAGTGTCTGCCTCTGCCTTTTCTGTCTCCATCCTTCTCTCGCATTTGCTTCTCTTTCTGCTTCTCCAGGAGGAATGTAGTTTCTGTCTCTGTCTTTTCTGACTCCATCCTTCTCTGGCATCTGATTTTCTTTCTGCTTCCCCAGGAGGAATGTAGTGTCTGCCTCTGTCTCTTCTATCTCTATCCGTCTCTCACATCTGCTTCTCTTTCTGCTTCCCTAGGAGGAATGTAGTGTCTGACTCTGTCTCTGTCTTTTCTGTCTTTATCCTTCTCTCGCGCCTGCTTCTCTTTCTGCTTCCCCAGGAGGAATGTAGCATCTGTCTCTGTCTCTGTCTCTTCTGCCTCTATCCTTCTCTTGCATCTGCTTCTCATTCTGCTTCCCAGGAGGAACGTAGTGTCTGCCTCTGTACCTGTCTTTTCTATCTCTATTCTTCTCTGGCATCTGCTGCTCTTTCTGCTTCCCCAGGAGAAATGTGGTATCTGCCTCTTTCTCTGTCTTTTCTGTCTCTATCCTTCTCTCGCATCTTTTTATTGATCTGCTTCCCTAGGAGGAATGTAGTGTCTGCCTCTGCCTTTTCTATCTCTATCCTTCTAGTGCGTTTGCTTCTCGTTCTTCTTCTCCAGGAGGAATGTAGTATCTGCCTGTGTCTCTGTATTTTCTGTCTCTATCCTTCTCTTGCATCTGCTTCTCTTACTGCTTCCCCAGATGGAAAGTAGTGTCTAACTCTGTCTGTCTTTTCTGTCTCTATCCTTCCCTCGTGTCTTCTTCTCTTTCTGCTTCCCTTGTAGGAATGTAGTGTCTGCCTCTGTCTCTGCCATTTGTGTCTCTATCCTTCTCTTGTGTCTGCTTCTCGTTCTTCTTCCCCAGGAGAAATGTAGTATCTGCCTGTGTTTCTGTCTTTTTGGTCTCTCTCCTTCTCTCGTATCTGCTTCTCTTTCTGCTTCACCAGGAGGAATGTAGAGTCTGCCTCTCTCTCTGTCCTTTCTGTCTCTGTCCTTCTCTAGCCTCTGCTTCTCTTTCTTCTTCCCCAGGAGGAATGTAGTGTCTGCCTCTGTCTCTGCCATTTGTGTCTCTATCCTTCTCTTGTGTCTGCTTTTCGTTCTTCTTCCCCAGGAGAAATGTAGTATCTGCCTGTGTCTCTGTCTTTTTGGTCTTTCTCCTTCTCTCGTATCTGCTTCTCTTTCTGCTTCACCAGGAGGAATGTAGAGTCTGCCTCTCTCTCTGTCTTTTCTGTCTCTATCCTTCGCCCGTGTCTGCTTCTCTTTCTGCATCCTGAGGAGGAATGCGGGATCTGCCTCTGTCTCTGTCGTTTCTGTCTCAATCCTTCTCTTGCATCTGCTCCTCTTTCTGCTTCCCCAGGAGGAATGTAGTATATGCCTCTTTCTCTGTCTTTTCTGTCTCTATCCTTCGCCCGTGTCTGCTTCTCTTTCCGCTTCCTGAGGAGGAATGCAGGATCTGCCTCTGTCTCTGTCTTTTCTGTCTCAATCCTTCTCTTGCATCTGCTTCTCTTTCTGCTTCCCCAGGAGGAATGTAGCATATGCCTCTTTCTCTGTCTTTTCTGTCTCTGTCCTTCTCTAGGCTCTGCTTCTCTTTCTTCTTCCCCAGGAGGAATGTAGTATCTTCCTATGTCTCTGTCTTTTCTGTCCCTATCCTTCTTTCTAGTTTGCTTCTCTTTCTGCTTACCCAGGAGGAATGTACTATCTGCCATCTGTCATTTCTGTCTCTAGCGTTCTCTTGCATCTGCTTCTCTTTCTGCTTCACCAGGAGGAATGTAATTTCTGCTTGTTGTCTCTGTCTTTTCTGTCCCTATCCTTCTCTTGCATCTGCTTCTCTTTCTGCTTCCCCAGGAGGAATGTGCTGTAATGTCTGCCTCTGCCTCTGCCTTTTCTGTCTCCATCCTTCTCTCACTTCTGCTTCTCTTTCTGCTTCCCCAGGAGGAATGTTGTGTCTGTCTCTGTCGTTTCTGTCTCCATCCTTCTCTGGCATCTGCATTTCTTTCAGCTTCTTCAGGAGGAATGTAATATCTGGTCTCTGGCCCTTTTTTTGCCTCTCTACTTCTCTCCTGTCTGCTTATCTTTCTGCTTCCACAGGAGGAATGTAGTCTCTGCCTCTGTCACTGTCATCTCTATCTCGATCATTCTCTTGCATCTGCTTTTCTTTCTGCTTCCCCAGTAGGAATGTAGTGTCTGCCTTTTTCTCTGTCTTTTCTGTCTCTATCCTTCTCCTGCGTCTACTTCTCTTTCTGTTTCCCCAGGAGGAATGTAGTGTCTGCCCCTGTCTCTGTCTTTTTTATCTCTATCCTTCTCTTGTGTCTGCTACTCTTCCTGCTTCCTCAGGACGAATGTAGTGTCTGGCTCTGTCTCTGCCTTTTCTGTCTCTTTCCTTCTCTCTCAACTTATTCTCTTTCTGCTTCCCCAAGAGGAATGTAGTGTCTGCCTCTGCCTTTTCTGTCTCCATCCTTCTCTCGCATTTGCTTCTCTTTCTGCTTCTCCAGGAGGAATGTAGTTTCTGTCTCTGTCTTTTCTGACTCCATCCTTCTCTGGCATCTGATTTTCTTTCTGCTTCCCCAGGAGGAATGTAGTGTCTGCCTCTGTCTCTTCTATCTCTATCCTTCTCTCACATCTGCTTCTCTTTCTGCTTCCCTAGGAGGAATGTAGTGTCTGACTCTGTCTCTGTATTTTCTGTCTTTATCCTTCTCTCGCGCCTGCTTCTCTTTCTGCTTCCCCAGGAGGAATGTAGCATCTGTCTCTGTCTCTGTCTCTTCTGCCTCTATCCTTCTCTTGCATCTGCTTCTCATTCTGCTTCCCAGGAAGAACGTAGTGTCTGCCTCTGTACCTGTCTTTTCTATATTTATTCTTCTCTGGCATCTGCTGCTCTTTCTGCTTCCCCAGGAGAAATGTGGTATCTGCCTCTTTCTCTGTCTTTTCTGTCTCTATCCTTCTCTCGCATCTTTTTATCGTTCTGCTTCCCTAGGAGGAATGTAGTGTCTGCCTCTGCCTTTTCTATCTCTATCCTTCTAGTGCGTTTGCTTCTCGTTCTTCTTCTCCAGGAGGAATGTAGTATCTGCCTGTGTCTCTGTATTTTCTGTCTCTATCCTTCTCTTGCATCTGCTTCTCTTACTGCTTCCCCAGATGGAAAGTAGTGTCTAACTCTGTCTGTCTTTTCTGTCTCTATCCTTCCCTCGTGTCTTCTTCTCTTTCTGCTTCCCTTGTAGGAATGTAGTGTCTGCCTCTGTCTCTGCCATTTGTGTCTCTATCCTTCTCTTGTGTCTGCTTCTCGTTCTTCTTCCCCAGGAGAAATGTAGTATCTGCCTGTGTTTCTGTCTTTTTGGTCTCTCTCCTTCTCTCGTATCTGCTTCTCTTTCTGCTTCAGAAAGAAATGTAGTCTGCCTCTCTCTCTGTCTTTTCTGTCTCTGTCCTTCTCTAGCCTCTGCTTCTCTTTCTTCTTCCCCAGGAGGAATGTAGTGTCTGCCTCTGTCTATGCCATTTGTGTCTCTATCCTTCTCTTGTGTCTGCTTTTCGTTCTTCTTCCCCAGGAGAAATGTAGTATCTGCCTGTGTCTCTGTCTTTTTGGTCTTTCTCCTTCTCTCGTATCTGCTTCTCTTTCTGCTTCACCAGGAGGAATGTAGAGTCTGCCTCTCTCTCTGTCTTTTCTGTCTCTATCCTTCGCCCGTGTCTGCTTCTCTTTCTGCATCCTGAGGAGGAATGCGGGATCTGCCTCTGTCTCTGTCGTTTCTGTCTCAATCCTTCTCTTGCATCTGCTCCTCTTTCTGCTTCCCCAGGAGGAATGTAGTATATGCCTCTTTCTCTGTCTTTTCTGTCTCTATCCTTCGCCCGTGTCTGCTTCTCTTTCCGCTTCCTGAGGAGGAATGCAGGATCTGTCTCTGTCTCTGTCTTTTCTGTCTCAATCCTTCTCTTGCATCTGCTTCTCTTTCTGCTTCCCCAGGAGGAATGTAGCATATGCCTCTTTCTCTGTCTTTTCTGTCTCTGTCCTTCTCTTGTGTCTGCTTCTCCTTCTGCATCCCCAGGAGGAATGTGTTGTCTGCCTCTGTCTCTGTCTTTTCTGGCTCTATCCTTCTCTCTCGAGTCTGATAATCTTTCTGCTTCTCTAGGAGGAATGTAGTGTGTGCCTCTGTCTCTGTATTTTTCTGTCTCTCTCCTTCTCATGCGGCTGCTTCTCTTTCTGCTTCCCCAGGAGGAATGTAGAGTCTGCCTCTGTCTATCTTTTCTGTCTCTCTACTTCTCTCACGTCTGCTTCTCTTTCTGCTTCCCCTGAAGGAATGTAGTGTCTGCTTTCTGTCTCTGTCTCTTCTGTCTCTATCCTTCTCTCACGTCTGCTTCTCTTTCTGCTTCCCCAGGAGGAATGTAATATCTGCCTCTATCTCTGTCTTTTCTGTCTCTGTCCTTCTCTAGGCTCTGCTTCTCTTTCTTCTTCCCCAGGAGGAATGTAGTATCTTCCTATGTCTCTGTCTTTTCTGTCTCTATCCTTCTTTCTAGTTTGCTTCTCTTTCTGCTTACCCAGGAGGAATGTACTATCTGCCATCTGTCATTTCTGTCTCTAGCGTTCTCTTGCATCTGCTTCTCTTTCTGCTTCACCAGGAGGAATGTAATTTCTGCTTGTTGTCTCTGTCTTTTCTGTCCCTATCCTTCTCTTGCATCTTCTTCTCTTTCTGCTTCCCCAGGAGGAATGTGCTGTAATGTCTGCCTCTGCCTCTGCCTTTTCTGTCTCCATCCTTCTCTCACTTCTGCTTCTCTTTCTGCTTACCCAGGAGGAATGTTGTTTCTGTCTCCATCCTTCTCTGGCATCTGCATTTCTTTCAGCTTCTTCAGGAGGAATGTAATATCTGGTCTCTGGTCCTTTTTTTGCCTCTCTACTTCTCTCCTGTCTGCTTATCTTTCTGATTCCACAGGAGGAATGTAGTCTCTGCCTCTGTCACTGTCATCTCTATCTCGATCATTCTCTTGCATCTTCTTTTCTTTCTGCTTCCCCAGTAGGAATGTAGTGTCTGCCTTTTTCTCTGTCTTTTCTGTCTCTATCCTTCTCCTGCGTCTACTTCTCTTTCTGTTTCCCCAGGAGGAATGTAGTGTCTGCCCCTGTCTCTGTCTTTTTTTATCTCTATCCTTCTCTTGTGTCTGCTACTCTTCCTGCTTCCTCAGGACGAATGTAGTGTCTCGCTCTGTCTCTGCCTTTTCTGTCTCTATCCGTCTCTCACGGCTGCTTCTCTTTCTGCTTCCCCAGGAGAAATGTAGTATCTGCCTCTTCCTCTGTATTTTCTGTCTCTTTCCTTCTCTCTCATCTTATTCTCTTTCTGCTTCCCCAAGAGGAATGTAGTGTCTGCCTCTGTCTTTCCGTCTCCATCCTTCTCTCGCATTTGCTTCTCTTTCTGCTTCTCCGGGAGGAATGTAGTTTCTGTCTCTGTCTTTTCTGACTCCATCCTTCTCTGGCATCTGATTTTCTTTCTGCTTCCCCAGGTGGAATGTAGTGTCTGCCTCTGTCTCTGTCTCTTCTGTCTCTATCCTTCTCTCACATCTGCTTCTCTTTCTGCTTCCCTAGGAGGAATGT
Source organism: Ambystoma mexicanum (assembly GCF_040938575.1). Classification (NCBI taxonomy): domain Eukaryota; kingdom Metazoa; phylum Chordata; class Amphibia; order Caudata; family Ambystomatidae; genus Ambystoma; species Ambystoma mexicanum. The sequence goes on from NC_090927.1 coordinate 8,245,742, forward strand.
AGTGCCTGACTCTGTCTCTGTCTTTTCTGTCTCTATCCTTCTCTCGCGCCTGCTTCTGTTTCTGCTTCCCCAGGAGGAATGTAGCATCTGTCTCTGTCTCTGTCTCTTCTGCCTCTATCCTTCTCTTGCATCTGCTTCTCATTCTGCTTCCCAGGAGGAACGTAGTGTCTGCCTCTGTACCTGTCTTTTCTATCTCTATTCTTCTCTCGTATCTGCTGCTCTTTCTGCTTCCCCAGGAGGAATGTAGTATCTGCCTCTTTCTCTGTCTTTTCTGTCTCTATCCTTCTCTCGCATCTTTTTATCGTTCTGCTTCCCTCGGAGGAATGTAGTGTCTGCCTCTGCCTTTTCTATTTCCTTCCTTCTTCTGCATCTGCTTCTCGTTCTTCTTCACCAGGAGGAATGTAGTATCTGCCTGTGTCTCTGTCTTTTTTGTCTCTGTCCTTCTCTCGTATCTGCTTCTCTTTCTGCTTCCCTAGGAGGAATGTAGTGTCTGCCTCTGTCTCTGTCCTTTCTGTGTCTATCCTTCTCTTGTGTCTTCTTCTCTTTCTGCTTCCGTTGGAGGAATGTAGTGTCTGCCTCTGTCTCTATCCTTCTCTTGGGTATGCTTCTCGTTCTTCTTCCCCAGGAGGAATGTAGTATCTGCCTGTGTCTCTGTCTTTTTTGTCTCTCTCCTTCTCTCGTATCTGCTTCTCTTTCTGCTTCCCTAGGAGGAATGTAGTGTCTGCCTCTGTCTCTGCCTTGTCTGTATCTATTCTTCTCTTGCGTCTGCTTCTCGTTCTTCTTCCCCAGGAGGAATGTAGTGTCTGCCCTCTGTCTATGTTATTTCTGTTCTATCCTTCTCTCACGTCTGCTTCTCTTTCTGCTTCCGCAGGAGGAATGTAGTATCTGCCTCAGACTCTGGGCCTCATTACGACCCTTGCGGAAATCAACAGACTGGACCGCCATAGCGTAAATAGCGTTTCCGCCATTGCACGATGGAGCAAAGTGCGGCTAATTCCGACCCAGCGGGCACGAGCATTACGCCATGGCGGAATCCGAAAGGCTGCGATGGCGGAAATGACCCCAAAACGCCCCTTACCGCCGCCGTACGCTGCACCAGGTGCAATACCGCCACCCATCTTAGCGGTCACCGTAATGAGCGGTCACCGTAATGAGCGGGCACCGCAAATTACGGCCACCGTAAATATACGGAAACGGAAGTAAAAGCATGTGGCCGGAACGGGAAACAGCACGCCGCACAACTATAAAATCCGAATCCCAACACAACCATTAAAAATCCGACCCTGACACACATCCCAACCCGTTAGCCACCCCAGTTAAAAAAATAAATATGGGAAAGGTAGCCAAGAAAGCGTGTGATCGCAAGCGGCAGGTCCACTTCTCCCGAGAGGAACTGACCGTGCTCACCGAGACCCTCCAGGAGAATGCCGCCGTCGTCTTCTCCAGTCAAATGACCAGGACGGCCCTTGCCAACAAAAAGGCCATATGGGCCCTGGTGGCACAGCGCGTAAGTGCGGTGGGGACAACACCCCGCACGCCACAGCAATGTCGCAAGCGGTGGGACGACCTGCGGATCCGCGTACGCAGCATACTTTCTGCGAACAGGAACATCGCCACAGCTACCGGGGGGGGATCAGAATCGCCCATCAAGTTGACCCCCTGGGAGGAAATCTGCGCCTCCGCCATAGGAATGGAGAGCATAGAGAGAGTCGGAGGGATGGAGAAAGGAGTGCCGACATCCGGAGAATCAGGTAGGTTGGCCAAGAGAAACAATGCCAAATCCACAAAGCACGAACATGTGCAGTACCATGTGACCCCATAGTGCAATACATACTTTGCCCTGACAGCGCCCTCTAAAAGTCAGAATGAATAAACAAATTAATCAAGATGCCAAAAACAACCCCTACATGTGCAGCATGCACCCCCTAACTGCAGGCAGCCAAATGAATGCATCCTCAATCCACACGAAAATGAGACCACCTCCAAGGCCCAGTCCCAAATCACCCTCATGTACCACCCCAATGCATGTGATACGTTGCCATTCCAATTCCCACAGACCCATAACTAACGTTCGCCCCTCTTTACTCCACCACAGGGTCCGATACCAACGACGAGCTGCAGGACACCCCTACCAGCACACCTGCAAAGAGGGCCAAGACCAACGTCCCAAGAGCCTCCACCTCAGGTGCAAGTATCAAGACACGGCAGCAGCAGGAATCAAGTGGCAGCACACTGGAGGGGACTGCAACAGGCACCCCAGCAGCCAGCAAGTCCACAACACCAGCACCACAGGTCCCCCCAAAGGACGTATCTGATGGCACTGCTTCTGGTGGTAGCAGCACCATAGGTGACACAGCTGTCATGCCAGCATGCTCCGACACGGAAAACAGTGCTGGCGACGTAGGTACCATCCATGACCTTTCCCAATCCCCCTGCATGTTCCATCCCCTACACCATGATGAAACCACGCAGGGGCACCTTGAAGACGACGACTGGCCAACCCCCACAAGTCCTGTGCCAAGGCAACATGTGTTGAGCAGCCCCCCTGTCACACCACCGCAAATGTCCATGGCCCAGCAGAGGCAACAGTCCCTCGACCAGCTGATCGAGCAACAGCAGGAAGTGGCCACGCTACTCAAGGACCATGCAAATGAATGCGGGGGTTCTAGGGCAGCCATGGAAACATCCACCGAGACACTCAGGGCACAAATAGAGAAAAGTAGTGAGAGCCTTAGGGGAGAAATGGAGAGAAGCACAGAGAGCCTGAGAGCACAAATGGAGAAAAGCACCGAGAGCCTGAGGGGGGAACTGCATGCGACGTCCAAAGACGTTTGTGCTGAACTTGCCGCTGTGCGCCGTGTGCTCTCGGAGCTCTCACAAACCCTCAGAGACATGCATGGACGCGAGCAGGCAGAGACATCATCCGTGGCAAGTTCCGTCCAGGGCAGCCCCCAACGCAGATCTGGCAGGAACCTGCGCTCCACGGGCAGGGGTGCCCCTGATACCCGTAGAGGGGGCTTGCAATAGCGTCTACCCACGGACAGCATGCATATTTGGACACTGGTGTTGGGGTGGGAGGTAGTAGGGTGGAGGGGGTGTGTTGGGCTTCACTGGGTGGCGGGTCCATAGGGTGTATAAATCAAATCACATTTACAATACAGTACAACATTATCATCCAATGACATGTGTGGACATTGATCTTTGCGTACGAGGCCTTCATAGGCGTACAGTCCACAATGTGCCTGTACTACACACACACACAGTGCCACAGGTCCCCTTTCCATGTAATAGGCACCATGCGCGGTTGCTAGAAGCATGCATCTATGACGCTCTGTCGGATTTCACGTGCATCCTGTGCCTCATGGACTCCTTGAGGTGCCTCCACATCCCCACCCTCATCATCATCATCTTCAGGTGCATGCAGTTCAGCGTCAGGGGGCATGGGCACATTCCTACGTACGCACATGTTGTGCAGCATGACACATGCCATGACCATCTTAGAAACCTTCTCATGGCTGTACATGAGTGCCCCGCCAGACCTGCTAAGGCAGCGGAAACGAGCCTTCAGTAGGCCGAATGCCTGTTCAATGACCACACGGGTACGTGAGTGGGCATGGTTGTACCCCTCCTCATGCTAGTTCTGTGGGTTCCGGATTGGTGTAAGGAGCCATCTCTTCAGTGGATACCCGGCATCACCTGTATGTGACAAATAAAGGATGTCAGTGGAATGAGAGTGCTAAGTAGCCCCCCCCCTTCCTGCAAGCTCATTGACGCATCAAATGGGCCACGATGTAATGCATGGAATGAGACTAACCGAGTAGCCAGGATCTGTGCCCTGCGTGTCGCTCCATGTAGCGTGGTATTCTAGTGTTCCTCAGGACCATAGAATCATGGGTAGACCCTGGAAATCGGGCACAACAATGCGTAAAGATCTTGTTGGAGTCACACACCATTTGCACATTGATTGAATGATATTGTTTCCGGTTGCGGTACTGGACCTCCATGGCATGTGGGACAACCAATTCAACATGGGTGCAGTCGATGGCACCAATGCAACCCGGGATGCCGCCAAGTGCATGGAATCCCACTTTTGCGTTGGTAATCTCCTGGTACGTGCGTGGTAGTGTGATGTGGTCGTCGGCGTGCTTCAGGAGGGCATCGAGCACTTGGAAGAGTGTCCGTGAGAACAGTGGCTGTGAAATGCCATGCAACTGTCCGACTGTGTGCTGGTAGGTGCCTGTGGCCAGGAAGTGGAGTACAGACACCACCTTCAGTAGGGGTGGGATGGCGGTTGGGCTATCTATCATGCTCACGAGGTCAGCGTGTGTCATGTCCACAATGGTGATTATGGTGTCCCGGTCCAAACGGTAGAGGGTGTGGATCTGCTCAGCACTGAGGTTGAACGGATTGGCTCGGAGGCGTGGGATTGCGGGCTGCCTGCGTGGTGGTAGTGGCAGTGCTTGTGGGCCTTGCTGACCCTGCCTTGCCCTCCTTCTCCTCCTTCTCCTCCTGCGTCTCCTCTGTGCGACCGGTTGTTGTAGCTGTTGTTGTTCGTCGTCTTCTTGTAGTTGTAGTACTTGCAGTGCTATCTGGTCCCCCATGGCCAACATCGCTAGTCCTGCCGGTAGCATTTTGGAGTGGGTGTGGTTGTGGGAGGGGTTTGGGTCTGCTATTTATGTGCTGTCGGCCTGTATGGGCTCCACCCGTGCTGATTGATTAAATCTGTGGCAGCTGCAATCCCTTCTGGCCGAGCACGTCCCGCACGAAACGCAGCATTTGGCCGCATGGCTTCTTGCAATGGCAATCATGTGTCAAATCCCGATGGCAGTGTGATGTACTTTGACTGATTTTCATGCTATGCTCCCATTGTTACACATGCTATAATTGCAGTCGCTTACATACCTGTGAAGAGTCAGTGGTATGTAGGGCTCGATCGACGGCGGACCCTCATGCAGCACAGTAACGAACTTCACCGACGGCCGTGGCGTCCCATTCGTGATTGTAGCCAGTTAGCATTATCACGCACAGCCGCACTACATTGATGTAATTGTGAATGCAAGTGTTCACAGAAGCCTTTTCGACGTAATGTTGCAAGTGAGGAATTCCAAGGCCAGCATTTTTGGTTTTGAAGTAGCGGTGAGGAGACGCCCACAGGTCTGCCTGGAAATGTAACGTTCTATTGTTGAATGTCCTTGGGACAGGGCCCATAACGAGCAAGCAATGAATGATATGTATTGAATGTGATGCGCAATAGCGTAGTGGACGATAAGGCAGGACGTTCCCAAATCCATGTTGCTTCACAACACTACATATCCGGCCAGGAGCACAGTGGTTTTTGCAGACTGCATTACGCACAGACGCGATGGAAGTTTCAAATATTATGTGAGTGAATATTCATGCGTTTTCATGGCGGGATGAGGGAATGATGAATGGATGCATGGACAGATGGTTTAATTTAGGGTCTTGCATGTACATGGGTTTTTTGAATCGATCCCCTTCCCCTGCGCTATGTGATGCATGGCTGCCATAGTGGGACTAACGTCTATCTGCCCTTGTCGGATCCTCCCTGTCTCGACGCGCCTTCATACACTTGTGTCTAGGCACGTTACTAATCCCATGTCATGGGTTCTGTCTTGACGGACGCATGCACAGTAACCGACGTTGGCAATGGTGTATTTACCTCGATTGATTTCGTTATGAATCGATACTGATTTAGGGGTGTATATATTCCTTTGGAGTGGGCTAGCATGCATATGGGTGTGGATTTGGTGTGTTGAATGAAGTGTGTAATGCATCATGAGTCCCGTAATGCAATCGGTTAATTTGTGTTTCATTTGGGTGACAGGTATCTCCTGCCCTTTTGCAGATGCCATCTGTACGCCACTCCTCCAGATGGGTTTTACTCTCGACACCTGCAGCTTCGGGTAAATCAGTGGAGCACCATTACGATCTTATGGGACGATCGCCAATGGGCCACATGCCCTTACGCTGTACTGGTGGCTAGGTGCAACATTTCGGCCTTTCAGCTGGACTAGTGCCTGCCTCATGGGACGGACCTGCGGTTCTTGCCGCTTCCATGTTGCCTTTTGGAACGTTGATGTAGGCCCTGTGTGCCATGATGGTACAGGGCGTCACACAAGTGGAAGCTGGTCAATTATTGCAGATGCAGCCCTCGGTGATGATGGATGTTTTGGTGTTATTGTGCAAATTGCTGTGAGGCCTTTGTCATTTGGATGTGCATTTAAATTGTATTCCGATATTTGCCGTGTTGCGTTATTCTTTGCAGGTGATGTATCGATTTTCGATTTGTGGCGGTATGTATTGCGAGATGATCTGCATTGTGTTCCGCCTTCTGAGTTGAGTTGTGTGGTACTGTACTGGCCGCGTTTGCCTACGTAGCACAGTATGGTCACGGATAGGGGCTGCCATTGTGACTGTTTTCATGATGTGCTGCTCAGGGGCGGGGGATTGGCTTTTGGCCAACTGGTGCCTGTCAGCCAGGTCGATTGGTGGAATGATGGGATGTTCAGAATGTGGCTGGTCACAGGTGCCTGTGTTTGCGTGCGTTTGTTGGAGGGGGACTGGGGTCATGTCCATTTGGAAAGTTTCTGTATTCGTGCCATCTGTGCCCTGCAGCTCCCATCGGCCCCTCTTGAGATTTGCCTGCCTGCTCAGTCACTCTGCCAACTTGTGTGGTACATGCTTCTGCTGATGGTTGGTTTGTTTACTGGCAGGAGTACAGGGCTGGTGCAATCCCCCTCAGGATGCTGCTTTGGATGTTGCCTTGCGCTGGTGGCAAGCGATGGGGCACTACTGTTGTTTTGTGTCATGTGTTCTTGATTTTCATTTTGATGTCCTTGTACCTTCACATGCCTGTGCTGCATCAGTACGGCTATGGTGCCATGCCGTACATGGATGCCCACTCACGGGGCGCTTTGAGCCCCTGCATGCATTTCTACGTTGGCATGCATGGGTGAATTGTAGATTTCACTGGTTGCATAGTGTGAGTACATTGCGCCTGCCAGGAGTTGTGCAATGTGGCCAGGGAGTGGAGTACAGGCACTCAGTGGGCCATTTACGGTTGGTTCACGATGCCGTATTTCTCGCCATGGCGGAATGGTACTTTCCGCCGTGCTTGATGGCGTTCAGTACATGTCCGCTAGGGTCAGAATTCGCGTACCGTTGCGCCATGGCGGTGATTCCGGTTTTGCAAGGCGCGCGTGCGCGTACTTGGTGCAGTTAGCGTTGCCATTCACTGCGGTGTCGCTAATGGCATCGTACTTTACGGTGACGGGTCATGATCGCAACGAGTGGTATTCGATGGCGGTATTGCATTTCCGCCATCGTTTTTCCATTTCCGCCAGGGTCGTAATGAGGCCCTCTGTCTTTTCTGTCTCTGTCCTTCTCTCGCCTCGGCTTTTCTTTCTACTTAGCCAGGAGGAATGTAGTATCTGCCCTTGTCTCTGTCTTTTCTCTCTCTATCCTTTTCTCGTGTCTTCTTCTCTTTCTGCTTCCCTAGGAGGAATGTAGTGTCTGCCTTTGTCTCTGTCTTTTCTGTCTCTATCCTTCTCTTGCATCTGCTTCTCATTCTTCTTCCCCAGGAGGAATGTAATATCTGCCTGTGTCTCTGTCTTTTTTGTCTCTGTCCTTCTCTCGTATCTGCTCCTCTTTCTTCTTCCCCAGGAGGAATGTAGGATCTGCCTCTGTCTCTGTCTTTTCTGTCTCTATCCTTCTCTTGTGTCTGCTTCTGCTTCTGCTTCCCCAGGAGGAATGTAGTGTCTGCCTCTGTGTCTGTCATTTCTGTCTCTGTGCTTCTCTGCATCTGCTTCCCTTTCTGCTTCCCCAGGAGGAATGTAGCATCTGCCTCTGTCTCTGTCTTTCCTGTCTCTATCCTTCTCTCACGTCTGCTTCTCTTTCTGCTTCCCCTGGAGGAATGAAGTGTCTGCCCTCTGTCTCTGTCTTTTCTGTCTGTATCCTTCTCTCACGTCTGCTTCTCTTTCTGCTTCCCCAGGAGGAATGTAGTATCTGCCTCAGTCTCTGTCTTTTCTGTCTCTGTCCTTTTCTCCTGCCTTTGCTTCTCTTTCTGCTTAGCCAGGAGGAATGTAGTATCTGCCTCTGTCTCTGTCTTTTCTGTCTCTATCCTTTTCTCGCGTCTGCTTCTTGTTCTTCTTCCCCAGGAGGAATATAGTATCTGCCTGTGTCTCTGTCTTTTTTGTCTCTGTCCTTCTCTCGTATCTGCTTCTCTTTCTGCTTCCCCAGGAGGAATGTAGTGTCTGCCTCTGTCTCTGTCTTATCTGTCTCTATCCTTCTCTCACGTCTGCTTCTCTTTCTGCTTCCCTAGGAGGAATGTAGTCTCTGCCTCAGTCTCTGTCTTTTCTGTCTCTGTAATTTTCTCGCCTCTGCTTCTCTTTCGGCTTAGCCAGGAGGAATGTAGTATCTGCCTCTGTCTCTGTCTTATCTGTCTCTGTGCTTCTCTCACATCTGCTTCTCTTTCTGCTTCCCCAGTAGGAATGTAGTGTCTGCCTTTTTCTCTGTCTTTTCTGTCTCTATCCTTCTTCTGCGTCTACTTCTCTTTCTGTTTCCCCAGGAGGAATGTAGTGTCTGCCCCTGTCTCTGTCTTTTTTATCTCTATCCTTCTCTTGTGTCTGCTACTCTTCCTGCTTCCTCAGGACGAATGTAGTGTCTGCCTCTGTCTCTGCCTTTTCTGTCTCTATCCGTCTCTCACGGCTGCTTCTCTTTCTGCTTCCCCAGAAGAAATGTAGTATCTGCCTCTTTCTCTCTATTTTCTGTCTCTTTATTTCTCTCTCATCTTATTCTCTTTCTGCTTCCCCAAGAGGAATGTAGTGTCTGTCTCTATCTTTTTTATCTCTATCCTTCTCTCACATCTGCTTCTCTTTCTGCTTCCCTAGGAGGAATATAGTGTCTGACTCTGTCTCTGTCTTTTCTGTCTGTATCCTTCTCTCGCGCCTGCTTCTCTTTCTGCTTCCCCAGGAGGAATGCAGCATCTGTCTCTGTCTCTGTCTCTTCTGCCTCTATTCTTCTCTTGCATCTGCTTCTCATTCTGCTTCCCAGGAGGAACGTAGTGTCTGCCTCTGTACCTGTCTTTTCTATCTCTATTCTTCTCTCGCATCTGCTGCTCTTTCTACTTCCCCAGGAGGAATGTAGTATCTGCCTCTTTCTCTCTCTTTTCTGTCTCTATCCTTCTCTCGCATCTTTTTATCGTTCTGCTTCCCTAGGAGGAATGTAGTGTCTGCCTCTGCCTTTTCTATCTCTATCCTTCTTCTGCGTCTGCTTCTCGTTCTTCTTCTCCAGGAGGAATGTAGTATCTGCCTGTGTCTCTGTCTTTTTTGTCTCTGTCCTTCTCTCGTATCTGCTTCTCTTTCTGCTTCCCTAGGAGGAATGTAGTGTCTGCCTCTGTCTCTGTCCTTTTTGTGTCTATCCTTCTCTTGTGTCTTCTTCTCTTTCTGCTTCCGTTGGAGGAATGTAGTGTCTGCCTCTGTCTCTATCCTTCTCTTGGGTCTGCTTCTCGTTCTTCTTCCCCAGGAGGAATGTAGTGTCTGCCTGTGTCTCTGTCTTTTCTGTCTCTGTCCTTCTCTCGGCTCGGCTTTTCTTTCTACTTAGCCAGGAGGAATGTAGTATCTGCCCTTGTCTCTGTCTTTTCTCTCTCTATCCTTTTCTCGCGTCTTCTTCTCTTTCTGCTTCCCTAGGAGGAATGTAGTGTCTGCCTTTGTCTCTGTCTTTTCTGTCTCTATCCTTCTCTTGCATCTGCTTCTCATTCTTCTTCCCCAGGAGGAATGTAATATCTGCCTGTGTCTCTGTCTTTTTTGTCTCTGTCCTTCTCTCGTATCTGCTCCTCTTTCTTCTTCCCCAGGAGGAATGTAGGATCTGCCTCTGTCTCTGTCTTTTCTGTCTCTATCCTTCTCTTGTGTCTGCTTCTGCTTCTGCTTCCCCAGGAGGAATGTAGTGTCTGCCTCTGTGTCTGTCATTTCTGTCTCTGTACTTCTCTGCATCTGCTTCCCTTTCTGCTTCCCCAGGAGGAATGTAGCATCTGCCTCTGTCTCTGTCTTTCCTGTCTCTATCCTTCTCTCACGTCTGCTTCTCTTTCTGCTTCCCCTGGAGGAATGAAGTGTCTGCCCTCTGTCTCTGTCTTTTCTGTCTGTATCCTTCTCTCACGTCTGCTTCTCTTTCTGCTTCCTCAGGAGGAATGTAGTATCTGCCTCAGTCTCTGTCTTTTCTGTCTCTGTCCTTTTCTCCTGCCTTTGCTTCTGTTTCTGCTTAGCCAGCAGGAATGTAGTATCTGCCTCTGTCTCTGTCTTTTCTGTCTCTATCCTTTTCTCGCGTCTGCTTCTTGTTCTCCTTCCCCAGGAGGAATGTAGTATCTGCCTGTGTCTCTGTCTTTTTTGTCTCTGTCCTTCTCTCGTATCTGCTTCTCTTTCTGCTTCCCCAGGAGGAATGTAGTGTCTGCCTCTGTCTCTGTCTTATCTGTCTCTATCCTTCTCTCACGTCTGCTTCTCTTTCTGCTTCCCTAGGAGGAATGTAGTCTCTGCCTCAGTCTCTGTCTTTTCTGTCTCTGTAATTTTCTCGCCTCTGCTTCTCTTTCGGCTTAGCCAGGAGGAACGCAGTATCTGCCTTTGTCTCTGTCTTATCTGTCTCTGTGCTTCTCTCACATCTGCTTCTCTTTCTGCTTCCCCAGTAGGAATGTAGTGTCTGCCTTTTTCTCTGTCTTTTCTGTCTCTATCCTTCTTCTGCGTCTACTTCTCTTTCTGTTTCCCCAGGAGGAATGTAGTGTCTGCCCCTGTCTCTGTCTTTTTTATCTCTATCCTTCTCTTGTGTCTGCTACTCTTCCTGCTTCCTCAGGACGAATGTAGTGTCTGCCTCTGTCTCTGCCTTTTCTGTCTCTATCCGTCTCTCACGGCTGCTTCTCTTTCTGCTTCCCCAGAAGAAATGTAGTATCTGCCTCTTTCTCTCTATTTTCTGTCTCTTTATTTCTCTCTCATCTTATTCTCTTTCTGCTTCCCCAAGAGGAATGTAGTGTCTGTCTCTGTCTTTTTTATCTCTATCCTTCTCTCACATCTGCTTCTCTTTCTGCTTCCCTAGGAGGAATATAGTGTCTGACTCTGTCTCTGTCTTTTCTGTCTGTATCCTTCTCTCGCGCCTGCTTCTCTTTCTGCTTCCCCAGGAGGAATGTAGCATCTGTCTCTGTCTCTGTCTCTTCTGCCTCTATCCTTCTCTTGCATCTGCTTCTCATTCTGCTTCCCAGGAGGAACGTAGTGTCTGCCTCTGTACCTGTCTTTTCTATCTCTATTCTTCTCTCGCATCTGCTGCTCTTTCTACTTCCCCAGGAGGAATGTAGTATCTGCCTCTTTCTCTCTCTTTTCTGTCTCTATCCTTCTCTCGCATCTTTTTATCGTTCTGCTTCCCTAGGAGGAATGTAGTGTCTGCCTCTGCCTTTTCTATCTCTATCCTTGTTCTGCGTCTGCTTCTCGTTCTTCTTCTCCAGGAGGAATGTAGTTTCTGCCTGTGTCTCTGTCTTTTTTGTCTCTGTCCTTCTCTCGTATCTGCTTCTCTTTCTGCTTCCCTAGGAGGAATGTAGTGTCTGCCTCTGTCTCTGTCCTTTTTGTGTCTATCCTTCTCTTGTGTCTTCTTCTCTTTCTGCTTCCGTTGGAGGAATGTAGTGTCTGCCTCTGTCTCTATCCTTCTCTTGGGTCTGCTTCTCGTTCTTCTTCCCCAGGAGGAATGTAGTATCTGCCTGTGTCTCTGTCTTTTTTGTCTCTCTCCTTCTCTCGTATCTGCTTCTCTTTCTGCTTCCCTAGGAGGAATGCAGTCTCCCTCTGTCTCTGCCTTTTCTGTCTCTATTCTTCTCTTGCGTCTGCTTCTCGTTCTTCTTCCCCAGGAGGAATGTAGTGTCTGCCCTCTGTCTCTGTCATTTCTGTCTCTATCCGTCTCTCACGTCTGCTTCTCTTTCTGCTTCCCCAGGAGGAATGTAGTATCTGCCTCAGTCTCTGTCTTTTCTGTCTCTGTCCTTTTCTCCTGCCTTTGCTTCTGTTTCTGCTTAGCCAGGAGGAATGTAGTATCTGCCTCTGTCTCTGTCTTTTCTGTCTCTATCCTTTTCTCGCGTATGCTTCTTGTTCTTCTTCCCCAGGAGGAATGTAGTATCTGCCTGTGTCTCTGTCTTTTTTGTCTCTGTCCTTCTCTCCTATCTGCTTCTCTTTCTGCTTCCCCCAGGAGGAATGTAGTGTCTGCCTCTGTCTCTGTCTTATCTGTCTCTATCCTTCTCTCACGTCTGCTTCTCTTTCTGCTTCCCTAGGAGGAATGTAGTCTCTGCCTCAGTCTCTGTCTTTTCTGTCTCTGTAATTTTCTCGCCTCTGCTTCTCTTTCGGCTTAGCCAGGAGGAATGTAGTATCTGCCTCTGTCTCTGTCTTATCTGTCTCTGTGCTTCTCTCACATCTGCTTCTCTTTCTGCTTCCTCAGTAGGAATGTAGTGTCTGCCTTTTTCTCTGTCTTTTCTGTCTCTATCCTTCTTCTGCGTCTACTTCTCTTTCTGTTTCCCCAGGAGGAATGTAGTGTCTGCCCCTGTCTCTGTCTTTTTTATCTCTATCCGTCTCTCACGGCTGCTTCTCTTTCTGCTTCCCCAGGAGAAATGTAGTATCTGCCTCTTTCTCTGTATTTTCTGTCTCTTTCCTTCTCTCTCATCTTATTCTCTTTCTGCTTCCCCAAGAGGAATGTAGTGTCTGCCTCTGTCTTTTCTGTCTCCATCCTTCTCTCGCATTTGCTTCTCTTTCTGCTTCTCCAGGAGGAATGTAGTGTCTGTCTCTGTCTTTTCTGACTCCATCCTTCTCTGGCATCTGATTTTCTTTCTGCTTCCCCAGGAGGAATGTAGTGTCTGCCTCTGTCTCTGCCTTGTCTGTCTCTATTCTTCTCTTGCGTCTGCTTCTCGTTCTTCTTCCCCAGGAGGAATGTAGTGTCTGCGCTCTGTCTCTGTCATTTCTGTCTCTATCCTTCTCTCATGTCTGCTTCTCTTTCTGCTTCCCCAGGAGGAATGTAGTATCTGCCTCAGTCTCTATCTTTTCTGTCTCTGTCCTTCTCTCGCCTCGGCTTTTCTTTCTACTTAGCCAGGATGAATGTAGTATCTGCCCCTGTCTCTGTCTTTTCTCTCTCTATCCTTTTCTCGCGTCTTCTTCTCTTTCTGCTTCCCTAGGAGGAATGTAGTGTCTGCCTTTGTCTCTGTCTTTTCTGTCTCTATCCTTCTCTTGCATCTGCTTCTCATTCTTCTTCCCCAGGAGGAATGTAATATCTGCCTGTGTCTCTGTCTTTTTTGTCTCTGTCCTTCTCTCGTATCTGCTTCTCTTTCTTCTTCCCCAGGAGGAATGTAGGATCTACCTCTGTCTCTGTCTTTTCTGTCTCTATCCTTCTCTTGCGTCTGCTTCTCCTTCTGCTTCCCCATGAGGAATTTAGTGTCTGCCTCTGTGTCTGTCATTTCTGTCTCTGTGCTTCTCTGCATCTGCTTCTCTTTCTTCTTCCCCAGGAGGAATGTAGCATCTGCCTCTGTTTCTGTCTTTTCTGTCTCTATCCTTCTCTCACGTCTGCTTCTCTTTCTGCTTCCCCTGGAGGAATGAAGTGTCTGCCCTCTGTCTCTGTCTTTTCTGTCTGTATCCTTCTCTCACGTCTGCTTCTCTTTCTGCTTCCCCAGGAGGAATGTAGTATCTGCCTCAGTCTCTGCCTTTTCTGTCTCTGTCCTTTTCTCCTGCCTTTGCTACTGTTTCTGCTTAGCCAGGAGGTATGTAGTATCTGCCTCTGTCTCTGTCTTTTCTGTCTCTATCCTTTTCTCGCGTCTGCTTCTTGTTCTTCGTCCCCAGGAGGAATGTAGTATCTGCCTGTGTCTCTGTCTTTTTTGTCTCTGTCCTTCTGTCGTATCTGCTTCTCTTTCTGCTTCCCCAGGAGCAATGTAGTGTCTGCCTGTCTCTGTCTTATCTGTCTCTATCCTTCTCTCACGTCTGCTTCTCTTTCTTCTTCCCCAGGAGGAACGTAGTCTCTGCCTCAGTCTCTGTCTTTTCTGTCTCTGTAATTTTCTCGCCTCTGCTTCTCTTTCTGCTTAGCCAGGAGGAATGTAGTATCTGCCTCTGTCTCTGTCTTATCTGTCTCTGTGCTTCTCTCACATCTGCTTCTCTTTCTGCTTCCCCAGTAGGAATGTAGTGTCTGCCTTTTTCTCTGTCTTTTCTGTCTCCATCCTTCTCCTGCGTCTACTTCTCTTCCTGCTTCCTCAGGACGAATGTAGTGTCTGCCTCTGTCTCTGCCTTTTCTGTCTCAATCCGTCTCTCACGGCTGCTTCTCTTTCTGCTTCCCCAGGAAAAATGTAGTATCTGCCTCTTTCTCTGTATTTTCTGTCTCTTTCCTTCTCTCTCATCTTATTCTCTTTCTGCTTCCCCAAGAGGAATGTAGTGTCTGCCTCTGGGCCTCATTACGACCCTGGCGGAAATGGAAAAACGATGGCGGAAATGCAATACCGCCATCGAATACCGCTCGTTGCGATTATGACCCGTCACCGTAAAGTACGATGCCATTAGCGACACTGCAGTGAACGGCAACGCTAACTGCACCAAGTACGCGCACGCGCGCCTTGCAAAACCGGAATCACCGCCATGGCGCAACGGTACGCGAATTCTGACCCTAGCGGACATGTACTGAACGCCATCAAGCACGGCGGAAAGTACCATTCCGCCATGGCGAGAAATACGGCATCGTGAACCAACCGTAAATGGCCCACTGAGTGCCTGTACTCCACTCCCTGGCCACATTGCACAACTCCTGGCAGGCGCAATGTACTCACACTATGCAACCAGTGAAATCTACAATTCACCCATGCATGCCAACGTAGAAATGCATGCAGGGGCTCAAAGCGCCCCGTGAGTGGGCATCCATGTACGGCATGTCACCATAGCCGTACTGATGCAGCACAGGCATGTGAAGGTACAATACATCAAAATGAAAATCAAGAACACATGACACAAAAAAACAGTAGTCCCCCATCGCTTGCCACCAGCGCAAGGCAACATCCAAAGCAGCATCCTGAGGGGGATTGCACCAGCCCTGTACTCTTGCCAGTAAACAAACCAACCATCAGCAGAAGCATGTACCACACAAGTTGGCAGAGTGACTGAGCAGCCAGGCCATCTCAAGAGGGGCCGATGGGAGCTGCAGGGCACAGATGGCACGAATACAGAAGCTATCCTAATGGACATGAGCCCAGTCCCCCTCCAACAAACGCACGCAAACACAGGCACCTGTGACCAGCCACATTCTGAACATCCCATCATTCCACCAATCGACCTGGCTGACAGGCACCAGTTGGCCAAAAGCCAATCCCCCGCCCCTGAACAGCACATCATGTAAACAGTCACAATCAGGCCCAATCCGTGACCATACTGTGCTACGCAGGCAATCGCTGCCAGTACAGTACCACGCAACGCAACACAGAATGCGGAACACAATAAATGCAGATGAAGTCACAAAACATAGCGCCACTAATAGGAAATAGATACATCACCTGCAATGAATTACGCAACACGTAGAAAATTTGAAATAATATTTTAAATGGACATCCAAATGACAAAGGGCAAACACCAAATTGCACAATAACACCAAAACATCCATCATCACCGAGGGCTGCATCCGCTACAATTGACCATCTCCCACTTGTGTGACGCCCTGTACCTTCATGTCACACAGGGCCTACATTAACGTTCCAAAAGGCAACATGGAAGGGGCAAGAACCGCAGGTCCGTCCCATGAGGCAGGCACTAGTCCAGCTGAAAGGCCGAAATGTTGCACCTAGCAACCAGTACTGTGTAAGGGCATGTGGCCCATTGGCGATCGTCCCATAAGATCGTAATGGTGCTCCACTGATTCACCCGAAGCTGCAGGTGTCGAGAGTAAAACCCATCTGGAGGAGTGGCGTACAGATGGCACCTGCAAAAGGGCACCAGATACCTGACACCCAAATGAAAGACAAATGAACCGAATGCATTACGGGACTCCTGATGCATTACACACCTCATCACACACACAAAATACACACCCATATGCATGCAAGGCCACTCCAAAGGAACATATACCCCCCTAAAGCACCAGCGAATCATAACGAAAACAACCGAGGTAAATACACCATTGCCAACGTCTGTTACTGTCCATGCATCCATTCAACATCCCCTCCTACCGCCATGCAATCGCATGAATATTCACTCACATAATATTAGAAACTTCCATTGCGTCTGTGCGTAATGCTGTCTGCAAAAACCACTGTGCTCCTGCACGGATCTTTAGTGTTGTGTGGCAACATGGATTATTAAACGTCCTGCCTTATCGGCCACTACGCTATTGCGCATGCCATTCAATTAATATCATTCATTGCTTGCTCGTAATGGGCCCTGTCCCAAGGACATTCTACAATAGAACGTTACATTTCCAGCAAGACCTGTGGGCGTATCCCCGCCGCTACTTCAAGACCACGAACGCTGTCCTTCGAATTCCTCATTTGCAACATTACGTCCTAAAGGCGTCTGTGAACGCCTGCATTCACTAATATATCAATGTAGTGCGGCTGTGTGTGATAATGCTAACTGGCTACTATCACGATTGGGAGGCCACGCCCGTCGGTGAAGTTCGTAGTTGTGCTGCATGAGGGTCCTCCGTCATCGAGCCCTACATACCACTGAGTCCTCACAGGTATGTAAGCGAAAGCAAATACAGCATGTGTAACAATGGGAGCATAGCATAACAATCTGTCAAAGTACATCACACTGCCATCGGGATTTGATACATGATTGCAATCCCAAGATGCCATGCGGCCATATGCAGCCTTACGGGCGGGACGTGCTCGGCCAGAATGGATTGCATCTGCCACTGATTCATTCAATCCGCACAGGTGGAAGCCATACAGGCCGACAGCACATATATAGCATACCCAAGCCCCTCCCACAACCACTACCACTCCAAAATGCGACCGGCAGCACTAGCGATGTTGGCCCTGGGGGAGCAGATAGCACTGCAAGTAGTACAACTCGAAGAAGACGACGAACAACAACAGGTACAACAACTGGCCGCACAGGCGAGACGGAGGAGAAGGAGGAGGAGGATGGCAAGGCAGGTGCAGCAAGGGCCACCAGCACAGCCACTACCACCACGCAGGCGGCCCGCAATCCAACGCATCCGTGCTGATCCGTTCAACCTCACTGCTGAACAGATCCACACCCTCTACCGTTTGGACCGGGAAACCATAATCTCCATTGTGGACATGACACAGGCAGACCTCGTGAGCATGATAGATAGCCCAACCGCCATCCCACCCCTACTGAAGGTGGTGTCTGTACTCCACTTCCTGGCCACAGGCACATACCAGCACACAGTCGGACAGTTGCATGGCATTTCACAGCCACTGTTCTCACGGACACTCTTCCAAGTGCTCAATGCCCTCCTGAAGCACGCCGACGACCACATCACACTACCACGCACGGCCCAGGAGATAACCAACGCGAAAGTTGGATTCCATGCACTTGGCGGCATCCCGGGTTGCATTGGTGCCATCGATTGCACCCATGTTGAATTGGTTGTCCCACTTGCCATGGAGGTCCAGTACCGCAACCGGAAACAGTACCATTCCATAAATGTGCAAATGGTGTGTGACTCGAACAAGATCTTCACGCATTGTTGTGCCAGATTTCCTGGATCCACCCATGATTCTATGGTCCTAAGGAACACAAGAATACCCCGCTACATGGAGCGACACGCAGGGCACAGATCCTGGCTACTCGGTGAGTCTCATTCCATGCATGACATCGTGGGCCATTTGATGCGTCAATTATCTTGCAGGAAGGGGGGGGGGCCGACTTAGCACTATCATTCCACTGACACCCTTTATTTGTCTCATATAGGTGATGCCGGGTATCCACTGAAGAGATGGCTCCTTACACCAATACGGAACCCACAGAACCAGCATGAGGAGGAGTACAACCATGCCCACTCACGTACCCGTATAGTAATTGAACAGGCATTCGGCCTACTGAAGGCTCGTTTCCGCTGCCTCAGCAGGTCTGGCGGGGCACTCATGTACAGCCATGAGAAGGTCTCTAAGATGGTAATGGTATGTGTCATGCTGCACAACATGTGCGTTCGTAGGAATGTGGCCATGCCCCCTGACGCTGAAATGCATGCACCTGATGATGGACATGATGATGGTGGGGACGTGGCGGCACCTGAGGGAGTCCATGAGGCACAGGATGGACGTGAAATCAGACAGGGCATCATAGATGCATGCTTCTAACAATAACGCATGGTGCCTATTACATGGAAAGGGGACCTGTGGCACAGGCACTTTTTTGACTATACGCCTAAGAAGGAATCGCACGCAAATGAATGACCACGCATCTCATTGGATGTTGATTATGTACTGTATTGCTCATGTGGATTGATCAAGTAACCCTATATATCCGCAACCCTGTGAAGCCCACCTCACCCCCTCCACCTCCTAACCTCCCCCCCCCAACACCAGTGTCCAAATATGCATGCTGTCCATGGGTAGACGCTATTGCAAGCCCCCTCTACGGGTATCAGGGGCACCCCTGCCCGTGGAGCGCCGGTTCCTGGCAGATCTGCGTTGGGGGCTTCCCTGTACCGAACTTGCCACGGATGATGTCTCTGCCTGCTCGCGTCCATGCATCTCTCTGAGTGTTTGTGAGAGCTCTGTGAGCACACGGCGCACAGCGGCAAGTTCAGCACATACGTCTTTGGACGTCGCATGCAGTTCCCCCCTCAGGCTCTCGGTGCTTCTCTCCATTTCTCCCCTCAGGCTTTCACTACTTTGCTGTATTTGTGCCCTGAGTGTCTCAGTGCATGTTTCCATGGCTGCCCTGGAACCCCCACATTCTTTTGCATGGTCCTTGAGTATCGTGGCCACTTGCTGCTGTTGCTCGATCAGCTGGTTGAGGGATAGTTGCCTCTGCTGGGCCATGGAAATTTGCGGTGGTGTGACAGAGGGGCTGCTCGACACATGTTGCCTTGGCACAGGACTTGAGGGGCTTGGCCAGTCCTCGTCTTGTGGGTGCCCCTGCGTACTTTCCTCATGGTGTAGGGGATTTAACATACTGGGGGATTGGGACAGGTCATGGATGTGGCCTACATCGCCAGCACCGTTTTCTGTGTCGGAGCATGCTGGCATGAACGCAGTGTCACCTATGGTGCTGCTACCACCAGAAGCTGTGCCATCTGAAACATCCTTTGGGGGGACCTGTGGTGCAGGTGTTGTGGACATGCTGGCTGCTGGGGTGCCTGTTGCAGTCCCCTCCGGTGTGCTGCCACTTGATTCCTGCGGCTGCCGTCTCTTGATCCTTGCACCAGAGGTGGAGGCGCTTGGGACGTTTGTCTTGGCCCTCTTTGCAGGTGTGCTGGTAGGGGTGTCCTGCAGCTCCTCGTTGGAATCGGACCCTGTGGTGGAGTAAGGAGGAGCGAGCGTTAGTTATGGGTCGGTGTAAATTGGAATGGCAATGTATCACATGCATTGGGGTGGTACATGAGGGTGAATTGGGACTGGGCCTTGGGGGTGGTCTCATTTTTGTGTGCAATGCTGATGCTTTTATTGGGCTGCCTGCAGTTGGGGGTGCTTGCTGCACATGTAGGGGTTTCTTTTAGGATCTTAATTAATTTATTTATTTATTTTGTTTTAGAGGGCGCTGTCAGGGCTAATGTATTGCACTATGGCCACACATGGATCTGTACATGTTCGTGCATAGTGGATTTGCCATTGTTTATTTTGGCCAACCTACCTGATTCTCCGGATGTCGGCACTCCTTTCTCCATCCCTCCGACTCCCTCTATGCTCTCGATTCCTATGGTGGAGGCACAGATTTCCTCCCAGGGGGTCAACTTGATGGGCGAATCTGATCCACCCCCGGTCGCTGTGGCGATGTTCCTGTTCGCAGAAAGTATGCTGCGGACGCGGATCCGCAGGTCGTCCCACCGCTTTCGACATTGCTGGGGGGTGCGGGGTGCGGTCCCCACCGCACTTACGCGCTGTCCCACCAGGGCCCATATGGCCTTCTTGTTGTCAAGGGCCGTCCTGGTCATTTGACTGGAGAAGACGACGGCGGCATTCTCCTGCAGGGTCTCGGTGAGCACGGTCAGTTCCTCACGGGAGAATTGGACCTGCCGCTTGCGATCACACGCTTTCTTAGCTACTTTTCCCATATTTATTTTTTTAACTGGAGTTGCTAACGGGTTGGGCTGTGTGTCAGGGTCGGATTTTTAATGGTTGTGTTGGGATTCTCATTTTATAGTTGTGCGGCGTGCTGTTTCCCGTTCCGGCCACATGCTTTTACTTCCGTTTCCGTATATTTACGGTGCCCGTAATTTACGGTGCCCGCTCATTACGGTGACCGCTCATTACGGTGACCGCTGAGATGGGTGGCGGTATTGCACCTGGTGCAGCGTACGGCGGCGGTAAGGGGCGTTTTGGGGTCATTTCCGCCATCGCAGCCTTTCCGATTCCGCCATGGCGTGAGGCTCGTGCCCGATGGGTCGTAATTAGCCGCACTTTGCTCCCTCGTGCAATGGCGGAAACGCTATGTACGCTATGGCGGTCCGGTCTGTTGATTTCCGCCAGGGTCGTAATGAGGCCCTCTGTCTTTTCTGTCTCCATCCTTCTCTCGCATTTGCTTCTCTTTCTGCTTCTCCAGGAGGAATGTAGTGTCTGTCTCTGTCTTTTCTGACTCCATCCTTCTCTGGCATCTGATTTTCTTTCTGCTTCCCCAGGAGGAATGTAGTGTCTGCCTCTGTCTCTGTCTCTTCTGTCTCTATCCTTCTCTCACATCTGCTTCTCTTTCTGCTTCCCTAGGAGGAATGTAGTGTCTGACTCTGTCTCTGTCTTTTCTGTCTCTATCCTTCTCTCGCGCTTGCTTCTCATTCTGCTTCCCAGGAGGAACGTAGTGTCTGCCTCTGTACCTGTCTTTTCAATCTCTATTCTTCTCTCGCATATGCTGTTCTTTCTGCTTCCCCAGGAGGAAAGTAGTATCTGCCTCTTTCTCTGTCTTTTCTGTCTCTATCCTTCTCTCGCATCTTTTTATCGTTCTGCTTCCCTAGGAGGAATGTAGTGTCTGCCTCTGCCTTTTCTATCTCTATCCTTCTTCTGCGTCTGCTTCTCATTCTTCTTCTCCTGGAGGAATGTAGTATCTGCCTGTGTCTCTGTCTTTTTTGTCTCTGTCCTTCTCTCGCGTCTGCTTCAGTTTCTGCTTCCCCAGGAGGAATGTAGTGTCTGCCTCTTACTCTGTCTTTTCTGTCTCTATCCTTCTCTCGCATCTTTTTATCGTTCTGCTTCCCTAGGAGGAATGTAGTGTCTGCCTCTGCCTTTTCTATCTCTATCCTTCTTCTGCGTCTGCTTCTCATTCTTCTTCTCCAGGAGGAATGTAGTATCTGCCTGTGTCTCTGTCTTTTTTGTCTCTGTCCTTCTCTCGTATCTGCTTCTCTTTCTGCTTCCCTAGGAGGAATGTAGTGTCTGCCTCTGTCTCTGTCCTTTCTGTGTCTATCCTTCTCTTGTGTCTTCTTCTCTTTCTGCTTCCCTTGGAGGAATGTAGTGTCTGCCTCTGTCTCTGCCTTTTCTGTCTCTATTCTTCTCTTGCGTCTGCTTCTCGTTCTTCTTCCCTAGGAGGAATGTAGTGTCTGCCCTCTGTCTCTGTCATTTCTGTCTCTGTCCTTCTCTCGCCTCGGCTTTTCTTTCTACTTAGTCAGGAGGAATGTAGTATCTGCCCCCGTCTCTGTCTTTTCTCTCTCTATCCTTTTCTCGCGTCTTCTTCTCTTTCTGCTTCCCTAGGAGGAATGTAGTGTCTGCCTTTGTCTCTGTCTTTTCTGTCTCTATCCTTCTCTTGCATCTGCTTCTCATTCTTCTTCCCCAGGAGGAATGTAATAAATGCCTGTGTCTCTGTCTTTTCTGTCTCTATCCTTCTCTTGCGTCTGCTTCTCCTTCTGCTTCCCCAGGGGGAATGCAGTGTCTGCCTCTGTGTCTGTCATTTCTGTCTCTGTGCTTCTCTGCATCTGCTTCCCTTTCTGCTTCCCCAGGAGGAATGTAGCATCTGCCTCTGTCTCTGTCTTCTCTGTCTCTATCCTTCTCTCACGTCTGCTTCTCTTTCTGCTTCCCCTGGAGGAATGAAGTGTCTGCCCTCTGTCTCTGTCTTTTCTGTCTGTATCCTTCTCTCACGTCTGCTTCTCTTTCTGCTTCCCCAGGAGGAATGTGGTATCTGCCTCAGTCTCTGTCTTTTCGGTCTCTGTCCTTTTCTTCTGCCTTTGCTTCTGTTTCTGCTTAGCCAGGAGGAATGTAGTATCTGCCTCTGTCTCTGTCTTTTCTGTCTCTATCCTTTTCTTGCGTCTGCTTCTTGTTCTTCTTCCCCACGAGGAATGTAGTATCTGCCTGTGTCTCTGTCTTTTTTGTCTCTGTCCTTCTCTCGTATCTGCTTCTCTTTCTGCTTCCCCAGGAGGAATGTAGTGACTGCCTCTGTCTCTGTCTTATCTGTCTCTATCCTTCTCTCACGTCTGCTTCTCTTTCTGCTTCCCTAGGAGGAATGTAGTCTCTGCCTCAGTCTCTGTCTTTTCTGTCTCTGCAATTCTCTCGCCTCTGCTTCTCTTTCTGCTTAGCCAGGAGGAATGTAGTCTCTGCCTCAGTCTCTGTCTTTTCTGTCTCTGTAATTCTCTCGCCTCTGCTTCTCTTTCTGCTTAGCCAGGAGGAATGCAGTATCTGCCTCTGTCTCTGTTTTATCTGTCTCTGTGCTTCTCTTACATCTGCTTATCTTTCTGCTTCCCCAGGAGGAATGTAGGATCTGCCTCTGTCTCTGTCTTTTCTGTCTCTATCCTTCTCTCGCGGTTGCTTCTCTTTCTGCTTCCCGAGGAGGAATGTAGGATCTGCCTCTGTCTCTGTCTTTTCTGTCTCTATCCTTCTCTCGCGGTTGCTTCTCTTTCTGCTTCCTGAGGAGGAATGTAGTATCTGCCTCAGTCTCTGTCTTTTCTGTCTCTGTCCTTTTCTCCTGCCTTTGCTTCTGTTTCTGCTTAGCCAGGAGATATGTAGTATCTGCCTCTGTCTCTGTATTTTCTGTCTCTATCCTTTTCTTGCGTCTGCTTCTTGTTCTTCTTCCCCAGGAGGAATGTAGTATCTGCCTGTGTCTCTGTCTTTTTTGTCTCTGTCCTTCTGTCGTATCTGCTTCTCTTTCTGCTTCCCCAGGAGGAATGTAGTGTCTGCCTGTCTCTGTCTTATCTGTCTCTATCCTTCTCTCACGTCTGCTTCTCTTTCTGCTTCCCTAGGAGGAATGTAGTCTCTGCCTCAGTCTCTGTCTTTTCTGTCTCTGTCCTTTTCTCCTGCCTTTGCTTCTGTTTCTGCTTAGCCAGGAGGAATGTAGTATCTGCCTCTGTCTCTGTCTTTTCTGTCTCTATCCTTTTCTCGCGTATGCTTCTTGTTCTTCTTCCCCAGGAGGAATGTAGTATCTGCCTGTGTCTCTGTCTTTTTTGTCTCTGTCCTTCTCTCCTATCTGCTTCTCTTTCTGCTTCCCCCAGGAGGAATGTAGTGTCTGCCTCTGTCTCTGTCTTATCTGTCTCTATCCTTCTCTCACGTCTGCTTCTCTTTCTGCTTCCCTAGGAGGAATGTAGTCTCTGCCTCAGTCTCTGTCTTTTCTGTCTCTGTAATTTTCTCGCCTCTGCTTCTCTTTCGGCTTAGCCAGGAGGAATGTAGTATCTGCCTCTGTCTCTGTCTTATCTGTCTCTGTGCTTCTCTCACATCTGCTTCTCTTTCTGCTTCCCCAGTAGGAATGTAGTGTCTGCCTTTTTCTCTGTCTTTTCTGTCTCTATCCTTCTTCTGCGTCTACTTCTCTTTCTGTTTCCCCAGGAGGAATGTAGTGTCTGCCCCTGTCTCTGTCTTTTTTATCTCTATCCGTCTCTCACGGCTGCTTCTCTTTCTGCTTCCCCAGGAGAAATGTAGTATCTGCCTCTTTCTCTGTATTTTCTGTCTCTTTCCTTCTCTCTCATCTTATTCTCTTTCTGCTTCCCCAAGAGGAATGTAGTGTCTGCCTCTGTCTTTTCTGTCTCCATCCTTCTCTCGCATTTGCTTCTCTTTCTGCTTCTCCAGGAGGAATGTAGTGTCTGTCTCTGTCTTTTCTGACTCCATCCTTCTCTGGCATCTGATTTTCTTTCTGCTTCCCCAGGAGGAATGTAGTGTCTGCCTCTGTCTCTGCCTTGTCTGTCTCTATTCTTCTCTTGCGTCTGCTTCTCGTTCTTCTTCCCCAGGAGGAATGTAGTGTCTGCCCTCTGTCTCTGTCATTTCTGTCTCTATCCTTCTCTCATGTCTGCTTCTCTTTCTGCTTCACCAGGAGGAATGTAGTATCTGCCTCAGTCTCTATCTTTTCTGTCTCTGTCCTTCTCTCGCCTCGGCTTTTCTTTCTACTTAGCCAGGAGGAATGTAGTATCTGCCCCTGTCTCTGTCTTTTCTCTCTCTATCCTTTTCTCGCGTCTTCTTCTCTTTCTGCTTCCCTAGGAGGAATGTAGTGTCTGCCTTTGTCTCTGTCTTTTCTGTCTCTATCCTTCTCTTGCATCTGCTTCTCATTCTTCTTCCCCAGGAGGAATGTAATATCTGCCTGTGTCTCTGTCTTTTTTGTCTCTGTCCTTCTCTCGTATCTGCTTCTCTTTCTTCTTCCCCAGGAGGAATGTAGGATCTACCTCTGTCTCTGTCTTTTCTGTCTCTATCCTTCTCTTGCGTCTGCTTCTCCTTCTGCTTCCCCATGAGGAATTTAGTGTCTGCCTCTGTGTCTGTCATTTCTGTCTCTGTGCTTCTCTGCATCTGCTTCTCTTTCTTCTTCCCCAGGAGGAATGTAGCATCTGCCTCTGTTTCTGTCTTTTCTGTCTCTATCCTTCTCTCACGTCTGCTTCTCTTTCTGCTTCCCCTGGAGGAATGAAGTGTCTGCCCTCTGTCTCTGTCTTTTCTGTCTGTATCCTTCTCTCACGTCTGCTTCTCTTTCTGCTTCCCCAGGAGGAATGTAGTATCTGCCTCAGTCTCTGCCTTTTCTGTCTCTGTCCTTTTCTCCTGCCTTTGCTACTGTTTCTGCTTAGCCAGGAGGTATGTAGTATCTGCCTCTGTCTCTGTCTTTTCTGTCTCTATCCTTTTCTCGCGTCTGCTTCTTGTTCTTCGTCCCCAGGAGGAATGTAGTATCTGCCTGTGTCTCTGTCTTTTTTGTCTCTGTCCTTCTGTCGTATCTGCTTCTCTTTCTGCTTCCCCAGGAGCAATGTAGTGTCTGCCTGTCTCTGTCTTATCTGTCTCTATCCTTCTCTCACGTCTGCTTCTCTTTCTTCTTCCCCAGGAGGAACGTAGTCTCTGCCTCAGTCTCTGTCTTTTCTGTCTCTGTAATTTTCTCGCCTCTGCTTCTCTTTCTGCTTAGCCAGGAGGAATGTAGTATCTGCCTCTGTCTCTGTCTTATCTGTCTCTGTGCTTCTCTCACATCTGCTTCTCTTTCTGCTTCCCCAGTAGGAATGTAGTGTCTGCCTTTTTCTCTGTCTTTTCTGTCTCCATCCTTCTCCTGCGTCTACTTCTCTTCCTGCTTCCTCAGGACGAATGTAGTGTCTGCCTCTGTCTCTGCCTTTTCTGTCTCAATCCGTCTCTCACGGCTGCTTCTCTTTCTGCTTCCCCAGGAAAAATGTAGTATCTGCCTCTTTCTCTGTATTTTCTGTCTCTTTCCTTCTCTCTCATCTTATTCTCTTTCTGCTTCCCCAAGAGGAATGTAGTGTCTGCCTCTGGGCCTCATTACGACCCTGGCGGAAATGGAAAAACGATGGCGGAAATGCAATGCCGCCATCGAATACCGCTCGTTGCGATTATGACCCGTCACCGTAAAGTACGATGCCATTAGCGACACTGCAGTGAACGGCAACGCTAACTGCACCAAGTACGCGCACGCGCGCCTTGCAAAACCGGAATCACCGCCATGGCGCAACGGTACGCGAATTCTGACCCTAGCGGACATGTACTGAACGCCATCAAGCACGGCGGAAAGTACCATTCCGCCATGGCGAGAAATACGGCATCGTGAACCAACCGTAAATGGCCCACTGAGTGCCTGTACTCCACTCCCTGGCCACATTGCACAACTCCTGGCAGGCGCAATGTACTCACACTATGCAACCAGTGAAATCTACAATTCACCCATGCATGCCAACGTAGAAATGCATGCAGGGGCTCAAAGCGCCCCGTGAGTGGGCATCCATGTACGGCATGTCACCATAGCCGTACTGATGCAGCACAGGCATGTGAAGGTACAATACATCAAAATGAAAATCAAGAACACATGACACAAAAAAACAGTAGTCCCCCATCGCTTGCCACCAGCGCAAGGCAACATCCAAAGCAGCATCCTGAGGGGGATTGCACCAGCCCTGTACTCTTGCCAGTAAACAAACCAACCATCAGCAGAAGCATGTACCACACAAGTTGGCAGAGTGACTGAGCAGCCAGGCCATCTCAAGAGGGGCCGATGGGAGCTGCAGGGCACAGATGGCACGAATACAGAAGCTATCCTAATGGACATGAGCCCAGTCCCCCTCCAACAAACGCACGCAAACACAGGCACCTGTGACCAGCCACATTCTGAACATCCCATCATTCCACCAATCGACCTGGCTGACAGGCACCAGTTGGCCAAAAGCCAATCCCCCGCCCCTGAACAGCACATCATGTAAACAGTCACAATCAGGCCCAATCCGTGACCATACTGTGCTACGCAGGCAATCGCTGCCAGTACAGTACCACGCAACGCAACACAGAATGCGGAACACAATAAATGCAGATGAAGTCACAAAACATAGCGCCACTAATAGGAAATAGATACATCACCTGCAATGAATTACGCAACACGTAGAAAATTTGAAATAATATTTTAAATGGACATCCAAATGACAAAGGGCAAACACCAAATTGCACAATAACACCAAAACATCCATCATCACCGAGGGCTGCATCCGCTACAATTGACCATCTCCCACTTGTGTGACGCCCTGTACCTTCATGTCACACAGGGCCTACATTAACGTTCCAAAAGGCAACATGGAAGGGGCAAGAACCGCAGGTCCGTCCCATGAGGCAGGCACTAGTCCAGCTGAAAGGCCGAAATGTTGCACCTAGCAACCAGTACTGCGTAAGGGCATGTGGCCCATTGGCGATCGTCCCATAAGATCGTAATGGTGCTCCACTGATTCACCCGAAGCTGCAGGTGTCGAGAGTAAAACCCATCTGGAGGAGTGGCGTACAGATGGCACCTGCAAAAGGGCACCAGATACCTGACACCCAAATGAAAGACAAATGAACCGAATGCATTACGGGACTCCTGATGCATTACACACCTCATCACACACACAAAATACACACCCATATGCATGCAAGGCCACTCCAAAGGAACATATACCCCCCTAAAGCACCAGCGAATCATAACGAAAACAACCGAGGTAAATACACCATTGCCAACGTCTGTTACTGTCCATGCATCCATTCAACATCCCCTCCTACCGCCATGCAATCGCATGAATATTCACTCACATAATATTAGAAACTTCCATTGCGTCTGTGCGTAATGCTGTCTGCAAAAACCACTGTGCTCCTGCACGGATCTTTAGTGTTGTGTGGCAACATGGATTATTAAACGTCCTGCCTTATCGGCCACTACGCTATTGCGCATGCCATTCAATTAATATCATTCATTGCTTGCTCGTAATGGGCCCTGTCCCAAGGACATTCTACAATAGAACGTTACATTTCCAGCAAGACCTGTGGGCGTATCCCCGCCGCTACTTCAAGACCACGAACGCTGTCCTTCGAATTCCTCATTTGCAACATTACGTCCTAAAGGCGTCTGTGAACGCCTGCATTCACTAATATATCAATGTAGTGCGGCTGTGTGTGATAATGCTAACTGGCTACTATCACGATTGGGAGGCCACGCCCGTCGGTGAAGTTCGTAGTTGTGCTGCATGAGGGTCCTCCGTCATCGAGCCCTACATACCACTGAGTCCTCACAGGTATGTAAGCGAAAGCAAATACAGCATGTGTAACAATGGGAGCATAGCATAACAATCTGTCAAAGTACATCACACTGCC
Source organism: Ambystoma mexicanum (assembly GCF_040938575.1). Classification (NCBI taxonomy): domain Eukaryota; kingdom Metazoa; phylum Chordata; class Amphibia; order Caudata; family Ambystomatidae; genus Ambystoma; species Ambystoma mexicanum. The sequence goes on from NC_090927.1 coordinate 8,273,898, forward strand.
ATCGGGATTTGATACATGATTGCAATCCCAAGATGCCATGCGGCCATATGCAGCCTTACGGGCTGGACGTGCTCGGCCAGAATGGATTGCATCTGCCACTGATTCATTCAATCAGCACAGGTGGAAGCCATACAGGCCGACAGCACATATATAGCATACCCAAGCCCCTCCCACAACCACTACCACTCCAAAATGCGACCGGCAGCACTAGCGATGTTGGCCCTGGGGGAGCAGATAGCACTGCAAGTAGTACAACTCGAAGAAGACGACGAACAACAACAGGTACAACAACTGGCCGCACAGGCGAGACGGAGGAGAAGGAGGAGGAGGATGGCAAGGCAGGTGCAGCAAGGGCCACCAGCACAGCCACTACCACCACGCAGGCGGCCCGCAATCCAACGCATCCGTGCTGATCCGTTCAACCTCACTGCTGAACAGATCCACACCCTCTACCGTTTGGACCGGGAAACCATAATCTCCATTGTGGACATGACACAGGCAGACCTCGTGAGCATGATAGATAGCCCAACCGCCATCCCACCCCTACTGAAGGTGGTGTCTGTACTCCACTTCCTGGCCACAGGCACATACCAGCACACAGTCGGACAGTTGCATGGCATTTCACAGCCACTGTTCTCACGGACACTCTTCCAAGTGCTCGATGCCCTCCTGAAGCACGCCGACGACCACATCACACTACCACGCACGGCCCAGGAGATAACCAACGCGAAAGTTGGATTCCATGCACTTGGCGGCATCCCGGGTTGCATTGGTGCCATCGATTGCACCCATGTTGAATTGGTTGTCCCACTTGCCATGGAGGTCCAGTACCGCAACCGGAAACAGTACCATTCCATAAATGTGCAAATGGTGTGTGACTCGAACAAGATCTTCACGCATTGTTGTGCCAGATTTCCTGGATCCACCCATGATTCTATGGTCCTAAGGAACACAAGAATACCCCGCTACATGGAGCGACACGCAGGGCACAGATCCTGGCTACTCGGTGAGTCTCATTCCATGCATGACATCGTGGGCCATTTGATGCGTCAATTATCTTGCAGGAAGGGGGGGGGGGCCGACTTAGCACTATCATTCCACTGACACCCTTTATTTGTCTCATATAGGTGATGCCGGGTATCCACTGAAGAGATGGCTCCTTACACCAATACGGAACCCACAGAACCAGCATGAGGAGGAGTACAACCATGCCCACTCACGTACCCGTATAGTAATTGAACAGGCATTCGGCCTACTGAAGGCTCGTTTCCGCTGCCTCAGCAGGTCTGGCGGGGCACTCATGTACAGCCATGAGAAGGTCTCTAAGATGGTAATGGTATGTGTCATGCTGCACAACATGTGCGTTCGTAGGAATGTGGCCATGCCCCCTGACGCTGAAATGCATGCACCTGATGATGGACATGATGATGGTGGGGACGTGGCGGCACCTGAGGGAGTCCATGAGGCACAGGATGGACGTGAAATCAGACAGGGCATCATAGATGCATGCTTCTAACAATAACGCATGGTGCCTATTACATGGAAAGGGGACCTGTGGCACAGGCACTTTTTTGACTATACGCCTAAGAAGGAATCGCACGCAAATGAATGACCACGCATCTCATTGGATGTTGATTATGTACTGTATTGCTCATGTGGATTGATCAAGTAACCCTATATATCCGCAACCCTGTGAAGCCCACCTCACCCCCTCCACCCTCCTAACCTCCCCCCCCCAACACCAGTGTCCAAATATGCATGCTGTCCATGGGTAGACGCTATTGCAAGCCCCCTCTACGGGTATCAGGGGCACCCCTGCCCGTGGAGCGCCGGTTCCTGGCAGATCTGCGTTGGGGGCTTCCCTGTACCGAACTTGCCACGGATGATGTCTCTGCCTGCTCGCGTCCATGCATCTCTCTGAGTGTTTGTGAGAGCTCTGTGAGCACACGGCGCACAGCGGCAAGTTCAGCACATACGTCTTTGGACGTCGCATGCAGTTCCCCCCTCAGGCTCTCGGTGCTTCTCTCCATTTCTCCCCTCAGGCTTTCACTACTTTGCTGTATTTGTGCCCTGAGTGTCTCAGTGCATGTTTCCATGGCTGCCCTGGAACCCCCACATTCTTTTGCATGGTCCTTGAGTATCGTGGCCACTTGCTGCTGTTGCTCGATCAGCTGGTTGAGGGATAGTTGCCTCTGCTGGGCCATGGAAATTTGCGGTGGTGTGACAGAGGGGCTGCTCGACACATGTTGCCTTGGCACAGGACTTGAGGGGCTTGGCCAGTCCTCGTCTTGTGGGTGCCCCTGCGTACTTTCCTCATGGTGTAGGGGATTTAACATACTGGGGGATTGGGACAGGTCATGGATGTGGCCTACATCGCCAGCACCGTTTTCTGTGTCGGAGCATGCTGGCATGAACGCAGTGTCACCTATGGTGCTGCTACCACCAGAAGCTGTGCCATCTGAAACATCCTTTGGGGGGACCTGTGGTGCAGGTGTTGTGGACATGCTGGCTGCTGGGGTGCCTGTTGCAGTCCCCTCCGGTGTGCTGCCACTTGATTCCTGCGGCTGCCGTCTCTTGATCCTTGCACCAGAGGTGGAGGCGCTTGGGACGTTTGTCTTGGCCCTCTTTGCAGGTGTGCTGGTAGGGGTGTCCTGCAGCTCCTCGTTGGAATCGGACCCTGTGGTGGAGTAAGGAGGAGCGAGCGTTAGTTATGGGTCGGTGTAAATTGGAATGGCAATGTATCACATGCATTGGGGTGGTACATGAGGGTGAATTGGGACTGGGCCTTGGGGGTGGTCTCATTTTTGTGTGCAATGCTGATGCTTTTATTGGGCTGCCTGCAGTTGGGGGTGCTTGCTGCACATGTAGGGGTTTCTTTTAGGATCTTAATTAATTTATTTATTTATTTTGTTTTAGAGGGCGCTGTCAGGGCTAATGTATTGCACTATGGCCACACATGGATCTGTACATGTTCGTGCATAGTGGATTTGCCATTGTTTATTTTGGCCAACCTACCTGATTCTCCGGATGTCGGCACTCCTTTCTCCATCCCTCCGACTCCCTCTATGCTCTCGATTCCTATGGTGGAGGCACAGATTTCCTCCCAGGGGGTCAACTTGATGGGCGAATCTGATCCACCCCCGGTCGCTGTGGCGATGTTCCTGTTCGCAGAAAGTATGCTGCGGACGCGGATCCGCAGGTCGTCCCACCGCTTTCGACATTGCTGGGGGGTGCGGGGTGCGGTCCCCACCGCACTTACGCGCTGTCCCACCAGGGCCCATATGGCCTTCTTGTTGTCAAGGGCCGTCCTGGTCATTTGACTGGAGAAGACGACGGCGGCATTCTCCTGCAGGGTCTCGGTGAGCACGGTCAGTTCCTCACGGGAGAATTGGACCTGCCGCTTGCGATCACACGCTTTCTTAGCTACTTTTCCCATATTTATTTTTTTAACTGGAGTTGCTAACGGGTTGGGCTGTGTGTCAGGGTCGGATTTTTAATGGTTGTGTTGGGATTCTCATTTTATAGTTGTGCGGCGTGCTGTTTCCCGTTCCGGCCACATGCTTTTACTTCCGTTTCCGTATATTTACGGTGCCCGTAATTTACGGTGCCCGCTCATTACGGTGACCGCTCATTACGGTGACCGCTGAGATGGGTGGCGGTATTGCACCTGGTGCAGCGTACGGCGGCGGTAAGGGGCGTTTTGGGGTCATTTCCGCCATCGCAGCCTTTCCGATTCCGCCATGGCGTGAGGCTCGTGCCCGATGGGTCGTAATTAGCCGCACTTTGCTCCCTCGTGCAATGGCGGAAACGCTATGTACGCTATGGCGGTCCGGTCTGTTGATTTCCGCCAGGGTCGTAATGAGGCCCTCTGTCTTTTCTGTCTCCATCCTTCTCTCGCATTTGCTTCTCTTTCTGCTTCTCCAGGAGGAATGTAGTGTCTGTCTCTGTCTTTTCTGACTCCATCCTTCTCTGGCATCTGATTTTCTTTCTGCTTCCCCAGGAGGAATGTAGTGTCTGCCTCTGTCTCTGTCTCTTCTGTCTCTATCCTTCTCTCACATCTGCTTCTCTTTCTGCTTCCCTAGGAGGAATGTAGTGTCTGACTCTGTCTCTGTCTTTTCTGTCTCTATCCTTCTCTCGCGCTTGCTTCTCATTCTGCTTCCCAGGAGGAACGTAGTGTCTGCCTCTGTACCTGTCTTTTCAATCTCTATTCTTCTCTCGCATATGCTGTTCTTTCTGCTTCCCCAGGAGGAATGTAGTATCTGCCTCTTTCTCTGTCTTTTCTGTCTCTATCCTTCTCTCGCATCTTTTTATCGTTCTGCTTCCCTAGGAGGAATGTAGTGTCTGCCTCTGCCTTTTCTATCTCTATCCTTCTTCTGCGTCTGCTTCTCATTCTTCTTCTCCTGGAGGTATGTAGTATCTGCCTGTGTCTCTGTCTTTTTTGTCTCTGTCCTTCTCTCGCGTCTGCTTCAGTTTCTGCTTCCCCAGGAGGAATGTAGTATCTGCCTCTTACTCTGTCTTTTCTGTCTCTATCCTTCTCTCGCATCTTTTTATCGTTCTGCTTCCCTAGGAGGAATGTAGTGTCTGCCTCTGCCTTTTCTATCTCTATCCTTCTTCTGCGTCTGCTTCTCATTCTTCTTCTCCAGGAGGAATGTAGTATATGCCTGTGTCTCTGTCTTTTTTGTCTCTGTCCTTCTCTCGTATCTGCTTCTCTTTCTGCTTCCCTAGGAGGAATGTAGTGTCTGCCTCTGTCTCTGTCCTTTCTGTGTCTATCCTTCTCTTGTGTCTTCTTCTCTTTCTGCTTCCCTTGGAGGAATGTAGTGTCTGCCTCTGTCTCTGCCTTTTCTGTCTCTATTCTTCTCTTGCGTCTGCTTCTCGTTCTTCTTCCCTAGGAGGAATGTAGTGTCTGCCCTCTGTCTCTGTCATTTCTGTCTCTGTCCTTCTCTCGCCTCGGCTTTTCTTTCTACTTAGTCAGGAGGAATGTAGTATCTGCCCCCGTCTCTGTCTTTTCTCTCTCTATCCTTTTCTCGCGTCTTCTTCTCTTTCTGCTTCCCTAGGAGGAATGTAGTGGCTGCCTTTGTCTCTGTCTTTTCTGTCTCTATCCTTCTCTTGCATCTGCTTCTCATTCTTCTTCCCCAGGAGGATTGTAATAAATGCCTGTGTCTCTGTCTTTTCTGTCTCTATCCTTCTCTTGCGTCTGCTTCTCCTTCTGCTTCCCCAGGGGGAATGCAGTGTCTGCCTCTGTGTCTGTCATTTCTGTCTCTGTGCTTCTCTGCATCTGCTTCCCTTTCTGCTTCCCCAGGAGGAATGTAGCATCTGCCTCTGTCTCTGTCTTCTCTGTCTCTATCCTTCTCTCACGTCTGCTTCTCTTTCTGCTTCCCCTGGAGGAATGAAGTGTCTGCCCTCTGTCTCTGTCTTTTCTGTCTGTATCCTTCTCTCACGTCTGCTTCTCTTTCTGCTTCCCCAGGAGGAATGTGGTACCTGCCTCAGTCTCTGTCTTTTCGGTCTCTGTCCTTTTCTCCTGCCTTTGCTTCTGTTTCTGCTTAGCCAGGAGGAATGTAGTATCTGCCTCTGTCTCTGTCTTTTCTGTCTCTATCCTTTTCTTGCGTCTGCTTCTTGTTCTTCTTCCCCACGAGGAATGTAGTATCTGCCTGTGTCTCTGTCTTTTTTGTCTCTGTCCTTCTCTCGTATCTGCTTCTCTTTCTGCTTCCCCAGGAGGAATGTAGTGACTGCCTCTGTCTCTGTCTTATCTGTCTCTATCCTTCTCTCACGTCTGCTTCTCTTTCTGCTTCCCTAGGAGGAATGTAGTCTCTGCCTCAGTCTCTGTCTTTTCTGTCTCTGCAATTCTCTCGCCTCTGCTTCTCTTTCTGCTTAGCCAGGAGGAATGTAGTCTCTGCCTCAGTCTCTGTCTTTTCTGTCTCTGTAATTCTCTCGCCTCTGCTTCTCTTTCTGCTTAGCCAGGAGGAATGCAGTATCTGCCTCTGTCTCTGTTTTATCTGTCTCTGTGCTTCTCTTACATCTGCTTATCTTTCTGCTTCCCCAGGAGGAATGTAGGATCTGCCTCTGTCTCTGTCTTTTCTGTCTCTATCCTTCTCTCGCGGTTGCTTCTCTTTCTGCTTCCCGAGGAGGAATGTAGGATCTGCCTCTGTCTCTGTCTTTTCTGTCTCTATCCTTCTCTCGCGGTTGCTTCTCTTTCTGCTTCCTGAGGAGGAATGTAGTATCTGCCTCAGTCTCTGTCTTTTCTGTCTCTGTCCTTTTCTCCTGCCTTTGCTTCTGTTTCTGCTTAGCCAGGAGATATGTAGTATCTGCCTCTGTCTCTGTCTTTTCTGTCTCTATCCTTTTCTCGCGTCTGCTTCTTGTTCTTCTTCCCCAGGAGGAATGTAGTATCTGCCTGTGTCTCTGTCTTTTTTGTCTCTGTCCTTCTGTCGTATCTGCTTCTCTTTCTGCTTCCCCAGGAGGAATGTAGTGTCTGCCTGTCTCTGTCTTATCTGTCTCTATCCTTCTCTCACGTCTGCTTCTCTTTCTTCTTCCCTAGGAGGAATGTAGTCTCTGCCTCAGTCTCTGTCTTTTCTGTCTCTGTAATTTTCTCGTCTCTGCTTCTCTTTCTGCTTAGCCAGGAGGAATGTAGTATCTGCCTCTGTCTCTGTCTTATCTGTCTCTGTGCTTCTCTCACATCTGCTTCTCTTTCTGCTTCCCCAGTAGGAATGTAGTGTCTGCCTTTTTCTCTGTCTTTTCTGTCTCTATCCTTCTTCTGCGTCTACTTCTCTTTCTGTTTCCCCAGGAGGAATGTAGTGTCTGCCCCTGTCTCTGTCTTTTTTATCTCTATCCGTCTCTCACGGCTGCTTCTCTTTCTGCTTCCCCAGGAGAAATGTAGTATCTGCCTCTTTCTCTGTATTTTCTGTCTCTTTCCTTCTCTCTCATCTTATTCTCTTTCTGCTTCCCCAAGAGGAATGTAGTGTCTGCCTCTGTCTTTTCTGTCTCCATCCTTCTCTCGCATTTGATTCTCTTTCTGCTTCTCCCGAGGAATGTAGTGTCTGTCTCTGTCTTTTCTGACTCCATCCTTCTCTGGCATCTGATTTTCTTTCTGCTTCCCCAGGAGGAATGTAGTGTCTGCCTCTGTCTCTGCCTTGTCTGTCTCTATTCTTCTCTTGCGTCTGCTTCTCGTTCTGCTTCCCCAGGAGGAATGTAGTATCTGCCTCAGTCTCTATCTTTTCTGTCTCTGTCCTTCTCTCGCCTCGGCTTTTCTTTCTACTTAGCCAGGAGGAATGTAGTATCTGCCCCTGTCTCTGTCTTTTCTCTCTCTATCCTTTTCTCGCGTCTTCTTCTCTTTCTGCTTCCCTAGGAGGAATGTAGTGTCTGCCTTTGTCTCTGTCTTTTCTGTCTCTATCCTTCTCTTGCATCTGCTTCTCATTCTTCTTCCCCAGGAGGAATGTAATATCTGCCTGTGTCTCTGTCTTTTTTGTCTCTGTCCTTCTCTCGTATCTGCTTCTCTTTCTTCTTCCCCAGGAGGAATGTAGGATCTACCTCTGTCTCTGTCTTTTCTGTCTCTATCCTTCTCTTGCGTCTGCTTCTCCTTCTGCTTCCCCATGAGGAATGTAGTGTCTGCCTCTGTGTCTGTCATTTCTGTCTCTGTGCTTCTCTGCATCTGCTTCCCTTTCTGCTTCCCCAGGAGGAATGTAGCATCTGCCTCTGTTTCTGTCTTTTCTGTCTCTATCCTTCTCTCACGTCTGCTTCTCTTTCTGCTTCGCCTGGAGGAATGAAGTGTCTGCCCTCTGTCTCTGTCTTTTCTGTCTGTATCCTTCTCTCACGTCTGCTTCTCTTTCTGCTTCCCCAGGAGGAATGTAGTATCTGCCTCAGTCTCTGCCTTTTCTGTCTCTGTCCTTTTCTCCTGCCTTTGCTACTGTTTCTGCTTAGCCAGGAGGTATGTAGTATCTGCCTCTGTCTCTGTCTTTTCTGTCTCTATCCTTTTCTCGCGTCTGCTTCTTGTTCTTCGTCCCCAGGAGGAATGTAGTATCTGCCTGTGTCTCTGTCTTTTTTGTCTCTGTCCTTCTGTCGTATCTGCTTCTCTTTCTGCTTCCCCAGGAGCAATGTAGTGTCTGCCTGTCTCTGTCTTATCTGTCTCTATCCTTCTCTCACGTCTTCTTCTCTTTCTTCTTCCCCAGGAGGAACGTAGTCTCTGCCTCAGTCTCTGTCTTTTCTGTCTCTGTAATTTTCTCGCCTCTGCTTCTCTTTCTGCTTAGCCAGGAGGAATGTAGATTCTGCCTCTGTCTCTGTCTTATCTGTCTCTTTGCTTCTCTCACATCACATCTGCTTCTCTTTCTGCTTCCCCAGTAGGAATGTAGTGTCTGCCTTTTTCTCTGTCTTTTCTGTCTCCATCCTTCTCCTGCGTCTACTTCTCTTCCTGCTTCCTCAGGACGAATGTAGTGTCTGCCTCTGTCTCTGCCTTTTCTGTCTCTATCCATCTCTCACGGCTGCTTCTCTTTCTGCTTCCCCAGGAAAAATGTAGTATCTGCCTCTTTCTCTGTATTTTCTGTCTCTTTCCTTCTCTCTCATCTTATTCTCTTTCTGCTTCCCCAAGAGGAATGTAGTGTCTGCCTCTGTCTTTTCTGTCTCCATCCTTCTCTCGCATTTGCTTCTCTTTCTGCTTCTCCAGGAGGAATGTAGTGTCTGTCTCTGTCTTTTCTGACTCCATCCTTCTCTGGCATCTGATTTTCTTTCTGCTTCCCCAGGAGGAATGTAGTGTCTGCCTCTGTCTCTGTCTCTTCTGTCTCTATCCTTCTCTCACATCTGCTTCTCTTTCTGATTCCCTAGGAGGAATGTAGTGTCTGACTCTGTCTCTGTCTTTTCTGTCTCTATCCTTCTCTCGCGCTTGCTTCTCATTCTGCTTCCCAGGAGGAACGTAGTGTCTGCCTCTGTACCTGTCTTTTCAATCTCTATTCTTCTCTCGCATATGCTGTTCTTTCTGCTTCCCCAGGAGGAATGTAGTATCTGCCTCTTTCTCTGTCTTTTCTGTCTCTATCCTTCTCTCGCATCTTTTTATCGTTCTGCTTCCCTAGGAGGAATGTAGTGTCTGCCTCTGCCTTTTCTATCTCTATCCTTCTTCTGCGTCTGCTTCTCATTCTTCTTCTCCAGGAGGAATGTAGTATCTGCCTGTGTCTCTGTCTTTTTTGTCTCTGTCCTTCTCTCGCGTCTGCTTCACTTTCTGCTTCCCCAGGAGGAATGTAGGATCTGCCTCTGTCTCTGTCTTTTCTGTCTCTATCCTTCTCTCGCGGTTGCTTCTCTTTCTGCTTCCTGAGGAGGAATGTAGTATCTGCCTCAGTCTCTGTCTTTTCTGTCTCTGTCCTTTTCTCCTGCCTTTGCTTCTGTTTCTGCTTAGCCAGGAGATATGTAGTATCTGCCTCTGTCTCTGTCTTTTCTGTCTCTATCCTTTTCTCGCGTCTGCTTCTTGTTCTTCTTCCCCAGGAGGAATGTAGTATCTGCCTGTGTCTCTGTCTTTTTTGTCTCTGTCCTTCTGTCGTATCTGCTTCTCTTTCTGCTTCCCCAGGAGGAATGTAGTGTCTGCCTGTCTCTGTCTTATCTGTCTCTATCCTTCTCTCACGTCTGCTTCTCTTTCTGCTTCCCTAGGAGGAATGTAGTCTCTGCCTCAGTCTCTGTCTTTTCTGTCTCTGTAATTTTCTCGTCTCTGCTTCTCTTTCTGCTTAGCCAGGAGGAATGTAGTATCTGCCTCTGTCTCTGTCTTATCTGTCTCTGTGCTTCTCTCACATCTGCTTCTCTTTCTGCTTCCCCAGTAGGAATGTAGTGTCTGCCCCTGTCTCTGTCTTTTTTATCTCTATCCGTCTCTCACGGCTGCTTCTCTTTCTGCTTCCCCAGGAGAAATGTAGTATCTGCCTCTTTCTCTGTATTTTCTGTCTCTTTCCTTCTCACTCATCTTATTCTCTTTCTGCTTCCCCAAGAGGAATGTAGTGTCGGTCTCTTTCTTTTCTGTCTCCATCCTTCTCTCGCATTTGCTTCTCTTTCTGCTTCTCCAGGAGGAATGTAGTGTCTGTCTCTGTCTTTTCTGACTCCAGCCTTCTCTGGCATCTGATTTTCTTTCTGCTTCCCCAGGAGGAATGTAGTGTCTGCCTCTGTCTCTGCCTTGTCTGTCTCTATTCTTCTCTTGCGTCTGCTTCTCGTTCTTCTTCCCCAGGAGGAATGTAGTGTCTGCCCTCTGTCTCTGTCATTTCTGTCTCTATCCTTCTCTCATGTCTGCTTCTCTTTCTGCTTCCCCAGGAGGAATGTAGTATCTGCCTCAGTCTCTATCTTTTCAGTCTCTGTCCTTCTCTCGCCTCGGCTTTTCTTTCTACTTAGCCAGGAGGAATGTAGTATCTGCCCCTGTCTCTGTCTTTTCTCTCTCTATCCTTTTCTCGCGTCTTCTTCTCTTTCTGCTTCCCTAGGAGGAATGTAGTGTCTGCCTTTGTCTCTGTCTTTTCTGTCTCTATCCTTCTCTTGCATCTGCTTCTCATTCTTCTTCCCCAGGAGGAATGTAATATCTGCCTGTGTCTCTGTCTTTTTTGTCTCTGTCCTTCTCGCGTATCTGCTTCTCTTTCTTCTTCCCCAGGAGGAATGTAGGATCTACCTCTGTCTCTGTCTTTTCTGTCTCTATCCTTCTCTTGCGTCTGCTTCTCCTTCTGCTTCCCCATGAGGAATGTAGTGTCTGCCTCTGTGTCTGTCATTTCTGTCTCTGTGCTTCTCTGCATCTGCTTCCCTTTCTGCTTCCCCAGGAGGAATGTAGCATCTGCCTCTGTTTCTGTCTTTTCTATCTCTATCCTTCTCTCACGTCTGCTTCTCTTTCTGCTTCCACTGGAGGAATGAAGTGTCTGCCCTCTGTCTCTGTCTTTTCTGTCTGTATCCTTCTCTCACGTCTGCTTCTCTTTCTGCTTCCCCAGGAGGAATGTAGTATCTGCCTCAGTCTCTGCCTTTTCTGTCTCTGTCCTTTTCTCCTGCCTTTGCTACTGTTTCTGCTTAGCCAGGAGGTATGTAGTATCTGCCTCTGTCTCTGTCTTTTCTGTCTCTATCCTTTTCTCGCGTCTGCTTCTTGTTCTTCGTCCCCAGGAGGAATGTAGTATCTGCCTGTGTCTCTGTCTTTTTTGTCTCTGTCCTTCTGTCATATCTGCTTCTCTTTCTGCTTCCCCAGGAGCAATGTAGTGTCTGCCTGTCTCTGTCTTATCTGTCTCTATCCTTCTCTCACGTCTGCTTCTCTTTCTACTTCCCCAGGAGGAACGTAGTCTCTGCCTCAGTCTCTGTCTTTTCTGTCTCTGTAATTTTCTCGCCTCTGCTTCTCTTTCTGCTTAGCCAGGAGGAATGTAGTATCTGCCTCTGTCTCTGTCTTATCTGTCTCTGTGCTTCTCTCACATCTGCTTCTCTTTCTGCTTCCCCAGTAGGAATGTAGTGTCTGCCTTTTTCTCTGTCTTTTCTGTCTCCATCCTTCTCCTGCGTCTACTTCTCTTCCTGCTTCCTCAGGACGAATGTAGTGTCTGCCTCTGTCTCTGCCTTTTCTGTCTCTATCCGTCTCTCACGGCTGCTTCTCTTTCTGCTTCCCCAGGAAAAATGTAGTATCTGCCTCTTTCTCTGTATTTTCTGTCTCTTTCCTTCTCTCTCATCTTATTCTCTTTCTGCTTCCCCAAGAGGAATGTAGTGTCTGCCTCTGTCTTTTCTGTCTCCATCCTTCTCTCGCATTTGCTTCTCTTTCTGCTTCTCCAGGAGGAATGTAGTGTCTGTCTCTGTCTTTTCTGACTCCATCCTTCTCTGGCATCTGATTTTCTTTCTGCTTCCCCAGGAGGAATGTAGTGTCGGCCTCTGTCTCTGTCTCTTCTGTCTCTATCCTTCTCTCACATCTGCTTCTCTTTCTGCTTCCCTAGGAGGAATGTAGTGTCTGACTCTGTCTCTGTCTTTTCTGTCTCTATCCTTCTCTCGCGCTTGCTTCTCATTCTGCTTCCCAGGAGGAACGTAGTGTCTGCCTCTGTACCTGTCTTTTCAATCTCTATTCTTCTCTCGCATATGCTGTTCTATCTGCTTCCCCAGGAGGAATGTAGTATCTGCCTCTTTCTCTGTCTTTTCTGTCTCTATCCTTCTCTCGCATCTTTTTATCGTTCTGCTTCCCTAGGAGGAATGTAGTGTCTGCCTCTGCCTTTTCTATCTCTATCCTTCTTCTGCGTCTGCTTCTCATTCTTCTTCTCCAGGAGGAATGTAGTATCTGCCTGTGTCTCTGTCTTTTTTGTCTCTGTCCTTCTCTCGTATCTGCTTCTCTTTCTGCTTCCCTAGGAGGAATGTAGTGTCTGCCTCTGTCTCTGTCCTTTCTGTGTCTATCCTTCTCTTGTGTCTTCTTCTCTTTCTGCTTCCCTTGGAGGAATGTAGTGTCTGCCTCTGTCTCTGCCTTTTCTGTCTCTATTCTTCTCTTGCGTCTGCTTCTCATTCTTCTTCCCTAGGAGGAATGTAGTGTCTGCCCTCTGTCTCTGTCATTTCTGTCTCTGTCCTTCTCTCGCCTCGGCTTTTCTTTCTACTTAGTCAGGAGGAATGTAGTATCTGCCCCCGTCTCTGTCTTTTCTCTCTCTATCCTTTTCTCGCGTCTTCTTCTCTTTCTGCTTCCCTAGGAGGAATGTAGTGTCTGCCTTTGTCTCTGTCTTTTCTGTCTCTATCCTTCTCTTGCATCTGCTTCTCATTCTTCTTCCCCAGGAGGAATGTAATAAATGCCTGTGTCTCTGTCTTTTCTGTCTCTATCCTTCTCTTGCGTCTGCTTCTCCTTCTGCTTCCCCAGGGGGAATGCAGTGTCTGCCTCTGTGTCTGTCATTTCTGTCTCTGTGCTTCTCTGCATCTGCTTCCCTTTCTGCTTCCCCAGGAGGAATGTAGCATTTGCCTCTGTCTCTGTCTTCTCTGTCTCTATCCTTCTCTCACGTCTGCTTCTCTTTCTGCTTCCCCTGGAGGAATGAAGTGTCTGCCCTCTGTCTCTGTCTTTTCTGTCTGTATCCTTCTCTCACGTCTGCTTCTCTTTCTGCTTCCCCAGGAGGAATGTGGTATCTGCCTCAGTCTCTGTCTTTTCGGTCTCTGTCCTTTTCTCCTGCCTTTGCTTCTGTTTCTGCTTAGCCAGGAGGAATGTAGTATCTGCCTCTGTCTCTGTCTTTTCTGTCTCTATCCTTTTCTTGCGTCTGCTTCTTGTTCTTCTTCCCCAGGAGGAATGTAGTATCTGCCTGTGTCTCTGTCTTTTTTGTCTCTGTCCTTCTCTCGTATCTGCTTCTCTTTCTGCTTCCCCAGGAGGAATGTAGTGACTGCCTCTGTCTCTGTCTTATCTGTCTCTATCCTTCTCTCACGTCTGCTTCTCTTTCTGCTTCCCTAGGAGGAATGTAGTCTCTGCCTCAGTCTCTGTCTTTTCTGTCTCTGCAATTCTCTCGCCTCTGCTTCTCTTTCTGCTTAGCCAGGAGGAATGTAGTCTCTGCCTCAGTCTCTGTCTTTTCTGTCTCTGTAATTCTCTCGCCTCTGCTTCTCTTTCTGCTTAGCCAGGAGGAATGCAGTATCTGCCTCTGTCTCTGTTTTATCTGTCTCTGTGCTTCTCTTACATCTGCTTATCTTTCTGCTTCCCCAGGAGGAATGTAGGATCTGCCTCTGTCTCTGTCTTTTCTGTCTCTATCCTTCTCTCGCGGTTGCTTCTCTTTCTGCTTCCCGAGGAGGAATGTAGGATCTGCCTCTGTCTCTGTCTTTTCTGTCTCTATCCTTCTCTCGCGGTTGCTTCTCTTTCTGCTTCCTGAGGAGGAATGTAGTATCTGCCTCAGTCTCTGTCTTTTCTGTCTCTGTCCTTTTCTCCTGCCTTTGCTTCTGTTTCTGCTTAGCCAGGAGATATGTAGTATCTGCCTCTGTCTCTGTCTTTTCTGTCTCTATCCTTTTCTCGCGTCTGCTTCTTGTTCTTCTTCCCCAGGAGGAATGTAGTATCTGCCTGTGTCTCTGTCTTTTTTGTCTCTGTCCTTCTGTCGTATCTGCTTCTCTTTCTGCTTCCCCAGGAGGAATGTAGTGTCTGCCTGTCTCTGTATTATCTGTCTCTATCCTTCTCTCACGTCTGCTTCTCTTTCTGCTTCCCTAGGAGGAATGTAGTCTCTGCCTCAGTCTCTGTCTTTTCTGTCTCTGTAATTTTCTCGTCTCTGCTTCTCTTTCTGCTTAGCCAGGAGGAATGTAGTATCTGCCTCTGTCTCTGTCTTATCTGTCTCTGTGCTTCTCTCACATCTGCTTCTCTTTCTGCTTCCCCAGTAGGAATGTAGTGTCTGCCTTTTTCTCTGTCTTTTCTGTCTCTATCCTTCTTCTGCGTCTACTTCTCTTTCTGTTTCCCCAGGAGGAATGTAGTGTCTGCCCCTGTCTCTGTCTTTTTTATCTCTATCCGTCTCTCACGGCTGCTTCTCTTTCTGCTTCCCCAGGAGAAATGTAGTATCTGCCTCTTTCTCTGTATTTTCTGTCTCTTTCCTACTCTCTCATCTTATTCTCTTTCTGCTTCCCCAAGAGGAATGTAGTGTCTGCCTCTGTCTTTTCTGTCTCCATCCTTCTCTCGCATTTGCTTCTCTTTCTGCTTCTCCAGGAGGAATGTAGTGTCTGTCTCTGTCTTTTCTGACTCCATCCTTCTCTGGCATCTGATTTTCTTTCTGCTTCCCCAGGAGGAATGTAGTGTCTGCCTCTGTCTCTGCCTTGTCTGTCTCTATTCTTCTCTTGCGTCTGCTTCTCGTTCTTCTTCCCCAGGAGGAATGTAGTGTCTGCCCTCTGTCTCTGTCATTTCTGTCTCTATCCTTCTCTCATGTCTGCTTCTCTTTCTGCTTCCCCAGGAGGAATGTAGTATCTGCCTTTGTCTCTGTCTTTTCTGTCTCTATCCTTCTCTTGCATCTGCTTCTCATTCTTCTTCCCCAGGAGGAATGTAATATCTGCCTGTGTCTCTGTCTTTTTTGTCTCTGTCCTTCTCTCGTATCTGCTTCTCTTTCTTCTTCCCCAGGAGGAATGTAGGATCTACCTCTGTCTCTGTCTTTTCTGTCTCTATCCTTCTCTTGCGTCTGCTTCTCCTTCTGCTTCCCCATGAGGAATGTAGTGTCTGCCTCTGTGTCTGTCATTTCTGTCTCTGTGCTTCTCTGCATCTGCTTCCCTTTCTGCTTCCCCAGGAG
Organism: Ambystoma mexicanum; assembly: GCF_040938575.1. Classification (NCBI taxonomy): domain Eukaryota; kingdom Metazoa; phylum Chordata; class Amphibia; order Caudata; family Ambystomatidae; genus Ambystoma; species Ambystoma mexicanum. The sequence goes on from NC_090927.1 coordinate 8,289,059, forward strand.
GAATGTAGCATCTGCCTCTGTTTCTGTCTTTTCTGTCTCTATCCTTCTCTCACGTCTGCTTCTCTTTCTGCTTCCCCTGGAGGAATGAAGTGTCTGCCCTCTGTCTCTGTCTTTTCTGTCTGTATCCTTCTCTCACGTCTGCTTCTCTTTCTGCTTCCCTAGGAGGAATGTAGTATCTGCCTCAGTCTCTGCCTTTTCTGTCTCTGTCCTTTTCTCCTGCCTTTGCTACTGTTTCTGCTTAGCCAGGAGGTATGTAGTATCTGCCTCTGTCTCTGTCTTTTCTGTCTCTATCCTTTTCTCGCGTCTGCTTCTTGTTCTTCGTCCCCAGGAGGAATGTAGTATCTGCCTGTGTCTCTGTCTTTTTTGTCTCTGTCCTTCTGTCGTATCTGCTTCTCTTTCTGCTTCCCCAGGAGCAATGTAGTGTCTGCCTGTCTCTGTCTTATCTGTCTCTATCCTTCTCTCACGTCTGCTTCTCTTTCTTCTTCCCCAGGAGGAACGTAGTCTCTGCCTCAGTCTCTGTCTTTTCTGTCTCTGTAATTTTCTCGCCTCTGCTTCTCTTTCTGCTTAGCCAGGAGGAATGTAGTATCTGCCTCTGTCTCTGTCTTATCTGTCTCTGTGCTTTTCTCACATCTGCTTCTCTTTCTGCTTCCCCAGTAGGAATGTAGTGTCTGCCTTTTTCTCTGTCTTTTCTGTCTCCATCCTTCTCCTGCGTCTACTTCTCTTCCTGCTTCCTCAGGACGAATGTAGTGTCTGCCTCTGTCTCTGCCTTTTCTGTCTCTATCCGTCTCTCACGGCTGCTTCTCTTTCTGCTTCCCCAGGAAAAATGTAGTATCTGCCTCTTTCTCTGTATTTTCTGTCTCTTTCCTTCTCTCTCATCTTATTCTCTTTCTGCTTCCCCAAGAGGAATGTAGTGTCTGCCTCTGTCTTTTCTGTCTCCATCCTTCTCTCGCATTTGCTTCTCTTTCTGCTTCTCCAGGAGGAATGTAGTGTCTGTCTCTGTCTTTTCTGACTCCATCCTTCTCTGGCATCTGATTTTCTTTCTGCTTCCCCAGGAGGAATGGAGTGTCTGCCTCTGTCTCTGTCTCTTCTGTCTCTATCCTTCTCTCACATCTGCTTCTCTTTCTGCTTCCCTAGGAGGAATGTAGTGTCTGACTCTGTCTCTGTCTTTTCTGTCTCTATCCTTCTCTCGCGCTTGCTTCTCATTCTGCTTCCCAGGAGGAACGTAGTGTCTGCCTCTGTACCTGTCTTTTCAATCTCTATTCTTCTCTCGCATATGCTGTTCTTTCTGCTTCCCCAGGAGGAATGTAGTATCTGCCTCTTTCTCTGTCTTTTCTGTCTCTATCCTTCTCTCGCAACTTTTTATCGTTCTGCTTCCCTAGGAGGAATGTAGTGTCTGCCTCTGCCTTTTCTATCTCTATCCTTCTTCTGCGTCTGCTTCTCATTCTTCTTCTCCAGGAGGAATGTAGTATCTGCCTGTGTCTCTGTCTTTTTTGTCTCTGTCCTTCTCTCGCGTCTGCTTCACTTTCTGCTTCCCCAGGAGGAATGTAGTATCTGCCTCTTACTCTGTCTTTTCTGTCTCTATCCTTCTCTCGCATCTTTTTATCGTTCTGCTTCCCTAGGAGGAATGTAGTGTCTGCCTCTGCCTTTTCTATCTCTATCCTTCTTCTGCGTCTGCTTCTCATTCTTCTTCTCCAGGAGGAATGTAGTATCTGCCTGTGTCTCTGTCTTTTTTGTCTCTGTCCTTCTCTCGTATCTGCTTCTCTTTCTGCTTCCCTAGGGGGAATGTAGTGTCTGCCTCTGTCTCTGTCCTTTCTGTGTCTATCCTTCTCTTGTGTCTTCTTCTCTTTCTGCTTCCCTTGGAGGAATGTAGTGTCTGCCTCTGTCTCTGCCTTTTCTGTCTCTATTCTTCTCTTGCGTCTGCTTCTCGTTCTTCTTCCCTAGGAGGAATGTAGTGTCTGCCCTCTGTCTCTGTCATTTCTGTCTCTGTCCTTCTCTCGCCTCGGCTTTTCTTTCTACTTAGTCAGGAGGAATGTAGTATCTGCCCCCGTCTCTGTCTTTTCTCTCTCTATCCTTTTCTCGCGTCTTCTTCTCTTTCTGCTTCCCTAGGAGGAATGTAGTGTCTGCCTTTGTCTCTGTCTTTTCTGTCTCTATCCTTCTCTTGCATCTGCTTCTCATTCTTCTTCCCCAGGAGGAATGTAATAAATGCCTGTGTCTCTGTCTTTTCTGTCTCTATCCTTCTCTTGCGTCTGCTTCTCCTTCTGCTTCCCCAGGGGGAATGCAGTGTCTGCCTCTGTGTCTGTCATTTCTGTCTCTGTGCTTCTCTGCATCTGCTTCCCTTTCTGCTTCCCCAGGAGGAATGTAGCATCTGCCTCTGTCTCTGTCTTCTCTGTCTCTATCCTTCTCTCATGTCTGCTTCTCTTTCTGCTTCCCCTGGAGGAATGAAGTGTCTGCCCTCTGTCTCTGTCTTTTCTGTCTGTATCCTTCTCTCACGTCTGCTTCTCTTTCTGCTTCCCCAGGAGGAATGTGGTATCTGCCTCAGTCTCTGTCTTTTCGGTCTCTGTCCTTTTCTCCTGCCTTTGCTTCTGTTTCTGCTTAGCCAGGAGGAATGTAGTATCTGCCTCTGTCTCTGTCTTTTCTGTCTCTATCCTTTTCTTGCGTCTGCTTCTTGTTCTTCTTCCCCAGGAGAAATGTAGTATCTGCCTGTGTCTCTGTCTTTTTTGTCTCTGTCCTTCTCTCGTATCTGCTTCTCTTTCTGCTTCCCCAGGAGGAATGTAGTGACTGCCTCTGTCTCTGTCTTATCTGTCTCTATCCTTCTCTCACGTCTGCTTCTCTTTCTGCTCCCCTAGGAGGAATGTAGTCTCTGCCTCAGTTTCTGTCTTTTCTGTCTCTGCAATTCTCTCGCCTCTGCTTCTCTTTCTGCTTAGCCAGGAGGAATGTAGTCTCTGCCTCAGTCTCTGTCTTTTCTGTCTCTGTAATTCTCTCGCCTCTGCTTCTCTTTCTGCTTAGCCAGGAGGAATGCAGTATCTGCCTCTGTCTCTGTTTTATCTGTCTCTGTGCTTCTCTTACATCTGCTTATCTTTCTGCTTCCCCAGGAGGAATGTAGGATCTGCCTCTGTCTCTGTCTTTTCTGTCTCTATCCTTCTCTCGCGGTTGCTTCTCTTTCTGCTTCCCGAGGAGGAATGTAGGATCTGCCTCTGTCTCTGTCTTTTCTGTCTCTATCCTTCTCTCACGTCTGCTTCTCTTTCTGCTTCCCCTGGAGGAATGAAGTGTCTGCCCTCTGTCTCTGTCTTTTCTGTCTGTATCCTTCTCTCACGTCTGCTTCTCTTTCTGCTTCCCCAGGAGGAATGTGGTATCTGCCTCAGTCTCTGTCTTTTCTGTCTCTGTCCTTTTCTCCTGCCTTTGCTTCTGTTTCTGCTTAGCCAGGAGATATGTAGTATCTGCCTCTGTCTCTGTCTTTTCTGTCTCTATCCTTTTCTCGCGTCTGCTTCTTGTTCTTCTTCCCCAGGAGGAATGGAGTATCTGCCTGTGTCTCTGTCTTTTTTGTCTCTGTCCTTCTGTCGTATCTGCTTCTTTTTCTGCTTCCCCAGGAGGAATGTAGTTTCTGCCTGTCTCTGTCTTATCTGTCTCTATCCTTCTCTCACGTCTGCTTCTCTTTCTGCTTCCCTAGGAGGAATGTAGTCTCTGCCTAAGTCTCTGTCTTTTCTGTCTCTGTAATTTTCTCGTCTCTGCTTCTCTTTCTGCTTAGCTAGGAGGAATGTAGTATCTGCTCTGTCTCTGTCTTATCTGTCTCTGTGCTTCTCTCACATCTGCTTCTCTTTCTGCTTCCCCAGTAGGAATGTAGTGTCTGCCTTTTTCTCTGTCTTTTCTGTCTCTATCCTTCTCCTGCGTCTACTTCTCTTTCTGTTTCCCCAGGAGGAATGTAGTATCTGCCCCTGTCTCTGTCTTTTTTATCTCTATCCTTCTCTTGTGTCTGCTGCTCTTCCTGCTTCCTCAGGACGAATGTAGTGTCTGCCTCTGTCTCTGCCTTTTCTGTCTCTATCTGTCTCTCACGGCTGCTTCTCTTTCTGCTTCCCAAGGAGAAATGTAGCATCTGCCTCTTTCTCTGTATTTTCTGTCTCTTTCCTTCTCTCTCATCTTATTATCTTTCTGCTTCCCCAAGAGGAATGTAGAGTCTGCCTCTGTCTTTTCTGTCTCCATCCTTCTCTCGCATTTGCTTCTCTTTCTGCTTCTCCAGGAGGAATGTAGTGTCTGTCTCTGTCTCTGTCTTTTCTCTCTCCATCCTTCTCTGGCATCTGATTTTCTTTCTGCTTCCCCAGGAGGAATGTAGTGTCTGCCTCTGTCTCTGTCTCTTCTGTCTCTATCCTTCTCTCACATCTGCTTCTCTTTCTGCTTCCCTAGGAGAAATGTAGTGTCTGACTCTGTATCTGTCTTTTCTGTCTCTATCCTTCTCTCGCGCTTGCTTCTCTTTCTGCTTCCCCAGGAGGAATGTAGCATCTGTCTCTGTCTCTTCTGCCTCTATCCTTCTCTTGCATCTGCTTCCCAGGAGGAACGTAGTGTCTGCCTCTGTACCTGTCTTTTCAATCTCTATTCTTCTCTCGCATCTGCTGTTCTTTCTGCTTCCCCAGGAGGAATGTAGCATCTGCCTCTTTCTCTGTCTTTTCTGTCTCTATCCTTCTCTCGCATCTTTTTATCGTTCTGCTTCCCTAGGAGGAATGTAGTGTCTGCCTCTGCCTTTTCTATCTCTATCCTTCTTCTGCGTCTGCTTCTCATTCTTCTTCTCCAGGAGGAATGTAGTATCTGCCTGTGTCTCTGTCTTTTTTGTCTCTGTCCTCTCGCGTCTGCTTCACTTTCTGCTTCCCCAGGAGGAATGTAGTATCTGCCTCTTTCTCTGTCTTTTCTGTCTCTATCCTTCTCTCGCATCTTTTTATCGTTCTCCTTCCCTAGGAGGAATGTAGTGTCTGCCTCTGCCTTTTCTATCTCTATCCTTCTTCTGCGTCTGCTTCTCATTCTTCTTCTCCAGGAGGAATGTAGTATCTGCCTGTGTCTCTGTCTTTTTTGTCTCTGTCCTTCTCTCGTATCTGCTTCTCTTTCTGCTTCCCTAGGAGGAATGTAGTGTCTGCCTCTGTCTCTGTCCTTTCTGTGTCTATCCTTCTCTTGTGTCTTCTTCTCTTTCTGCTTCCGTTGGAGGAATGTAGTGTCTGCCTCTGTCTCTGCCATTTGTGTCTCTATCCTTCTCTTGGGTCTGCTTCTCGTTCTTCTTCCCCAGGAGAAATGTAGTATCTGCCTGTGTCTCTGTCTTTTTTGTCTCTCTCCTTCTCTCGTATCTGCTTCTCTTTCTGCTTCCCTAGGAGGAATGTAGTGTCTGCCTCTGTCTCTGCCTTTTCTGTCTCTATTCTTCTCTTGCGTCTGCTTCTCGTTCTTCTTCCCCAGGAGAAATGTAGTGTCTGCCCTCTGTCTATGTTATTTCTGTTCTATCCTTCTCTCACGTCTGCTTCTCTTTCTGCTTCCCCAGGAGGAATGTAGTATCTGCCTCTGTCTCTGTCTTTTCTGTCTCTGTCCTTCTCTCGCCTCGGCTTTTCTTTCTACTTAGCCAGGAGGAATGTAGTATCTGCCCCTGTCTCTGTCTTTTCTCTCTCTATCCTTTTCTCGCGTCTTCTTCTCTTTCTGCTTCCCTAGGAGGAATGTAGTGTCTGCCTTTGTCTCTGTCTTTTCTGTCTCTATCCTTCTCTTGCATCTGCTTCTCATTCTTCTTCCCCAGGAGGAATGTAATATCTGCCTGTGTCTCTGTCTTTTTTGTCTCTGTCCTTCTCTCGTATCTGCTCCTCTTTCTTCTTCCCCAGGAGGAATGTAGGATCTGCCTCTGTCTCTGTCTTTTCTGTCTCTATCCTTCTCTTGCGTCTGCTTCTGCTTCTGCTTCCCCAGGAGGAATGTAGTGTGTGCCTCTGTGTCTGTCATTTCTGTCTCTGTGCTTCTCTGCATCTGCTTCCCTTTCTGCTTCCCCAGGAGGAATGTAGCATCTGCCTCAGTCTCTGTCTTTCCTGTCTCTATCCTTCTCTCACGTCTGCTTCTCTTTCTGCTTCCGTTGGAGGAATTAAGTGTCTGCCCTCTGTCTCTGTCTTTTCTGTCTGTATCCTTCTCTCACGTCTGCTTCTCTTTCTGCTTCCCCAGGAGGAATGTAGTATCTGCCTCAGTCTCTGTCTTCTCTGTCTCTGTCCTTTTCTCCTGCCTTTGCTTCTGTTTCTGCTTAGCCAGGAGGAATGTAGTTTCTGTCTCTGTCTCTGTCTTTTCTGTCTCTATCCTTTTCTCGCGTCTGCTTCTTGTTCTTCTTCCCCAGGAGGAATGTAGTATCTGCCTGTGTCTCTGTCTTTTTTGTCTCTGTCCTTCTCTCGTATCTGCTTCTCTTTCTGCTTCCCCAGGAGGAATGTAGTGTCTGCCTCTGTCTCTGTCTTATCTGTCTCTATCCTTCTCTCACGTCTGCTTCTCTTTCTGCTTCCCTAGGAGGAATGTAGTCTCTGCCTCAGTCTCTGTCTTTTCTGTCTCTGTAATTTTCTCGCCTCTGATTCTCTTTCGGCTTAGCCAGGAGGAATGTAGTATCTGCCTCTGTCTCTGTCTTATCTGTCTCTGTGCTTCTCTCACATCTGCTTCTCTTTCTGCTTCCCCAGTAGGAATGTAGTGTCTGCCTTTTTCTCTGTCTTTTCTGTCTCTATCCTTCTTCTGCGTCTAATTCTCTTTCTGTTTCCCCAGGAGGAATGTAGTGTCTGCCCCTGTCTCTGTCTGTTTTATCTCTATCCTTCTCTTGTGTCTGCTACTCTTCCTGCTTCCTCAGGACAAATGTAGTGTCTGCCTCTGTCTCTGCCTTTTCTGTCTCTATCCGTCTCTCACGGCTGCTTCTCTTTCTGCTTCCCCAGGAGAAATGTAGTATCTGCCTCTTTCTCTGTATTTTCTGTCTCTTTCCTTCTCTCTCATCTTATTCTCTTTCTGCTTCCCCAAGAGGAATGTAGTGTCTGCCTCTGTCTTTTCTGTCTCCATCCTTCTCTGGCATCTGATTTTCTTTCTGCTTCCCCAGGAGGAATGTAGTGTCTGCCTCTGTCTCTGTCTCTTCTGTCTCTATCCTTCTCTCACATCTGCTTCTCTTTCTGCTTCCCTAGGAGGAATGTAGTGTCTGACTCTGTCTCTGTCTTTTCTGTCTGTATCCTTCTCTCGCGCCTGCTTCTCTTTCTGCTTCCCCAGGAGGAATGTAGCATCTGTCTCTGTCTCTGTCTCTATCCTTCTCTTGCATCTGCTTCTCATTCTGCTTCCCAGGAGGAACGTAGTGTCTGCCTCTGTACCTGTCTTTTCTATCTCTATTCTTCTCTCGCATCTGCTGCTCTTTCTGCTTCCCCAGGAGGAATGTAGTATCTGCCTCTTTCTCTGTCTTTTCTGTCTCTATGCTTCTCTCGCATCTTTTTATCGTTCTGCTTCCCTAGGAGGAATGTAGTGTCTGCCTCTGCCTTTTCTATCTCTATCCTTCTTCTGCGTCTGCTTCTCGTTCTTCTTCTCCAGGAGGAATGTAGTATCTGCCTGTGTCTCTGTCTTTTTTGTCTCTGTCCTTCTCTCATATCTGCTTCTCTTTCTGCTTCCCTAGGAGGAATGTAGTGTCTGCTTCTGTCTCTGTCCTTTCTGTGTCTATCCTTCTCTTGTGTCTTCTTCTCTTTCTGCTTCCGTTGGAGGAATGTAGTGTCTGCCTCTGTCTCTATCCTTCTCTTGGGTCTGCTTCTCGTTCTTCTTCCCCAGGAGGAATGTAGTATCTGCCTGTGTCTCTGTCTTTTTTGTCTCTCTCCTTCTCTCGTATCTGCTTCTCTTTCTGCTTCCCTAGGAGGAATGTAGTGTCTGCCTCTGTCTCTGCCTTTTCTGTCTCTATTCTTCTCTTACGTCTGCTTCTCGTTCTTCTTCCCCAGGAGGAATGTAGTGTCTGCCCTCTGTCTCTGTCATTTCTGTCTCTAACCTTCTCTCATGTCTGCTTCTCTTTCTGCTTCCCCAGGAGGAATGTAGTATCCGCCTCAGTCTCTGTCTTTTCTGTCTCTGTCCTTTTCTCCTGCCTTTGCTTCTGTTTCTGCTTAGCCAGGAGGAATGTAGTATCTGCCTCTGTCTCTGTCTTTTCTGTCTCTATCCTTTTCTCGCGTCTGCTTCTTGTTCTTCTTCCCCAGGAGGAATGTAGTATCTGCCTGTGTCTCTGTCTTTTTTGTCTCTGTCCTTCTCTCGTATCTGCTTCTCTTTCTGCTTCCCCAGGAGGAATGTAGTGTCTGCCTCTTTCTCTGTCTTATCTGTCTCTATCCTTCTCTCACGTCTACCTTTCTTTCTGCTTCCCTAGGAGGAATGTAGTCTCTGCCTCAGTCTCTGTCTTTTCTGTCTCTGTAATTTTCTCGCCTCTGCTTCTCTTTCGGCTTAGCCAGGAGGAATGTAGTATCTGCCTCTGTCTCTGTCTTATCTGTCTCTGTGCTTCTCTCACATCTGCTTCTCTTTCTGCTTCCCCAGTAGGAATGTAGTGTCTGCCTTTTTCTCTGTCTTTTCTGTCTCTATCCATCTTCTGCGTCTACTTCTCTTTCTGTTTCCCCAGGAGGAATGTAGTGTCTGCCCCTGTCTCTGTCTTTTTTATCTCTATCCTTCTCTTGTGTCTGCTACTCTTCCTGCTTCCTCAGGACGAATGTAGTGTCTGCCTCTGTCTCTGCCTTTTCTGTCTCTAACCGTCTCTCACGGCTGCTTCTCTTTCTGCTTCCCCAGGAGAAATGTAGTATCTGCCTCTTTCTCTGTATTTTCTGTCTCTTTCCTTCTCTCTCATCTTATTCTCTTTCTGCTTCCCCAAGAGGAATGTAGTGTCTGCCTCTGTCTTTTCTGTCTCCATTCTTCCCTCGCATTTGCTTCTCTTTCTGCTTCTCCAGGAGGAATGTAGTGTCTGTCTCTGTCTTTTCTGACTCCATCCTTCTCTGGCATCTGATTTTCTTTCTGCTTCCCCAGGAGGAATGTAGTGTCTGCCTCTGTCTCTGTCTCTTCTGTCTCTATCCTTCTCTCACATCTGCTTCTCTTTCTGCTTCCCTAGGAGGAATGTAGTGTCTGACTCTGTCTCTGTCTTTTCTGTCTCTATTCTTCTCTTGCGTCTGCTTCTCGTTCTTCTTCCCCAGGAGGAATGTAGTGTCTGCCCTCTGTCTCTGTCATTTCTGTCTCTATCCTTCTCTCATGTCTGCTTCTCTTTCTGCTTCCCCAGGAGGAATGTAGTATCCGCCTCAGTCTCTGTCTTTTCTGTCTCTGTCCTTTTCTCCTGCCTTTGCTTCTGTTTCTGCTTAGCCAGGAGGAATGTAGTATCTGCCTCTGTCTCTGTCTTTTCTGTCTCTATCCTTTTCTCGCGTCTGCTTCTTGTTCTTCTTCCCCAGGAGGAATGTAGTATCTGCCTGTGTCTCTGTCTTTTTTGTCTCTGTCCTTCTCTCGTATCTGCTTCTCTTTCTGCTTCCCCAGGAGGAATGTAGTGTCTGCCTCTGTCTCTGTCTTATCTGTCTCTATCCTTCTCTCACGTCTGCCTTTCTTTCTGCTTCCCTAGGAGGAATGTAGTCTCTGCCTCAGTCTCTGTCTTTTCTGTCTCTGTAATTTTCTCGCCTCTGCTTCTCTTTCGGCTTAGCCAGGAGGAATGTAGTATCTGCCTCTGTCTCTGTCTTATCTGTCTCTGTGCTTCTCTCACATCTGCTTCTCTTTCTGCTTCCCCAGCAGGAATGTAGTGTCTGCCTTTTTCTCTGTCTTTTCTGTCTCTATCCATCTTCTGCGTCTACTTCTCTTTCTGTTTCCCCAGGAGGAATGTAGTGTCTGCCCCTGTCTCTGTCTTTTTTATCTCTATCCTTCTCTTGTGTCTGCTACTCTTCCTGCTTCCTCAGGACGAATGTAGTGTCTGCCTCTGTCTCTGCCTTTTCTGTCTCTAACCGTCTCTCACGGCTGCTTCTCTTTCTGCTTCCCCAGGAGAAATGTAGTATCTGCCTCTTTCTCTGTATTTTCTGTCTCTTTCCTTCTCTCTCATCTTATTCTCTTTCTGCTTCCCCAAGAGGAATGTAGTGTCTGCCTCTGTCTTTTCTGTCTCCATCCTTCCCTCGCATTTGCCCTTCTTTCTGCTTCTCCAGGAGGAATGTAGTGTCTGTCTCGGTCTTTTCTGACTCCATCCTTCTCTGGCATCTGATTTTCTTTCTGCTTCCCCAGGAGGAATGTAGTGTCTGCCTCTGTCTCTGTCTCTTCTGTCTCTATCCTTCTCTCACATCTGCTTCTCTTTCTGCTTCCCTAGGAGGAATGTAGTGTCTGACTCTGTCTCTGTCTTTTCTGTCTGTATCCTTCTCTCGCGCCTGCTTCTCTTTCTGCTTCCCCAGGAGGAATGTAGCATCTGTCTCTGTCTCTGTCTCTTCTGCCTCTATCCTTCACTTGCATCTGCTTCTCATTCTGCTTCCCAGGAGGAACGTAGTGTCTGCCTCTGTACCTGTCTTTTCTATCTCTATTCTTCTCTCGCATCTGCTGCTCTTTCTGCTTCCCCAGGAGGAATGTAGTATCTGCCTCTTTCTCTGTCTTTTCTGTCTCTATCCTTCTCTCGCATCTTTTTATCATTCTGCTTCCCTAGGAGGAATGTAGTGTCTGCCTCTGCCTTTTCTATCTCTAACCTTCTTCTGCGTCTGCTTCTCGTTCTTCTTCTCCAGGAGGAATGTAGTATCTGCCTGTGTCTCTGTCTTTTTTGTCTCTGTCCTTCTCTCGTATCTGCTTCTCTTTCTGCTTCCCTAGGAGGAATGTAGTGTCTGCCTCTGTCTCTGTCCTTTCTGTGTCTATCCTTCTCTTGTGTCTTCTTCTCTTTCTGCTTCCGTTGGAGGAATGTAGTGTCTGCCTCTGTCTCTATCCTTCTCTTGGGTCTGCTTCTCGTTCTTCTTCCCCAGGAGGAATGTAGTATCTGCCTGTGTCTCTGTCTTTTTTGTCTCTCTCCTTCTCTCGTATCTGCTTCTCTTTCTGCTTCCCTAGGAGGAATGTAGTGTCTGCCTCTGTCTCTGCCTTTTCTGTCTCTATTCTTCTCTTGCGTCTGCTTCTCGTTCTTCTTCCCCAGGAGGAATGTAGTGTCTGCCCTCTGTCTCTGTCATTTCTGTCTCTATCCTTCTCTCATGTCTGCTTCTCTTTCGGCTTCCCCAGAAGGAATGTAGTATCTGCCTCAGTCTCTGTCTTTTCTGTCTCTGTCCTTCTCTCGCCTCGGCTTTTCTTTCTACTTAGCCCGGAGGAATGTAGTATCTGCCCCTGTCTCTGTCTTTTCTCTCTCTATCCTTTTCTCGCGTCTTCTTCTCTTTATGCTTCCCTAGGAGGAATGTAGTGTCTGCCTTTGTCTCTGTCCTTTCTGTCTCTATCCTTCTCTTGGATCTGCTTCTCATTCTTCTTCCCCAGGAGGAATGTAATATCTGCCTGTGTCTCTGTCTTTTTTGTCTCTGTCCTTCTCTCGTATCTGCTTCTCTTTCTTCTTCCCCAGGAGGAATGTAGGATCTGCCTCTGTCTCTGTCTTTTCTGTCTCTATCCTTCTCTTGCGTCTGCTTCTCCTTCTGCTTCCCCAGGAGGAATGTAGTGTCTGCCTCTGTGTCTGTCATTTCTGTCTCTGTGCTTCTCTGCATCTGCTTCCCTTTCTGCTTCTCCAGGAGGAATGTAGCATCTGCCTCTGTCTCTGCCTTTTCTGTCTCTATCCTTCTCTCACGTCTGCGTCTCTTTCTGCTTCCCCTGGAGGAATGACGTGTCTGCCCTCTGTCTCTGTCTTTTCTGGATGTATCCTTCTCTCACGTCTGCTTCTCTTTCTGCTTCCCCAGGAGGAATGTAGTATCTGCCTCAGTCTCTGTCTTTTCTGTCTCTGTCCTTTTCTCCTGCCTTTGCTTCTGTTTCTGCTTAGCCAGGAGGTATGTAGTATCTGCCTCTGTCTCTGTCTTTTCTGTTTCTATCCTTTTCTCGCGTCTGCTTCTTGTTCTTCTTCCCCAGGAGGAATGTAGTATCTGCCTGTGTCTCTGTCTTTTTTGTCTCTGTCCTTCTGTCGTATCTGCTTCTCTTTCTGCTTCCCCAGGAGGAATGTAGTGTCTGCCTGTCTCTGTCTTATCTGTCTCTATCCTTCTCTCACGTCTGCTTCTCTTTCTTCTTCCCCAGGAGGAATGTAGTCTCTGCCTCAGTCTCTGTCTTTTCTGTCTCTGTAATTTTCTCGCCTCTGCTTCTCTTTCTGCTTAGCCAGGAGGAATGTAGTATCTGCCTCTGTCTCTGTCTTATCTGTCTCTATCCTTTTTCTGCGTCTACTTCTCTTTCTGTTTCCCCAGGAGGAATGTAGTGTCTGCCGCTGTCTCTGTCTATTTTATCTCTATCCTTCTCTTGTGTCTGCTACTCTTCCTGCTTCCTCAGGACGAATGTAGTGTCTGCCTCTGTCTCTGCCTTTTCTGTCTCTAACCGTCTCTCATGGCTGCTTCTCTTTCTGCTTCCCCAGTAGGAATGTAGTGTCTGCCTTTTTCTCTGTCTTTTCTGTCTCTATCCTTCTTCTGCGTCTACTTCTCTTTCTGTTTCCCCAGGAGGAATGTAGTGTCTGCCCCTGTCTCTGTCTTTTTTATCTCTATCCTTCTCTTGTGTCTGCTACTCTTCCTGCTTCCTCAGGACGAATGAAGTGTCTGCCTCTGTCTCTGCCTTTTCTGTCTCTATCCGTCTCTCACGGCTGCTTCTCTTTCTGCTTCCCCAGGAGAAATGTAGTATCTGCCTCTTTCTCTGTATTTTCTGTCTCTTTCCTTCTCTCTTCTCTTATTCTCTTTCTGCTTCCCCAAGAGGAATGTAGTGTCTGCCTCTGTCTTTTCTGTCTCCATCCTGCTCTCGCATTTGCTTCTCTTTCTTCTTCTCCAGGAGGAATGTAGTGTCTGTCTCTGTCTTTTCTGACTCCATCCTTCTCTGGCATCTGATTTTCTTTCTGCTTCCCCAGGAGGAATGTAGTGTCTGCCTCTGTCTCTGTCTCTTCTGTCTCTATCCTTCTCTCACATCTGCTTCTCTTTCTGCTTCCCTAGGAGGAATGTAGTGTCTGACTCTGTCTCTGTCTTTTCTGTCTGTATCCTTCTCTCGCGCCTGCTTCTCTTTCTGCTTCCCCAGGAGGAATGTAGCATCTGTCTCTGTCTCTGTCTCTTCTGCCTCGATCCTTCTCTTGCATCTGCTTCTCATTCTGCTTCCCAGGAGGAACGTAGTGTCTGCCTCTGTACCTTTCTTTTCTATCTCTATTCTTCTCTCGCATCTGCTGCTCTTTCTGCTTCCCCAGGAGGAATGTAGTATCTGCCTCTTTCTCTGTCTTTTCTGTCTCTATCCTTCTCTCGCATCTTTTTATCGTTCTGCTTCCCTAGGAGGAATGTAGTGTCTGCCTCTGCCTTTTCTATCTCTATCCTTCTTCTGCGTCTGCTTCTCGTTCTTCTTCTCCAGGAGGAATGTAGTATCTGCCTGTGTCTCTGTCTTTTTTGTCTCTGTCCTTCTCTCGTATCTGCTTCTCTTTCTGCTTCGCTAGGAGGAATGTAGTGTCTGCCTCTGTCTCTGTCCTTTCTGTGTCTATCCTTCTCTTGTGTCTTCTTCTCTTTCTGCTTCCGTTGGAGGAATGTAGTGTCTGCCTCTGTCTCTATCCTTCTCTTGGGTCTGCTTCTCGTACTTCTTCCCCAGGAGGAATGTAGTATCTGCCTGTGTCTCTGTCTTTTTTGTCTCTCTCCTTCTCTCGTATCTGCTTCTCTTTCTGCTTCCCTAGGAGGAATGTAGTGTCTGCCTCTGTCTCTGCCTTTTCTGTCTCTATTCTTCTCTCGTGTCTGCTTCTCTTTCTGCTTCCCCAGGAGGAATGTAGCATCTGTCTCTGTCTCTGTCTCTATTCTTCTCTTGCGTCTGCTTCTCGTTCTTCTTCCCCAGGAGGAATGTAGTGTCTGCCCTCTGTCTCTGTCATTTCTGTCTCTATCCTTCTCTCATGTCTGCTTCTCTTTCTGCTTCCCTAGGAGGAATGTAGTGTCTGCCTTTGTCTCTGTCTTTTCTGTCTCTATCCTTCTCTTGGATCTGCTTCTCATTCTTCTTCCCCAGGAGGAATGTAATATCTGCCTGTGTCTCTGTCTTTTTTGTCTCTGTCCTTCTCTCGTATCTGCTTCTCTTTCTTCTTCCCCAGGAGGAATGTAGGATCTGCCTCTGTCTCTGTCTTTTCTGTCTCTATCCTTCTCTTGCGTCTGCTTCTCCTTCTGCTTCCCCAGGAGGAATGTAGTGTCTGCCTCTGTGTCTGTCATTTCTGTCTCTGTGCTTCTCTGCATCTGCTTCCCTTTCTGCTTCCCCAGGAGGAATGTAGCATCTGCCTCTGTCTCTGTCTTTTCTGTCTCTATCCTTCTCACACGTCTGCTTCTCTTTCTGCTTCCTCTGGAGGAATGAAGTGTCTGCCCTCTGTCTCTGTCTTTTCTGTCTGTATCCTTCTCTCACGTCTGCTTCTCTTTCTGCTTCCCCAGGAGGAATGTAGTATCTGCCTCAGTCTCTGTCTTTTCTGTCTCTGTCCTTTTCTCCTGCCTTTGCTTCTGTTTCTGCTTAGCCAGGAGGTATGTAGTATCTGCCTCTGTCTCTGTCTTTTCTGTTTCTATCCTTTTCTCGCGTCTGCTTCTTGTTCTTCTTCCCCAGGAGGAATGTAGTATCTGCCTGTGTCTCTGTCTTTTTTGTCTCTGTCCGTCTGTCGTATCTGCTTCTCTTTCTGCTTCCCCAGGAGGAATGTAGTGTCTGCCTGTCTCTGTCTTATCTGTCTCTATCCTTCTCTCACGTCTGATTCTCTTTCTTCTTCCCCAGGAGGAATGTAGTCTCTGCCTCAGTCTCTGTCTTTTCTGTCTCTGTAATTTTCTCGCCTCTGCTTCTCTTTCTGCTTAGCCAGGAGGAATGTAGTATCTGCCTCTGTCTCTGTCTTATCTGTCTCTGTGCTTCTCTCACATCTGCTTCTCTTTCTGCTTCCCCAGTAGGAATGTAGTGTCTGCCTTTTTCTCTGTCTTTTCTGTCTCTATCCTTCTTCTGCGTCTACTTCTCTTTCTGTTTCCCCAGGAGGAATGTAGTGTCTGCCCCTGTCTATGTCTTTTTTATCTCTATCCTTCTCTTGTGTCTGCTACTCTTCCTGCTTCCTCAGGACGAATGTAGTGTCTGCCTCTGTCTCTGCCTTTTCTGTCTCTATCTGTCTCTCACGGCTGCTTCTCTTTCTGCTTCCCCAGGAGAAAGGTCGTATCAGCCTCTTTCTCTGTATTTTCTGTCTCTTTCCTTCTCTCTTCTCTTATTCTCTTTCTGCTTCCCCAAGAGGAATGTAGTGTCTGCCTCTGTCTTTTCTGTCTCCATCCTTCTCTCGCATTTGCTTCTCTTTCTGCTTCTCCAGGAGGAATGTAGTGTCTGTCTCTGTCTTTTCTGACTCCATCCTTCTCTGGCATCTGATTTTCTTTCTGCTTCCCCAAGAGGAATGTAGTGTCTGCCTCTGTCTCTGTCTCTTCTGTCTCTATCCTTCTCTCACATCTGCTTCTCTTTCTGC
This sequence comes from Ambystoma mexicanum, assembly GCF_040938575.1. Taxonomy (NCBI): domain Eukaryota; kingdom Metazoa; phylum Chordata; class Amphibia; order Caudata; family Ambystomatidae; genus Ambystoma; species Ambystoma mexicanum. The sequence continues at coordinate 8,304,603 of NC_090927.1, forward strand.
TTCCCTAGGAGGAATGTAGTGTCTGACTCTGTCTCTGTCTTTTCTGTCTGTATCCTTCTCTCGCGCCTGCTTCTCTTTCTGCTTCCCCAGGAGGAATGTAGCATCTGTCTCTGTCTCTTCTGCCTCTATCCTTCTCTTGCATCTGCTTCTCATTCTGCTTCCCAGGAGGAACGTAGTGTCTGCCTCTGTACCTGTCTTTTCTATCTCTATTCTTCTCTCGCATCTGCTGCTCTTTCTGCTTCCCCAGGAGGAATGTAGTATCTGCCTCTTTCTCTGTCTTTTCTGTCTCTGTCCTTCTCTAGGCTCTGCTTCTCTTTCTTCTTCCCCAGGAGGAATGTAGTATCTGCCTGTGTCTCTGTCTTTTTTGTCTCTGTCCTTCTCTCGTATCTGCTTCTCTTTCTTCTTCCCCAGGAGGAATGTAATATCTGCCTGTGTCTCTGTCTTTTTTGTCTCTGTCCTTCTCTCGTATCTGCTTCTCTTTCTTCTTCCCCAGGAGGAATGTAGGATCTGCCTCTGTCTCTGTCTTTTCTGTTTCTATCCTTCTCTTGCGTCTGCTTCTCCTTCTGCTTCCCCAGGAGGAATGTAGTGTCTGCCTCTGTGTCTGTCATTTCTGTCTCTGTGCTTCTCTGCATCTGCTTCCCTATCTGCTTCCCCAGGAGGAATGTAGCATCTGCCTCTGTCTCTGTCTTTTCTGTCTCTATCCTTCTCTCACGTCTGCTTCTCTTTCTGCTTCCCCTGGAGGAATGAAGTGTCTGCCCTCTGTCTCTGTCTTTTCTGTCTGTATCCTTCTCTCACGTCTGCTTCTCTTTCTGCTTCCCCAGGAGGAATGTAGTATCTGCCTCAGTCTCTGTCTTTTCTGTCTCTGTCCTTTTCTCCTGCCTTTGCTTCTGTTTCTGCTTAGCCAGGAGGTATGTAGTATCTGCCTCTGTCTCTGTCTTTTCTGTTTCTATCCTTTTCTCGCGTCTGCTTCTTGTTCTTCTTCCCCAGGAGGAATGTAGTATCTGCCTGTGTCTCTGTCTTTTTTGTCTCTGTCCTTCTGTCGTATCTGCTTCTCTTTCTGCTTCCCCAGGAGGAATGTAGTGTCTGCCTGTCTCTGTCTTATCTGTCTCTATCCTTCTCTCACGTCTGCTTCTCTTTCTTCTTCCCCAGGAGGAATGTAGTCTCTGCCTCAGTCTCTGTCTTTTCTGTCTCTGTAATTTTCTCACCTCTGCTTCTCTTTCTGCTTCCCCAGTAGGAATGTAGTGTCTGCCTTTTTCTCTGTCTTTTCTGTCTCTATCCTTCTTCTGCGTCTACTTCTCTTTCTGTTTCCCCAGGAGGAATGTAGTGTCTGCCCCTGTCTATGTCTTTTTTATCTCTATCCTTCTCTTGTGTCTGCTACTCTTCCTGCTTCCTCAGGACGAATGTAGTGTCTGCCTCTGTCTCTGTATTTTCTGTCTCTTTCCTTCTCTCTTCTCTTATTCTCTTTCTGCTTCCCCAAGAGGAATGTAGTGTCTGCCTCTGTCTTTTCTGTCTCCATCCTTCTCTCGCATTTGCTTCTCTTTCTGCTTCTCCAGGAGGAATGTAGTGTCTGTCTCTGTCTTTTCTGACTCCATCCTTCTCTGGCATCTGATTTTCTTTCTGCTTCCCCAGGAGGAATGTAGTGTCTGCCTCTGTCTCTGTCTCTTCTGTCTCTATCCTTCTCTCACATCTGCTTCTCTTTCTGCTTCCCTAGGAGGAATGTAGTGTCTGACTCTGTCTCAGTCTTTTCTGTCTGTATCCTTCTCTCGCGCCTGCTTCTCTTTCTGCTTCCCCAGGAGGAATGTAGCATCTGTCTCTGTCTCTGTCTCTTCTGCCTCTATCCTTCTCTTGCATCTGCTTCTCATTCTGCTTCCCAGGAGGAACGTAGTGTCTGCCTCTGTACCTGTCTTTTCTATCTCTATTCTTCTCTCGCATCTGCTGCTCTTTCTGCTTCCCCAGGAGGAATGTAGTATCTGCCTCTTTCTCTGTCTTTTCTGTCTCTATCCTTCTCTCGCATCTTTTTATCGTTCTGCTTCCCTAGGAGGAATGTAGTGTCTGCCTCTGCCTTTTCTATCTCTATCCTTCTTCTGCGTCTGCTTCTCGTTCTTCTTCTCCAGGAGGAATGTAGTATCTGCCTGTGTCTCTGTCTTTTTTGTCTCTGTCCTTCTCTCGTATCTGCTTCTCTTTCTGCTTCCCTAGGAGGAATGTAGTGTCTGCCTCTGTCTCTGTCCTTTCTGTGTCTATCCTTCTCTTGTGTCTTCTTCTCTTTCTGCTTCCGTTGGAGGAATGTAGTGTCTGCCTCTGTCTCTATCCTTCTCTTGGGTCTACTTCTCGTTCGTCTTCCCCAGGAGGAATGTAGTATCTGCCTGTGTCTCTGTCTTTTTTGTCTCTCTCCTTCTCTCGTATCTGCTTCTCTTTCTGCTTCCCTAGGAGGAATGTAGTGTCTGCCTCTGTCTCTGCCTTTTCTGTCTCTATTCTTCTCTTGCGTCTGCTTCTCGTTCTTCTTCCCCAGGAGGAATGTAGTGTCTGCCCTCTGTCTCTGTCATTTCTGTCTCTATCCTTCTCTCACGTCTGCTTCTCTTTCTGCTTCCCCAGGAGGAATGTAGTATCTGCCTCAGTCTCTGTCTTTTCTGTCTCTGTCCTTTTCTCCTGCCTTTGCTTCTGTTTCTGCTTAGCCAGGAGGAATGTAGTATCTGCCTCTGTCTCTGTCTTTTCTGTCTCTATCCTTTTCTCGCGTCTGCTTCTTGTTCTTCTTCCCCAGGAGGAATGTAGTATCTGCCTGTGTCTCTGTCTTTTTTGTCTCTGTCCTTCTCTCGTATCTGCTTCTCTTTCTGCTTCCCCAGGAGGAATGTAGTGTCTGCCTCTGTCTCTGTCTTATCTGTCTCTATCCTTCTCTCACGTCTGCCTTTCTTTCTGCTTCCCTAGGAGGAATGTAGTCTCTGCCTCAGTCTCTGTCTTTTATGTCTCTGTAATTTTCTCGCCTCTGCTTCTCATTCGGCTTAGCCAGGAGGAATGTAGTATCTGCCTCTGTCTCTGTCTTATCTGTCTCTGTGCTTCTCTCACATCTGCTTCTCTTTCTGCTTCCCCAGTAGGAATGTAGTGTCTGCCTTTTTCTCTGTCTTTTCTGTCTCTATCCATCTTCTGTGTCTACTTCTCTTTCTGTTTCCCCAGGAGGAATGTAGTGTCTGCCCCTGTCTCTGTCTTTTTTATCTCTATCCTTCTCTTGTGTCTGCTACTCTTCCTGCTTCCTCAGGACGAATGTAGTGTCTGCCTCTGTCTCTGCCTTTTCTGTCTCTAACCGTCTCTCACGGCTGCTTCTCTTTCTGCTTCCCCAGGAGAAATGTAGTATCTGCCTCTTTCTCTGTATTTTCTGTCTCTTTCCTTCTCTCTCATCTTATTCTCTTTCTGCTTCCCCAAGAGGAATGTAGTGTCTGCCTCTGTCTTTTCTGTCTCCATCCTTCTCTCGCATTTGCTTCTCTTTCTGCTTCTCCAGGAGGAATGTAGTGTCTGTCTCTGTCTTTTCTGACTCCATCCTTCTCTGGCATCTGATTTTCTTTCTGCTTCCCCAGGAGGAATGTAGTGTCTGCCTCTGTCTCTGTCCTTTCTGTGTCTATCCTTCTCTTGTGTCTTCTTCTCTTTCTGCTTCCGTTGGAGGAATGTAGTGTCTGCCTCTGTCTCTATCCTTCTCTTGGGTCTGCTTCTCGTTCTTCTTCCCCAGGAGGAATGTAGTATCTGCCTGTGTCTCTGTCTTTTTTGTCTCTCTCCTTCTCTTGTATCTGCTTCTCTTTCTGCTTCCCTAGGAGGAATGTAGTGTCTGCCTCTGTCTCTGCCTTTTCTGACTCTATTCTTCTCTTGCGTCTGCTTCTCGTTCTTCTTCCCCAGTAGGAATGTAGTGTCTGCCCTCTGTCTCTGTCATTTCTGTCTCTATCCTTCTCTCATGTCTGCTTCTCTTTCTGCTTCCCCAGGAGGAATGTAGTATCTGCCTCAGTCTCTGTCTTTTCTGTCTCTGTCCTTCTCTCGCCTCGGCTTTTCTTTCTACTTAGCCCGGAGGAATGTAGTATCTGCCCCTGTCTCTGTCTTTTCTCTCTCTATCCTTTTCTCGCGTCTTCTTCTCTTTCTGCTTCCCTAGGAGGAATGTAGTGTCTGCCTTTGTCTCTGTCTTTTCTGTCTCTATCCTTCTCTTGGATCTGCTTCTCATTCTTCTTCCCCAGGAGGAATGTAATATCTGCCTGTGTCTCTGTCTTTTTTGTCTCTGTCCTTCTCTCGTATCTGCTTCTCTTTCTTCTTCCCCAGGAGGAATGTAGGATCTGCCTCTGTCTTTTCTGTCTCTATCCTTCTCTTGTGTCTGCTTCTCCTTCTGCTTCCCCAGGAGGAATGTAGTGTCTGCCTCTGTGTCTGTCATTTCTGTCTCTGTGCTTCTCTGCATCTGCTTCCCTTTCTGCTTCCCCAGGAGGAATGTAGCATCTGCCTCTGTCTCTGTCTTTTCTGTCTCTATCCTTCTCTCACGTCTGCGTCTCTTTCTGCTTCCCCTGGAGGAATGAAGTGTCTGCCCTCTGTCTCTGTCTTTTCTGTCTGTATCCTTCTCTCACGTCTGCTTCTCTTTCTGCTTCCCCAGGAGGAATGTAGTATCTGCCTCAGTCTCTGTCTTTTCTGTCTCTGTCCTTTTCTCCTGCCTTTGATTCTGTTTCTGCTTAGCCAGGAGGTATGTAGTATCTGCATCTGTCTCTGTCTTTTCTGTTTCTATCCTTTTCTCGCGTCTGCTTCTTGTTCTTCTTCCCCAGGAGGAATGTAGTATCTGCCTGTGTCTCTGTCTTTTTTGTCTCTGTCCTTCTGTCGTATCTGCTTCTCTTTCTGCTTCCCCAGGAGGAATGTACTGTCTGCCTGTCTCTGTCTTATCTGTCTCTATCCTTCTCTCACGTCTGCTTCTCTTTCTTCTTCCCAAGGAGGAATGTAGTCTCTGCCTCAGTCTCTGTCTTTTCTGTCTCTGCAATTTATTCGCCTCTGCTTCTCTTTCTGCTTAGCCAGGAGGAATGTAGTATCTGCCTCTGTCTCTGTCTTATCAGTCTCTGTGCTTCTCTCACATCTGCTTCTCTTTCTGCTTCCCCAGTAGGAATGTAGTGTCTGCCTTTTTCTCTGTCTTTTCTGTCTCTATCCTTCTTCTGCGTCTACTTCTCTTTCTGTTTCCCCAGGAGGAATGTAGTGTCTGCCCCTGTCTCTGTCTTTTTTATCTCTATCCTTCTCTTGTGTCTGCTACTCTTCCTGCTTCCTCAGGACGAATGTAGTGTCTGCCTCTGTCTCTGCCTTTTCTGTCTCTATCCGTCTCTCACGGCTGCTTCTCTTTCTGCTTCCCCAGGAGAAATGTAGTATCTGCCTCTTTCTCTGTTTTTTCTGTCTCTTTCCTTCTCTCTTCTCTTATTCTCTTTCTGCTTTCCCAAGAGGAATGTAGTGTCTGCCTCTGTCTTTTCTGTCTCCATCCTTCTCTCGCATTTGCTTCTCTTTCTGCTTCTCCAGGAGGAATGTAGTGTCTGTCTCTGTCTTTTCTGACTCCATCCTTCTATGGCATCTGATTTTCTTTCTGCTTCCCCAGGAGGAATGTAGTGTCTGCCTCTGTCTCTGTCTCTTCTGTCTCTATCCTTCTCTCACATCTGCTTCTCTTTCTGCTTCCCTAGGAGGAATGTAGTGTCTGACTCTGTCTCTGTCTTTTCTGTCTGTATCCTTCTCTCGCGCCTGCTTCTCTTTCTGCTTCCCCAGGAGGAATGTAGCATCTGTCTCTGTCTCTGTCTCTTCTGCCTCTATCCTTCTCTTGCATCTGCTTCTCATTCTGCTTCCCAGGAGGAACGTAGTGTCTGCCTCTGTACCTGTCTTTTCTATCTCTATTCTTCTCTCGCATCTGCTGCTCTTTCTGCTTCCCCAGGAGGAATGTAGTATCTGCCTCTTTCTCTGTCTTTTCTGTCTCTATCCTTCTCTCGCATCTTTTTATCGTTCTGCTTCCCTAGGAGGAATGTAATGTCTGCCTCTGCCTTTTCTATCTCTATCCTTCTTCTGCGTCTGCTTCTCGTTCTTCTTCTCCAGGAGGAATGTAGTATCTGCCTGTGTCTCTGTCTTTTTTGTCTCTGTCCTTCTCTCGTATCTGCTTCTCTTTCTGCTTCGCTAGGAGGAATGTAGTGTCTGCCTCTGTCTCTGTCCTTTCTGTGTCTATCCTTCTCTTGTGTCTTCTTCTCTTTCTGCTTCCGTTGGAGGAATGTAGTGTCTGCCTTTGTCTCTATCCTTCTCTTGGGTCTGCTTCTCGTTCTTCTTCCCCAGGAGGAATGTAGTATCTGCCTGTGTCTCTGTCTTTTTTGTCTCTCTCCTTCTCTCGTATCTGCTTCTCTTTCTGCTTCCCTAGGAGGAATGTAGTGTCTGCCTCTGTCTCTGCCTTTTCTGTCTCTATTCTTCTCTCGCGCCTGCTTCTCTTTCTGCTTCCCCAGGAGGAATGTAGCATCTGTCTCTGTCTCTGTCTCTATCCTTCTCTTGCATCTGCTTCTCATTCTGCTTCCCAGGAGGAACATAGTGTCTGCCTCTGTACCTGTCTTTTCTATCTCTATTCTTCTCTCGCATCTGCTGCTCTTTCTGCTTCCCCAGGAGGAATATAGTATCTGCCTCTTTCTCTGTCTTTTCTGTCTCTATCCTTCTCTCGCATCTTTTTATCGTTCTGCTTCCCTAGGAGGAATGTAGTGTCTGCCTCTGCCTTTTCTATCTCTATCCTTCTTCTGCGTCTGCTTCTCGTTCTTCTTCTCCAGGAGGAATGTAGTATCTGCCTGTGTCTCTGTCTTTTTTGTCTCTGTCCTTCTCTCGTATCTGCTTCTCTTTCTGCTTCCCTAGGAGGAATGTAGTGTCTGCCTCTGTCTCTGTCCTTTCTGTGTCTATCCTTCTCTTGTGTCTTCTTCTCTTTCTGCTTCCGTTGGAGGAATGTAGTGTCTGCCTCAGTCTCTGTCTTTTCTGTCTCTGTCCTTTTCTCCTGCCTTTGCTTCTGTTTCTGCTTAGCCAGGAGGTATGTAGTATCTGCATCTGTCTCTGTCTTTTCTGTTTCTATCCTTTTCTCGCGTCTGCTTCTTGTTCTTCTTCCCCAGGAGGAATGTAGTATCTGCCTGTGTCTCTGTCTTTTTTGTCTCTGTCCTTCTGTCGTATCTGCTTCTCTTTCTGCTTCCCCAGGAGGAATGTACTGTCTGCCTGTCTCTGTCTTATCTGTCTCTATCCTTCTCTCACGTCTGCTTCTCTTTCTTCTTCCCCAGGAGGAATGTAGTCTCTGCCTCAGTCTCTGTCTTTTCTGTCTCTATAATTTACTCGCCTCTGCTTCTCTTTCTGCTTAGCCAGGAGGAATGTAGTATCTGCCTCTGTCTCTGTCTTATCTGTCTCTGTGCTTCTCTCACATCTGCTTCTCTTTCTGCTTCCCCAGTAGGAATGTAGTATCTGCCTTTTTCTCTGTCTTTTCTGTCTCTATCCTTCTTCTGCGTCTACTTCTCTTTCTGCTTCCTCAGGATGAATGTAGTGTCTGCCTCTGTCTCTGTCTTTTCTGTCTCTATCCGTCTCTCACGGCTGCTTCTCTTTCTGCTTCCCCAGGAGAAATGTAGTATCTGCCTCTTTCTCTGTATTTTCTGTCTCTTTCCTTCTCTCTTCTCTTATTCTCTTTCTGCTTTCCCAAGAGGAATGTAGTGTCTGCCTCTGTCTTTTCTGTCTCCATCCTTCTCTGGCATCTGATTTTCTTTCTGCTTCCCCAGGAGGAATGTAGTGTCTGCCTCTGTCTCTGTCTCTTCTGTCTCTATCCTTCTCTCACATCTGCTTCTCTTTCTGCTTCCCTAGGAGGAATGTAGTGTCTGACTCTGTCTCTGTCTTTTCTGTCTGTATCCTTCTCTCGCGCCTGCTTCTCTTTCTGCTTCCCCAGGAGGAATGTAGCATCTGTCTCTGTCTCTGTCTCTTCTGCCTCTATCCTTCTCTTGCATCTGCTTCTCATTCTGCTTCCCAGGAGGAACGTAGTGTCTGCCTCTGTACCTGTCTTTTCTATCTCTATTCTTCTCTCGCATCTGCTGCTCTTTCTGCTTCCCCAGGAGGAATGTAGTATCTGCCTCTTTCTCTGTCTTTTCTGTCTCTGTCCTTCTCTCGCATCTTTTTATCGTTCTGCTTCCCTAGGAGGAATGTAATGTCTGCCTCTACCTTTTCTATCTCTATCCTTCTTCTGCGTCTGCTTCTCGTTCTTCTTCTCCAGGAGGAATGTAGTATCTGCCTGTGTCTCTGTCTTTTTTGTCTCTGTCCTTCTCTCGTATCTGCTTCTCTTTCTGCTTCGCTAGGAGGAATGTAGTGTCTGCCTCTGTCTCTGTCCTTTCTGTGTCTATCCTTCTCTTGTGTCTTCTTCTCTTTCTGCTTCCGTTGGAGGAATGTAGTGTCTGCCTTTGTCTCTATCCTTCTCTTGGGTCTGCTTCTCGTTCTTCTTCCCCAGGAGGAATGTAGTATCTGCCTGTGTCTCTGTCTTTTTTGTCTCTCTCCTTCTCTCGTATCTGCTTCTCTTTCTGCTTCCCTAGGAGGAATGTAGTGTCTGCCTCTGTCTCTGCCTTTTCTGTCTCTATTCTTCTCTCGCGCCTGCTTCTCTTTCTGCTTCCCCAGGAGGAATGTAGCATCTGTCTCTGTCTCTGTCTCTATCCTTCTCTTGCATCTGCTTCTCATTCTGCTTCCCAGGAGGAACATAGTGTCTGCCTCTGTACCTGTCTTTTCTATCTCTATTCTTCTCTCGCATCTGCTGCTCTTTCTGCTTCCCCAGGAGGAATGTAGTATCTGCCTCTTTCTCTGTCTTTTCTGTCTCTATCCTTCTCTCGCATCTTTTTATCGTTCTGCTTCCCTAGGAGGAATGTAGTGTCTGCCTCTGCCTTTTCTATCTCTATCCTTCTTCTGCGTCTGCTTCTCGTTCTTCTTCTCCAGGAGGAATGTAGTATTTGCCTGTGTCTCTGTCTTTTTTGTCTCTGTCCTTCTCTCGTATCTGCTTCTCTTTCTGCTTCCCTAGGAGGAATGTAGTGTCTGCCTCTGTCTCTGTCCTTTCTGTGTCTATCCTTCTCTTGTGTCTTCTTCTCTTTCTGCTTCCGTTGGAGGAATGTAGTGTCTGCCTCTGTCTCTATCCTTCTCTTGGGTCTGCTTCTCGTTCTTCTTCCCCAGGAGGAATGTAGTATCTGCCTGTGTCTCTGTCTTTTTTGTCTCTCTCCTTCTCTCGTATCTGCTTCTCTTTCTGCTTCCCTAGGAGGAATGTAGTGTCTGCCTCTGTCTCTGCCTTTTCTGTCTCTATTCTTCTCTCGCGCCTGCTTCTCTTTCTGCTTCCCCAGGAGGAATGTAGCATCTGTCTCTGTCTCTGTCTCTATCCTTCTCTTGCATCTGCTTCTCATTCTGCTTCCCAGGAGGAACATAGTGTCTGCCTCTGTACCTGTCTTTTCTATCTCTATTCTTCTCTCGCATCTGCTGCTCTTTCTGCTTCCCCAGGAGGAATGTAGTATCTGCCTCTTTCTCTGTCTTTTCTGTCTCTATCCTTCTCTCGCATCTTTTTATCGTTCTGCTTCCCTAGGAGGAATGTAGTGTCTGCCTCTGCCTTTTCTATCTCTATCCTTCTTCTGCGTCTGCTTCTCGTTCTTCTTCTCCAGGAGGAATGTAGTATCTGCCTGTGTCTCTGTCTTTTTTGTCTCTGTCCTTCTCTCGTATCTGCTTCTCTTTCTGCTTCCCTAGGAGGAATGTAGTGTCTGCCTCTGTCTCTATCCTTTCTGTGTCTATCCTTCTCTTGTGTCTTCTTCTCTTTCTGCTTCCGTTGGAGGAATGTAGTGTCTGCCTCTGTCTCTATCCTTCTCTTGGGTCTGCTTCTCGTTCTTCTTCCCCAGGAGGAATGTAGTATCTGCCTGTGTCTCTGTCTTTTTTGTCTCTCTCCTTCTCTCGTATCTGCTTCTCTTTCTGCTTCCCTAGGAGGAATGTGGTGTCTGCCTCTGTCTCTGTCATTTCTGTCTCTATCCTTCTCTCACGTCTGCTTCTCTTTCTGCTTCCCCAGGAGGAATGTAGTATCTGCCTCAGTCTCTGTCTTTTCTGTCTCTGTCCTTTTCTCCTGCCTTTGCTTCTGTTTCTGCTTAGCCAGGAGGAATGTAGTATCTGCCTCTGTCTCTGTCTTTTCTGTCTCTATCCTTTTCTCGCGTCTGCTTCTTGTTCTTCTTCCCCAGGAGGAATGTAGTATCTGCCTGTGTCTCTGTCTTTTTTGTCTCTGTCCTTCTCTCGTATCTGCTTCTCTTTCTGCTTCCCCAGGAGGAATGTAGTGTCTGCCTCTGTCTCTGTCTTATCTGTCTCTATCCTTCTCTCACGTCTGCTTCTCTTTCTGCTTCCCTAGGAGGAATGTAGTCTCTGCCTCAGTCTCTGTCTTTTCTGTCTCTGTCCTTTTCTCCTGCCTTTGCTTCTGTTTCTGCTTAGCCAGGAGGTATGTAGTATCTGCATCTGTCTCTGTCTTTTCTGTTTCTATCCTTTTCTCGCGTCTGCTTCTTGTTCTTCTTCCCCAGGAGGAATGTAGTATCTGCCTGTGTCTCTGTCTTTTTTGTCTCTGTCCTTCTGTCGTATCTGCTTCTCTTTCTGCTTCCCCAGGAGGAATGTACTGTCTGCCTGTCTCTGTCTTATCTGTCTCTATCCTTCTCTCACGTCTGCTTCTCTTTCTTCTTCCCCAGGGGGAATGTAGTCTCTGCCTCAGTCTCTGTCTTTTCTGTCTCTGTAATTTACTCGCCTCTGCTTCTCTTTCTGCTTAGCCAGGAGGAATATAGTATCTGCCTCTGTCTCTGTCTTATCTGTCTCTGTGCTTCTCTCACATCTGCTTCTCTTTCTGCTTCCCCAGTAGGAATGTAGTGTCTGCCTTTTTCTCTGTCTTTTCTGTCTCTATCCTTCTTCTGCGTCTACTTCTCTTTCTGTTTCCCCAGGAGGAATGTAGTGTCTGCCCCTGTCTCTGTCTTTTTTATCTCTATCCTTCTCTTGTGTCTGCTACTCTTCCTGCTTCCTCAGGACGAATGTAGTGTCTGCCTCTGTCTCTGCCTTTTCTGTCTCTATCCGTCTCTCACGGCTGCTTCTCTTTCTGCTTCCGTAGGAGAAATGTAGTATCTGCCTCTTTCTCTGTATTTTCTGTCTCTTTCCTTCTCTCTTCTCTTATTCTCTTTCTGCTTTCCCAAGAGGAATGTAGTGTCTGCCTCTGTCTTTTCTGTCTCCATCCTTCTCTGGCATCTGATTTTCTTTCTGCTTCCCCAGGAGGAATGTAGTGTCTGCCTCTGTCTCTGTCTCTTCTGTCTCTATCCTTCTCTCACATCTGCTTCTCTTTCTGCTTCCCTAGGAGGAATGTAGTGTCTGACTCTGTCTCTGTCTTTTCTGTCTGTATCCTTCTCTCGCGCCTGCTTCTCTTTCTGCTTCCCCAGGAGGAATGTAGCATCTGTCTCTGTCTCTTCTGCCTCTATCCTTCTCTTGCATCTGCTTCTCATTCTGCTTCCCAGGAGGAACGTAGTGTCTGCCTCTGTACCTGTCTTTTCTATCTCTATTCTTCTCTCGCATCTGCTGCTCTTTCTGCTTCCCCAGGAGGAATGTAGTATCTGCCTCTTTCTCTGTCTTTTCTGTCTCTATGCTTCTCTCGCATCTTTTTATCGTTCTGCTTCCCTAGGAGGAATGTAGTGTCTGCCTCTGCCTTTTCTATCTCTATCCTTCTTCTGCGTCTGCTTCTCGTTCTTCTTCTCCAGGAGGAATGTAGTATCTGCCTGTGTCTCTGTCTTTTTTGTCTCTGTCCTTCTCTCATATCTGCTTCTCTTTCTGCTTCCCTAGGAGGAATGTAGTGTCTGCTTCTGTCTCTGTCCTTTCTGTGTCTATCCTTCTCTTGTGTCTTCTTCTCTTTCTGCTTCCGTTGGAGGAATGTAGTGTCTGCCTCTGTCTCTATCCTTCTCTTGGGTCTGCTTCTCGTTCTTCTTCCCCAGGAGGAATGTAGTATCTGCCTGTGTCTCTGTCTTTTTTGTCTCTCTCCTTCTCTCGTATCTGCTTCTCTTTCTGCTTCCCTAGGAGGAATGTAGTGTCTGCCTCTGTCTCTGCCTTTTCTGTCTCTATTCTTCTCTTACGTCTGCTTCTCGTTCTTCTTCCCCAGGAGGAATGTAGTGTCTGCCCTCTGTCTCTGTGATTTCTGTCTCTAACCTTCTCTCATGTCTGCTTCTCTTTCTGCTTCCCCAGGAGGAATGTAGTATCCGCCTCAGTCTCTGTCTTTTCTGTCTCTGTCCTTTTCTCCTGCCTTTGCTTCTGTTTCTGCTTAGCCAGGAGGAATGTAGTATCTGCCTCTGTCTCTGTCTTTTCTGTCTCTATCCTTTTCTCGCGTCTGCTTCTTGTTCTTCTTCCCCAGGAGGAATGTAGTATCTGCCTGTGTCTCTGTCTTTTTTGTCTCTGTCCTTCTCTCGTATCTGCTTCTCTTTCTGCTTCCCCAGGAGGAATGTAGTGTCTGCCTCTGTCTCTGTCTTATCTGTCTCTATCCTTCTCTCACGTCTACCTTTCTTTCTGCTTCCCTAGGAGGAATGTAGTCTCTGCCTCAGTCTCTGTCTTTTCTGTCTCTGTAATTTTCTCGCCTCTGCTTCTCTTTCGGCTTAGCCAGGAGGAATGTAGTATCTGCCTCTGTCTCTGTCTTATCTGTCTCTGTGCTTCTCTCACATCTGCTTCTCTTTCTGCTTCCCCAGTAGGAATGTAGTGTCTGCCTTTTTCTCTGTCTTTTCTGTCTCTATCCATCTTCTGCGTCTACTTCTCTTTCTGTTTCCCCAGGAGGAATGTAGTGTCTGCCCCTGTCTCTGTCTTTTTTATCTCTATCCTTCTTCTGCGTCTGCTTCTCGTTCTTCTTCTCCAGGAGGAATGTAGTATCTGCCTGTGTCTCTGTCTTTTTTGTCTCTGTCCTTCTCTCGTATCTGCTTCTCTTTCTGCTTCGCTAGGAGGAATGTAGTGTCTGCCTCTGTCTCTGTCCTTTCTGTGTCTATCCTTCTCTTGTGTCTTCTTCTCTTTCTGCTTCCGTTGGAGGAATGTAGTGTCTGCCTTTGTCTCTATCCTTCTCTTGGGTCTGCTTCTCGTTCTTCTTCCCCAGGAGGAATGTAGTATCTGCCTGTGTCTCTGTCTTTTTTGTCTCTCTCCTTCTCTCGTATCTGCTTCTCTTTCTGCTTCCCTAGGAGGAATGTAGTGTCTGCCTCTGTCTCTGCCTTTTCTGTCTCTATTCTTCTCTCGCGCCTGCTTCTCTTTCTGCTTCCCCAGGAGGAATGTAGCATCTGTCTCTGTCTCTGTCTCTGTCCTTCTCTTGCATCTGCTTCTCATTCTGCTTCCCAGGAGGAACATAGTGTCTGCCTCTGTACCTGTCTTTTCTATCTCTATTCTTCTCTCGCATCTGCTGCTCTTTCTGCTTCCCCAGGAGGAATGTAGTATCTGCCTCTTTCTCTGTCTTTTCTGTCTCTATCCTTCTCTCGCATCTTTTTATCGTTCTGCTTCCCTAGGAGGAATGTAGTGTCTGCCTCTGCCTTTTCTATCTCTATCCTTCTTCTGCGTCTGCTTCTCGTTCTTCTTCTCCAGGAGGAATGTAGTATCTGCCTGTGTCTCTGTCTTTTTTGTCTCTGTCCTTCTCTCGTATCTGCTTCTCTTTCTGCTTCCCTAGGAGGAATTTAGTGTCTGCCTCTGTCTCTGTCCTTTCTGTGTCTATCCTTCTCTTGTGTCTTCTTCTCTTTCTGCTTCCGTTGGAGGAATGTAGTGTCTGCCTCTGTCTCTATCCTTCTCTTGGGTCTGCTTCTCGTTCTTCTTCCCCAGGAGGAATGTAGTATCTGCCTGTGTCTCTGTCTTTTTTGTCTCTCTCCTTCTCTCGTATCTGCTTCTCTTTCTGCTTCCCTAGGAGGAATGCGGTGTCTGCCTCTGTCTCTGCCTTTTCTGTCTCTATTCTTCTCTTGCGTCTGCTTCTCGTTCTTCTTCCCCAGGAGGAATGTAGTGTCTGCCCTCTGTCTCTGTCATTTCTGTCTCTATCCTTCTCTCACGTCTGCTTCTCTTTCTGCTTCCCCAGGAGGAATGTAGTATCTGCCTCAGTCTCTGTCTTTTCTGTCTCTGTCCTTTTCTCCTGCCTTTGCTTCTGTTTCTGCTTAGCCAGGAGGAATGTAGTATCTGCCTCTGTCTCTGTCTTTTCTGTCTCTATCCTTTTCTCGCGTCTGCTTCTTGTTCTTCTTCCCCAGGAGGAATGTAGTATCTGCCTGTGTCTCTGTCTTTTTTGTCTCTGTCCTTCTCTCGTATCTGCTTCTCTTTCTGCTTCCCCAGGAGGAATGTAGTGTCTGCCTCTGTCTCTGTCTTATCTGTCTCTATCCTTCTCTCACGTCTGCTTCTCTTTCTGCTTCCCTAGGAGGAATGTAGTCTCTGCCTCAGTCTCTGTCTTTTCTGTCTCTGTAATTTTCTCGCCTCTGCTTCTCTTTCGGCTTAGCCAGGAGGAATGTAGTATCTGCCTCTGTCTCTGTCTTATCTGTCTCTGTGCTTCTCTCACATCTGCTTCTCTTTCTGCTTCCCCAGTAGGAATGTAGTGTCTGCCTTTTTCTCTGTCTTTTCTGTCTCTATCCTTCTTCTGCGTCTACTTCTCTTTCTGTTTCCCCAGGAGGAATGTAGTGTCTGCCCCGTCTCTGTCTTTTTTATCTCTATCCTTCTCTTGTGTCTGCTACTCTTCCTGCTTCCTCAGGACGAATGTAGTGTCTGCCTCTGTCTCTGCCTTTTCTGTCTCTATCCGTCTCTCACGGCTGCTTCTCTTTCTGCTTCCCCAGGAGAAATGTAGTATCTGCCTCTTTCTCTGTATTTTCTGTCTCTTTCCTTCTCTCTCATCTTATTCTCTTTCTGCTTCCCCAAGAGGAATGTAGTGTCTGCCTCTGTCTTTTCAGTCTCCATCCTTCTCTCGCATTTGCTTCTCTTTCTGCTTCTCCAGGAGGAATGTAGTGTCTGTCTCTGTCTTTTCTGACTCCATCCTTCTCTGGAATCTGATTTTCTTTCTGCTTCCCCAGGAGGAATGTAGTGTCTGCCTCTGTCTCTGTCTCTTCTGTCTCTATCCTTCTCTCACATCTGCTTCTCTTTCTGCTTCCCTTTGAGGAATGTAGTGTCTGACTCTGTCTCTGTCTTTTCTGTCTGTATCCTTCTCTCGCGCCTGCTTCTCTTTCTGCTTCCCCAGGAGGAATGTAGCATCTGTCTCTGTCTCTGTCTCTTCTGCCTCTATCCTTCTCTTGCATCTGCTTCTCATTCTGCTTCCCAGGAGGAACGTAGTGTCTGCCTCTGTACCTGTCTTTTCTATCTCTATTCTTCTCTCGCATCTGCTGCTCTTTCTGCTTCCCCAGGAGGAATGTAGTATCTGCCTCTTTCTCTGTCTTTTCTGTCTCTATCCTTCTCTCGCATCTTTTTATCGTTCTGCTTCCCTAGGAGGAATGTAGTGTCTGCCTCTGCCTTTTCTATCTCTATCCTTCTTCTGCGTCTGCTTCTCGTTCTTCTTCTCCAGGAGGAATGTAGTATCTGCCTGTGTCTCTGTCTTTTTTGTCTCTGTCCTTCTCTCGTATCTGCTTCTCTTTCTGCTTCGCTAGGAGGAATGTAGTGTCTGCCTCTGTCTCTGTCCTTTCTGTGTCTATCCTTCTCTTGTGTCTTCTTCTCTTTCTGCTTCCGTTGGAGGAATGTAGTGTCTGCCTCTGTCTCTATCCTTCTCTTGGGTCTGCTTCTCGTTCTTCTTCCCCAGGAGGAATGTAGTATCTGCCTGTGTCTCTGTCTTTTTTGTCTCTCTCCTTCTCTCGTATCTGCTTCTCTTTCTGCTTCCCTAGGAGGAATGTAGTGTCTGCCTCTGTCTCTGCCTTTTCTGTCTCTATTCTTCTCTCGCGCCTGCTTCTCTTTCTGCTTCCCCAGGAGGAATGTAGCATCTGTCTCTGTCTCTGTCTCTATCCTTCTCTTGCATCTGCTTCTCATTCTGCTTCCCAGGAGGAACATAGTGTCTGCCTCTGTACCTGTCTTTTCTATCTCTATTCTTCTCTCACATCTGCTGCTCTTTCTGCTTCCCCAGGAGGAATGTAGTATCTGCCTCTTTCTCTGTCTTTTCT
Source organism: Ambystoma mexicanum (assembly GCF_040938575.1). Classification (NCBI taxonomy): domain Eukaryota; kingdom Metazoa; phylum Chordata; class Amphibia; order Caudata; family Ambystomatidae; genus Ambystoma; species Ambystoma mexicanum. The sequence continues at coordinate 8,320,721 of NC_090927.1, forward strand.
GTCTCTATCCTTCTCTCGCATCTTTTTATCGTTCTGCTTTCCCAGTAGGAATGTAGTGTCTGCCTTTTTCTCTGTCTTTTCTGTCTCTATCCTTCTTCTGCGTCTACTTCTCTTTCTGTTTCCCCAGGAGGAATGTAGTGTCTGCCCCTGTCTCTGTCTTTTTTATCTCTATCCTTCTCTTGTGTCTGCTACTCTTCCTGCTTCCTCAGGACGAATGTAGTGTCTGCCTCTGTCTCTGCCTTTTCTGTCTCTAACCGTCTCTCACGGCTGCTTCTCTTTCTGCTTCCCCAGGAGAAATGTAGTATCTGCCTCTTTCTCTGTATTTTCTGTCTCTTTCCTTCTCTCTCATCTTATTCTCTTTCTGCTTCCCCAAGAGGAATGTAGTGTCTGCCTCTGTCTTTTCTGTCTCCATCCTTCTCTCGCATTTGCTTCTCTTTTTGCTTCTCCAGGAGGAATGTAGTGTCTGTCTCTGTCTTTTCTGACTCCATCCTTCTCTGGCATCTGATTTTCTTTCTGCTTCCCCAGGAGGAATGTAGTGTCTGCCTCTGTCTCTGTCTCTTCTGTCTCTATCCTTCTCTCACATCTGCTTCTCTTTCTGCTTCCCTTTGAGGAATGTAGTGTCTGACTCTGTCTCTGTCTTTTCTGTCTGAATCCTTCTCTCGCGCCTGCTTCTCTTTCTGCTTCCCCAGGAGGAATGTAGCATCTGTCTCTGTCTCTGTCTCTTCTGCCTCTATCCTTCTCTTGCATCTGCTTCTCATTCTGCTTCCCAGGAGGAACGTAGTGTCTGCCTCTGTACCTGTCTTTTCTATCTCTATTCTTCTCTCGCATCTGCTGCTCTTTCTGCTTCCCCAGGAGGAATGTAGTATCTGCCTCTTTCTCTGTCTTTTCTGTCTCTATCCTTCTCTCGCATCTTTTTATCGTTCTGCTTCCCTAGGAGGAATGTAGTGTCTGCCTCTGCCTTTTCTATCTCTATCCTTCTTCTGCGTCTGCTTCTCGTTCTTCTTCTCCAGGAGGAATGTAGTATCTGCCTGTGTCTCTGTCTTTTTTGTCTCTGTCCTTCTCTCGTATCTGCTTCTCTTTCTGCTTCGCTAGGAGGAATGTAGTGTCTGCCTCTGTCTCTGTCCTTTCTGTGTCTATCCTTCTCTTGTGTCTTCTTCTCTTTCTGCTTCCGTTGGAGGAATGTAGTGTCTGCCTCTGTCTCTATCCTTCTCTTGGGTCTGCTTCTCGTTCTTCTTCCCCAGGAGGAATGTAGTATCTGCCTGTGTCTCTGTCTTTTTTGTCTCTCTCCTTCTCTCGTATCTGCTTCTCTTTCTGCTTCCCTAGGAGGAATGTAGTGTCTGCCTCTGTCTCTGCCTTTTCTGTCTCTATTCTTCTCTCGCGCCTGCTTCTCTTTCTGCTTCCCCAGGAGGAATGTAGCATCTGTCTCTGTCTCTGTCTCTATCCTTCTCTTGCATCTGCTTCTCATTCTGCTTCCCAGGAGGAACATAGTGTCTGCCTCTGTACCTGTCTTTTCTATCTCTATTCTTCTCTCGCATCTGCTGCTCTTTCTGCTTCTCCAGGAGGAATGTAGTATCTGCCTCTTTCTCTGTCTTTTCTGTCTCTATCCTTCTCTCGCATCTTTTTATCGTTCTGCTTCCCTAGGAGGAATGTAGTGTCTGCCTCTGCCTTTTCTATCTCTATCCTTCTTCTGCGTCTGCTTCTCGTTCTTCTTCTCCAGGAGGAATGTAGTATCTGCCTGTGTCTCTTTCTTTTTTGTCTCTGTCCTTCTCTCGTATCTGCTTCTCTTTCTGCTTCCCTAGGAGGAATGTAGTGTCTGCCTCTGTCTCTGTCCTTTCTGTGTCTATCCTTCTCTTGTGTCTTCTTCTCTTTCTGCTTCCGTTGGAGGAATGTAGTGTCTGCCTCTGTCTCTATCCTTCTCTTGGGTCTACTTCTCGTTCGTCTTCCCCAGGAGGAATGTAGTATCTGCCTGTGTCTCTGTCTTTTTTGTCTCTGTCCTTCTCTCGTATCTGCTTCTCTTTCTGCTTCCCCAGGAGGAATGTAGTGTCTGCCTGTCTCTGTCTTATCTGTCTCTATCCTTCTCTCGCGTCTGCTTCTCTTTCTTCTTCCCCAGGAGGAATGTAGTCTCTGCCTCAGTCTCTGTCTTTTCTGTCTCTGTAATTTTCTCGCCTCTGCTTCTCTTTCTGCTTAGCCAGGAGAAATGTAGTATCTGCCTCTGTCTCTGTCTTATCTGTCTCTGTGCTTCTCTCACATCTGCTTCTCTTTCTGCTTCCCCAGTAGGAATGTAGTGTCTGCCTTTTTCTCTGTCTTTTCTGTCTCTATCCTTCTTCTGCGTCTACTTCTCTTTCTGTTTCCCCAGGAGGAATGTAGTGTCTGCCCCTGTCTATGTCTTTTTTATCTCTATCCTTCTCTTGTGTCTGCTACTCTTCCTGCTTCCTCAGGACGAATGTAGTGTCTGCCTCTGTCTCTGCCTTTTCTGTCTCTATCCGTCTCTCACGGCTGCTTCTCTTTCTGCTTCCACAGGAGAAAGGTAGTATCTGCCTCTTTCTGTGTATTTTCTGTCTCTTTCCTTCTCTCTTCTCTTATTCTCTTTCTGCTTCCCCAAAAGGAATGTAGTGTCTGCCTCTGTCTTTTCTGTCTCCATCCTTCTCTCGCATTTGCTTCTCTTTCTGCTTCTCCAGGAGGAATGTAGTGTCTGTCTCTGTCTTTTCTGACTCCATCCTTCTCTGGCATCTGATTTTCTTTCTGCTTCCCCAGGAGGAATGTAGTGTCTGCCTCTGTCTCTGTCTCTTCTGTCTCTATCCTTCTCTCACATCTGCTTCTCTTTCTGCTTCCCTAGGAGGAATGTAGTGTCTGACTCTGTCTCTGTCTTTTCTGTCTGTATCCTTCTCTCGCGCCTGCTTCTCTTTCTGCTTCCCCAGGAGGAATGTAGCATCTGTCTCTGTCTCTGTCTCTTCTGCCTCTATCCTTCTCTTGCATCTGCTTCTCATTCTGCTTCCCAGGAGGAACGTAGTGTCTGCCTCTGTACCTGTCTTTTCTATCTCAATTCTTCTCTCGCATCTGCTGCTCTTTCTGCTTCCCCAGGAGGAATGTAGTATCTGCCTCTTTCTCTGTCTTTTCTGTCTCTATCCTTCTCTCGCATCTTTTTATCGTTCTGCTTCCCTAGGAGGAATGTAGTGTCTGCCTCTGCCTTTTCTATCTCTATCCTTCTTCTGCGTCTGCTTCTCGTTCTTCTTCTCCAGGAGGAATGTAGTATCTGCCTGTGTCTCTGTCTTTTTTGTCTCTGTCCTTCTCTCGTATCTGCTTCTCTTTCTGCTTCCCTAGGAGGAATGTAGTGTCTGCCTCTGTCTCTGCCTTTTCTGTCTCTATCCTTCTCTTGGGTCTGCTTCTCGTTCTTCTTCCCCAGGAGGAATGTAGTATCTGCCTGTGTCTCTGTCTTTTTTGTCTCTCTCCTTCTCTCGTATCTGCTTCTCTTTCTGCTTCCCTAGGAGGAATGTAGTGTCTGCCTCTGTCTCTGCCTTTTCTGTCTCTATTCTTCTCTTGCGTCTGCTTCTCGTTCTTCTTCCCCAGGAGGAATGTAGTGTCTGCCCTCTGTCTCTGTCATTTCTGTCTCTATCCTTCTCTCACCTCTGCTTCTCTTTCTGCTTCCCCAGGAGGAATGTAGTATCTGCCTCAGTCTCTGTCTTTTCTGTCTCTGTCCTTTTCTCCTGCCTTTGCTTCTGTTTCTGCTTAGCCAGGAGGAATGTAGTATCTGCCTCTGTCTCTGTCTTTTCTGTCTCTATCCTTTTCACGCGTCTGCTTCTTGTTCTTCTTCTTCCCCAGGAGGAATGTAGTATCTGCCTGTGTCTCTGTCTTTTTTGTCTCTGTCCTTCTCTCGTATCTGCTTCTCTTTCTGCTTCCCCAGGAGCAATGTAGTGTCTGCCTCTGTCTCTGTTTTATCTGTCTCTATCCTTCTCTCACGTCTGCTTCTCTTTCTGCTTCCCTAGGAGGAATGTAGTCTCTGCCTCAGTCTCTGTCTTTTCTGTCTCTTAAATTTTCTCGCCTCTGCTTCTCTTTCGGCTTAGCCAGGAGGAATGTAGTATCTGCCTCTGTCTCTGTCTTATCTGTCTCTGTGCTTCTCTCACATCTGCTTCTCTTTCTGCTTCCCCAGAGGAATGTTGTGTCTGCCTTTTTCTCTGTCTTTTCTGTCTCTATCCTTCTTCTGCGTCTACTTCTCTTTCTGTTTCCCCAGGAGGAATGTAGTGTCTGCCCCTGTCTCTGTCTTTTTTATCTCTATCCTTCTCTTGTGTCTGCTACTCTTCCTGCTTCCTCAGGACGAATGTAGTGTCTGCCTCTGTCTCTGCATTTTCTGTCTCTATCCGTCTCTCACGGCTGCTTCTCTTTCTGCTTCCCCAGGAGAAATGTAGTATCTGCCTCTTTCTCTGTATTTTCTGTCTCTTTCCTTCTCTCTCATCTTATTCTCTTTCTGCTTCCCCAAGAGGAATGTAGTGTCTGCCTCTGTCTTTTCTGTCTCCATCCTTCTCTCGCATTTGCTTCTCTTTCTGCTTCTCCAGGAGGAATGTAGTGTCTGTCTCTGTCTTTTCTGACTCCATCCTTCTCTGGCATCTGATTTTCTTTCTGCTTCCCCAGGAGGAATGTAGTGTCTGCCTCTGTCTCTGTCTCTTCTGTCTCTATCCTTCTCTCACATCTGCTTCTCTTTCTGCTTCCCAAGGAGGAATGTAGTGTCTGACTCTGTCTCTGTCTTTTCTGTCTGTATCCTTCTCTCGCGCCTGCTTCTCTTTCTGCTTCCCCAGGAGGAATGTAGCAACTGTCTCTGTCTCTGTCTCTTCTGCCTCTATCCTTCTCTTGCATCTGCTTCTCATTCTGCTTCCCAGGAGGAACGTAGTGTCTGCCTCTGTACCTGTCTTTTCTATCTCTATTCTTCTCTCGCATCTGCTGCTCTTTCTGCTTCCCCAGGGGGAATGTAGTATCTGCCTCTTTCTCTGTCTTTTCTGTCTCTATCCTTCTCTCGCATCTTTTTATCATTCTGCTTCCCTAGGAGGAATGTAGTGTCTGCCTCTGCCTTTTCTATCTCTATCCTTCTTCTGCATCTGCTTCTCGTTCTTCTTCTCCAGGAGGAATGTAGTATCTGCCTGTGTCTCTGTCTTTTTTGTCTCTGTCCTTCTCTCGTATCTGCTTCTCTTTCTGCTTCCCTAGGAGGAATGTAGTGTCTGCCTATGTCTCTGTCCTTTCTGTGTCTATCCTTCTCTTGTGTCTTCTTCTCTTTCTGCTTCCGTTGGAGGAATGTAGTGTCTGCCTCTGTCTCTATCCTTCTCTTGGGTCTGCTTCTCGTTCTTCTTCCCCAGGAGGAATGTAGTATCTGCCTGTGTCTCTGTCTTTTTTGTCTCTCTCCTTCTCTCGTATCTGCTTCTCTTTCTGCTTCCCTAGGAGGAATGTAGTGTCTGCCTCTGTCTCTGCCTTTTCTGTCTCTATTCTTCTCTTGCGTCTGCTTCTCCTTCTTCTTCCCCAGGAGGAATGTAGTGTCTGCCCTCTGTCTCTGTCATTTCTGTCTCTATCCTTCTCTCACGTCTGCTTCTCTTTCTTCTTCCCCAGGAGGAATGTAGTATCTGCCTCAGTCTCTGTCTTTTCTGTCTCTGTCCTTTTCTCCTGCCTTTGCTTCTGTTTCTGCTTAGCCAGGAGGAATGTAGTATCTGCCTCTGTCTCTGTCTTTTCTGTCTCTATCCTTTTCTCGCGTCTGCTTCTTGTTCTTCTTCCCCAGGAGGAATGTAGTATCTGCCTGTGTCTCTGTCTTTTTTGTCTCTGTCCTTCTCTCGTATCTGCCTCTCTTTCTGCTTCCCCAGGAGGAATGTAGTGTCTGCCTCTGTCTCTGTCTTATCTGTCTCTATCCTTCTCTCACGTCTGCTTCTCTTTCTGCTTCCCTAGGAGGAATGTAGTCTCTGCCTCAGTCTCTGTCTTTTCTGTCTCTGTAATTTTCTCGCCTCTGCTTCTCTTTTGGCTTAGCCAGGAGGAATGTAGTATCTGCCTCTGTCTCTGTCTTATCTGTCTCTGTGCTTCTCTCACATCTGCTTCTCTTTCTGCTTGCCCAGTAGGAATGTAGTGTCTGCCTTTTTCTCTGTCTTTTCTGTCTCTATCCTTCTTCTGCGTCTACTTCTCTTTCTGTTTCGCCAGGAGGAATTTAGTGTCTGCCCCTGTCTCTGTCTTTTTTATCTCTATCCTTCTCTTGTGTCTGCTACTCTTCCTGCTTCCTCAGGACGAATGTAGTGTCTGCCTCTGTCTCTGCCTTTTCTGTCTCTAACCATCTCTCACGGCTGCTTCTCTTTCTGCTTCCCCAGGAGAAATGTAGTATCTGCCTCTTTCTCTGTATTTTCTGTCTCTTTCCTTCTCTCTCATCTTATTCTCTTTCTGCTTCCCCAAGAGGAATGTAGTGTCTGCCTCTGTCTTTTCTGTCTCCATCCTTCTCTCGCATGTGCTTCTCTTTCTGCTTCTCCAGGAGGAATGTAGTGTCTGTCTCTGTCTTTTCTGACTCCATCCTTCTCTGGCATCTGATTTTCTTTCTGCTTCCCCAGGAGGAATGTAGTGTCTGCCTCTGTCTCTGTCTCTTCTGTCTCTATCCTTCTCTCACATGTGCTTCTCTTTCTGCTTCCCTAGGAGGAATGTAGTGTCTGACTCTGTCTCTGTCTTTTCTGTCTGTATCCTTCTCTCGCGCCTGCTTCTCTTTCTGCTTCCCCAGGAGGAATGTAGCAACTGTCTCTGTCTCTTCTGCCTCTATCCTTCTCTTGCATCTGCTTCTCATTCTGCTTCCCAGGAGGAACGTAGTGTCTGCCTCTGTACCTGTCTTTTCTATCTCTATTCTTCTCTCGCATCTGCTGCTCTTTCTGCTTCACCAGGGGGAATGTAGTATCTGCCTCTTTCTCTGTCTTTTCTGTCTCTATCCTTCTCTCGCATCTTTTTATCATTCTGCTTCCCTAGGAGGAATGTAGTGTCTGCCTCTGCCTTTTCTATCTCTATCCTTCTTCTGCGTCTGCTTCTCGTTCTTCTTCTCCAGGAGGAATGTAGTATCTGCCTGTGTCTCTGTCTTTTTTGTCTCTGTCCTTCTCTCGTATCTGCTTCTCTTTCTGCTTCCCTAGGAGGAATGTAGTGTCTGCCTCTGTCTCTGTCCTTTCTGTTTCTATCCTTCTCTTGTGTCTTCTTCTCTTTCTGCTTCCGTTGGAGGAATGTAGTGTCTGCCTCTGTCTCTATCCTTCTCTTGGGTCTGCTTCTCGTTCTTCTTCCCCAGGAGGAATGTAGTATCTGCCTGTGTCTCTGTCTTTTTTGTCTCTCTCCTTCTCTCGTATCTGCTTCTCTTTCTGCTTCCCTAGGAGGAATGTAGTGTCTGCCTCTGTCTCTGCCTTTTCTGTCTCTATTCTTCTCTTCCGTCTGCTTCTCCTTCTTCTTCCCCAGGAGTAATGTAGTGTCTGCCCTCTGTCTCTGTCATTTCTGTCTCTATCCTTCTCTCACGTCTGCTTCTCTTTCTTCTTCCCCAGGAGGAATGTAGTATCTGCCTCAGTCTCTGTCTTTTCTGTCTCTGTCCTTTTATCCTGCCTTTGCTTCTGTTTCTGCTTAGCCAGGAGGAATGTAGTATCTGCCTCTGTCTCTGTCTTTTCTGTCTCTATCCTTTTCTCGCGTCTGCTTCTTGTTCTTCTTCCCCAGGAGGAATGTAGTATCTGCCTGTGTCTCTGTCTTTTTTGTCTTTGTCCTTCTCTCGTATCTGCTTCTCTTTCTGCTTCCCCAGGAGGAATGTAGTATCTGCCTCTGTCTCTGTCTTATCTGTCTCTATCCTTCTCTCAAGTCTGCTTCTCTTTCTGCTTCCCTAGGAGGAATGTAGTCTCTGCCTCAGTCTCTGTCTTTTCTGTCTCTGTAATTTTCTCGCCTCTGCTTCTCTTTCGGCTTAGACAGGAGGAATGTAGTATCTGCCTCTGTCTCTGTCTTATCTGTCTCTGTGCTTCTCTCACATCTGCTTCTCTTTCTGCTTCCCCAGTAGGAATGTAGTGTCTGCCTTTTTCTCTGTCTTTTCTGTCTCTATCCTTCTTCTGCGTCTACTTCTCTTTCTGTTTCCCCAGGAGGAATTTAGTGTCTGCCCCTGTCTCTGTCTTTTTTATCTCTATCCTTCTCTTGTGTCTGCTACTCTTCCTGCTTCCTCAGGACGAATGTAGTGTCTGCCTCTGTCTCTGCCTTTTCTGTCGCTAACCGTCTCTCACGGCTGCTTCTCTTTCTGCTTCCCCAGGAGAAATGTAGTATCTGCCTCTTTCTCTGTATTTTCTGTCTCTTTCCTTCTCTCTCATCTTATTCTCTTTCTGCTTCCCCAAGAGGAATGTAGTGTCTGCCTCTGTCTTTTCTGTCTCCATCCTTCTCTCGCATGTGCTTCTCTTTCTGCTTCTCCAGGAGGAATGTAGTGTCTGTCTCTGTCTTTTCTGACTCCATCCTTCTCTGGCATCTGATTTTCTTTCTGCTTCCCTAGGAGGAATGTAGTGTCTGCCTCTGTCTCTGTCTCTTCTGTCTCTATCCTTCTCTCACATCTGCTTCTCTTTCTGCTTCCCTAGGAGGAATGTAGTGTCTGACTCTGTCTCTGTCTTTCCTGTCTGTATCCTTCTCTCGCGCCTGCTTCTCTTTCTGCTTCCCCAGGAGGAATGCAGCATCTGTCTCTGTCTCTATCTCTTCTGCCTCTATCCTTCTCTTGCATCTGCTTCTCATTCTGCTTCCAAGGAGGAACGTAGTGTCTGCCTCTGTACCTGTCTTTTCTATCTCTATTCTTCTCTCGCATCTGCTGCTCTTTCTGCTTCCCCAGGAGGAATGTAATATCTGCCTCTTTCTCTGTCTTTTCTGTCTCTATCCTTCTCTTGCATCTTTTTATCGTTCTGCTTCGCTAGGAGGAATGTAGTGTCTGCCTCTGCCTTTTCTATCTCTATCCTTCTTCTGCGTCTGCTTCTCGTTGTTCTTCTCCAGGAGGAATGTAGTATCTGCCTGTGTCTCTGTCTTTTTTGTCTCTGTCCTTCTCTCGTATCTGCTTCTCTTTCTGCTTCCCCAGGAGCAATGTAGTGCCTGCCTCTGTCTCTGTTTTATCTGTCTCTATCCTTCTCTCACGTCTGCTTCTCTTTCTGCTTCCCTAGGAGGAATGTAGTCTCTGCCTCAGTCTCTGTCTTTTCTGTCTCTTAAATTTTCTCGCCTCTGCTTCTCTTTCGGCTTAGCCAGGAGGAATGTAGTATCTGCCTCTGTCTCTGTCTTATCTGTCTCTGTGCTTCTCTCACATCTGCTTCTCTTTCTGCTTCCCCAGAGGAATGTTGTGTCTGCCTTTTTCTCTGTCTTTTCTGTCTCTATCCTTCTTCTGCGTCTACTTCTCTTTCTGTTTCCCCAGGAGGAATGTAGTGTATGCCCCTGTCTCTGTCTTTTTTATCTCTATCCTTCTCTTGTGTCTGCTACTCTTCCTGCTTCCTCAGGACGAATGTAGTGTCTGCCTCTGTCTCTGCCTTTTCTGTCTCTATCCGTCTCTCACGGCTGCTTCTCTTTCTGCTTCCCCAGGAGAAATGTAGTATCTGCCTCTTTCTCTGTATTTTCTGTCTCTTTCCTTCTCTCTCATCTTATTCTCTTTCTGCTTCCCCAAGAGGAATGTAGTGTCTGCCTCTGTCTTTTCTGTCTCCATCCTTCTCTCGCATTTGCTTCTCTTTCTGCTTCTCCAGGAGGAATGTAGTGTCTGTCTCTGTCTTTTCTGACTCCATCCTTCTCTGGCATCTGATTTTCTTTCTGCTTCCCCAGGAGGAATGTAGTGTCTGCCTCTGTCTCTGTCTCTTCTGTCTCTATCCTTCTCTCACATCTGCTTCTCTTTCTGCTTCCCAAGGAGGAATGTAGTGTCTGACTCTGTCTCTGTCTTTTCTGTCTGTATCCTTCTCTCGCGCCTGCTTCTCTTTCTGCTTCCCCAGGAGGAATGTAGCAACTGTCTCTGTCTCTTCTGCCTCTATCCTTCTCTTGCATCTGCTTCTCATTCTGCTTCCCAGGAGGAACGTAGTGTCTGCCTCTGTACCTGTCTTTTCTATCTCTATTCTTCTCTCGCATCTGCTGCTCTTTCTGCTTCCCCAGGGGGAATGTAGTATCTGCCTCTTTCTCTGTCTTTTCTGTCTCTATCCTTCTCTCGCATCTTTTTATCATTCTGCTTCCCTAGGAGGAATGTAGTGTCTGCCTCTGCCTTTTCTATCTCTATCCTTCTTCTGCATCTGCTTCTCGTTCTTCTTCTCCAGGAGGAATGTAGTATCTGCCTGTGTCTCTGTCTTTTTTGTCTCTGTCCTTCTCTCGTATCTGCTTCTCTTTCTGCTTCCCTAGGAGGAATGTAGTGTCTGCCTCTGTCTCTGTCCTTTCTGTGTCTATCCTTCTCTTGTGTCTTCTTCTCTTTCTGCTTCCGTTGGAGGAATGTAGTGTCTGCCTCTGTCTCTATCCTTCTCTTGGGTCTGCTTCTCGTTCTTCTTCCCCAGGAGGAATGTAGTATCTGCCTGTGTCTCTGTCTTTTTTGTCTCTCTCCTTCTCTCGTATCTGCTTCTCTTTCTGCTTCCCTAGGAGGAATGTAGTGTCTGCCTCTGTCTCTGCCTTTTCTGTCTCTATTCTTCTCTTGCGTCTTCTTCTCCTTCTTCTTCCCCAGGAGGAATGTAGTGTCTGCCCTCTGTCTCTGTCATTTCTGTCTCTATCCTTCTCTCACGTCTGCTTCTCTTTCTTCTTCCCCAGGAGGAATGTAGTATCTGCCTCTGTCTCTGTCTTTTCTGTCTCTGTCCTTTTCTCCTGCCTTTGCTTCTGTTTCTGCTTAGCCAGGAGGAATGTAGTATCTGCCTCTGTCTCTGTCTTATCTGTCTCTATCCTTCTCTCACGTCTGCTTCTCTTTCTGCTTCCCTAGGAGGAATGTAGTCTCTGCCTCAGTCTCTGTCTTTTCTGTCTCTGTAATTTTCTCACCTCTGCTTCTCTTTTGGCTTAGCCAGGAGGAATGTAGTATCTGCCTCTGTCTCTGTCTTATCTGTCTCTGTGCTTCTCTCACATCTGCTTCTCTTTCTGCTTGCCCAGTAGGAATGTAGTGTCTGCCTTTTTCTCTGTCTTTTCTGTCTCTATCCTTCTTCTGCGTCTACTTCTCTTTCTGTTTTGCCAGGAGGAATTTAGTGTCTGCCCCTGTCTCTGTCTTTTTTATCTCTATCCTTCTCTTGTGTCTGCTACTCTTCCTGCTTCCTCAGGACGAATGTAGTGTCTGCCTCTGTCTCTGCCTTTTCTGTCTCTAACCATCTCTCACGGCTGCTTCTCTTTCTGCTTCCCCAGGAGAAATGTAGTATCTGCCTCTTTCTCTGTATTTTCTGTCTCTTTCCTTCTCTCTCATCTTATTCTCTTTCTGCTTCCCCAAGAGGAATGTAGTGTCTGCCTCTGTCTTTTCTGTCTCCATCCTTCTCTCGCATGTGCTTCTCTTTCTGCTTCTCCAGGAGGAATGTAGTGTCTGTCTCTGTCTTTTCTGACTCCATCCTTCTCTGGCATCTGATTTTCTTTCTGCTTCCCCAGGAGGAATGTAGTGTCTGCCTCTGTCTCTGTCTCTTCTGTCTCTATCCTTCTCTCACATGTGCTTCTCTTTCTGCTTCCCTAGGAGGAATGTAGTGTCTGACTCTGTCTCTGTCTTTTCTGTCTGTATCCTTCTCTCGCGCCTGCTTCTCTTTCTGCTTCCCCAGGAGGAATGTAGCAACTGTCTCTGTCTCTGTCTCTTCTGCCTCTATCCTTCTCTTGCATCTGCTTCTCATTCTGCTTCCCAGGAGGAACGTAGTGTCTGCCTCTGTACCTGTCTTTTCTATCTCTATTCTTCTCTCGCATCTGCTGCTCTTTCTGCTTCACCAGGGGGAATGTAGTATCTGCCTCTTTCTCTGTCTTTTCTGTCTCTATCCTTCTCTCGCATCTTTTTATCATTCTGCTTCCCTAGGAGGAATGTAGTGTCTGCCTCTGCCTTTTCTATCTCTATCCTTCTTCTGCGTCTGCTTCTCGTTCTTCTTCTCCAGGAGGAATGTAGTATCTGCCTGTGTCTCTGTCTTTTTTGTCTCTGTCCTTCTCACGTATCTGCTTCTCTTTCTGCTTCCCTAGGAGGAATGTAGTGTCTGCCTCTGTCTCTGTCCTTTCTGTTTCTATCCTTCTCTTGTGTCTTCTTCTCTTTCTGCTTCCGTTGGAGGAATGTAGTGTCTGCCTCTGTCTCTATCCTTCTCTTGGGTCTGCTTCTCGTTCTTCTTCCCCAGGAGGAATGTAGTATCTGCCTGTGTCTCTGTCTTTTTTGTCTCTCTCCTTCTCTCGTATCTGCTTCTCTTTCTGCTTCCCTAGGAGGAATGTAGTGTCTGCCTCTGTCTCTGCCTTTTCTGTCTCTATTCTTCTCTTACGTCTGCTTCTCCTTCTTCTTCCCCAGGAGTAATGTAGTGTCTGCCCTCTGTCTCTGTCATTTCTGTCTCTATCCTTCTCTCACGTCTGCTTCTCTTTCTTCTTCCCCAGGAGGAATGTAGTATCTGCCTCAGTCTCTGTCTTTTCTGTCTCTGTCCTTTTCTCCTGCCTTTGCTTCTGTTTCTGCTTAGCCAGGAGGAATGTAGTATCTGCCTCTGTCTCTGTCTTTTCTGTCTCTATCCTTTTCTCGCGTCTGCTTCTTGTTCTTCTTCCCCAGGAGGAATGTAGTATCTGCCTGTGTCTCTGTCTTTTTTGTCTTTGTCCTTCTCTCGTATCTGCTTCTCTTTCTGCTTCCCCAGGAGGAATGTAGTGTCTGCCTCTGTCTCTGTCTTATCTGTCTCTATCCTTCTCTCAAGTCTGCTTCTCTTTCTGCTTCCCTAGGAGGAATGTAGTCTCTGCCTCAGTCTCTGTCTTTTCTGTCTCTGTAATTTTCTCGCCTCTGCTTCTCTTTCGGCTTAGACAGGAGGAATGTAGTATCTGCCTCTGTCTCTGTCTTATCTGTCTCTGTGCTTCTCTCACATCTGCTTCTCTTTCTGCTTCCCCAGTAGGAATGTAGTGTCTGCCTTTTTCTCTGTCTTTTCTGTCTCTATCCTTCTTCTGCGTCTACTTCTCTTTCTGTTTCCCCAGGAGGAATTTAGTGTCTGCCCCTGTCTCTGTCTTTTTTATCTCTATCCTTCTCTTGTGTCTGCTACTGTTCCTGCTTCCTCGGGACGAATGTAGTGTCTGCCTCTGTCTCTGCCTTTTCTGTCGCTAACCGTCTCTCACGGCTGCTTCTCTTTCTGCTTCCCCAGGAGAAATGTAGTATCTGCCTCTTTCTCTGTATTTTCTGTCTCTTTCCTTCCTTCTCTCTCATCTTATTCTCTTTCTGCTTCCCCAAGAGGAATGTAGTGTCTGCCTCTGTCTTTTCTGTCTCCATCCTTCTCTCGCATGTGCTTCTCTTTCTGCTTCTCCAGGAGGAATGTAGTGTCTGTCTCTGTCTTTTCTGACTCCATCCTTCTCTGGCATCTGATTTTCTTTCTGCTTCCCTAGGAGGAATGTAGTGTCTGCCTCTGTCTCTGTCTCTTCTGTCTCTATCCTTCTCTCACATCTGCTTCTCTTTCTGCTTCCCTAGGAGGAATGTAGTGTCTGACTCTGTCTCTGTCTTTCCTGTCTGTATCCTTCTCTCGCGCCTGCTTCTCTTTCTGCTTCCCCAGGAGGAATGCAGCATCTGTCTCTGTCTCTGTCTCTTCTGCCTCTATCCTTCTCTTGCATCTGCTTCTCATTCTGCTTCCAAGGAGGAACGTAGTGTCTGCCTCTGTACCTGTCTTTTCTATCTCTATTCTTCTCTCGCATCTGCTGCTCTTTCTGCTTCCCCAGGAGGAATGTAGTATCTGCCTCTTTCTCTGTCTTTTCTGTCTCTATCCTTCTCTTGCATCTTTTTATCGTTCTGCTTCGCTAGGAGGAATGTAGTGTCTGCCTCTGCCTTTTCTATCTCTATCCTTCTTCTGCGTCTGCTTCTCGTTGTTCTTCTCCAGGAGGAATGTAGTATCTGCCTGTGTCTCTGTCTTTTTTGTCTCTGTCCTTCTCTCGTATCTGCTTCACTTTCTGCTTCCCTAGGAGGAATGTAGTGTCTGCCACTGTCTCTGCCTTTTCTGTCTCTATTCTTCTCTTGCGTCTGCTTCTCGTTCTTCTTCCCCAGGAGGAATGTAGTGTCTGCCCTCTGTCTCTGTCATTTCTGTCTCTATCCTTCTCTCATGTCTGCTTCTCTTTCTGCTTCCCCAGGAGGAATGTAGTATCTGCATCAGTCTCTGTCTTTTCTGTCTCTGTCCTTCTCTCGCCTCGGCTTTTCTTTCTACTTAGCCAGGAGGAATGTAGTATCTGCCCCTGTCTCTGTCTTTTCTCTCTCTATCCTTTTCTCGCGTCTTCTTCTCTTTCTGCTTCCCTAGGAGGAATGTAGTGTCTGCCTTTGTCTCTGTCTTTTCTGTCTCTATCCTTCTCTTGCATCTGCTTCTCATTCTTCTTCCCCAGGAGGAATGTAATATCTGCCTGTGTCTCTGTCTTTTTTGTCTCTGTCCTTCTCTCGTATCTGCTTCTCTTTCTTCTTCCCCAGGAGGAATGTAGGATCTGCCTCTGTCTCTGTCTTTTCTGTCTCTATCCTTCTCTTGCGTCTGCTTCTCCTTCTGCTTCCCCAGGAGGAATGTAGTGTCTGCCTCTGTGTCTGTCATTTCTGTCTCTGTGCTTCTCTGCATCTGCTTCCCTTTCTGCTTCCCCAGGAGGAATGTAGCATCTGCCTCTGTCTCTGTCTTTTCTGTCTCTATCCTTCTCTCACGTCTGCTTCTCTTTCTGCTTCCCCTGGAGGAATGAAGTGTCTGCCCTCTGTCTCTGTCTTTTCTGTCTGTATCCTTCTCTCACGTCTGCTTCTCTTTCTGCTTCCCCAGGAGGAATGTAGTATCTGCCTCAGTCTCTGTCTTTTCTGTCTCTGTCCTTTTCTCCTGCCTTTGCTTCTGTTTCTGCTTAGCCAGGAGGTATGTAGTATCTGCCTCTGTCTCTGTCTTTTCTGTTTCTATCCTTTTCTCGCGTCTGCTTCTTGTTCTTCTTCCCCAGGAGGAATGTAGTATCTGCCTGTGTCTCTGTCTTTTTTGTCTCTGTCCTTCTGTCGTATCTGCTTCTCTTTCTGCTTCCCCAGGCGGAATGTAGTGTCTGCCTGTCTCTGTCTTATCTGTCTCTATCCTTCTCTCACGTCTGCTTCTCTTTCTTCTTCCCCAGGAGGAATGTAGTCTCTGCCTCAGTCTCTGTCTTTTCTGTCTCTGTAATTTTCTCGCCTCTGCTTCTCTTTCTGCTTAGCCAGGAGGAATGTAGTATCTGCCTCTGTCTCTGTCTTATCTGTCTCTGTGCTTCTCTCACATCTGCTTCTCTTTCTGCTTCCCCAGTAGGAATGTAGTGTCTGCCTTTTTCTCTGTCTTTTCTGTCTCTATCCTTCTTCTGCGTCTACTTCTCTTTCTGTTTCGCCAGGAGGAATTTAGTGTCTGCCCCTGTCTCTGTCTTTTTTATCTCTATCCTTCTCTTGTGTCTGCTACTCTTCCTGCTTCCTCAGGATGAATGTAGTGTCTGCCTCTGTCTCTGCCTTTTCTGTCTCTAACCATCTCTCACGGCTGCTTCTCTTTCTGCTTCCCCAGGAGAAATGTAGTATCTGCCTCTTTCTCTGTATTTTCTGTCTCTTTCCTTCTCTCTCATCTTATTCTCTTTCTGCTTCCCCAAGAGGAATGTAGTGTCTGCCTCTGTCTTTTCTGTCTCCATCCTTCTCTCGCATGTGCTTCTCTTTCTGCTTCTCCAGGAGGAATGTAGTGTCTGTCTCTGTCTTTTCTGACTCCATCCTTCTCTGGCATCTGATTTTCTTTCTGCTTCCCCAGGAGGAATGTAGTGTCTGCCTCTGTCTCTGTCTCTTCTGTCTCTATCCTTCTCTCACATGTGCTTCTCTTTCTGCTTCCCTAGGAGGAATGTAGTGTCTGACTCTGTCTCTGTCTTTTCTGTCTGTATCCTTCTCTCGCGCCTGCTTCTCTTTCTGCTTCCCCAGGAGGAATGTAGCAACTGTCTCTGTCTCTGTCTCTTCTGCCTCTATCCTTCTCTTGCATCTGCTTCTCATTCTGCTTCCCAGGAGGAACGTAGTGTCTGCCTCTGTACCTGTCTTTTCTATCTCTATTCTTCTCTCGCATCTGCTGCTCTTTCTGCTTCACCAGGGGGAATGTAGTATCTGCCTCTTTCTCTGTCTTTTCTGTCTCTATCCTTCTCTCGCATCTTTTTATCATTCTGCTTCCCTAGGAGGAATGTAGTGTCTGCCTCTGCCTTTTCTATCTCTATCCTTCTTCTGCGTCTGCTTCTCGTTCTTCTTCTCCAGGAGGAATGTAGTATCTGCCTGTGTCTCTGTCTTTTTTGTCTCTGTCCTTCTCACGTATCTGCTTCTCTTTCTGCTTCCCTAGGAGGAATGTAGTGTCTTCCTCTGTCTCTTTCCTTTCTGTTTCTATCCTTCTCTTGTGTCTTCTTCTCTTTCTGCTTCCGTTGGAGGAATGTAGTGTCTGCCTCTGTCTCTATCCTTTTTTTTTTTTTTTTAAAAAGTTTATTGATTTTTCAACACAAACAACAATACAAACCAAACCGTAGTGCAATTAACAATATTACAATAAAGCATTTAACCATTAGTGCGCACTACCTCCCTGATCCCTCCCCCCTCGCGAGCCAGTTTCCATGTCACATTCCGTATCTGCCGCACATGAGCGGGCCTCGTTGTCATCCGACCCTCCCGAAGCCATCCCTGTCCCAAATATGCAAGATATCAAAGTCCTCCATGCCATCAAAGAGGCCAGTTCCTCCTCCCAAGACATACAACTCGCCTCCTGCCACACTGCTGTCTCGGCCTCCGCCCATTTCTGTAGGTCATTCCACCACACCTCAACCCGTGGCTTGCTACCTTTTTTCCAGCCCATGGCTATTCTCCGTTTGGCCAGCACATACGCCAAGTCTTTCAGTTTACACACATGTTTCTGCTTCCTAGGTCTGGAAAACCCACCCAGCAGGCATGCCCAGGCGGTATCTATGGCAAGCGTGACCCCTTTCTCTCCTAGCTTGCGCGCCACCTCCCTCCAGAACCCCTCGATCACTGGGCATGCCCAGAACATATGCGTCATGTCCGCATTTTCTTCGTCACATTTAGGGCACGCCTGTCTGCCCGCATTCCGGAATTTGGATATCCGCAGTGGGGTCATATACGCTCTGTGCGTGACATATAGCTGTACCTGCTGCAGTCTGGCATTTCGAGATACTTTCCTGTGATATCTTAGAGCCCGTTCCCACATCCCATCTCCCATCTGGGTCCCCACCTCGCACTCCCATTCCGATCGTAGGCCTGTCAATTCCTTCCCAACCTTCAACATCACCATCTCATACAGCCTAGAGATCTCATGTCCCCCTTCCGTCGTGTCGTATATCCCTTCCAGCGTAACCTCCGATTCGTCTGCCAAGGTAAATTCAGGCCATAGTTCCCGAATTTTCCTCCCCAATCTGTGGTATGTTACATATTGGCCTCCATGTAATCCAACCTCCCCGCTAAGTTCCTCAAACGCTCTAATGGCACCCTCCTGCCACACATCACCCAATGTCACCAACCCCACCGATTCCCAATAGGTCCTAATAATCCCCCTCAGCTGTCCGTCTACCCCCGCCAGGGCAACCAGTGGAATCTGCGGGGAACACGGGAGTGGGTCTCCCATCAGTTTGCATGCTCGTCTCCACACCTTCCATCCCAGCCTCACCATCGCCGGGTACTTCCTCGTAACAGTCTCGGGCAACCAAATGACTTCCTTCAGGAAAAATGGGGCACAATCATGCCCGAATAATCTAAGTTCTGGGGTCTCTTCGTCGGAAAGCCATTTGGATACAAACTGTAGTTGGCACGCTATGTAATAAGCCTCAAAGTTTGGGAGTCTAACTCCCCCTTTTTCATGAGAGTTCTGCAACTTCCAGAGTGCCACTCTGTTTCGAGTGCCATGCCACAGGAACTCTCTGCAAACCCCATTTATTTTAGCAAAAAAACCCTTAGGGATCATGTATGGGATGTTACTAAAGTAGTGTAGCAGCCTAGGCAGAACCACCATTTTAATCATTGCTCCACGCCCCATCATCGCCAGGGGCAACTTCCGCCAGAAACTCATGCATGCGCGTATCTTCTCAACAGCCATCTCAGTGTTACACTTATGTTCTTTCTCTACCGTGTGGTAGACATCTATTCCCAGGTAACGAAACGTGTTAACTGCCCAGGGCACCTGTAGCACCGGCAGCCTCTCTATGGGGACACCCTTATAGCAGCCCAATGGGAAAATGTTCGACTTCTGGGGGTTGACCGCTATGCCTGACAACCTCGCATATCTCCCCATCACGTCCAGGATATGCTGTAAATTCTCCTCCGGATGACTCAGGTACAATAACAAGTCGTCCGCATACAGGGATATCAGATGCTTTTCCCTCCCAATCTCAATACCCACGATGTCGTACTGCTGCCGCAGGTACAGTGCCAGGGGTTCCAGGGCCAGGATATACAGCATCGGGGACCAAGGACACCCCTGTCTAGTGCCTCTGCTGAGTTGCCATCTCTCGGATATGATTGCCCCCGTCCGGACCCTGGCCAGTGGGGCACTATACAGCAGCTCCGCCCATCTAACGTATCCTGGACCCAGTCCGTATTCTCTCAAGGCCGTCAGCAGCCACCCCCAATTAACCGAATCGAAGGCCTTTACAGCATCCAACGACACTATCGCCATTTCCCCGTCGCTAATGGATCCCATCTCTATCACCCGGTGGAGGCGTCTGTGGTTTTGGGTAATATTCCTCCCCGGGACATACCCTGTTTGGTCCGGGTGTACCAGTTTGCCTATCACCCTCCGCAGTCTGTTTGCCAGGACAGCCGTTAGTATCTTGCTGTCCTGATTCAGCATAGATACTGGCCTGTACGACCCACAACTATGCCCGGGTTTATTGGGCTTAGGGAGCGGTACTATGACCGCCTCTCTGAGCGATTCCGGCAACCTCCCCGTCTCGAACGCCTCATTGAGCATATCAAGCATCGGGGGGAGCACTTCCGCTCCAAAGGTTTTGTAAAATTCGCTGGGCAGGCCGTCCGTCCCCGGGGTCTTGCTAGTGGGTAGGTGCCGGACAACCGCCTCCAACTCCTCCAATGTTATCGGGGCATCTAATTCCTCCCTTTCTTCCATGCTTATCCTGGGCAGCCCAATATCTTGCAGGGTCTCCAGCATATCCTCCCGGTCACCGCCACCCGGATCCCCGTATAATTCCCTATAGTAATTCACAAATTGTTCGTTTATGCCCTCTTGGGTATCTATCTGCTTCCCATCCTCTCTAGTAATCGTCCTAATCGGGGGTCTCGGGGTTTCTCTCTTATATAGCCATGCCAGGAGACGGCCCGTTTTGTCTCCTCCCGCGTGTTGTCTCTCAATATATTTTTTATAGTTTAGGTTACAGAGCCTCCCCCAATGTTCCGTACACTGCTGTTGCAGTTTAAGCACCAGCTCGTTGTCTATGGGCTCGCTCTTCAACGCCTGTTCCAACTCGCTTTCTGCCCTCTGTAAATCAACCAGGACCCCATTCTGCAAGCCTTTCGATTTGGCAATCGCCACCCCTCGCACCACAACCTTAAAAGCCTCCCACAGAGTTCCCGCCGAATCAACGCTGCCAGTATTGGTATCGAAATAACTAGCTATTTCCTCCCGCATATCTTCCCTAAAAACCTGGTCTTTAAGCGCCTCTGCGCGCAGACGCCACGTCGGGATCCGCGCTCTGGGGCGGCCATATTGCCAACCCACCACCAATGGCGAGTGGTCCGATAGGACCCTCGCTTTATATTCCGCCCTGGACACCTCTATCAAGACATCCGATGTGGCAAAGATATAATCAAGCCTGGTGTGCAACTGCTGCGGGGCCGAGTAGTGTGAGTACTGTCTCACATTGGGGTGCCTAGTCCTCCACACATCCTCGAGCTCGAAGTCTCGCAGCAGCGTCCGCAGCGCCCGGGCTGCCGGGGCGGGCTTAGTCACTTTATCGTCGGATCTATCCATCCCCGGATCCAACACACAGTTAAAATCCCCTCCCCAGAACACCGCACTCCCAACACACCAGCTCAGGCTGGCACTCATAGTCCGATAGTACTCTGCCGTGCCCTGGTTCGGGGCATACGTGTTCACTACACACATCTCTTTATTCTCGATTGCCCCTCTTACCATAGCCAGGCGCCCCTCAGTATCCAAGATTTCCTGCCTCAGTTGAAACGGGACATGCGGCGCCACCCAGATCAGCACACCTCTGGCATAAGCCGAGTAGGTGGATCCCACCACCGTTCCACCCCACTTTTTCTTCACCAGCTCCAGTTTATCTCGGGTCAAATGCGTTTCTTGCAACAATGCGATGTCTATCTTTTGCCTTCTCAAGTATAGCATGACTTTATTCCGTTTTAGATAGCTATTGAGACCCCTGACGTTCCATGTGAGCAATTTTAGCTCCCCCATAATTCACTGGTATCCTGCCCACTCCCCCCCAACCCACCCCGCTCATCCGTGCCGTCCAGATATCTTATCCAAAATGTACTCCCAGGGCTCGCGGTCAAACTTAAACTCCCCAACACTATGTACACCCCAACTTTCCCCACACCCCCCATTCCCCCCACCTGTCCCCCCAACACCCTCCCCAACTGTTGCCCAGCTCCACCTCGGGAACTCAGGCCCCCCCACATCTAGTTCTGGCTGTTACACACAGAGCCCAGTAGGGTAAAGTCGCCCTAACGGCCACTTAACTAAAAAACACTAAATGGGGGTGAATGGACTAGCCCCGAAAGGCTCCTTCGTATAACCACAGGTACAGTGCAAACAGTGCATTGATCATTCAGTTCCAGGCCCGACCTCCCCCGGCCATAACAGTAACTATATTCAAGTCCCATAGTCTCTGGCTGCACTCTTCGTAACGCACTTAACTCTTATTGCCACCTTCATCGGCCTGGACCTCCGGCTCCTGGGGGCTGCCTTGCATGTCCAACCAACCCATGGCTTCCTCAGGCGACTCGAAAAACAAGGATCTGTTGTTGTGGATCACCTTCAATTTGGCCGGGTAGAGGAGCATATACTTCTTCCCCGCCTCTCTAAGTCTCCTTTTGACCGCTGCAAAGTTCATCCGACTCCTCTGCACCATCATGGTGTAGTCTGGGTAGGCCGTTATGGTGGCCTCCCCCCTCTGGATGGTTCCTCCTTTGCGAAAATGCTCCAAAATCCTCTCTCTGTCTCGGTAGTTAAGGATTTTGGCTATCATTGGCCTGGGCGGACCGCCCGGCGGAGGCCTCCTGGCCAATGCTCTATGCGCTCGCTCCACCGCAAAACCCTGCGACAGCGCACCCCCAGTGATCTCTTGGAGCAACATATTCTCAATGAAGTCCGTGGGGTTATGACCCTCCAATCCTTCCGGGATGCCCACTACACGGATATTATTCCTCCGGGCGCGCCCTTCTGCTTCTTCGGCCCTGTTCTCCAGGTTGCGCACTTTCTGTTCCAAGACATGCAGGTCGGCCTTGTGTGAGGCGCAATCTGCCGTGTTGGCGCTCCCCTCCTTTTCCAGGCTCTCCGTGCGCTCCGACAGAGTCCTCACATCTTGTCGAAGTAGGTTCACCTCCTCCCGAACTTCTCCCACTTTGAGGTCAAGCACTGTTTTCAGGTCCGCCACCACCATTTCGAGCTTGGCTTCCCAAGCGGTTTTCAAATCCGCTTTCAATTCTGCGAGCGCAACTAACACGTCCTGATTTGGGCTAGCGGCGGCCATGCCGCCTGCAGATGGCTTCTCCTTGCTCCGAGCACTTTCTGGGCCTGGCGGTGTCTTGGTAAACTCATCCAATGTGGGTTGTTTCACTTTCTGTCTGACGGATTTATTCGCCATTCCACCACCACTGTATGTCGCGGGCCCGTACACTCCCGCCTCACCCCCACCCCGGGAGAGAGGAGCCCACCTTCCGCTCGCAATGGAGCGAGTCACTTCTCCCGCCCCAAGTGTACCTTCGCAGCCACTCCTTCCGCCACTCGACTGGGTCCCCACCAGCGAGTTCCTACAAAATGTGGGCCCTCTGTCCCAAGGCTGCCGCGTGACCAGCACGCGATACTCCGGCACCTAAGGCGAGTGGTCCGTTTCACTGGTCAGCTCGGGTGGGTCCTAGTGCCGACCGCTGACCGTCACTGTCCAAAGCCCGTGATAAGTAATCGGTGCCCACCGAGACTCACCGGTTCTCTCCCAGAGGCTATTCGCACACTTCACAGCTTATTTTGCCACCGATCACTACGAGAATGCCTCTTCTTCGCCCCGCATGTATCTCCTCCGTTGTCCGGCATGGCCGCCATTTTCCCTCCGTCCGGGCCGTGACTCCCGGATCTTCGATTGCAATTTTCTGTTGTTGCCGGGCTTACGAAGGATTCAGCTCCTCAATATTTATGCAGCATACATTCATGGACGGGTTCCTCCGTTCCTGACTCGCGAAAGTTAGTCTCAATGCACTTTTACACAGGATAAATGCAGGATCTTCAGGAGCTCTTCCAAGAGCGCGTCCTCTCACATGGCTTCCCAGCCACGCCCCCTGCCTCTGTCTCTATCCTTCTCTTGGGTCTGCTTCTCGTTCTTCTTCCCCAGGAGGAATGTAGTATCTGCCTGTGTCTCTGTCTTTTTTGTCTCTCTCCTTCTCTCGTATCTGCTTCTCTTTCTGCTTCCCTAGGAGGAATGTAGTGTCTGCCTCTGTCTCTGCCTTTTCTGTCTCTATTCTTCTCTTCCGTCTGCTTCTCCTTCTTCTTCCCCAGGAGTAATGTAGTGTCTGCCCTCTGTCTCTGTCATTTCTGTCTCTATCCTTCTCTCACGTCTGCTTCTCTTTCTTCTTCCCCAGGAGGAATGTAGTATCTGCCTCAGTCTCTGTCTTTTCTGTCTCTGTCCTTTTCTCCTGCCTTTGCTTCTGTTTCTGCTTAGCCAGGAGGAATGTAGTATCTGCCTCTGTCTCTGTCTTTTCTGTCTCTATCCTTTTCTCGCGTCTGCTTCTTGTTCTTCTTCCCCAGGAGGAATGTAGTATCTGACTGTGTCTCTGTCTTTTTTGTCTTTGTCCTTCTCTCGTATCTGCTTCTCTTTCTGCTTCCCCAGGAGGAATGTAGTGTCTGCCTCTGTCTCTGTTTTATCTGTCTCTATCCTTCTCTCAAGTCTGCTTCTCTTTCTGCTTCCCTAGGAGGAATGTAGTCTCTGCCTCAGTCTCTGTCTTTTCTGTCTCTGTAATTTTCTCGCCTCTGCTTCTCTTTCGGCTTAGACAGGAGGAATGTAGTATCTGCCTCTGTCTCTGTCTTATCTGTCTCTGTGCTTCTCTCACATCTGCTTCTCTTTCTGCTTCCCCAGTAGGAATGTAGTGTCTGCCTTTTTCTCTGTCTTTTCTGTCTCTATCCTTCTTCTGCGTCTACTTCACTTTCTGTTTCCCCAGGAGGAATTTAGTGTCTGCACCTGTCTCTGTCTTTTTTATCTCTATCCTTCTCTTGTGTCTGCTACTCTTCCTGCTTCCTCGGGACGAATGTAGTGTCTGCCTCGGTCTCTGCCTTTTCTGTCGCTAACCGTCTCTCACGGCTGCTTCTCTTTCTGCTTCCCCAGGAGAAATGTAGTATCTGCCTCTTTCTCTGTATTTTCTGTCTCTTTCCTTCCTTCTCTCTCATCTTATTCTCTTTCTGCTTCCCCAAGAGGAATGTAGTGTCTGCCTCTGTCTTTTCTGTCTCCATCCTTCTCTCGCATGTGCTTCTCTTTCTGCTTCTCCAGGAGGAATGTAGTGTCTGTCTCTGTCTTTTCTGACTCCATCCTTCTCTGGCATCTGATTTTCTTTCTGCTTCCCTAGGAGGAATGTAGTGTCTGCCTCTGTCTCTGTCTCTTCTGTCTCTATCCTTCTCTCACATCTGCTTCTCTTTCTGCTTCCCTAGGAGGAATGTAGTGTCTGACTCTGTCTCTGTCTTTCCTGTCTGTATCCTTCTCTCGCGCCTGCTTCTCTTTCTGCTTCCCCAGGAGGAATGCAGCATCTGTCTCTGTCTCTGTCTCTTCTGCCTCTATCCTTCTCTTGCATCTGCTTCTCATTCTGCTTCCAAGGAGGAACGTAGTGTCTGCCTCTGTACCTGTCTTTTCTATCTCTATTCTTCTCTCGCATCTGCTGCTCTTTCTGCTTCCCCAGGAGGAATGTAGTATCTGCCTCTTTCTCTGTCTTTTCTGTCTCTATCCTTCTCTTGCATCTTTTTATCGTTCTGCTTCGCTAGGAGGAATGTAGTGTCTGCCTCTGCCTTTTCTATCTCTATCCTTCTTCTGCGTCTGCTTCTCGTTGTTCTTCTCCAGGAGGAATGTAGTATCTGCCTGTGTCTCTGTCTTTTTTGTCTCTGTCCTTCTCTCGTATCTGCTTCTCTTTCTGCTTCCCTAGGAGGAATGTAGTGTCTGCCTCTGCCTTTTCTGTCTCTATTCTTCTCTTGCGTCTGCTTCTCGTTCTTCTTCCCCAGGAGGAATGTAGTGTCTGCCCTCTGTCTCTGTCATTTCTGTCTCTATCCTTCTCTCATGTCTGCTTCTCTTTCTGCTTCCCCAGGAGGAATGTAGTATCTGCCTCAGTCTCTGTCTTTTCTGTCTCTGTCCTTCTCTCGCCTCGGCTTTTCTTTCTACTTAGCCAGGAGGAATGTAGTATCTGCCCCTGTCTCTGTCTTTTCTCTCTCTATCCTTTTCTCGCGTCTTCTTCTCTTTCTGCTTCCCTAGGAGGAATGTAGTGTCTGCCTTTGTCTCTGTCTTTTCTGTCTCTATCCTTCTCTTGCATCTGCTTCTCATTCTTCTTCCCCAGGAGGAATGTAATATCTGCCTGTGTCTCTGTCTTTTTTGTCTCTGTCCTTCTCTCGTATCTGCTTCTCTTTCTTCTTCCCCAGGAGGAATGTAGGATCTGCCTCTGTCTCTGTCTTTTCTGTCTCTATCCTTCTCTTGCGTCTGCTTCTCCTTCTGCTTCCCCAGGAGGAATGTAGTGTCTGCCTCTGTGTCTGTCATTTCTGTCTCTGTGCTTCTCTGCATCTGCTTCCCTTTCTGCTTAGCCAGGAGGAATGTAGCATCTGCCTCTGTCTCTGTCTTTTCTGTCTCTATCCTTCTCTCACGTCTGCTTCTCTTTCTGCTTCCCCTGGAGGAATGAAGTGTCTGCCCTCTGTCTCTGTCTTTTCTGTCTGTATCCTTCTCTCACGTCTGCTTCTCTTTCTGCTTCCCCAGGAGGAATGTAGTATCTGCCCCTGTCTCTGTCTTTTTTATCTCTATCCTTCTCTTGTGTCTGCTACTCTTCCTGCTTCCTCAGGACGAATGTAGTGTCTGCCTCTGTCTCTGTCTTTTCTGTCTCTATCCGTCTCTCACGGCTGCTTCTCTTTCTGATTCCCCAGGAGAAATGTAGTATCTGCCTCTTTCTCTGTATTTTCTGTCTCTTTCCTTCTCTCTCATCTTATTCTCTTTCTGCTTCCCCAAGAGGAATGTAGTGTCTGCCTCTGTCTTTTCTGTCTCCATCCTTCTCTGGCATCTGATTTTCTTTCTGCTTCCCCAGGAGGAATGTAGTGTCTGCCTCTGTCTCTGTCTCTTCTGTCTCTATCCTTCTCTCACATCTGCTTCTCTTTCTGCTTCCCTAGGAGGAATGTAGTGTCTGACTCTGTCTCTGTCTTTTCTGTCTGTATCCTTCTCTCGCGCCTGCTTCTCTTTCTGCTTCCCCAGGAGGAATGTAGCATCTGTCTCTGTCTCTGTCTCTTCTGCCTCTATCCTTCTCTTGCATCTGCTTCTCATTCTGCTTCCCAGGAGGAACGTAGTGTCTGCCTCTGTACCTGTCTTTTCTATCTCTATTCTTCTCTCGCATCTGCTGCTCTTTCTGCTTCCCCAGGAGGAATGTAGTATCTGCCTCTTTCTTTGTCTTTTCTGTCTCTATCCTTCTCTCGCATCTTTTTATCGTTCTGCTTCCCTAGGAGGAATGTAGTGTCTGCCTCTGCCTTTTCTATCTCTAACCTTCTTCTGCGTCTGCTTCTCGTTCTTCTTCTCCAGGAGGAATGTAGTATCTGCCTGTGTCTCTGTCTTTTTTGTCTCTGTCCTTCTCTCGTATCTGCTTCTCTTTCTGCTTCCCTAGGAGGAATGTAGTGTCTGCCTCTGTCTCTGTCCTTTCTGTGTCTATCCTTCTCTTGTGTCTTCTTCTCTTTCTGCTTCCGTTGGAGGAATGTAGTGTCTGCCTCTGTCTCTATCCTTCTCTTGGGTCTGCTTCTCGTTCTTCTTCCCCCGGAGCAATGTAGTATCTGCCTGTGTCTCTGTCTTTTTTGTCTCTCTCCTTTTCTCGTATCTGCTTCTCTTTCTGCTTCCCTAGGAGGAATGTAGTGTCTGCCTCTCTCTCTGCCTTTTCTGTCTCTATTCTTCTCTTGCGTCTGCTTCTCGTTCTTCTTCCCCAGGAGGAATATAGTGTCTGCCCTCTGTCTCTGTCATTTCTGTCTCTATCCTTCTCTCATGTCTGCTTCTCTTTCTGCTTCCCCAGGAGGAATGTAGTATCTGCCTCAGTCTCGGTCTTTTCTGTCTCTGTCCTTTTCTCCTGCCTTTGCTTCTGTTTCTGCTTAGCCAGGAGGAATGTAGTATCTGCCCCTGTCTCTGTCTTTTCTCTCTCTATCCTTTTCTCGCGTCTTCTTCTCTTTCTGCTTCCCTAGGAGGAATGTAGTGTCTGCCTTTGTCTCTGTCTTTTCTGTCTCTATCCTTCTCTTGGATCTGCTTCTCATTCTTCTTCCCCAGGAGGAATGTAATATCTGCCTGTGTCTCTGTCTTTTTTGTCTCTGTCCTTCTCTCGTATCTGCTTCTCTTTCTTCTTCCCCAGGAGGAATGTAGGATCTGCCTCTGTCTCTGTCTTTTCTTTCTCTATACTTCTCTTGCGTCTGCTTCTCCTTCTGCTTACCCAGGAGGAATGTAGTGTCTGCCTCTGTGTCTGTCATTTCTGTCTCTGTGCTTCTCTGCATCTGCTTCCCTTTCTGCTTCCCCAGGAGGAATGTAGCATCTGCCTCTGTCTCTGTCTTTTCTGTCTCTATCCTTCTCTCACGTCTGCTTCTCTTTCTGCTTCCCCTGGAGGAATGAAGTGTCTGCCCTCTGTCTCTGTCTTTTCTGTCTGTATCCTTCTCTCACGTCTGCTTCTCTTTCTGCTTCCCCAGGAGGAATGTAGTATCTGCCTCAGTCTCTGTCTTTTCTGTCTCTGTCCTTTTCTCCTGCCTTTGCTTCTGTTTCTGCTTAGCCAGGAGGTATGTAGTATCTGCCTCTGTCTCTGTCTTTTCTGTTTCTATCCTTTTCTCGCGTCTGCTTCTTGTTCTTCTTCCCCAGGAGGAATGTAGTATCTGCCTGTGTCTCTGTCTTTTTTGTCTCTGTCCTTCTGTCGTATCTGCTTCTCTTTCTGCTTCCCCAGGAGGAATGTAGTGTCTGCCTGTCTCTGTCTTATCTGTCTCTATCCTTCTCTCACGTCTGATTCTCTTTCTTCTTCCCCAGGAGGAATGTAGTGTCTGCCTTTTTCTCTGTCTTTTCTGTCTCTATCCTTCTTCTGCGTCTACTTCTCTTTCTGTTTCCCCAGGAGGAATGTAGTGTCTGCCCATGTCTATGTCTTTTTTATCTCTATCCTTCTCTTGTGTCTGCTACTCTTCCTGCTTCCTCAGGACGAATGTAGTGTCTGCCTCTGTCTCTGCCTTTTCTGTCTCTATCCGTCTCTCACGGCTGCTTCTCTTTCTGCTTCCCCAGGAGAAAGGTAGTATCTGCCTCTTTCTCTGTATTTTCTGTCTCTTTCCTTCTCTCTTCTCTTATTCTCTTTCTGCTTCCCCAAGAGGAATGTAGTGTCTGCCTCTGTCTTTTCTGTCTCTGTAATTTTCTCGCCTCTGCTTCTCTTTCTGCTTAGCCAGGAGGAATGTAGTATCTGCCTCTGTCTCTGTCTTATCTGTCTCTGTGCTTCTCTCACATCTGCTTCTCTTTCTGCTTCCCCAGTAGGAATGTAGTGTCTGCCTTTTTCTCTGTCTTTTCTGTCTCTATCCTTCTTCTGCGTCTACTTCTCTTTCTGTTTCCCCAGGAGGAATGTAGTGTCTGCCCATGTCTATGTCTTTTTTATCTCTATCCTTCTCTTGTGTCTGCTACTCTTCCTGCTTCCTCAGGACGAATGTAGTGTCTGCCTCTGTCTCTGCCTTTTCTGTCTCTATCCGTCTCTCACGGCTGCTTCTCTTTCTGCTCCCCCAGGAGAAAGGTAGTATCTGCCTCTTTCTCTGTATTTTCTGTCTCTTTCCTTCTCTCTACTCTTATTCTCTTTCTGCTTCCCCAAGAGGAATGTAGTGTCTGCCTCTGTCTTTTCTGTCTCCATCCTTCTCTCGCATTTGCTTCTCTTTCTGCTTCTCCAGGAGGAATGTAGTGTCTGTCTCTGTCTTTTCTGACTCCATCCTTCTCTGGCATCTGATTTTCTTTCTGCTTCCCAGGAGGAATGTAGTGTCTGCCTCTGTCTCTGTCTCTTCTGTCTCTATCCTTCTCTCACATCTGCTTCTCTTTCTGCTTCCCTAGGAGGAATGTAGTGTCTGACTCTGTCTCTGTCTTTTCTGTCTGTATCCTTCTCTCGCGCCTGCTTCTCTTTCTGCTTCCCCAGGAGGAATGTAGCATCTGTCTCTGTCTCTGTCTCTTCTGCCTCTATCCTTCTCTTGCATCTGCTTCTCATTCTGCTTCCCAGGAGGAACGTAGCGTCTGCCTCTGTACCTGTCTTTTCTATCTCTATTCTTCTCTCGCATCTGCTGCTCTTTCTGCTTCCTCAGGAGGAATGTAGTATCTGCCTCTTTCTCTGTCTTTTCTGTCTCTGTCCATCTCTAGGCTCTGCTTCTCTTTCTTCTTCCCCAGGAGGAATGTAGTATCTGCCTGTGTCTCTGTCTTTTTTGTCTCTGTCCTTCTCTCGTATCTGCTTCTCTTTCTTCTTCCCCAGGAGGAATGTAATACCTGCCTGTGTCTCTGTCTTTTTTGTCTCTGTCCTTCTCTCGTATCTGCTTCTCTTTCTTCTTCCCCAGGAGGAATGTAGGATCTGCCTCTGTCTCTGTCTTTTCTGTCTCTATCCTTCTCTTGCGTCTGCTTCTCCTTCTGCTTCCCCAGGAGGAATGTAGTGTCTGCCTCTGTGTCTGTCATTTCTGTCTCTGTGCTTCTCTGCATCTGCTTCCCTTTCTGCTTCCCCAGGAGGAATGAAGCATCTGCCTCTGTCTCTGTCTTTTCTGTCTCTATCCTTCTCTCACGTCTGCTTCTCTTTCTGCTTCCCCTGGAGGAATGAAGTGTCTGCCCTCTGTCTCTGTCTTTTCTGTCTCTGTCCTTTTCTCCTGCCTTTGCTTCTGTTTCTGCTTAGCCAGGAGGTATGTAGTATCTGCCTCTGTCTCTGTCTTTTCTGTTTCTATCCTTTTCTCACGTCTGCTTCTTGTTCTTCTTCCCCAGGAGGAATGTAGTATCTGCCTGTGTCTCTGTCTTTTTTGTCTCTGTCCTTCTGTCGTATCTGCTTCTCTTTCTTCTTCCCCAGGAGGAATGTAGTGTCTGCCTGTCTCTGTCTTATCTGTCTCTATCCTTCTCTCACGTCTGCTTCTCTTTCTTCTTCCCCAGGAGGAATGTAGTCTCTGCCTCAGTCTCTGTCTTTTCTGTCTCTGTAATTTTCTCGCCTCTGCTTCTCTTTCTTCTTAGCCAGGAGAAATGTAGTATCTGCCTCTGTCTCTGTCTTATCTGTCTCTGTGCTTCTCTCACATCTGCTTCTCTTTCTGCTTCCCCAGTAGGAATGTAGTGTCTGCCTTTTTCCCTGTCTTTTCTGTCTCTATCCTTCTTCTGCGTCTACTTCTCTTTCTGTTTCCCCAGGAGGAATGTAGTGTCTGCCCCTGTCTATGTCTTTTTTATCTCTATCCTTCTGTTGTGTCTGCTACTCTTCCTGCTTCCTCAGGACGAATGTAGTGTCTGCCTCTGTCTCTGCCTTTTCTGTCTCTATCCATCTCTCACGGCTGCTTCTCTTTCTGCTTCCCCAGGAGAAAGGTAGTATCTGCCTCTTTCTCTGTATTTTCTGTCTCTTTCCTTCTCTCTTCTCTTATTCTCTTTCTGCTTCCCCAAGAGGAATGTAGTGTCTGTCTCTGTCTTTTCTGACTCCATCCTTCTCTGGCATCTGATTTTCTTTCTGCTTCCCCAGGAGGAATGTAGTGTCTGCCTCTGTCTCTGTCTCTTCTGTCTCTATCCTTCTCTCACATCTGCTTCTCTTTCTGCTTCCCTAGGAGGAATGTAGTGTCTGACTCTGTCTCTGTCTTTTCTGTCTGTATCCTTCTCTCGCGCCTGCTTCTCTTTCTGCTTCCCCAGGAGGAATGTAGCAACTGTCTCTGTCTCTGTCTCTTCTGCCTCTATCCTTCTCTTGCATCTGCTTCTCATTCTGCTTCCCAGGAGGAATGTAGTGTCTGCCTCTGTACCTGTCTTTTCTATCTCTATTCTTCTCTCGCATCTGCTGCTCTTTCTGCTTCCCCAGGGGGAATGTAGTATCTGCCTCTTTCTCTGTCTTTTCTGTCTCTATCCTTCTCTCGCATCTTTTTATCATTCTGCTTCCCTAGGAGGAATGTAGTGTCTGCCTCTGCCTTTTCTATCTCTATCCTTCTTCTGCATCTGCTTCTCGTTCTTCTTCTCCAGGAGGAATGTAGTATCTGCCTGTGTCTCTGTCTTTTTTGTCTCTGTCCTTCTCTCATATCTGCTTCTCTTTCTGCTTCCCTAGGAGGAATGTAGTGTCTGCCACTGTCTCTGTCCTTTCTGTGTCTATCCTTCTCTTGTGTCTTCTTCTCTTTCTGCTTCCGTTGGAGGAATGTAGTGTCTGCCTCTGTCTCTATCCTTCTCTTGGGTCTGCTTCTCGTTCTTCTTCCCCAGGAGGAATGTAGTATCTGCCTGTGTCTCTGTCTTTTTTGTCTCTCTCCTTCTCTCGTATCTGCTTCTCTTTCTGCTTCCCTAGGAGGAATGTAGTGTCTGCCTCTGTCTCTGCCTTTTCTGTCTCTATTCTTCTCTTGCGTCTGCTTCTCTTTCTGCTTCCCTAGGAGGAATGTAGTCTCTGCCTCAGTCTCTGTCTTTTCTGTCTCTGTAATTTTCTCGCCTCTGCTTCTCTTTCGGCTTAGACAGGAGGAATGTAGTATCTGCCTCTGTCTCTGTCTTATCTGTCTCTGTCCTTCTGTCGTATCTGCTTCTCTGTCTGCTTCCCCAGGAGGAATGTAGTGTCTGCCTGTCTCTGTCTTATCTGTCTCTATCCTTCTCTCACGTCTGCTTCTCTTTCTTCTTCCCCAGGAGGAATGTAGTCTCTGCCTCAGTCTCTGTCTTTTCTGTCTCTGTAATTTTCTCGCCTCTGCTTCTCTTTCTTCTTAGCCAGGAGAAATGTAGTATCTGCCTCTGTCTCTGTCTTATCTGTCTCTGTGCTTCTCTCACATCTGCTTCTCTTTCTGCTTCCCCAGTAGGAATGTAGTGTCTGCCTTTTTCCCTGTCTTTTCTGTCTCTATCCTTCTTCTGCGTCTACTTCTCTTTCTGTTTCCCCAGGAGGAATGTAGTGTCTGCCCCTGTCTATGTCTTTTTTATCTCTATCCTTCTGTTGTGTCTGCTACTCTTCCTGCTTCCTCAGGACGAATGTAGTGTCTGCCTCTGTCTCTGCCTTTTCTGTCTCTATCCATCTCTCACGGCTGCTTCTCTTTCTGCTTCCCCAGGAGAAAGGTAGTATCTGCCTCTTTCTCTGTATTTTCTGTCTCTTTCCTTCTCTCTTCTCTTATTCTCTTTCTGCTTCCCCAAGAGGAATGTAGTGTCTGTCTCTGTCTTTTCTGACTCCATCCTTCTCTGGCATCTGATTTTCTTTCTGCTTCCCCAGTAGGAATGTAGTGTCTGCCTCTGTCTCTGTCTCTTCTGTCTCTATCCTTCTCTCACATCTGCTTCTCTTTCTGCTTCCCTAGGAGGAATGTAGTGTCTGACTCTGTCTCTGTCTTTTCTGTCTGTATCCTTCTCTCGCGCCTGCTTCTCTTTCTGCTTCCCCAGGAGGAATGTAGCAACTGTCTCTGTCTCTGTCTCTTCTGCCTCTATCCTTCTCTTGCATCTGCTTCTCATTCTGCTTCCCAGGAGGAATGTAGTGTCTGCCTCTGTACCTGTCTTTTCTATCTCTATTCTTCTCTCGCATCTGCTGCTCTTTCTGCTTCCCCAGGGGGAATGTAGTATCTGCCTCTTTCTCTGTCTTTTCTGTCTCTATCCTTCTCTCGCATCTTTTTATCATTCTGCTTCCCTAGGAGGAATGTAGTGTCTGCCTCTGCCTTTTCTATGTCTATCCTTCTTCTGCATCTGCTTCTCGTTCTTCTTCTCCAGGAGGAATGTAGTATCTGCCTGTGTCTCTGTCTTTTTTGTCTCTGTCCTTCTCTCATATCTGCTTCTCTTTCTGCTTCCCTAGGAGGAATGTAGTGTCTGCCACTGTCTCTGTCCTTTCTGTGTCTATCCTTCTCTTGTGTCTTCTTCTCTTTCTGCTTCCGTTGGAGGAATGTAGTGTCTGCCTCTGTCTCTATCCTTCTCTTGGGTCTGCTTCTCGTTCTTCTTCCCCAGGAGGAATGTAGTATCTGCCTGTGTCTCTGTCTTTTTTGTCTCTCTCCTTCTCTCGTATCTGCTTCTCTTTCTGCTTCCCTAGGAGGAATGTAGTGTCTGCCTCTGTCTCTGCCTTTTCTGTCTCTATTCTTCTCTTGCGTCTGCTTCTCCTTCTTCTTCCCCAGGAGGAATGTAGTGTCTGCCCTCTGTCTCTGTCATTTCTGTCTCTATCCTTCTCTCACGTCTGCTTCTCTTTCTTCTTCCCCAGGAGGAATGTAGTATCTGCCTCAGTCTCTGTCTTTTCTGTCTCTGTCCTTTTCTCCTGCCTTTGCTTCTGTTTCTGCTTAGCCAGGAGGAATGTAGTATCTGCCTCTGTCTCTGTCTTTTCTGTCTCTATCCTTTTCTCGCGTCTGCTTCTTGTTCTTCTTCCCCAGGAGGAATGTAGTATCTGCCTGTGTCTCTGTCTTTTTTGTCTCTGTCCTTCTCTCGTATCTGCTTCTCTTTCTGCTTCCCCAGGAGGAATGTAGTGTCTGCCTCTGTCTCTGTCTTATCTGTCTCTATCCTTCTCTCACGTCTGCTTCTCTTTCTGCTTCCCTAGGAGGAATGTAGTCTCTGCCTCAGTCTCTGTCTTTTCTGTCTCTGTAATTTTCTCGCCTCTGCTTCTCTTTTGGCTTAGCCAGGAGGAATGTAGTATCTGCCTCTGTCTCTGTCTTATCTGTCTCTGTGCTTCTCTCACATCTGCTTCTCTTTCTGCTTGCCCAGTAGGAATGTAGTGTCTGCCTTTTTCTCTGTCTTTTCTGTCTCTATCCTTCTTCTGCGTCTACTTCTCTTTCTGTTTCGCCAGGAGGAATTTAGTGTCTGCCCCTGTCTCTGTCTTTTTTATCTCTATCCTTCTCTTGTGTCTGCTACTCTTCCTGCTTCCTCAGGACGAATGTAGTGTCTGCCTCTGTCTCTGCCTTTTCTTTCTCTATCCGTCTCTCACGGCTGCTTCTCTTTCTGCTTCCCCAGGAGAAATGTAGTATCTGCCTCTTTCTCTGTATTTTCTGTCTCTTTCCTTCTCTCTTCTCTTATTCTCTTTCTGCTTCCCCAAGAGGAATGTAGTGTCTGCCTCTGTCTTTTCTGTCTCCATCCTTCTCTCGCATTTGCTTCTCTTTCTGCTTCTCCAGGAGGAATGTAGTGTCTGTCTCTGTCTTTTCTGACTCCATCCTTCTCTGGCATCTGATTTTCTTTCTGCTTCCCCAGGAGGAATGTAGTGTCTGCCTCTGTCTCTGTCTCTTCTGTCTCTATCCTTCTCTCACATCTGCTTCTCTTTCTGCTTCCCTAGGAGGAATGTAGTGTCTGACTCTGTCTCTGTCTTTTCTGTCTGTATCCTTCTCTCGCACCTGCTTCTCCTTCTGCTTCCCCAGGAGGAATGTAGCATCTGTCTCTGTCTCTTCTGCCTCTATCCTTCTCTTGCATCTGCTTCTCATTCTGCTTCCCAGGAGGAACGTAGTGTCTGCCACTCTACCTGTCTTTTCTATCTCTATTCTTCTCTCGCATCTGCTGCTCTTTCTGCTTCCCCAGGAGGAATGTAGTATCTGCCTCTTTCTCTGTCTTTTCTGTCTCTATCCTTCTCTCGCATCTTTTTATCGTTCTGCTTCCCTAGGAGGAATGTAGTGTCTGCCTCTGCCTTTTCTATCTCTATCCTTCTTCTGCGTCTGCTTCTCGTTCTTCTTCTCCAGGAGGAATGTAGTATCTGCCTGTGTCTCTGTCTTTTTTGTCTCTGTCCTTCTCTCGTATCTGCTTCTCTTTCTGCTTCCCTAGGAGGAATGTAGTGTCTGCCTCTGTCTCTGTCCTTTCTGTGTCTATCCTTCTCTTGTGTCTTCTTCTCTTTCTGCTTCCGTTGGAGGAATGTAGTGTCTGCCTCTGTCTCTATCCTTCTCTTGGGTCTGCTTCTCGTTGTTCTTCCCCAGGAGGAATGTAGTATCTGCCTGTGTCTCTGTCTTTTTTGTCTCTCTCATTCTCTCGTATCTGCTTCTCTTTCTGCTTCCCTAGGAGGAATGTAGTGTCTGCCTCTGCCTTTTCTGTCTCTATTCTTCTCTTGCGTCTGCTTCTCGTTCTTCTTCCCCAGGAGGAATGTAGTGTCTGCCCTCTGTCTCTGTCATTTCTGTCTCTATCCTTCTCTCACGTCTGCTTCTCTTTCTGCTTCCCCAGGAGGAATGTAGTATCTGCCTCAGTCTCTGTCTTTTCTGTCTCTGTCCTTTTCTCCTGCCTTTGCTTCTGTTTCTGCTTAGCCAGGAGGAATGTAGTATCTGCCTCTGTCTCTGTCTTTTCTGTCTCTATCCTTTTCTCGCGTCTGCTTCTTGTTCTTCTTCCCCAGGAGGAATGTAGTATCTGCCTGTGTCTCTGTCTTTTTTGTCTCTGTCCTTCTCTCGTATCTGCTTCTCTTTCTGCTTCCCCAGGAGGAATGTAGTATCTGCCTCTGTCTCTGTTTTATCTGTCTCTATCCTTCTCTCACGTCTGCTTCTCTTTCTGCTTCCCTAGGAGAAATGTAGTCTCTGCCTCAGTCTCTGTCTTTTCTGTCTCTATAATTTTCTCGCCTCTGCTTCTCTTTCGGCTTAGCCAGGAGGAATGTAGTATCTGCCTCTGTCTCTGTCTTATCTGTCTCTGTGCTTCTCTCACATCTGCTTCTCTTTCTGCTTCCCCAGAGGAATGTAGTGTCTGCCTTTTTCTCTGTCTTTTCTGTCTCTATCCTTCTTCTGCGTCTACTTCTCTTTCTGTTTCCCCAGGACGAATGTAGTGTCTGCCTCTGTCTCTGTCTTTTCTGTCTCTATCCGTCTCTCACGGCTGCTTCTCTTTCTGATTCCCCAGGAGAAATGTAGTATCTGCCTCTTTCTCTGTATTTTCTGTCTCTTTCCTTCTCTCTCATCTTATTCTCTTTCTGCTTCCCCAAGAGGAATGTAGTGTCTGCCTCTGTCTTTTCTGTCTCCATCCTTCTCTGGCATCTGATTTTCTTTCTGCTTCCCCAGGAGGAATGTAGTGTCTGCCTCTGTCTCTGTCTCTTCTGTCTCTATCCTTCTCTCACATCTGCTTCTCTTTCTGCTTCCCTAGGAGGAATGTAGTGTCTGACTCTGTCTCTGTCTTTTCTGTCTGTATCCTTCTCTCGCGCCTGCTTCTCTTTCTGCTTCCCCAGGAGGAATGTAGCATCTGTCTCTGTCTCTGTCTCTTCTGCCTCTATCCTTCTCTTGCATCTGCTTCTCATTCTGCTTCCCAGGAGGAACGTAGTGTCTGCCTCTGTACCTGTCTTTTCTATCTCTATTCTTCTCTCGCATCTGCTGCTCTTTCTGCTTCCCCAGGAGGAATGTAGTATCTGCCTCTTTCTTTGTCTTTTCTGTCTCTATCCTTCTCTCGCATCTTTTTATCGTTCTGCTTCCCTAGGAGGAATGTAGTGTCTGCCTCTGCCTTTTCTATCTCTAACCTTCTTCTGCGGCTGCTTCTCGTTCTTCTTCTCCAGGAGGAATGTAGTATCTGCCTGTGTCTCTGTCTTTTTTGTCTCTGTCCTTCTCTCGTATCTGCTTCTCTTTCTGCTTCCCTAGGAGGAATGTAGTGTCTGCCTCTGTCTCTGTCCTTTCTGTGTCTATCCTTCTCTTGTGTCTTCTTCTCTTTCTGCTTCCGTTGGAGGAATGTAGTGTCTGCCTCTGTCTCTATCCTTCTCTTGGGTCTGCTTCTCGTTCTTCTTCCCCCGGAGCAATGTAGTATCTGCCTGTGTCTCTGTCTTTTTTGTCTCTCTCCTTTTCTCGT
Source organism: Ambystoma mexicanum (assembly GCF_040938575.1). Lineage (NCBI taxonomy): Eukaryota > Metazoa > Chordata > Amphibia > Caudata > Ambystomatidae > Ambystoma > Ambystoma mexicanum. Next base: position 8,357,111 of record NC_090927.1, read on the forward strand.
ATCTGCTTCTCTTTCTGCTTCCCTAGGAGGAATGTAGTGTCTGCCTCTCTCTCTGCCTTTTCTGTCTCTATTCTTCTCTTGCGTCTGCTTCTCGTTCTTCTTCCCCAGGAGGAATATAGTGTCTGCCCTCTGTCTCTGTCATTTCTGTCTCTATCCTTCTCTCATGTCTGCTTCTCTTTCTGCTTCCCCAGGAGGAATGTAGTATCTGCCTCAGTCTCGGTCTTTTCTGTCTCTGTCCTTTTCTCCTGCCTTTGCTTCTGTTTCTGCTTAGCCAGGAGGAATGTAGTATCTGCCCCTGTCTCTGTCTTTTCTCTCTCTATCCTTTTCTCGCGTCTTCTTCTCTTTCTGCTTCCCTAGGAGGAATGTAGTGTCTGCCTTTGTCTCTGTCTTTTCTGTCTCTATCCTTCTCTTGGATCTGCTTCTCATTCTTCTTCCCCAGGAGGAATGTAATATCTGCCTGTGTCTCTGTCTTTTTTGTCTCTGTCCTTCTCTCGTATCTGCTTCTCTTTCTTCTTCCCCAGGAGGAATGTAGGATCTGCCTCTGTCTCTGTCTTTTCTTTCTCTATACTTCTCTTGCGTCTGCTTCTCCTTCTGCTTACCCAGGAGGAATGTAGTGTCTGCCTCTGTGTCTGTCATTTCTGTCTCTGTGCTTCTCTGCATCTGCTTCCCTTTCTGCTTCCCCAGGAGGAATGTAGCATCTGCCTCTGTCTCTGTCTTTTCTGTCTCTATCCTTCTCTCACGTCTGCTTCTCTTTCTGCTTCCCCTGGAGGAATGAAGTGTCTGCCCTCTGTCTCTGTCTTTTCTGTCTGTATCCTTCTCTCACGTCTGCTTCTCTTTCTGCTTCCCCAGGAGGAATGTAGTATCTGCCTCAGTCTCTGTCTTTTCTGTCTCTGTCCTTTTCTCCTGCCTTTGCTTCTGTTTCTGCTTAGCCAGGAGGTATGTAGTATCTGCCTCTGTCTCTGTCTTTTCTGTTTCTATCCTTTTCTCGCGTCTGCTTCTTGTTCTTCTTCCCCAGGAGGAATGTAGTATCTGCCTGTGTCGCTGTCTTTTTTGTCTCTGTCCTTCTGTCGTATCTGCTTCTCTTTCTGCTTCCCCAGGAGGAATGTAGTGTCTGCCTGTCTCTGTCTTATCTGTCTCTATCCTTCTCTCACGTCTGATTCTCTTTCTTCTTCCCCAGGAGGAATGTAGTGTCTGCCTTTTTCTCTGTCTTTTCTGTCTCTATCCTTCTTCTGCGTCTACTTCTCTTTCTGTTTCCCCAGGAGGAATGTAGTGTCTGCCCATGTCTATGTCTTTTTTATCTCTATCCTTCTCTTGTGTCTGCTACTCTTCCTGCTTCCTCAGGACGAATGTAGTGTCTGCCTCTGTCTCTGCCTTTTCTGTCTCTATCCGTCTCTCACGGCTGCTTCTCTTTCTGCTTCCCCAGGAGAAAGGTAGTATCTGCCTCTTTCTCTGTATTTTCTGTCTCTTTCCTTCTCTCTTCTCTTATTCTCTTTCTGCTTCCCCAAGAGGAATGTAGTGTCTGCCTCTGTCTTTTCTGTCTCTGTAATTTTCTCGCCTCTGCTTCTCTTTCTGCTTAGCCAGGAGGAATGTAGTATCTGCCTCTGTCTCTGTCTTATCTGTCTCTGTGCTTCTCTCACATCTGCTTCTCTTTCTGCTTCCCCAGTAGGAATGTAGTGTCTGCCTTTTTCTCTGTCTTTTCTGTCTCTATCCTTCTTCTGCGTCTACTTCTCTTTCTGTTTCCCCAGGAGGAATGTAGTGTCTGCCCATGTCTATGTCTTTTTTATCTCTATCCTTCTCTTGTGTCTGCTACTCTTCCTGCTTCCTCAGGACGAATGTAGTGTCTGCCTCTGTCTCTGCCTTTTCTGTCTCTATCCGTCTCTCACGGCTGCTTCTCTTTCTGCTTCCCCAGGAGAAAGGTAGTATCTGCCTCTTTCTCTGTATTTTCTGTCTCTTTCCTTCTCTCTACTCTTATTCTCTTTCTGCTTCCCCAAGAGGAATGTAGTGTCTGCCTCTGTCTTTTCTGTCTCCATCCTTCTCTCGCATTTGCTTCTCTTTCTGCTTCTCCAGGAGGAATGTAGTGTCTGTCTCTGTCTTTTCTGACTCCATCCTTCTCTGGCATCTGATTTTCTTTCTGCTTCCCAGGAGGAATGTAGTGTCTGCCTCTGTCTCTGTCTCTTCTGTCTCTATCCTTCTCTCACATCTGCTTCTCTTTCTGCTTCCCTAGGAGGAATGTAGTGTCTGACTCTGTCTCTGTCTTTTCTGTCTGTATCCTTCTCTCGCGCCTGCTTCTCTTTCTGCTTCCCCAGGAGGAATCTAGCATCTGTCTCTGTCTCTGTCTCTTCTGCCTCTATCCTTCTCTTGCATCTGCTTCTCATTCTGCTTCCCAGGAGGAACGTAGCGTCTGCCTCTGTACCTGTCTTTTCTATCTCTATTCTTCTCTCGCATCTGCTGCTCTTTCTGCTTCCTCAGGAGGAATGTAGTATCTGCCTCTTTCTCTGTCTTTTCTGTCTCTGTCCTTCTCTAGGCTCTGCTTCTCTTTCTTCTTCCCCAGGAGGAATGTAGTATCTGCCTGTGTCTCTGTCTTTTTTGTCTCTGTCCTTCTCTCGTATCTGCTTCTCTTTCTTCTTCCCCAGGAGGAATGTAATACCTGCCTGTGTCTCTGTCTTTTTTGTCTCTGTCCTTCTCTCGTATCTGCTTCTCTTTCTTCTTCCCCAGGAGGAATGTAGGATCTGCCTCTGTCTCTGTCTTTTCTGTCTCTATCCTTCTCTTGCGTCTGCTTCTCCTTCTGCTTCCCCAGGAGGAATGTAGTGTCTGCCTCTGTGTCTGTCATTTCTGTCTCTGTGCTTCTCTGCATCTGCTTCCCTTTCTGCTTCCCCAGGAGGAATGAAGCATCTGCCTCTGTCTCTGTCTTTTCTGTCTCTATCCTTCTCTCACGTCTGCTTCTCTTTCTGCTTCCCCTGGAGGAATGAAGTGTCTGCCCTCTGTCTCTGTCTTTTCTGTCTGTATCCTTCTCTCACGTCTGCTTCTCTTTCTGCTTCCCCAGGAGGAATGTAGTATCTGCCTCAGTCTCTGTCTTTTCTGTCTCTGTCCTTTTCTCCTGCCTTTGCTTCTGTTTCTGCTTAGCCAGGAGGTATGTAGTATCTGCCTCTGTCTCTGTCTTTTCTGTTTCTATCCTTTTCTCACGTCTGCTTCTTGTTCTTCTTCCCCAGGAGGAATGTAGTATCTGCCTGTGTCTCTGTCTTTTTTGTCTCTGTCCTTCTGTCGTATCTGCTTCTCTGTCTGCTTCCCCAGGAGGAATGTAGTGTCTGCCTTTCTCTGTCTTATCTGTCTCTATCCTTCTCTCACGTCTGCTTCTCTTTCTTCTTCCCCAGGAGGAATGTAGTCTCTGCCTCAGTCTCTGTCTTTTCTGTCTCTGTAATTTTCTCGCCTCTGCTTCTCTTTCTTCTTAGCCAGGAGAAATGTAGTATCTGCCTCTGTCTCTGTCTTATCTGTCTCTGTGCTTCTCTCACATCTGCTTCTCTTTCTGCTTCCCCAGTAGGAATGTAGTGTCTGCCTTTTTCCCTGTCTTTTCTGTCTCTATCCTTCTTCTGCGTCTACTTCTCTTTCTGTTTCCCCAGGAGGAATGTAGTGTCTGCCCCTGTCTATGTCTTTTTTATCTCTATCCTTCTGTTGTGTCTGCTACTCTTCCTGCTTCCTCAGGACGAATGTAGTGTCTGCCTCTGTCTCTGCCTTTTCTGTCTCTATCCATCTCTCACGGCTGCTTCTCTTTCTGCTTCCCCAGGAGAAAGGTAGTATCTGCCTCTTTCTCTGTATTTTCTGTCTCTTTCCTTCTCTCTTCTCTTATTCTCTTTCTGCTTCCCCAAGAGGAATGTAGTGTCTGTCTCTGTCTTTTCTGACTCCATCCTTCTCTGGCATCTGATTTTCTTTCTGCTTCCCCAGGAGGAATGTAGTGTCTGCCTCTGTCTCTGTCTCTTCTGTCTCTATCCTTCTCTCACATCTGCTTCTCTTTCTGCTTCCCTAGGAGGAATGTAGTGTCTGACTCTGTCTCTGTCTTTTCTGTCTGTATCCTTCTCTCGCGCCTGCTTCTCTTTCTGCTTCCCCAGGAGGAATGTAGCAACTGTCTCTGTCTCTGTCTCTTCTGCCTCTATCCTTCTCTTGCATCTGCTTCTCATTCTGCTTCCCAGGAGGAATGTAGTGTCTGCCTCTGTACCTGTCTTTTCTATCTCTATTCTTCTCTCGCATCTGCTGCTCTTTCTGCTTCCCCAGGGGGAATGTAGTATCTGCCTCTTTCTCTGTCTTTTCTGTCTCTATCCTTCTCTCGCATCTTTTTATCATTCTGCTTCCCTAGGAGGAATGTAGTGTCTGCCTCTGCCTTTTCTATCTCTATCCTTCTTCTGCATCTGCTTCTCGTTCTTCTTCTCCAGGAGGAATGTAGTATCTGCCTGTGTCTCTGTCTTTTTTGTCTCTGTCCTTCTCTCATATCTGCTTCTCTTTCTGCTTCCCTAGGAGGAATGTAGTGTCTGCCTCTGTCTCTGTCCTTTCTGTGTCTATCCTTCTCTTGTGTCTTCTTCTCTTTCTGCTTCCATTGGAGGAATGTAGTGTCTGCCTCTGTCTCTATCCTTCTCTTGGGTCTGCTTCTCGTTCTTCTTCCCCAGGAGGAATGTAGTATCTGCCTGTGTCTCTGTCTTTTTTGTCTCTCTCCTTCTCTCGTATCTGCTTCTCTTTCTGCTTCCCTAGGAGGAATGTAGTGTCTGCCTCTGTCTCTGCCTTTTCTGTCTCTATTCTTCTCTTGCGTCTGCTTCTCCTTCTTCTTCCCCAGGAGGAATGTAGTGTCTGCCCTCTGTCTCTGTCATTTCTGTCTCTATCCTTCTCTCACGTCTGCTTCTCTTTCTTCTTCCCCAGGAGGAATGTAGTATCTGCCTCAGTCTCTGTCTTTTCTGTCTCTGTCCTTTTCTCCTGCCTTTGCTTCTGTTTCTGCTTAGCCAGGAGGAATGTAGTATCTGCCTCTGTCTCTGTCTTTTCTGTCTCTATCCTTTTCTCGCGTCTGCTTCTTGTTCTTCTTCCCCAGGAGGAATGTAGTATCTGCCTGTGTCTCTGTCTTTTTTGTCTCTGTCCTTCTCTCGTATCTGCTTCTCTTTCTGCTTCCCCAGGAGGAATGTAGTGTCTGCCTCTGTCTCTGTCTTATCTGTCTCTATCCTTCTCTCACGTCTGCTTCTCTTTCTGCTTCCCTAGGAGGAATGTAGTCTCTGCCTCAGTCTCTGTCTTTTCTGTCTCTGTAATTTTCTCGCCTCTGCTTCTCTTTTGGCTTAGCCAGGAGGAATGTAGTATCTGCCTCTGTCTCTGTCTTATCTGTCTCTGTGCTTCTCTCACATCTGCTTCTCTTTCTGCTTGCCCAGTAGGAATGTAGTGTCTGCCTTTTTCTCTGTCTTTTCTGTCTCTATCCTTCTTCTGCGTCTACTTCTCTTTCTGTTTCGCCAGGAGGAATTTAGTGTCTGCCCCTGTCTCTGTCTTTTTTATCTCTATCCTTCTCTTGTGTCTGCTACTCTTCCTGCTTCCTCAGGACGAATGTAGTGTCTGCCTCTGTCTCTGCCTTTTCTGTCTCTAACCGTCTCTCACGGCTGCTTCTCTTTCTGCTTCCCCAGGAGAAATGTAGTATCTGCCTCTTTCTCTGTATTTTCTGTCTCTTTCCTTCTCTCTCATCTTATTCTCTTTCTGCTTCCCCAAGAGGAATGTAGTGTCAGCCTCTGTCTTTTCTGTCTCCATCCTTCTCTCGCATGTGCTTCTCTTTCTGCTTCTCCAGGAGGAATGTAGTGTCTGTCTCTGTCTTTTCTGACTCCATCCTTCTCTGGCATCTGATTTTCTTTCTGCTTCCCCAGGAGGAATGTAGTGTCTGCCTCTGTCTCTGTCTCTTCTGTCTCTATCCTTCTCTCACATGTGCTTCTCTTTCTGCTTCCCTAGGAGGAATGTAGTGTCTGACTCTGTCTCTGTCTTTTCTGTCTGTATCCTTCTCTCGCGCCTGCTTCTCTTTCTGCTTCCCCAGGAGGAATGTAGCAACTGTCTCTGTCTCTGTCTCTTCTGCCTCTATCCTTCTCTTGCATCTGCTTCTCATTCTGCTTCCCAGGAGGAACGTAGTGTCTGCCTCTGTACCTGTCTTTTCTATCTCTATTCTTCTCTCGCATCTGCTGCTCTTTCTGCTTCCGCAGGGGGAATGTAGTATCTGCCTCTTTCTCTGTCTTTTCTGTCTCTATCCTTCTCTCGCATCTTTTTATCATTCTGCTTCCCTAGGAGGAATGTAGTGTCTGCCTCTGCCTTTTCTATCTCTATCCTTCTTCTGCGTCTGCTTCTCGTTCTTCTTCTCCAGGAGGAATGTAGTATCTGCCTGTGTCTCTGTCTTTTTTGTCTCTGTCCTTCTCTCGTATCTGCTTCTCTTTCTGCTTCCCTAGGAGGAATGTAGTGTCTGCCTCTGTCTCTGTCCTTTCTGTGTCTATCCTTCTCTTGTGTCTTCTTCTCTTTCTGCTTCCGTTGGAGGAATGTAGTGTCTGCCTCTGTCTCTATCCTTCTCTTGGGTCTGCTTCTCGTTCTTCTTCCCCAGGAGGAATGTAGTATCTGCCTGTGTCTCTGTCTTTTTTGTCTCTCTCCTTCTCTCGTATCTGCTTCTCTTTCTGCTTCCCTAGGAGGAATGTAGTGTCTGCCTCTGTCTCTGCCTTTTCTGTCTCTATTCTTCTCTTCCGTCTGCTTCTCCTTCTTCTTCCCCAGGAGGAATGTAGTGTCTGCCCTCTGTCTCTGTCATTTCTGTCTCTATCCTTCTCTCACGTCTGCTTCTCTTTCTTCTTCCCCAGGAAGAATGTAGTATCTGCCTCAGTCTCTGTCTTTTCTGTCTCTGTCCTTTTCTCCTGCCTTTGCTTCTGTTTCTGCTTAGCCAGGAGGAATGTAGTATCTGCCTCTGTCTCTGTCTTTTCTGTCTCTATCCTTTTCTCGCGTCTGCTTCTTGTTCTTCTTCCCCAGGAGGAATGTAGTATCTGCCTGTGTCTCTGTCTTTTTTGTCTCTGTCCTTCTCTCGTATCTGCTTCTCTTTCTGCTTCCCCAGGAGGAATGTAGTGTCTGCCTCTGTCTCTGTCTTATCTGTCTCTATCCTTCTCTCAAGTCTGCTTCTCTTTCTGCTTCCCTAGGAGGAATGTAGTCTCTGCCTCAGTCTCTGTCTTTTCTGTCTCTGTAATTTTCTCGCCTCTGCTTCTCTTTCGGCTTAGACAGGAGGAATGTAGTATCTGCCTCTGTCTCTGTCTTATCTGTCTCTGTGCTTCTCTCACATCTGCTTCTCTTTCTGCTTCCCCAGTAGGAATGTAGTGTCTGCCTTTTTCTCTGTCTTTTCTGTCTCTATCCTTCTTCTGCGTCTACTTCTCTTTCTGTTTCCCCAGGAGGAATTTAGTGTCTGCCCCTGTCTCTGTCTTTTTTATCTCTATCCTTCTCTTGTGTCTGCTACTCTTCCTGCTTCCTCAGGACGAATGTAGTGTCTGCCTCTGTCTCTGCCTTTTCTGTCGCTAACCGTCTCTCACGGCTGCTTCTCTTTCTGCTTCCCCAGGAGAAATGTAGTATCTGCCTCTTTCTCTGTATTTTCTGTCTCTTTCCTTCTCTCTCATCTTATTCTCTTTCTGCTTCCCCAAGAGGAATGTAGTGTCTGCCTCTGTCTTTTCTGTCTCCATCCTTCTCTCGCATGTGCTTCTCTTTCTGCTTCTCCAGGAGGAATGTAGTGTCTGTTTCTGTCTTTTCTGACTCCATCCTTCTCTGGCATCTGATTTTCTTTCTGCTTCCCTAGGAGGAATGTAGTGTCTGCCTCTGTCTCTGTCTCTTCTGTCTCTATCCTTCTCTCACATCTGCTTCTCTTTCTGCTTCCCTAGGAGGAATGTAGTGTCTGACTCTGTCTCTGTCTTTCCTGTCTGTATCCTTCTCTCGCGCCTGCTTCTCTTTCTGCTTCCCCAGGAGGAATGTAGCAACTGTCTCTGTCTCTGTCTCTTCTGCCTCTATCCTTCTCTTGCCTCTGCTTCTCATTCTGCTTCCCAGGAGGAACGTAGTGTCTGCCTCTGTACCTGTCTTTTCTATCTCTATTCTTCTCTCGCATCTGCTGCTCTTTCTGCTTCCCCAGGGGGAATGTAGTATCTGCCTCTTTCTCTGTCTTTTCTGTCTCTATCCTTCTCTCGCATCTTTTTATCATTCTGCTTCCCTAGGAGGAATGTAGTGTCTGCCTCTGCCTTTTCTATCTCTATCCTTCTTCTGCGTCTGCTTCTCGTTCTTCTTCTCCAGGAGGAATGTAGTATCTGCCTGTGTCTCTGTCTTTTTTGTCTCTGTCCTTCTCTCGTATCTGCTTCTCTTTCTGCTTCCCTAGGAGGAATGTAGTGTCTGCCTCTGTCTCTGTCCTTTCTGTGTCTATCCTTCTCTTGTGTCTTCTTCTCTTTCTGCTTCCGTTGGAGGAATGTAGTGTCTGCCTCTGTCTCTATCCTTCTCTTGGGTCTGCTTCTCGTTCTTCTTCCCCAGGAGGAATGTAGTATCTGCCTGTGTCTCTGTCTTTTTTGTCTCTCTCCTTCTCTCGTATCTGCTTCTCTTTCTGCTTCCCTAGGAGGAATGTAGTGTCTGCCTCTGTCTCTGCCTTTTCTGTCTCTATTCTTCTCTTCCGTCTGCTTCTCCTTCTTCTTCCCCAGGAGGAATGTAGTGTCTGCCCTCTGTCTCTGTCATTTCTGTCTCTATCCTTCTCTCACGTCTGCTTCTCTTTCTTCTTCCCCAGGAGGAATGTAGTATCTGCCTCAGTCTCTGTCTTTTCTGTCTCTGTCCTTTTCTCCTGCCTTTGCTTCTGTTTCTGCTTAGCCAGGAGGAATGTAGTATCTGCCTCTGTCTCTGTCTTTTCTGTCTCTATCCTTTTCTCGTGTCTGCTTCTTGTTCTTCTTCCCCAGGAGGAATGTAGTATCTGCCTGTGTCTCTGTCTTTTTTGTCTCTGTCCTTCTCTCGTATCTGCTTCTCTTTCTGCTTCCCCAGGAGGAATGTAGTGTCTGCCTCTGTCTCTGTCTTATCTGTCTCTATCCTTCTCTCAAGTCTGCTTCTCTTTCTGCTTCCCTAGGAGGAATGTAGTCTCTGCCTCAGTCTCTGTCTTTTCTGTCTCTGTAATTTTCTCGCCTCTGCTTCTCTTTCGGCTTAGACAGGAGGAATGTAGTATCTGCCTCTGTCTCTGTCTTATCTGTCTCTGTGCTTCTCTCACATCTGCTTCTCTTTCTGCTTCCCCTGGAGGAATGAAGTGTCTGCCCTCTGTCTCTGTCTTTTCTGTCTGTATCCTTCTCTCGCGCCTGCTTCTCTTTCTGCTTCCCCAGGAGGAATGTAGCATCTGTCTCTGTCTCTGTCTCTTCTGCCTCTATCCTTCTCTTGCATCTGCTTCTCATTCTGCTTCCCAGGAGGAACGTAGTGTCTGCCTCTGTACCTGTCTTTCCTATCTCTATTCTTCTCTCGCATCTGCTGCTCTTTCTGCTTCCCAAGGAGGAATGTAGTATCTGCCTCTTTCTCTGTCTTTTCTGTCTCTATCCTTCTCCCGCATCTTTTTATCGTTCTGCTTCCCTAGGAGGAATGTAGTGTCTGCCTATGCCTTTTCTATCTATATCCTTCTTCTGCGTCTGCTTCTCGTTCTTCTTCTCCAGGAGGAATGTAGTATCTGCCTGTGTCTCTGTCTTTTTTGTCTCTGTCCTTCTCTCGTATCTGCTTCTCTTTCTGCTTCCCTAGGAGGAATGTAGTGTCTGCCTCTGTCTCTGTCCTTTCTGTGTCTATCCTTATATTGTGTCTTCTTTTCTTTCTGCTTCCGTTGGAGGAATGTAGTGTCTGCCTCTGTCTCTATCCTTCTCTTGGGTCTGCTTCTCGTTCTTCTTCCCCAGGATGAATGTAGTATCTGCCTGTGTCTCTGTCTTTTTTGTCTCTCTCCTTCTCTCGTATCTGCTTCTCTTTCTGCTTCCCTAGGAGGAATGTAGTGTCTGCCTCTGTCTCTGCCTTTTCTGTCTGTATTCTTCTCTTGCGTCTGCTTCTCGTTCTTCTTCCCCAGGAGGAATGTAGTGTCTGCCCTCTGTCTCTGTCTTTTCTGTCTCTGTAATTTTCTCGCCTCTGCTTCTCTTTCGGCTTAGCCAGGAGGAAGGTAGTATCTGCCTCTGTCTCTGTCTTATCTGTCTCTGTGCTTCTCTCACATCTGCTTCTCTTTCTGCTTCCCCAGTAGGAATGTAGTGTCTGCCTTTTTCTCTGACTTTTCTGTCTCTATCCTTCTTCTGCGTCTACTTCTCTTTCTGTTTCCCCAGGAGGAATTTAGTGTCTGCCCCTGTCTCTGTCTTTTTTATCTCTATCCTTCTCTTGTGTCTGCTACTCTTCCTGCTTCCTCAGGACCAATGTAGTGTCTGCCTCTGTCTCTGCCTTTTCTGTCTCTAACCGTCTCTCACGGCTGCTTCTCTTTCTGCTTCCCCAGGAGAAATGTAGTATCTGCCTCTTTCTCTGTATTTTCTGTCTCTTTCCTTCTCTCTCATCTTATTCTCTTTCTGCTTCCCCAAGAGGAATGTAGTGTCTGCCTCTGTCTTTTCTGTCTCCATCCTTCTCTCGCATGTGCTTCTCTTTCTGCTTCACCAGGAGGAATGTAGTGTCTGTCTCTGTCTTTTCTGACTCCATCCTTCTCTGGCATCTGATTTTCTTTCTGCTTCCCCAGGAGGAATGTAGTGTCTGCCTCTGTCTCTGTCTCTTCTGTCTCTATCCTTCTCTCACATGTGCTTCTCTTTCTGCTTCCCTAGGAGGAATGTAGTGTCTGACTCTGTCTCTGTCTTTTCTGTCTGTATCCTTCTCTCGCGCCTGCTTCTCTTTCTGCTTCCCCAGGAGGAATGTAGCAACTGTCTCTGTCTCTGTCTCTTCTGCCTCTATCCTTCTCTTGCATCTGCTTCTCATTCTGCTTCCCAGGAGGAACGTAGTGTCTGCCTCTGTCTCTGTCTTATCTGTCTCTATCCTTCTCTCATGTCTGCTTCTCTTTCTGCTTCCCTAGGAGGAATGTAGTCTCTGCCTCAGTCTCTGTATTTTCTGTCTCTGTAATTTTCTCGCCTTTGCTTCTCTTTCGGCTTAGCCAGGAGGAATGTAGTATCTGCCTCTGTCTCTGTCTTATCTGTCTCCGTGCTTCTCTCACATCTGCTTCTCTTTCTGCTTCCCCAGTAGGAATGTAGTGTCTGCCTTGTTCTCTGTCTTTTCTGTCTCTATCCTTCTTCTGCGTCTACTTCTCTTTCTGTTTCCCCAGGAGGAATGTAGTGTCTGCCCCTGTCTCTGTCTTTTTTATCTCTATCCTTCTCTTGTGTCTGCTACTCTTCCTGCTTCCTCAGGACGAATGTAGTGTCTGCCTCTGTCTCTGCCTTTTCTGTCTCTATCCGTCTCTCACAGCTGCTTCTCTTTCTGCTTCCCCAGGAGAAATGTAGTATCTGCCTCTTTCTCTGTATTTTCTGTCTCTTTCCTTCTCTCTCATCTTATTCTCTTTCTGCTTCCCCAAGTGGAATGTAGTGTCTGCCTCTGTCTTTTCTGTCTCCATCCTTCTCTCGCATTTGCTTCTCTTTCTGCTTCTCCAGGAGGAATGTAGTGTCTGTCTCTGTCTTTTCTGACTCCATCCTTCTCTGGCATCGGATTTTCTTTCTGCTTCCCCAGGAGGAATGTAGTGTCTGCCTCTGTCTCTGTCTCTTCTGTCTCTATCCTTCTCTCACATCTGCTTCTCTTTCTGCTTCCCTAGGAGGAATGTAGTGTCTGACTCTGTCTCTGTCTTTTCTGTCTGTATCCTTCTCTCGCGCCTGCTTCTCTTTCTGCTTCCCCAGGAGGAATGTAGCATCTGTCTCTGTCTCTGTCTCTTCTGCCTCTATCCTTCTCTTGCATATGCTTCTCATTCTGCTTCCCAGGAGGAACGTAGTGTCTGCCTCTGTACCTGTCTTTTCTATCTCTATTCTTCTCTCGCATCTGCTGCTCTTTCTGCTTCCCCAGGAGGAATGTAGTATCTGCCTCTTTCTCTGTCTTTTCTGTCTCTATCCTTCTCTCGCATCTTTTTATTGTTCTGCTTCCCTAGGAGGAATGTAGTGTCTGCCTCTGCCTTTTCTATCTCTATCCTTCTTCTGCGTCTGCTTCTCGTTCTTCTTCTCCAGGAGGAATGTAGTATCTGCCTGTGTCTCTGTCTTTTTTGTCTCTGTCCTTCTCTCGTATCTGCTTCTCTTTCTGCTTCCCTCGGAGGAATGTAGTGTCTGCCTCTGTCTCTGTCCTTTCTGTGTCTATCCTTCTCTTGTGTCTTCTTCTCTTTCTGCTTCCGTTGGAGGAATGTAGTGTCTGCCTCTTTCTCTATCCTTCTCTTGGGTCTGCTTCTCGTTCTTCTTCCCCAGGAGGAATGTAGTATCTGCCTGTGTCTCTGTCTTTTTTGTCTCTCTCCTTCTCTCGTATCTGCTTCTCTTTCTGCTTCCCTAGGAGGAATGTAGTGTCTGCCTCTGTCTCTGCCTTTTCTGTCTCTATTCTTCTCTTGCGTCTGCTTCTCGTTCTTCTTCCCCAGGAGGAATGTAGTGTCTGCCCTCTGTCTCTGTCATTTCTGTCTCTATCCATCTCTCATGTCTGCTTCTCCTTCTGCTTCCCCAGGAGGAATGTAGTATCTGCCTCAGTCTCTGTCTTTTCTGTCTCTGTCCTTCTCTCGCCTCGGCTTTTCTTTCTACTTAGCCAGGAGGAATGTAGTATCTGCCCCTGTCTCTGTCTTTTCTCTCTCTGTCCTTTTCTCGCGTCTTATTCTCTTTCTTCTTCCCCAGGAGGAATGTAGGATCTGCCTCTGTCTCTGTCTTTTCTGTCTCTATCCTTCTCTTGTGTCTGCTTCTCCTTCTGCTTCCCCAGGAGGAATGTAGTGTCTGCCTCTGTGTCTGTCATTTATGTCTCTGTGCTTCTCTGCATCTGCTTCCCTTTCTGCTTCCCCAGGAGGAATGTAGCATCTGCCTCTGTCTCTGTCTTTTCTGTCTCTATCCTTCTCTCACGTCTGCTTCTCTTTCTGCTTCCCCTGGAGGAATGAAGTGTCTGCCCTCTGCCTCTGTCTTTTCAGTCTGTATCCTTCTCTCACGTCTGCTTCCCCAGGAGGAATGTAGTATCTGCCTCAGTCTCTGTCTTTTCTGTCTCTGTCCTTTTCTCCTGCCTTTGCTTCTGTTTCTGCTTAGCCAGGAGGTATGCAGTATCTGCCTCTGTCTCTGTCTTTTCTGTTTCTATCCTTTTCTCGCGTCTGCTTCTTGTTCTTCTTCCCCAGGAGGAATGTAGTATCTGCCTGTGTCTCTGTCTTTTTTGTCTCTGTCCTTCTGTCGTATCTGCTTCTCTTTCTGCATCCCCAGGCGGAATGAAGTGTCTGCCTGTCTCTGTCTTATCTGTCTCTATCCTTCTCTCACATCTGCTTCTCTTTCTTCTTCCCCAGGAGGAATGTAGTCTCTGCCTCAGTCTCTGTCTTTTCTGTCTCTGTAATTTTCTCGCCTCTGCTTCTCTTTCTGCTTACCCAGGAGGAATGTAGTATCTGCCTCTGTCTCTGTCTTATCTGTCTCTGTGCTTCTCTCACATCTGCTTCTCTTTCTGCTTCCCCAGTAGGAATGTAGTTTCTGCCTTTTTCTCTGTATTTTCTGTCTCTATCCTTCTTCTGCGTCTACTTCTCTTTCTGTTTCCCCAGGAGGAATATAGTGTCTGCCCCTGTCTCTGTCTATTTTATCTCTATCCTTCTCTTGTGTCTGCTACTCTTCCTGCTTCCTCAGGACGAATGTAGTGTCTGCCTCTGTCTCTGCCTTTTCTGTCTCTATCCGTCTCTCACGGCTGCTTCTCTTTCTGCTTCCCCAGGAGAAATGTAGTATCTGCCTCTTTCTCTGTATTTTCTGTCTCTTTCCTTCTCTCTCATCTTATTCTCTTTCTGCTTCCCCAAGAGGAATTTAGTGTCTGCCTCTGTCTTTTCTGTCTCCATCCTTCTCTCGCATTTGCTTCTCTTTCTGCTTCTCCAGGAGGAATGTAGTGTCTGTCTCTGTCTTTTCTGACTCCATCCTTCTCTGGCATCTGATTTTCTTTCTGCTTCCCAGGAGGAATGTAGTGTCTGCCTCTGTCTCTTCTGTCTCTATCCTTCTCTCACATCTGCTTCTCTTTCTGCTTCCCTAGGAGGAATGTAGTGTCTGACTCTGTCTCTGTCTTTTCTGTCTGTATCCTTCTCTCGCGCCTGCTTCTCTTTCTGCTTCCCCAGGAGGAATGTAGCATCTGTCTCTGTCTCTTCTGCCTCTATCCTTCTCTTGCATCTGCTTCTCATTCTGCTTCCCAGGAGGAACGTAGTGTCTGCCTCTGTACCTGTCTTTTCTATCTCTATTCTTCTCTCGCATCTGCTGCTCTTTCTGCTTCCCCAGGAGGAATGTAGTATCTGCCTCTTTCTCTGTCTTTTCTATCTCTATCCTTCTCTCGCATCTTTTTATCGTTCTGCTTCCCTAGGAGGAATGTAGTGTCTGCCTCTGCCTTTTCTATCTCTATCCTTCTTCTGCGTCTGCTTCTCGTTCTTCTTCTCCAGGAGGAATGTAGTATCTGCCTGTGTCTCTGTCTTTTTTGTCTCTGTCCTTCTCTCGTATCTGCTTCTCTTTCTGCTTCCCTAGGAGGAATGTAGTGTCTGCCTCTGTCTCTGTCCTTTCTGTGTCTATCCTTCTCTTGTGTCTTCTTCTCTTTCTGCTTCCGTTGGAGGAATGTAGTGTCTGCCTATGTCTCTATCCTTCTCTTGGGTCTGCTTCTCGTTGTTCTTCCCCAGGAGGAATGTAGTATCTGCCTGTGTCTCTGTCTTTTTTGTCTCTCTCATTCTCTCGTATCTGCTTCTCTTTCTGCTTCCCTAGGAGGAATGTAGTGTCTGCCTCTGTCTCTGCCTTTTCTGTCTCTATTCTTCTCTTGCGTCTGCTTCTCGTTCTTCTTCCCCAGGAGGAATGTAGTGTCTGCCCTCTGTCTCTGTCATTTCTGTCTCTATCCTTCTCTAACGTCTGCTTCTCTTTCTGCTTCCCCAGGAGGAATGTAGTATCTGCCTCAGTCTCTGTCTTTTCTGTCTCTGTCCTTTTCTCCTGCCTTTGCTTCTGTTTCTGCTTAGCCAGGAGGAATGTAGTATCTGCCTCTGTCTCTGTCTTTTCTGTCTCTATCCTTTTCTCGCGTCTGCTTCTTGTTCTTCTTCCCCAGGAGGAATGTAGTATCTGCCTGTGTCTCTGTCTTTTTTGTCTCTGTCCTTCTCTCGTATCTGCTTCTCTTTCTGCTTCCCCAGGAGGAATGTAGTATCTGCCTCTGTCTCTGTTTTATCTGTCTCTATCCTTCTCTCACGTCTGCTTCTCTTTCTGCTTCCCTAGGAGAAATGTAGTCTCTGCCTCAGTCTCTGTCTTTTCTGTCTCTGTAATTTTCTCGCCTCTGCTTCTCTTTCGGCTTAGCCAGGAGGAATGTAGTATCTGCCTCTGTCTCTGTCTTATCTGTCTCTGTGCTTCTCTCACATCTGCTTCTCTTTCTGCTTCCCCAGAGGAATGTAGTGTCTGCCTTTTTCTCTGTCTTTTCTGTCTCTATCCTTCTTCTGCGTCTACTTCTCTTTCTGCTTCCCCAGGAGGAATGTAGTGTCTGCCTCTGTCTCTTCTGTCTCTATCCTTCTCTCACATCTGTTTCTCTTTCTGCTTCCCTAGGAGGAATGTAGTGTCTGACTCTGTCTCTGTCTTTTCTGTCTGTATCCTTCTCTCGCGCCTGCTTCTCTTTCTGCTTCCCCAGGAGGAATGTAGCATCTGTCTCTGTCTCTTCTGCCTCTATCCTTCTCTTGCATCTGCTTCTCATTCTGCTTCCCAGGAGGAACGTAGTGTCTGCCTCTGTACCTGTCTTTTCTATCTCTATTCTTCTCTCGCATCTGCTGCTCTTTCTGCTTCCCCAGGAGGAATGTAGTATCTGCCTCTTTCTCTGTCTTTTCTATCTCTATCCTTCTCTCGCATCTTTTTATCGTTCTGCTTCCCTAGGAGGAATGTAGTGTCTGCCTCTGCTTTTTCTATCTCTATCCTTCTTCTGCGTCTGCTTCTCGTTCTTATTCTCCAGGAGGAATGTAGTATCTGCCTGTGTCTCTGTCTTTTTTGTCTCTGTCCTTCTCTCGTATCTGCTTCTCTTTCTGCTTCCCTAGGAGGAATGTAGTGTCTGCCTCTGTCTCTGTCCTTTCTGTGTCTATCCTTCTCTTGTGTCTTCTTCTCTTTCTGCTTCCGTTGGAGGAATGTAGTGTCTGCCTCTGTCTCTATCCTTCTCTTGGGTCTGCTTCTCGTTGTTCTTCCCCAGGAGGAATGTAGTATCTGCCTGTGTCTCTGTCTTTTTTGTCTCTCTCCTTCTCTCGCATCTGCTTCTCTTTCTGCTTCCCTAGGAGGAATGTAGTGTCTGCCTCTGTCTCTGCCTTTTCTGTCTCTATTCTTCTCTTGCGTCTGCTTCTCGTTCTTCTTCCCCAGGAGGAATGTAGTGTCTGCCCTCTGTCTCTGTCATTTCTGTCTCTATCCTTCTCTCACGTCTGCTTCTCTTTCTGCTTCCCCAGGAGGAATGTAGTATCTGCCTCAGTCTCTGTCTTTTCTGTCTCTGTCCTTTTCTCCTGCCTTTGCTTCTGTTTCTGCTTAGCCAGGAGGAATGTAGTATCTGCCTCTGTCTCTGTCTTTTCTGTCTCTATCCTTTTCTCGCGTCTGCTTCTTGTTCTTCTTCCCCAGGAGGAATGTAGTATCTGCCTGTGTCTCTGTCTTTTTTGTCTCTGTCCTTCTCTCGTATCTGCTTCTCTTTCTGCTTCCCCAGGAGGAATGTAGTATCTGCCTCTGTCTCTGTTTTATCTGTCTCTATCCTTCTCTCACGTCTGCTTCTCTTTCTGCTTCCCTAGGAGAAATGTAGTCTCTGCCTCAGTCTCTGTCTTTTCTGTCTCTGTAATTTTCTCGCCTCTGCTTCTCTTTCGGCTTAGCCAGGAGGAATGTAGTATCTGCCTCTGTCTCTGTCTTATCTGTCTCTGTGCTTCTCTCACATCTGCTTCTCTTTCTGCTTCCCCAGAGGAATGTAGTGTCTGCCTTTTTCTCTGTCTTTTTTATCTCTATCCTTCTCTTGTGTCTGTTTCTCTTTCTGCTTCTCTAGGAGAAATGTAGTCTCTGCCTCAGTCTCTGTCTTTTCTGTCTCTGTAATTTTCTCGCCTCTGCTTCTCTTTCGGCTTAGCCAGGAGGAATGTAGTATCTGCCTCTGTCTCTGTTTTATCTGTCTCTATCCTTCTCTCACGTGTTCTTCTCTTTCTGCTTCCCTAGGAGAAATGTAGTCTCTGCCTCAGTCTCTGTCTTTTCTGTCTCTGTAATTTTCTCGCCTCTGCTTCTCTTTCGGCTTAGCCAGGAGGAATGTAGTATCTGCCTCTGTCTCTGTCTTATCTGTCTCTGTGCTTCTCTCACATATGCTTCTCTTTCTGTTTCCCCAGGAGGAATGTAGTGTCTGCCCCTGTCTCTGTCTTTTTTATCTCTATCCTTCTCTTGTGTCTGCTACTCTTCCTGCTTCCTCAGGACGAATGTAGTGTCTGCCTCTGTCTCTGCCTTTTCTGTCTCTATCCGTCTCTCATGGCTGCTTCTCTTTCTGCTTCCCCAGGAGAAATGTAGTATCTGCCTCTTTCTCTGTATTTTCTGTCTCTTTCCTTCTCTCTCATCTTATTCTCTTTCTGCTTCCCCAAGAGGAATGTAGTGTCTGCCTCTGTCTTTTCTGTCTCCATCCATCTCTCGCATTTGCTTCTCTTTCTGCTTCTCCAGGAGGAATGTAGTGTCTGTCTCTGTCTTTTCTGACTCCATCCTTCTCTGGCATCTGATTTTCTTTCTGCTTCCCCAGGAGGAATGTAGTGTCTGCCTCTGTCTCTGTCTCTTCTGTCTCTATCCTTCTCTCACATCTGCTTCTCTTTCTGCTTCCCTAGGAGGAATGTAGTGTCTGACTCTGTCTCTGTCTTTTCTGTCTGTATCCTTCTCTCGCGCCTGCTTCTCTTTCTGCTTCCCCAGGAGGAATGTAGCATCTGTCTCTGTCTCTTCTGCCTCTATCCTTCTCTTGCATCTGCTTCTCATTCTGCTTATAAGGAGGAACGTAGTGTCTGCCTCTGTACCTGTCTTTTCTATCTCTATTCTTCTCTCGCATCTGCTGCTCTTTCTGCTTCCCCAGGAGGAATGTAGTATCTGCCTCTTTCTCTGTCTTTTCTATCTCTATCCTTCTCTCGCATCTTTTTATCGTTCTGCTTCCCTAGGAGGAATGTAGTGTCTGCCTCTGCTTTTTCTATCTCTATCCTTCTTCTGCGTCTGCTTCTCGTTCTTCTTCTCCAGGAGGAATGTAGTATCTGCCTGTGTCTCTGTCTTTTTTGTCTCTGTCCTTCTCTCGTATCTGCTTCTCTTTCTGCTTCCCTAGGAGGAATGTAGTGTCTGCCTCTGTCTCTGTCCTTTCTGTGTCTATCCTTCTCTTGTGTCTTCTTCTCTTTCTGCTTCCGTTGGAGGAATGTAGTGTCTGCCTCTGTCTCTATCCTTCTCTTGGGTCTGCTTCTCGTTGTTCTTCCCCAGGAGGAATGTAGTATCTGCCTGTGTCTCTGTCTTTTTTGTCTCTCTCCTTCTCTCGCATCTGCTTCTCTTTCTGCTTCCCTAGGAGGAATGTAGTGTCTGCCTCTGTCTCTGCCTTTTCTGTCTCTATTCTTCTCTTGCGTCTGCCTCTCGTTCTTCTTCCCCAGGAGGAATGTAGTGTCTGCCCTCTGTCTCTGTCATTTCTGTCTCTATCCTTCTCTCACGTCTGCTTCTCTTTCTGCTTCCCCAGGAGGAATGTAGTATCTGCCTCAGTCTCTGTCTTTTCTGTCTCTGTCCTTTTCTCCTGCCTTTGCTTCTGTTTCTGCTTAGCCAGGAGGAATGTAGTATCTGCCTCTGTCTCTGTCTTTTCTGTCTCTATCCTTTTCTCGCGTCTGCTTCTTGTTCTTCTTCCCCAGGAGGAATGTAGTATCTGCCTGTGTCTCTGTCTTTTTTGTCTCTGTCCTTCTCTCGTATCTGCTTCTCTTTCTGCTTCCCCAGGAGGAATGTAGTATCTGCCTCTGTCTCTGTTTTATCTGTCTCTATCCTTCTCTCACGTCTGCTTCTCTTTCTGCTTCCCTAGGAGAAATGTAGTCTCTGCCTCAGTCTCTGTCTTTTCTGTCTCTGTAATTTTCTCGCCTCTGCTTCTCTTTCGGCTTAGCCAGGAGGAATGTAGTATCTGCCTCTGTCTCTGTCTTATCTGTCTCTGTGCTTCTCTCACATCTGCTTCTCTTTCTGCTTCCCCAGAGGAATGTAGTGTCTGCCTTTTTCTCTGTCTTTTTTATCTCTATCCTTCTCTTGTGTCTGTTTCTCTTTCTGCTTCTCTAGGAGAAATGTAGTCTCTGCCTCAGTCTCTGTCTTTTCTGTCTCTGTAATTTTCTCGCCTCTGCTTCTCTTTCGGCTTAGCCAGGAGGAATGTAGTATCTGCCTCTGTCTCTGTTTTATCTGTCTCTATCCTTCTCTCACGTGTTCTTCTCTTTCTGCTTCCCTAGGAGAAATGTAGTCTCTGCCTCAGTCTCTGTCTTTTCTGTCTCTGTAATTTTCTCGCCTCTGCTTCTCTTTCGGCTTAGCCAGGAGGAATGTAGTATCTGCCTCTGTCTCTGTCTTATCTGTCTCTGTGCTTCTCTCACATATGCTTCTCTTTCTGTTTCCCCAGGAGGAATGTAGTGTCTGCCCCTGTCTCTGTCTTTTTTATCTCTATCCTTCTCTTGTGTCTGCTACTCTTCCTGCTTCCTCAGGACGAATGTAGTGTCTGCCTCTGTCTCTGCCTTTTCTGTCTCTATCCGTCTCTCATGGCTACTTCTCTTTCTGCTTCCCCAGGAGAAATGTAGTATCTGCCTCTTTCTCTGTATTTTCTGTCTCTTTCCTTCTCTCTCATCTTATTCTCTTTCTGCTTCCCCAAGAGGAATGTAGTGTCTGCCTCTGTCTTTTCTGTCTCCATCCATCTCTCGCATTTGCTTCTCTTTCTGCTTCTCCAGGAGGAATGTAGTGTCTGTCTCTGTCTTTTCTGACTCCATCCTTCTCTGGCATCTGATTTTCTTTCTGCTTCCCCAGGAGGAATGTAGTGTCTGCCTCTGTCTCTGTCTCTTCTGTCTCTATCCTTCTCTCACATCTGCTTCTCTTTCTGCTTCCCTAGGAGGAATGTAGTGTCTGACTCTGTCTCTGTCTTTTCTGTCTGTATCCTTCTCTCGCGCCTGCTTCTCTTTCTGCTTCCCCAGGAGGAATGTAGCATCTGTCTCTGTCTCTGTCTCTTCTGCCTCTATCCTTCTCTTGCATCTGCTTCTCATTCTGCTTCCCAGGAGGAACGTAGTGTCTACCTCTGTACCTGTCTTTTCTATCTCTATTCTTCTCTCGCATCTGCTGCTCTTTCTGCTTCCCAAGGAGGAATGTAGTATCTGTCTCTTTCTCTGTCTTTTCTGTCTCTATCCTTCTCTCGCATCTTTTTATCGTTCTGCTTCCCTAGGAGGAATGTAGTGTCTGCCTCTGCCTTTTCTATCTATATCCTTCTTATGCGTCTGCTTCTCGTTCTTCTTCTCCAGGAGGAATGTAGTATCTGCCTGTGTCTCTGTCTTTTTTGTCTCTGTCCTTCAGTCGTATCTGCTTCTCTTTCTGCTTCCCTAGGAGGAATGTAGTGTCTGCCTCTGTCTCTGTCCTTTCTGTGTCTATCCTTCTATTGTGTCTTCTTCTCTTTCTGCTTCCGTTGGAGGAATGTAGTGTCTGCCTCTGTCTCTATCCTTCTCTTGGGTCTGCTTCTCGTTCTTCTTCCCCAGGAGGAATGTAGTATCTGCCTGTGTCTCTGTCTTTTTTGTCTCTCTCCTTCTCTCGTATCTGCTTCTCTTTCTGCTTCCCTAGGAGGAATGTAGTGTCTGCCTCTGTCTCTGCCTTTTCTGTCTGTATTCTTCTCTTGCTTCTGCTTCTCGTTCTTCTTCCCCAGGAGGAATGTAGTGTCTGCCCTCTGTCTCTGTCTTTTCTGTCTCTGTAATTTTCTCGCCTCTGCTTCTCTTTCGGCTTAGCCAGGAGGAAGGTAGTATCTGCCTCTGTCTCTGTCTTATCTGTCTCTGTGCTTCTCTCACATCTGCTTCTCTTTCTGCTTCCCCAGTAGGAATGTAGTGTCTGCCTTTTTCTCTGTCTTTTCTGTCTCTATCCTTCTTCTGCGTCTACTTCTCTTTCTGTTTCCCCAGGAGGAATGTAGTGTCTGCCCATGTCTCTGTCTTTTTTATCTCTATCCTTCTCTTGTGTCTGCTACTCTTCCTGCTTCCTCAGGATGAATGTAGTGTCTGCCTCTGTCTCTGCCTTTTCTGTCTCTAACTGTCTCTCACGGTTGCTTCTCTTTCTGCTTCCCCAGGAGAAATGTAGTATCTGCCTCTTTCTCTGTATGTTCTGTCTCTTTCCTTCTCTCTCATCTTATTCTCTTTCTGCTTCCCCAAGAGGAATGTAGTGTCTGCCTCTGTCTTTTCTGTCTCCATCCTTCTCTCGCATTTGCTTCTCTTTCTGCTTCTCCAGGAGGAATGTAGTGTCTGTCTCTGTCTTTTCTGACTCCATCCTTCTCTGGCATCTGATTTTCTTTCTGCTTCCCCAGGAGGAATGTAGTGTCTGCCTCTGTCTCTGTCTCTTCTGTCTCTATCCTTCTCTCACATCTGCTTCTCTTTCTGCTTCCCTAGGAGGAATGTAGTGTCTGACTCTGTCTCTGTCTTTTCTGTCTGTATCCTTCTCTCGCGCCTGCTTCTCTTTCTGCTTCCCCAGGAGGAATGTAGCATCTGTCTCTGTCTCTGTCTCTTCTGCCTCTATCCTTCTCTTGCATCTGCTTCTCATTCTGCTTCCCAGGAGGAACGTAGTGTCTGCCTCTGTACCTGTCTTTTCTATCTCTATTCTTCTCTCGCATCTGCTGCTCTTTCTGCTTCCCCAGGAGGAATGTAGTATCTGCCTCTTTCTCTGTCTTTTCTGTCTCTATCCTTCTCTCGCATCTTTTTATCATTCTGCTTCCCTAGGAGGAATGTAGTGTCTGCCTCTGCCTTTTCTATCTCTATCCTTCTTTTGCGTCTGCTTCTTGTTCTTCTTCTACAGGAGGAATGTAGTATCTGCCTGTGTCTCTGTCTGTTTTGTCTCTGTCCTTCTCTCGTATCTGCTTCTCTTTCTGCTTCCCTAGGAGGAATGTAGTGTCTGCCTCTGTCTCTGTCCTTTCTGTGTCTATCTTTCTCTTGTGTCTTCTTCTCTTTCTGCTTCCGTTTGAGGAATGTAGTGTCTGCCTCTGTCTCTATCCTTCTCTTGGGTCTGCTTCTCGTTATTCTTCCCCAGGAGGAATGTAGTATCTGCCTGTGTCTCTGTCTTTTTTGTCTCTCTCCTTCTCTCGTATCTGCTTCTCTTTCTGCTTCCCTAGGAGGAATGTAGTGTCTGCCTCTGTCTCTGCCTTTTCTGTCTCTATTCTTCTCTTGCGTCTGCTTCTCGTTCTTCTTCCCCAGGAGGAATGTAGTGTCTGCCCTCTGTCTCTGTCCTTTCTGTCTCTATCCTTCTCTCATGTCTGCTTCTCTTTCTGCTTCCCCAGGAGGAATGTAGTATCTGCCTCAGTCTCTGTCTTTTCTGTCTCTGTCCTTCTCTCGCCTCGACTTTTCTTTCTACTTAGCCAGGAGGAATGTAGTATCTGCCCCTGTCTCTGTCTTTTCTCTCTCTATCCTTTTCTCGCGTCTTCTTCTCTTTCTGCTTCCCTAGGAGGAATGTAGTGTCTGCCTTTGTCTCTGTCTTTTCTGTCTCTTTCCTTCTCTTGCATCTGCTTCTCATTCTTCTTCCCCAGGTGGAATGTAATATCTGCCTGTGTCTCTGTCTTTTTTGTCTCTGTCCTTCTCTCATATCTGCTTCTCTTTCTTCTTCCCCAGGAGGAATGTAGGATCTGCCTCTTTCTCTGTCTTTTCTGTCTCTATCCTTCTCTCGCATCTTTTTATCGTTCTGCTTCCCTAGGAGGAATGTAGTGTCTGCCTCTGTCTCTATCCTTCTCTTGGGTCTGCTTCTCGTTCTTCTTCCCCAGGAGGAATGTAGTATCTGCCTGTGTCTCTGTCTTTTTTGTCTCTGTCCTTCTCTCATATCTGCTTCTCTTTCTGCTTCCCTAGGAGGAATGTAGTGTCTGCCTCTGTCTCTGTCCTTTCTGTGTCTATCCTTCTCTTGTGTCTTCTCTTTCTGCTTCCGTTGGAGGAATGTAGTGTCTGCCTCTGTCTCTATCCTTCTCTTGGGTCTGCTTCTCGTTCTTCTTCCCCAGGAGGAATGTAGTATCTGCCTGTCTCTCTGCCTTTTTTGTCTCTCTCCTTCTCTCGTATCTGCTTCTCTTTTTGCTTCCCTAGGAGGAATGTAGTGTCTGCCTCTGTCTCTGCCTTTTCTGTCTCTATTCTTCTCTTGCGTCTGCTTCTCGTTCTTCTTCCCCAGGAGGAATGTAGTGTCTGCCCTCTGTCTCTGTCATTTCTGTCTCTATCCTTCTCTCATGTCTGCTTCTCTTTCTGCTTCCCCAGGAGGAATGTAGTATCTGCCTCAGTCTCTGTCTTTTCTGTCTCTGTCCTTCTCTCGCCTCGGCTTTTCTTTCTACTTAGCCAGGAGGAATGTAGTATCTGCCTGTGTCTCTGTCTTTTTTGTCTCTGTCCTTCTCTCGTATCTGCTTCTCTTTCTGCTTCCCTAGGAGGAATGTAGTGTCTGCCTCTGTCTCTGCCTTTTCTGTCTCTATTCTTCTCTCACGTCTGCTTCTCTTTCTTCTTCCCCAGGAGGAATGTAGTCTCTGCCTCAGTCTCTGTCTTTTCTGTCTCTGTAATTTTCTCGCCTTTGCTTCTCTTTCTGCTTAGCCAGGAGGAATGTAGTATCTGCCTCTGTCTCTGTCTTATCTGTCTCTGTGCTTCTCTCACATCTGCTTCTCTTTCTGCTTCCCCAGTAGGAATGTAGTGTCTGCCTTTTTCTCTGTCTTTTCTGTCTCTATCCTTCTTCTGCGTCTACTTCTCTTTCTGTTTCCCCAGGAGGAATGTAGTGTCTGCCCCTGTCTCTGTCTTTTTTATCTCTATCCTTCTCTTGTGTCTGCTACTCTTCCTGCTTCCTCAGGACGAATGTAGTGTCTGCCTCTGTCTCTGCCTTTTCTGTCTCTATCCGTCTCTCACGGCTGCTTCTCTTTCTGCTTCCCCAGGAGAAATGTAGTATCTGCCTCTTTCTCTGTATTTTCTGTCTCTTTCCTTCTCTCTCATCTTATTCTCTTTCTGCTTCCCCAAGAGGAATGTAGTGTCTGCCTCTGTCTTTTCTGTCTCCATCCTTCTCTCGCATTTGCTTCTCTTTCTGCTTCTCCAGGAGGAATGTAGTGTCTGTCTCTGTCTTTTCTGACTCCATCCTTCTCTGGCATCTGATTTTCTTTCTGCTTCCCCAGGAGGAATGTAGTGTCTTCCTCTGTCTCTGTCTCTTCTGTCTCTATCCTTCTCTCACATCTGCTTCTCTTTCTGCTTCCCTAGGAGGAATGTAGTGTCTGACTCTGTCTCTGTCTTTTCTGTCTGTATCCTTCTCTCGCGCCTGCTTCTCTTTCTGCTTCCCCAGGAGGAATGTAGCATCTGTCTCTGTCTCTGTCTCTTCTGCCTCTATCCTTCTCTTGCATCTGCTTCTCATTCTGCTTCCCAGGAGGAACGTAGTGTCTGCCTCTGTACCTGTCTTTTCTATCTCTATTCTTCTCTCGCATCTGCTGCTATTTCTGCTTCCCCAGGAGGAATGTAGTATCTGCCTCTTTCTCTGTCTTTTCTGTCTCTATCCTTCTCTCGCATCTTTTTATCATTCTGCTTCCCTAGGAGGAATGTAGTGTCTGCCTCTGCCTTTTCTATCTCTATCCTTCTTTTGCGTCTGCTTCTCGTTCTTCTTCTACAGGAGGAATGTAGTATCTGCCTGTGTCTCTGTCTGTTTTGTCTCTGTCCTTCTCTCGTATCTGCTTCTCTTTCTGCTTCCCTAGGAGGAATGTAGTGTCTGCCTCTGTCTCTGTCCTTTCTGTGTCTATCTTTCTCTTGTGTCTTCTTCTCTTTCTGCTTCCGTTGGAGGAATGTAGTGTCTGCCTCTGTCTCTATCCTTCTCTTGGGTCTGCTTCTCGTTATTCTTCCCCAGGAGGAATGTAGTATCTGCCTGTGTCTCTGTCTTTTTTGTCTCTCTCCTTCTCTCGTATCTGCTTCTCTTTCTGCTTCCCTAGGAGGAATGTAGTGTCTGCCTCTGTCTCTGCCTTTTCTGTCTCTATTCTTCTCTTGCGTCTGCTTCTCGTTCTTCTTCCCCAGGAGGAATGTAGTGTCTGCCCTCTGTCTCTGTCCTTTCTGTCTCTATCCTTCTCTCATGTCTGCTTCTCTTTCTGCTTCCCCAGGAGGAATGTAGTATCTGCCTCAGTCTCTGTCTTTTCTGTCTCTGTCCTTCTCTCGCCTCGACTTTTCTTTCTACTTAGCCAGGAGGAATGTAGTATCTGCCCCTGTCTCTGTCTTTTCTCTCTCTATCCTTTTCTCGCGTCTTCTTCTCTTTCTGCTTCCCTAGGAGGAATGTAGTGTCTGCCTTTGTCTCTGTCTTTTCTGTCTCTTTCCTTCTCTTGCATCTGCTTCTCATTCTTCTTCCCCAGGAGGAATGTAATATCTGCCTGTGTCTCTGTCTTTTTTGTCTCTGTCCTTCTCTCGTATCTGCTTCTCTTTCTTCTTCCCCAGGAGGAATGTAGGATCTGCCTCTTTCTCTGTCTTTTCTGTCTCTATCCTTCTCTCGCATCTTTTTATCGTTCTGCTTCCCTAGGAGGAATGTAGTGTCTGCCTCTGTCTCTATCCTTCTCTTGGGTCTGCTTCTCGTTCTTCTTCCCCAGGAGGAATGTAGTATCTGCCTGTGTCTCTGTCTTTTTTGTCTCTGTCCTTCTCTCATATCTGCTTCTCTTTCTGCTTCCCTAGGAGGAATGTAGTGTCTGCCTCTGTCTCTGTCCTTTCTGTGTCTATCCTTCTCTTGTGTCTTCTCTTTCTGCTTCCGTTGGAGGAATGTAGTGTCTTCCTCTGTCTCTATCCTTCTCTTGGGTCTGCTTCTCGTTCTTCTTCCCCAGGAGGAATGTAGTATCTGCCTGTCTCTCTGTCTTTTTTGTCTCTCTCCTTCTCTCGTATCTGCTTCTCTTTTTGCTTCCCTAGGAGGAATGTAGTGTCTGCCTCTGTCTCTGCCTTTTCTGTCTCTATTCTTCTCTTGCGTCTGCTTCTCGTTCTTCTTCCCCAGGAGGAATGTAGTGTCTGCCCTCTGTCTCTGTCATTTCTGTCTCTATCCTTCTCTCATGTCTGCTTCTCTTTCTGCTTCCCCAGGAGGAATGTAGTATCTGCCTCAGTCTCTGTCTTTTCTGTCTCTGTCCTTCTCTCGCCTCGGCTTTTCTTTCTACTTAGCCAGGAGGAATGTAGTATCTGCCCCTGTCTCTGTCTTTTCTCTCTCTATCCTTTTCTCGCGTCTTCTTCTCTTTCTGCTTCCCTAGGAGGAATGTAGTGTCTGCCTTTGTCTCTGTCTTTTCTGTCTCTATCCTTCTCTTGCATCTGCTTCTCATTCTTCTTCCCCAGGAGGAATGTAATATCTGCCTGTGTCTCTGTCTTTTTTGTCTCTGTCCTTCTCTCGTATCTGCTTCTCTTTCTGCTTCCCTAGGAGGAATGTAGTGTCTGCCTCTGTCTCTGCCTTTTCTGTCTCTATTCTTCTCTCACGTCTGCTTCTCTTTCTTCTTCCCCAGGAGGAATGTAGTCTCTGCCTCAGTCTCTGTCTTTTCTGTCTCTGTAATTTTCTCGCCTTTGCTTCTCTTTCTGCTTAGCCAGGAGGAATGTAGTATCTGCCTCTGTCTCTGTCTTATCTGTCTCTGTGCTTCTCTCACATCTGCTTCTCTTTCTGCTTCCCCAGTAGGAATGTAGTGTCTGCCTTTTTCT
Source organism: Ambystoma mexicanum (assembly GCF_040938575.1). NCBI lineage: Eukaryota > Metazoa > Chordata > Amphibia > Caudata > Ambystomatidae > Ambystoma > Ambystoma mexicanum. The sequence goes on from NC_090927.1 coordinate 8,384,091, forward strand.
CTGTCTTTTCTGTCTCTATCCTTCTTCTGCGTCTACTTCTCTTTCTGTTTCCCCAGGAGGAATGTAGTGTCTGCCCCTGTCTCTGTCTTTTTTATCTCTATCCTTCTCTTGTGTCTGCTACTCTTCCTGCTTCCTCAGGACGAATGTAGTGTCTGCCTCTGTCTCTGCCTTTTCTGTCTCTATCCGTCTCTCACGGCTGCTTCTCTTTCTGCTTCCCCAGGAGAAATGTAGTATCTGCCTCTTTCTCTGTATTTTCTGTCTCTTTCCTTCTCTCTCATCTTATTCTCTTTCTGCTTCCCCAAGAGGAATGTAGTGTCTGCCTCTGTCTTTTCTGTCTCCATCCTTCTCTCGCATTTGCTTCTCTTTCTGCTTCTCCAGGAGGAATGTAGTGTCTGTCTCTGTCTTTTCTGACTCCATCCTTCTCTGGCATCTGATTTTCTTTCTGCTTCCCCAGGAGGAATGTAGTGTCTGCCTCTGTCTCTGTCTCTTCTGTCTCTATCCTTCTCTCACATCTGCTTCTCTTTCTGCTTCCCTAGGAGGAATGTAGTGTCTGACTCTGTCTCTGTCTTTTCTGTCTGTATCCTTCTCTCGCGCCTGCTTCTCTTTCTGCTTCCCCAGGAGGAATGTAGCATCTGTCTCTGTCTCTGTCTCTTCTGCCTCTATCCTTCTCTTGCATCTGCTTCTCATTCTGCTTCCCAGGAGGAACGTAGTGTCTGCCTCTGTACCTGTCTTTCCTATCTCTATTCTTCTCTCGCATCTGCTGCTCTTTCTGCTTCCCAAGGAGGAATGTAGTATCTGCTTCTTTCTCTGTCTTTTCTGTCTCTATCCTTCTCCCGCATCTTTTTATCGTTCTGCTTCCCTAGGAGGAATGTAGTGTCTGCCTCTGCCTTTTCTATCTATATCCTTCTTCTGCGTCTGCTTCTCGTTCTTCTTCTCCAGGAGGAATGTAATATCTGACTGTGTCTCTGTCTTTTTTGTCTCTGTCCTTCTCTCGTATCTGCTTCTCTTTCTGCTTCCCTAGGAGGAATGTAGTGTCTGCCTCTGTCTCTGTCCTTTCTGTGTCTATCCTTATATTGTGTCTTCTTTTCTTTCTGCTTCCGTTGGAGGAATGTAGTGTCTGCCTCTGTCTCTATCCTTCTCTTGGGTCTGCTTCTCGTTCTTCTTCCCCAGGAGGAATGTAGTATCTGCCTGTGTCTCTGTCTTTTTTGTCTCTCTCCTTCTCTCGTTTCTGCTTCTCTTTCTGCTTCCCTAGGAGGAATGTAGTGTCTGCCCTCTGTCTCTGTCTTTTCTGTCTCTGTAATTTTCTCGCCTCTGCTTCTCTTTCGGCTTAGCCAGGAGGAAGGTAGTATCTGCCTCTGTCTCTGTCTTATCTGTCTCTGTGCTTCTCTCACATCTGCTTCTCTTTCTGCTTACCCAGTAGGAATGTAGTGTCTGCCTTTTTCTCTGTCTTTTCTGTCTCTATCCTTCTTCTGCGTCTACTTCTCTTTCTGTTTCCCAGGAGGAATGTAGTGTCTGCCCCTGTCTCTGTCTTTTTTATCTCTATCCTTCTCTTGTGTCTGCTACTCTTCCTGCTTCCTCAGGATGAATGTAGTGTCTGCCTCTGTCTCTGCCTTTTCTGTCTCTAACCGTCTCTCACGGTTGCTTCTCTTTCTGCTTCCCCAGGAGAAATGTAGTATCTGCCTCTTTCTCTGTATGTTCTGTCTCTTTCCTTCTCTCTCATCTTATTCTCTTTCTGCTTCCCCAAGAGGAATGTAGTGTCTGCCTCTGTCTTTTCTGTCTCCATCCTTCTCTCACATTTGCTTCTCTTTCTGCTTCTCCAGGAGGAATGTAGTGTCTGTCTCTGTCTTTTCTGACTCCATCCTTCTCTGGCATCTGATTTTCTTTCTGCTTCCCCAGGAGGAATGTAGTGTCTGCCTCTGTCTCTGTCTCTTCTGTCTCTATCCTTCTCTCACATCTGCTTCTCTTTCTGCTTCCCTAGGAGGAATGTAGTGTCTGACTCTGTCTCTGTCTTTTCTGTCTGTATCCTTCTCTCGCGCCTGCTTCTCTTTCTGCTTCCCCAGGAGGAATGTAGCATCTGTCTCTGTCTCTGTCTCTTCTGCCTCTATCCTTCTCTTGCATCTGCTTCTCATTTTGCTTCCCAGGAGGAACGTAGTGTCTGCCTCTGTACCTGTCTTTTCTATCTCTATTCTTCTCTCGCATCTGCTGCTCTTTCTGCTTCCCCAGGAGGAATGTAGTATCTGCCTCTTTCTCTGTCTTTTCTCTCTCTATCCTTCTCTCGCATCTTTTTATCATTCTGCTTCCCTAGGAGGAATGTAGTGTCTGCCTCTGCCTTTTCTATCTCTATCCTTCTTCTGCGTCTGCTTCTCGTTCTTCTTCTACAGGAGGAATGTAGTATATGCCTGTGTAGCTGTCTTTTTTGTCTCTGTCCTTCTCTCGTATCTGCTTCTCTTTCTGCTTCCCTAGGAGGAATGTAGTGTCTGCCTCTGTCTCTGTCCTTTCTGTGTCTATCTTTCTCTTGTGTCTTCTTCTCTTTCTGCTTCCGTTGGAGGAATGTAGTGTCTGCCTCTGTCTCTATCCTTCTCTTGGGTCTGCTTCTCGTTCTTCTTCCCCAGGAGGAATGTAGTATCTGCCTGTGTCTCTGTCTTTTTTGTCTCTCTCCTTCTCTCGTATCTGCTTCTCTTTCTGCTTCCCTAGGAGGAATGTAGTGTCTGCCTCTGTCTCTGCCTTTTCTGTCTCTATTCTTCTCTTGCGTCTGCTTCTCGTTCTTCTTCCCCAGGAGGAATGTAGTGTCTGCCCTCTGTCTCTGTCATTTCTGTCTCTATCCTTCTCTCATGTCTGCTTCTCTTTCTGCTTCCCCAGGAGGAATGTAGTATCTGCCTCTTTCTCTGTCTTTTCTGTCTCTATCCTTCTCTCGCATCTTTTTATCGTTCTGCTTCCCTAGGAGGAATGTAGTGTCTGCCTCTGCCTTTTCTATCTCTATCCTTCTTCTGCGTCTGCTTCTCGTTGTTCTTCTCCAGGAGGAATGTAGTATCTGCCTGTGTCTCTGTCTTTTTTGTCTCTGTCCTTCTCTCGTATCTGCTTCTCTTTCTGCTTCCCTAGGAGGAATGTAGTGTCTGCCTCTGTCTCTGTCCTTTCTGTGTCTATCCTTCTCTTGTGTCTTCTTCTCTTTCTGCTTCCGTTGGAGGAATGTAGTGTCTGCCTCTGTCTCTATCCTTCTCTTGGGTCTGCTTCTCGTTCTTCTTCCCCAGGAGGAATGTAGTATCTGCCTGTGTCTCTGTCTTTTTTGTCTCTCTCCTTCTCTCGTATCTGCTTCTCTTTCTGCTTCCCTAGGAGGAATGTAGTGTCTGCCCTCTGTCTCTGTCATTTCTGTCTCTATCCTTCTCTCATGTCTGCTTCTCTTTCTGCTTCCCCAGGAGGAATGTAGTATCTGCCTCTGTCTCTGTCTTATCTGTCTCTGTGCTTCTCTCACATCTGCTTCTCTTTCTGCTTCCCCAGTAGGAATGTAGTGTCTGCCTTTGTCTCTGTCTTTTCTGTCTCTATCCTTCTCTTGCATCTGCTTCTCATTCTTCTTCCCCAGGAGGAATGTAATATCTGCCTGTTTCTCTGTCTTTTTTGTCTCTGTCCTTCTCTCGTATCTGCTTCTCTTTCTTCTTCCCCAGGAGGAATGTAGGATCTGCCTCTGTCTCTGTCTTTTCTGTCTCTATCCTTCTCTTGCGTCTGCTTCTCCTTCTGCTTCCCCAGGAGGAATGTAGTGTCTGCCTCTGTGTCTGTCATTTCTGTCTCTGTGCTTCTCTGCATCTGCTTCCCTTTCTGCTTCGCCAGGAGGAATGTAGTGTCTGCCTTTTTCTCTGTCTTTTCTGTCTCTATCCTTCTTCTGCGTCTACTTCTCTTTCTGTTTCCCCAGGAGGAATGTAGTGTCTGCCCCTGTCTCTGTCTTTTTTATCTCTATCCTTCTCTTGTGTCTGCTACTCTTCCTGCTTCCTCAGGACGAATGTAGTGTCTGCCTCTGTCTCTGCCTTTTCTATCTCTATCCGTCTCTCACGGCTGCTTCTCTTTCTGCTTCCCCAGGAGAAATGTAGTATCTGCCTCTTTCTCTGTATTTTCTGTCTCTTTCCTTCTCTCTCATCTTATTCTCTTTCTGCTTCCCCAAGAGGAATGTAGTGTCTGCCTCTGTCTTTTCTGTCTCCATCCTTCTCTCGCATTTGCTTCTCTTTCTGCTTCTCCAGGAGGAATGTAGTGTCTGTCTCTGTCTTTTCTGGCTCCATCCTTCTCTGGCATCTGATTTTCTTTCTGCTTCCCCAGGAGGAATGTAGTGTCTGTCTCTGTCTCTTCTGTCTCTATCCTTCTCTCACATCTGCTTCTCTTTCTGCTTCCCTAGGAGGAATGTAGTGTCTGACTCTGTCTCTGTCTTTTCTGTCTGTATCCTTCTCTCGCGCCTGCTTCTCTTTCTGCTTCCCCAGGAGGAATGTAGCAACTGTCTCTGTCTCTGTCTCTTCTGCCTCTATCCTTCTCTTGCATCTGCTTCTCATTCTGCTTCCCAGGAGGAACATAGTGTCTGCCTCTGTACCTGTCTTTTCTATCTCTATTCTTCTCTCGCATCTGCTGCTCTTTCTGCTTCCCCAGGAGGAATGTAGTATCTGCCTCTTTCTCTGTCTTTTCTGTCTCTATCCTTCTCTCGCATCTTTTTATCGTTCTGCTTCCCTAGGAGGAATGTAGTGTCTGCCTCTGCCTTTTCTATCTCTATCCTTCTTCTGCGTCTGCTTCTCGTTCTTCTTCTCCAGGAGGAATGTAGTATCTGCCTGTGTCTCTGTCTTTTTTGTCTCTGTCCTTCTCTCGTATCTGCTTCTCTTTCTGCTTCCCTAGGAGGAATGTAGTGTCTGCCTCTGTCTCTGTCCTTTCTGTGTCTATCCTTCTCTTGTGTCTTCTTCTCTTTCTGCTTCCGTTGGAGAAATGTAGTGTCTGCCTCTGTCTCTATCCTTCTCTTGGGTCTGCTTCTCGTTCTTCTTTCCCAGGAGGAATGTAGTATCTGCCTGTGTCTCTGTCTTTTTTGTCTCTCTCCTTCTCTCATATCTGCTTCTCTTTCTGCTTCCCTAGGAGGAATGTAGTGTCTGCCTCTGTCTCTGCCTTTTCTGTCTCTATTCTTCTCTTGCATCTGCTTCTCCTTCTTCTTCCCCAGGAGGAATGTAGTGTCTGCCCTCTGTCTCTGTCATTTCTGTCTCTATCCTTCTCTCACGTCTGCTTCTCTTTCTTCGTCCCCAGGAGGAATGTAGTATCTGCCTCAGTCTCTGTCTTTTCTGTCTCTGTCCTTTTCTCCTGCCTTTGCTTCTGTTTCTGCTTAGCCAGGAGGAATGTAGTATCTGCCTCTGTCTCTGTCTTTTCTGTCTCTATCCTTTTCTCGCATCTGCTTCTTGTTCTTCTTCCCCAGGAGGAATGTAGTATCTGCCTGTGTCTCTGTCTTTTTTGTCTCTGTCCTTCTCTCGTATCTGCTTCTCTTTCTGCTTCCCCAGGAGGAATGTAGTGTCTGCCTCTGTCTCTGTCTTATCTGTCTCTATCCTTCTCTCACGTCTGCTTCTCTTTCTGCTTCCCTAGGAGGAATGTAGTCTCTGCCTCAGTCTCTGTCTTTTCTGTCTCTGTAATTTTCTCGCCTCTGCTTCTCTTTTGGCTTAGCCAGGAGGAATGTAGTATCTGCCTCTGTCTCTGTCTTATCTGTCTCTGTGCTTCTCTCACATCTGCTTCTCTTTCTGTTCCCCAGTAGGAATGTAGTGTCTGCCTTTTTCTCTGTCTTTTCTGTCTCTATCCTTCTTCTGCGTCTACTTCTCTTTCTGTTTCCCCAGGAGGAATTTAGTGTCTGCCCCTGTCTCTGTCTTTTTTATCTCTATCCTTCTCTTGTGTCTGCTACTCTTCCTGCTTCCTCAGGACGAATGTAGTGTCTGCCTCTGTCTCTGCCTTTTCTGTCTCTAACCGTCTCTCACGGCTGCTTCTCTTTCTGCTTCCCCAGGAGAAATGTAGTGTCTGCCTCTGTCTTTTCTGTCTCCATCCTTCTCTCGCATGTGCTTCTCTTTCTGCTTCTCCAGGAGGAATGTAGTGTCTGTCTCTGTCTTTTCTGACTCCATCCTTCTCTGGCATCTGATTTTCTTTCTGCTTCCCTAGGAGGAATGTAGTGTCTGCCTCTGTCTCTGTCTCTTCTGTCTCTATCCTTCTCTCACATCTGATTCTCTTTCTGCTTCCCTAGGAGGAATGTAGTGTCTGACTCTGTCTCTGTCTTTTCTGTCTGTATCCTTCTCTCACGCCTGCTTCTCTTTCTGCTTCCCCAGGAGGAATGTAGCATCTGTCTCTGTCTCTGTCTCTTCTGCCTCTATCCTTCTCTTGCATCTGCTTCTCATTCTGCTTCCCAGGAGGAACTTAGTGTCTGCCTCTGTACCTGTCTTTTCTATCTCTATTCTTCTCTCGCATCTGCTGCTCTTTCTGCTTCCCCAGGAGGAATGTAGTATCTGCCTCTTTCTCTGTCTTTTCTGTCTCTATCCTTCTCTCGCATCTTTTTATCGTTCTGCTTCCCTAGGAGGAATGTAGTGTCTGCCTCTGTCTCTGTCCTTTCTGTGTCTATCCTTCTCTTGTGTCTTCTCATTCTGCTTCCGTTGGAGGAATGTAGTGTCTGCCTCTGTCTCTATCCTTCTCTTGGGTCTGCTTCTCGTTCTTCTTCCCCAGGAGGAATGTAGTATCTGCCTGTGTCTCTGTCTTTTTTGTCTCTCTCCTTCTCTCGTATCTGCTTCTCTTTCTGCTTCCCTAGGAGGAATGTAGTGTCTGCCTCTGTCTCTGCCTTTTCTGTCTCTATTCTTCTCTTGCATCTTCTTCTCGTTCTTCTTCCCCAGGAGGAATGTAGTGTCTGCCCTCTGTCTCTGTCATTTCTGTCTCTATCCTTCTCTCATGTCTGCTTCTCTTTCTGCTTCCCCAGGAGGAATGTAGTATCTGCCTCAGTCTCTGTCTTTTCTGTCTCTGTCCTTCTCTCGCCTCGGCTTTTCTTTCTACTTAGCCAGGAGGAATGTAGTATCTGCCCCTGTCTCTGTCTTTTCTCTCTCTATCCTTTTCTCGCGTCTTCTTCTCTTTCTGCTTCCCTAGGAGGAATGTTGTGTCTGCCTTTGTCTCTGTCTTTTCTGTCTCTATCCTTCTCTTGCATCTGCATCTCATTCTTCTTCCCCAGGAGGAATGTAATATCTGCCTGTGTCTCTGTCTTTTTTGTCTCTGTCCTTCTCTCGTATCTGCTTCTCTTTCTGCTTCCCTAGGAGGAATGTAGTGTCTGCCTCTGTCTCTGCCTTTTCTGTCTCTATTCTTCTCTTGCGTCTGCTTCTCGTTCTTCTTCCCCAGGAGGAATGTAGTGTCTGCCTTTGTGTCTGTCATTTCTGTCTCTGTGCTTCTCTGCATCTGCTTCCCTTTCTGCTTCCCCAGGAGGAATGTAGCATCTGCCTCTGTCTCTGTCTTTTCTGTCTCTATCCTTCTCTCACGTCTGCTTCTCTTTCTGCTTCCCCTGGAGGAATGTAGTATCTGCCTGTGTCTCTGTCTTTTTTGTCTCTCTCCTTCTCTCGTATCTGCTTCTCTTTCTGCTTCCCTAGGAGGAATGTAGTGTCTGCCTCTGTCTCTGCCTTTTCTGTCTCTATTCTTCTCTTGCATCTTCTTCTCGTTCTTCTTCCCCAGGAGGAATGTAGTGTCTGCCCTCTGTCTCTGTCATTTCTGTCTCTATCCTTCTCTCATGTCTGCTTCTCTTTCTGCTTCCCCAGGAGGAATGTAGTATCTGCCTCAGTCTCTGTCTTTTCTGTCTCTGTCCTTCTCTCGCCTCGGCTTTTCTTTCTACTTAGCCAGGAGGAATGTAGTATCTGCCCCTGTCTCTGTCTTTTCTCTCTCTATCCTTTTCTCGCGTCTTCTTCTCTTTCTGCTTCCCTAGGAGGAATGTAGTGTCTGCCTTTGTCTCTGTCTTTTCTGTCTCTATCCTTCTTCTGCGTCTACTTCTCTTTCTGTTTCCCCAGGAGGAATTTAGTGTCTGCCCCTGTCTCTGTCTTTTTTATCTCTATCCTTCTCTTGTGTCTGCTACTCTTCCTGCTTCCTCAGGACGAATGTAGTGTCTGCCTCTGTCTCTGCCTTTTCTGTCTCTAACCGTCTCTCACGGCTGCTTCTCTTTCTGCTTCCCCAGGAGAAATGTAGTGTCTGCCTCTGTCTTTTCTGTCTCCATCCTTCTCTCGCATGTGCTTCTCTTTCTGCTTCTCCAGGAGGAATGTAGTGTCTGTCTCTGTCTTTTCTGACTCCATCCTTCTCTGGCATCTGATTTTCTTTCTGCTTCCCTAGGAGGAATGTAGTGTCTGCCTCTGTCTCTGTCTCTTCTGTCTCTATCCTTCTCTCACATCTGCTTCTCTTTCTGCTTCCCTAGGAGGAATGTAGTGTCTGACTCTGTCTCTGTCTTTTCTGTCTGTATCCTTCTCTCACGCCTGCTTCTCTTTCTGCTTCCCCAGGAGGAATGTAGCATCTGTCTCTGTCTCTGTCTCTTCTGCCTCTATCCTTCTCTTGCATCTGCTTCTCATTCTGCTTCCCAGGAGGAACTTAGTGTCTGCCTCTGTACCTGTCTTTTCTATCTCTATTCTTCTCTCGCATCTGCTGCTCTTTCTGCTTCCCCAGGAGGAATGTAGTATCTGCCTCTTTCTCTGTCTTTTCTGTCTCTATCCTTCTCTCGCATCTTTTTATCGTTCTGCTTCCCTAGGAGGAATGTAGTGTCTGCCTCTGTCTCTGTCCTTTCTGTGTCTATCCTTCTCTTGTGTCTTCTCATTCTGCTTCCGTTGGAGGAATGTAGTGTCTGCCTCTGTCTCTATCCTTCTCTTGGGTCTGCTTCTCGTTCTTCTTCCCCAGGAGGAATGTAGTATCTGCCTGTGTCTCTGTCTTTTTTGTCTCTCTCCTTCTCTCGCATCTGCTTCTCTTTCTGCTTCCCTAGGAGGAATGTAGTGTCTGCCTCTGTCTCTGCCTTTTCTGTCTCTATTCTTCTCTTGCATCTTCTTCTCGTTCTTCTTCCCCAGGAGGAATGTAGTGTCTGCCCTCTGTCTCTGTCATTTCTGTCTCTATCCTTCTCTCATGTCTGCTTCTCTTTCTGCTTCCCCAGGAGGAATGTAGTATCTGCCTCAGTCTCTGTCTTTTCTGTCTCTGTCCTTCTCTCGCCTCGGCTTTTCTTTCTACTTAGCCAGGAGGAATGTAGTATCTGCCCCTGTCTCTGTCTTTTCTCTCTCTATCCTTTTCTCGCGTCTTCTTCTCTTTCTGCTTCCCTAGGAGGAATGTTGTGTCTGCCTTTGTCTCTGTCTTTTCTGTCTCTATCCTTCTCTTGCATCTGCATCTCATTCTTCTTCCCCAGGAGGAATGTAATATCTGCCTGTGTCTCTGTCTTTTTTGTCTCTGTCCTTCTCTCGTATCTGCTTCTCTTTCTGCTTCCCTAGGAGGAATGTAGTGTCTGCCTCTGTCTCTGCCTTTTCTGTCTCTATTCTTCTCTTGCGTCTGCTTCTCGTTCTTCTTCCCCAGGAGGAATGTAGTGTCTGCCTTTGTGTCTGTCATTTCTGTCTCTGTGCTTCTCTGCATCTGCTTCCCTTTCTGCTTCCCCAGGAGGAATGTAGCATCTGCCTCTGTCTCTGTCTTTTCTGTCTCTATCCTTCTCTCACGTCTGCTTCTCTTTCTGCTTCCCCTGGAGGAATGTAGTATCTGCCTGTGTCTCTGTCTTTTTTGTCTCTCTCCTTCTCTCGTATCTGCTTCTCTTTCTGCTTCCCTAGGAGGAATGTAGTGTCTGCCTCTGTCTCTGCCTTTTCTGTCTCTATTCTTCTCTTGCATCTTCTTCTCGTTCTTCTTCCCCAGGAGGAATGTAGTGTCTGCCCTCTGTCTCTGTCATTTCTGTCTCTATCCTTCTCTCATGTCTGCTTCTCTTTCTGCTTCCCCAGGAGGAATGTAGTATCTGCCTCAGTCTCTGTCTTTTCTGTCTCTGTCCTTCTCTCGCCTCGGCTTTTCTTTCTACTTAGCCAGGAGGAATGTAGTATCTGCCCCTGTCTCTGTCTTTTCTCTCTCTATCCTTTTCTCGCGTCTTCTTCTCTTTCTGCTTCCCTAGGAGGAATGTAGTGTCTGCCTTTGTCTCTGTCTTTTCTGTCTCTATCCTTCTCTTGCATCTGCATCTCATTCTTCTTCCCCAGGAGGAATGTAATATCTGCCTGTGTCTCTGTCTTTTTTGTCTCTGTCCTTCTCTCGTATCTGCTTCTCTTTCTGCTTCCCTAGGAGGAATGTAGTGTCTGCCTCTGTCTCTGCCTTTTCTGTCTCTATTCTTCTCTTGCGTCTGCTTCTCGTTCTTCTTCCCCAGGAGGAATGTATTGTCTGCCTTTGTGTCTGTCATTTCTGTCTCTGTGCTTCTCTGCATCTGCTTCCCTTTCTGCTTCCCCAGGAGGATTGTAGCATCTGCCTCTGTCTCTGTCTTTTCTGTCTCTATCCTTCTCTCACGTCTGCTTCTCTTTCTGCTTCCCCTGGAGGAATGAAGTGTCTGCCCTCTGTCTCTGTCTTTTCTGTCTGTATCCTTCTCTCATGTCTGCTTCTCTTTCTGCTTCCCCAGGAGGAATGTAGTATCTGCCTCAGTCTCTGTCTTTTCTGTCTCTGTCCTTTTCTCCTGCCTTTGCTTCTGTTTCTGCTTAGCCAGGAGGTCTGTAGTATCTGCCTCTGTCTCTGTCTTTTCTGTTTCTATCCTTTTCTCGAGTCTGCTTCTTGTTCTTCTTCCCCAGGAGGAATGTAGTATCTGCCTGTGTCTCTGTCTTTTTTGTCTCTGTCCTTCTGTCATATCTGCTTCTCTTTCTGCTTCCCCAGGAGGAATGTAGTGTCTGCCTGTCTCTGTCTTATCTGTCTCTATCCTTCTCTCACGTCTGCTTCTCTTTCTTCTTCCCCAGGAGGAATGTAGTCTCTGCCTCAGTCTCTGTCTTTTCTGTCTCTGTAATTTTCTCGCCTTTGCTTCTCTTTCTGCTTAGCCAGGAGGAATGTAGTATCTGCCTCTGTCTCTGTCTTATCTGTCTCTGTGCTTCTCTCACATCTGCTTCTCTTTCTGCTTCCCCAGTAGGAATGTAGTGTCTGCCTTTTTCTCTGTCTTTTCTGTCTCTATCCTTCTTCTGCGTCTACTTCTCTTTCTGTTTCCCCAGGAGGAATGTAGTGTCTGCCCCTGTCTCTGTCTTTTTTATCTCTATCCTTCTCTTGTGTCTGCTACTCTTCCTGCTTCCTCAGGACGAATGTAGTGTCTGCCTCTGTCTCTGCCTTTTCTGTCTCTATCCGTCTCTCACGGCTGCTTCTCTTTCTGCTTCCCCAGGAGAAATGTAGTATCTGCCTCTTTCTCTGTATTTTCTGTCTCTTTCCTTCTCTCTCATCTTATTCTCTTTCTGCTTCCCCAAGAGGAATGTAGTGTCTGCCTCTGTCTTCTCTGTCTCCATCCTTCTCTGGCATCTGATTTTCTTTCTGCTTCCCCAGGAGGAATGTAGTGTCTGCCTCTGTCTCTGTCTCTTCTGTCTCTATCCTTCTCTAACATCTGCTTCTCTTTCTGCTTCCCTAGGAGGAATGTAGTGTCTGACTCTGTCTATGTCTTTTCTGTCTGTATCCTTCTCTCGCGCCTGCTTCTCTTTCTGCTTCCCCAGGAGGAATGTAGCATCTGTCTCTGTCTCTGTCTCTTCTGCCTCTATCCTTCTCTTGCATCTGCTTCTCATTCTGCTTCCCAGGAGGAACGTAGTGTCTGCCTCTGTACCTGTCTTTTCTATCTCTATTCTTCTCTCGCATCTGCTGCTCTTTCTGCTTCCCCAGGAGGAATGTAGTATCTGCCTCTTTCTCTGTCTTTTCTGTCTCTATCCTTCTCTCGCATCTTTTTATCGTTCTGCTTCCCTAGGAGGAATGTAGTGTCTGCCTCTGCCTTTTCTATCTATATCCTTCTTCTGCGTCTGCTTCTCGTTCTTCTTCTCCAGGAGGAATGTAGTATCTGCCTGTGTCTCTGTCTTTTTTGTCTCTGTCCTTCTCTCGTATCTGCTTCTCTTTCTGCTTCCCTAGGAGGAATGTAGTGTCTGCCTCTGTCTCTGTCCTTTCTGTGTCTATCCTTCTATTGTGTCTTCTTCTCTTTCTGCTTCCGTTGGAGGAATGTAGTGTCTGCCTCTGTCTCTATCCTTCTCTTGGGTCTGCTTCTCGTTCTTCTTCCCCAGGAGGAATGTAGTATCTGCCTGTGTCTCTGTCTTTTTTGTCTCTCCCCTTCTCTCGTATCTGCTTCTCTTTCTGCTTCCCTAGGAGGAATGTAGTGTCTGCCTCTGTCTCTGCCTTTTCTGTCTGTATTCTTCTCTTGCGTCTGCTTCTCGTTCTTCTTCCCCAGGAGGAATGTAGTGTCTGCCCTCTGTCTCTGTCTTTTCTGTCTCTGTAATTTTCTCGCCTCTGCTTCTCTTTCGGCTTAGCCAGGAGGAAGGTAGTATCTGCCTCTGTCTCTGTCTTATCTGTCTCTGTGCTTCTCTCATATCTGCTTCTCTTTCTGCTTCCCCAGTAGGAATGTAGTGTCTGCCTTTTTCTCTGTCTTTTCTGTCTCTATCCTTCTTCTGCATCTACTTCTCTTTCTGTTTCCCCGGAGGAATGTAGTGTCTGCCCCTGTCTCTGTCTTTTTTATCTCTATCCTTCTCTTGTGTCTGCTACTCTTCCTGCTTCCTCAGGATGAATGTAGTGTCTACCTCTGTCTCTGCCTTTTCTGTCTCTAACCGTCTCTCACGGTTGCTTCTCTTTCTGCTTCCCCAGGAGAAATGTAGTATCTGCCTCTTTCTCTGTATGTTCTGTCTCTTTCCTTCTCTCTCATCTTATTCTCTTTCTGCTTCCCCAAGAGGAATGTAGTGTCTGCCTCTGTCTTTTCTGTCTCCATCCTTCTCTCGCATTTGCTTCTCTTTCTGCTTCTCCAGGAGGAATGTAGTGTCTGTCTCTGTCTTTTCTGACTCCATCCTTCTCTGGCATCTGATTTTCTTTCTGGTTCCCCAGGAGGAATGTAGTGTCTGCCTCTGTCTCTGTCTCTTCTGTCTCTATCCTTCTCTCACATCTGCTTCTCTTTCTGCTTCCCTAGGAGGAATGTAGTGTCTGTCTCTGTCTCTGTCTTTTCTGTCTGTATCCTTCTCTCGCGCCTGCTTCTCTTTCTGCTTCCCCAGGAGGAATGTAGCATCTGTCTCTGTCTCTGTCTCTTCTGCCTCTATCCTTCTCTTGCATCTGCTTCTCATTTTGCTTCCATTGAGGAACGTAGTGTCTGCCTCTGTACCTGTCTTTTCTATCTCTATTCTTCTCTCGCATCTGCTGCTCTTTCTGCTTCCCCAGGAGGAATGTAGTATCTGCCTCTTTCTCTGTCTTTTCTGTCTCTATCCTTCTCTCGCATCTTTTTATCATTCTGCTTCCCTAGGAGGAATGTAGTGTCTGCCGCTGCCTTTCCTATCTCTATCCTTCTTCTGCGTCTGCTTCTCGTTCTTCTTCTACAGGAGGAATGTAGTATCTGCCTGTGTAGCTGTCTTTTTTGTCTCTGTCCTTCTCTCGTATCTGCTTCTCTTTCTGCTTCCCTAGGAGGAATGTAGTGTCTGCCTCTGTCTCTGTCCTTTCTGTGTCTATCTTTCTCTTGTGTCTTCTTCTCTTTCTGCTTCCGTTGGAGGAATGTAGTGTCTGCCTCTGTCTCTATCCTTCTCTTGGGTCTGCTTCTCGTTCTTCTTCCCCAGGAGGAATGTAGTATCTGCCTGTGTCTCTGTCTTTTTTGTCTCTCTCCTTCTCTCGTATCCGCTTCTCTTTCTGCTTCCCTAGGAGGAATGTAGTGTCTGCCTCTATCTCTGCCTTTTCTGTCTCTATTCTTCTCTTGCGTCTGCTTCTCGTTCTTCTTCCCCAGGAGGAATATAGTGTCTCCTCTCTGTCCCTGTCATTTCTGTCTCTATCCTTCTCTCATGTCTGCTTCTCTTTCTGCTTCCCCAGGAGGAATGTAGTATCTGCCTCAGTCTCTGTCTTTTCTGTCTCTGTCCTTCTCTCGCCTCGGCTTTTCTTTCTACTTAGCCAGGAGGAATGTAGTATCTGCCCCTGTCTCTGTCTTTTCTCTCTCTATCCTTCTCTTGCATCTGCTTCTCATTTTTCTTCCCCAGGAGGAATGTAATATCTGCCTGTGTCTCTGTCTTTTTTGTCTCTGTCCTTCTCTCGTATCTGCTTCTCTTTCTTCTTCCCCAGGAGGAATGTAGGATCTGCCTCTGTCTCTGTCTTTTCTGTCTCTATCCTTCTCTTGCGTCTGCTTCTCCTTCTGCTTCCCCAGGAGGAATGTAGTGTCTGCCTCTGTGTCTGTCATTTCTGTCTCTGTGCTTCTCTGCATCTGCTTCCCTTTCTGCTTCCCCAGGAGGATTGTAGCATCTGCCTCTGTCTCTGTCTTTTCTGTCTCTATCCTTCTCTCACGTCTGCTTCTCTTTCTGCTTCCCCTGGAGGAATGAAGTGTCTGCCCTCTGTCTCTGTCTTTTCTGTCTGTATCCTTCTCTCATGTCTGCTTCTCTTTCTTCTTCCCCAGGAGGAATGTAGTATCTGCCTCAGTCTCTGTCTTTTCTGTCTCTGTCCTTTTCTCCTGCCTTTGCTTCTGTTTCTGCTTAGCCAGGAGGAATGTAGTATCTGCCTCTGTCTCTGTCTTTTCTGTCTCTATCCTTTTCTCGCGTCTGCTTCTTGTTCTTCTTCCCCAGGAGGAATGTAGTATCTGCCTGTGTCTCTGTCTTTTTTGTCTCTGTCCTTCTCTCGTATCTGCTTCTCTTTCTGCTTCCCCAGGAGGAATGTAGTGTCTGCCTCTGTCTCTGTCTTATCTGTCTCTATCCTTCTCTCACGTCTGCTTCTCTTTCTGCTTCCCTAGGAGGAATGTAGTCTCTGCCTCAGTCTCTGTCTTTTCTGTCTCTGTAATTTTCTCGCCTCTGCTTCTCTTTTGGCTTAGCCAGGAGGAATGTAGTATCTGCCTCTGTCTCTGTCTTATCTGTCTCTGTGCTTCTCTCACATCTGCTTCTCTTTCTGTTCCCCAGTAGGAATGTAGTGTCTGCCTTTTTCTCTGTCTTTTCTGTCTCTATCCTTCTTCTGCGTCTACTTCTCTTTCTGTTTCCCCAGGAGGAATTTAGTGTCTGCCCCTGTCTCTGTCTTTTTTATCTCTATCCTTCTCTTGTGTCTGCTACTCTTCCTGCTTCCTCAGGACGAATGTAGTGTCTGCCTCTGTCTCTGCCTTTTCTGTCTCTATCCGTCTCTCACGGCTGCTTCTCTTTCTGCTTCCCCAGGAGAAATGTAGTGTCTGCCTCTGTCTTTTCTGTCTCCATCCTTCTCTCGCATGTGCTTCTCTTTCTGCTTCTCCAGGAGGAATGTAGTGTCTGTCTCTGTCTTTTCTGACTCCATCCTTCTCTGGCATCTGATTTTCTTTCTGCTTCCCTAGGAGGAATGTAGTGTCTGCCTCTGTCTCTGTCTCTTCTGTCTCTATCCTTCTCTCACATCTGCTTCTCTTTCTGCTTCCCTAGGAGGAATGTAGTGTCTGACTCTGTCTCTGTCTTTTCTGTCTGTATCCTTCTCTCACGCCTGCTTCTCTTTCTGCTTCCCCAGGAGGAATGTAGCATCTGTCTCTGTCTCTGTCTCTTCTGCCTCTATCCTTCTCTTGCATCTGCTTCTCATTCTGCTTCCCAGGAGAAACTTAGTGTCTGCCTCTGTACCTGTCTTTTCTATCTCTATTCTTCTCTCGCATCTGCTGCTCTTTCTGCTTCCCCAGGAGGAATGTAGTATCTGCCTCTTTCTCTGTCTTTTCTGTCTCTATCCTTCTCTCGCATCTTTTTATCGTTCTGCTTCCCTAGGAGGAATGTAGTGTCTGCCTCTGTCTCTGTCCTTTCTGTGTCTATCCTTCTCTTGTGTCTTCTCATTCTGCTTCCGTTGGAGGAATGTAGTGTCTGCCTCTGTCTCTATCCTTCTCTTGGGTCTGCTTCTCGTTCTTCTTCCCCAGGAGGAATGTAGTATCTGCCTGTGTCTCTGTCTTTTTTGTCTCTCTCCTTCTCTCGTATCTGCTTCTCTTTCTGCTTCCCTAGGAGGAATGTAGTGTCTGCCTCTGTCTCTGCCTTTTCTGTCTCTATTCTTCTCTTGCATCTTCTTCTCGTTCTTCTTCCCCAGGAGGAATGTAGTGTCTGCCCTCTGTCTCTGTCATTTCTGTCTCTATCCTTCTCTCATGTCTGCTTCTCTTTCTGCTTCCCCAGGAGGAATGTAGTATCTGCCTCAGTCTCTGTCTTTTCTGTCTCTGTCCTTCTCTCGCCTCGGCTTTTCTTTCTACTTAGCCAGGAGGAATGTAGTATCTGCCCCTGTCTCTGTCTTTTCTCTCTCTATCCTTTTCTCGCGTCTTCTTCTCTTTCTGCTTCCCTAGGAGGAATGTTGTGTCTGCCTTTGTCTCTGTCTTTTTTGTCTCTGTCCTTCTCTCGTATCTGCTTCTCTTTCTGCTTCCCTAGGAGGAATGTAGTGTCTGCCTCTGTCTCTGCCTTTTCTGTCTCTATTCTTCTCTTGCGTCTGCTTCTCGTTCTTCTTCCCCAGGAGGAATGTAGTGTCTGCCTTTGTGTCTGTCATTTCTGTCTCTGTGCTTCTCTGCATCTGCTTCCCTTTCTGCTTCCCCAGGAGGAATGTAGCATCTGCCTCTGTCTCTGTCTTTTCTGTCTCTATCCTTCTCTCACGTCTGCTTCTCTTTCTGCTTCCCCTGGAGGAATGTAGTATCTGCCTGTGTCTCTGTCTTTTTTGTCTCTCTCCTTCTCTCGTATCTGCTTCTCTTTCTGCTTCCCTAGGAGGAATGTAGTGTCTGCCTCTGTCTCTGCCTTTTCTGTCTCTATTCTTCTCTTGCATCTTCTTCTCGTTCTTCTTCCCCAGGAGGAATGTAGTGTCTGCCCTCTGTCTCTGTCATTTCTGTCTCTATCCTTCTCTCATGTCTGCTTCTCTTTCTGCTTCCCCAGGAGGAATGTAGTATCTGCCTCAGTCTCTGTCTTTTCTGTCTCTGTCCTTCTCTCGTCTCGGCTTTTCTTTCTACTTAGCCAGGAGGAATGTAGTATCTGCCCCTGTCTCTGTCTTTTCTCTCTCTATCCTTTTCTCGCGTCTTCTTCTCTTTCTGCTTCCCTAGGAGGAATGTAGTGTCTGCCTTTGTCTCTGTCTTTTCTGTCTCTATCCTTCTCTTGCATCTGCATCTCATTCTTCTTCCCCAGGAGGAATGTAGTATCTGCCTCTTTCTCTGTCTTTTCTGTCTCTATCCTTCTCTCGCATCTTTTTATCGTTCTGCTTCCCTAGGAGGAATGTAGTGTCTGCCTCTGTCTCTGTCCTTTCTGTGTCTATCCTTCTCTTGTGTCTTCTCATTCTGCTTCCGTTGGAGGAATGTAGTGTCTGCCTCTGTCTCTATCCTTCTCTTGGGTCTGCTTCTCGTTCTTCTTCCCCAGGAGGAATGTAATATCTGCCTGTGTCTCTGTCTTTTTTGTCTCTCTCCTTCTCTCGTATCTGCTTCTCTTTCTGCTTCCCTAGGAGGAATGTAGTGTCTGCCTCTGTCTCTGCCTTTTCTGTCTCTATTCTTCTCTTGCATCTTCTTCTCGTTCTTCTTCCCCAGGAGGAATGTAGTGTCTGTCCTCTGTCTCTGTCATTTCTGTCTCTATCCTTCTCTCATGTCTGCTTCTCTTTCTGCTTCCCCAGGAGGAATGTAGTATCTGCCTCAGTCTCTGTCTTTTCTGTCTCTGTCCTTCTCTCGCCTCGGCTTTTCTTTCTACTTAGCCAGGAGGAATGTAGTATCTGCCCCTGTCTCTGTCTTTTCTCTCTCTATCCTTTTCTCGCGTCTTCTTCTCTTTCTGCTTCCCTAGGAGGAATGTTGTGTCTGCCTTTGTCTCTGTCTTTTTTGTCTCTGTCCTTCTCTCATATCTGCTTCTCTTTCTGCTTCCCTAGGAGGAATGTAGTGTCTGCCTCTGTCTCTGCCTTTTCTGTCTCTATTCTTCTCTTGCGTCTGCTTCTCGTTCTTCTTCCCCAGGAGGAATGTAGTGTCTGCCTTTGTGTCTGTCATTTCTGTCTCTGTGCTTCTCTGCATCTGCTTCCCTTTCTGCTTCCCCAGGAGGAATGTAGCATCTGCCTCTGTCTCTGTCTTTTCTGTCTCTATCCTTCTCTCACGTCTGCTTCTCTTTCTGCTTCCCCTGGAGGAATGTAGTATCTGCCTGTGTCTCTGTCTTTTTTGTCTCTCTCCTTCTCTCGTATCTGCTTCTCTTTCTGCTTCCCTAGGAGGAATGTAGTGTCTGCCTCTGTCTCTGCCTTTTCTGTCTCTATTCTTCTCTTGCATCTTCTTCTCGTTCTTCTTCCCCAGGAGGAATGTAGTGTCTGCCCTCTGTCTCTGTCATTTCTGTCTCTATCCTTCTCTCATGTCTGCTTCTCTTTCTGCTTCCCCAGGAGGAATGTAGTATCTGCCTCAGTCTCTGTCTTTTCTGTCTCTGTCCTTCTCTCGCCTCGGCTTTTCTTTCTACTTAGCCAGGAGGAATGTAGTATCTGCCCCTGTCTCTGTCTTTTCTCTCTCTATCCTTTTCTCGCGTCTTCTTCTCTTTCTGCTTCCCTAGGAGGAATGTAGTGTCTGCCTTTGTCTCTGTCTTTTCTGTCTCTATCCTTCTCTTGCATCTGCATCTCATTCTTCTTCCCCAGGAGGAATGTAATATCTGCCTGTGTCTCTGTCTTTTTTGTCTCTGTCCTTCTCTCGTATCTGCTTCTCTTTCTGCTTCCCTAGGAGGAATGTAGTGTCTGCCTCTGTCTCTGCCTTTTCTGTCTCTATTCTTCTCTTGCGTCTGCTTCTCGTTCTTCTTCCCCAGGAGGAATGTATTGTCTGCCTTTGTGTCTGTCATTTCTGTCTCTGTGCTTCTCTGCATCTGCTTCCCTTTCTGCTTCCCCAGGAGGAATGTAGCATCTGCCTCTGTCTCTGTCTTTTCTGTCTCTATCCTTCTCTCACGTCTGCTTCCCTTTCTGCTTCCCCTGGAGGAATGAAGTGTCTGCCCTCTCTCTCTGTCTTTTCTGTCTGTATCCTTCTCTCACGTCTGCTTCTCTTTCTGCTTCCCCAGGAGGAATGTAGTATCTGCCTCAGTCTCTGTCTTTTCTGTCTCTGTCCTTTTCTCCTGCCTTTGCTTCTGTTTCTGCTTAGCCAGGAGGTATGTAGTATCTGCCTCTGTCTCTGTCTTTTCTGTTTCTATTCTTTTCTCGCGTCTGCTTCTTGTTCTTCTTCCCCAGGAGGAATGTAGTATCTGCCTGTGTCTCTGTCTTTTTTGTCTCTGTCCTTCTGACGTATCTGCTTCTCTTTCTGCTTCCCCAGGCGGAATGTAGTGTCTGCCTGTCTCTGTCTTATCTGTCTCTATCCTTCTCTCACGTCTGCTTCTCTTTCTGCTTCTCCAGTAGGAATGTAGTGTCTGCCTTTTTCTCTGTCTTTTCTGTCTCTATCCTTCTTCTGCGTCTACTTCTCTTTCTGTTTCCCCAGGAGGAATGTAGTGTCTGCCCCTGTCTCTGTCTTTTTTATCTCTATCCTTCTCTTGTGTCTGCTACTCTTCCTGCTTCCTCAGGACGAATGTAGTGTCTGCCTCTGTCTCTGCCTTTTCTGTCTCTATCCGTCTCTCACGGCTGCTTCTCTTTCTGCTTCCCTAGGAGAAATGTAGTATCTGCCTCTTTCTCTGTATTTTCTGTCTCTTTCCTTCTCTCTCATCTTATTCTCTTTCTGCTTCCCCAAGAGGAATGTAGTGTCTGCCTCTGTCTTTTCTGTCTCCATCCTTCTCTCGCATTTGCTTCTCTTTCTGCTTCTCCAGGAGGAATGTAGTGTCTGTCTCTGTCTTTTCTGACTCCATCCTTCTCTGGCATCTGATTTTCTTTCTGCTTCCCCAGGAGGAATGTAGTGTCTGCCTCTGTCTCTGTCTCTTCTGTCTCTATCCTTCTCTAACATCTGCTTATCTTTCTGCTTCCCTAGGAGGAATGTAGTGTCTGACTCTGTCTCTGTCTTTTCTGTCTGTATCCTTCCCTTGCGCCTGCTTCTCTTTCTGCTTCCCCAGGAGGAATGTAGCATCTGTCTCTGTCTCTGTCTCTTCTGCCTCTATCCTTCTCTTGCATCTGCTTCTCATTCTGCTTCCCAGGAGGAACGTAGTGTCTGCCTCTGTACCTGTCTTTTCTATCTCTATTCTTCTCTCGCATCTGCTGCTCTTTCTGCTTCCCCAGGAGGAATGTAGTATCTGCCTCTTTCTCTGTCTTTTCTGTCTCTATCCTTCTCTCGCATCTTTTTATCGTTCTGCTTCCCTAGGAGGAATGTAGTGTCTGCCTCTGCCTTTTCTATCTATATCCTTCTTCTGCGTCTGCTTCTCGTTCTTCTTCTCCAGGAGGAATGTAGTATCTGCCTGTGTCTCTGTCTTTTTTGTCTCTGTCCTTCTCTCGTATCTGCTTCTCTTTCTGCTTCCCTAGGAGGAATGTAGTGTCTGCCTCTGTCTCTGTCCTTTCTGTGTCTATCCTTCTATTGTGTCTTCTTCTCTTTCTGCTTCCGTTGGAGGAATGTAGTGTCTGCCTCTGTCTCTATCCTTCTCTTGGGTCTGCTTCTCGTTCTTCTTCCCCAGGAGGAATGTAGTATCTGCCTGTGTCTCTGTCTTTTTTGTCTCTCCCCTTCTCTCGTATCTGCTTCTCTTTCTGCTTTCCTAGGAGGAATGTAGTGTCTGCCTCTGTCTCTGCCTTTTCTGTCTGTATTCTTCTCTTGCGTCTGCTTCTCGTTCTTCTTCCCCAGGAGGAATGTAGTGTCTGCCCTCTGTCTCTGTCTTTTCTGTCTCTGTAATTTTCTCGCCTCTGCTTCTCTTTCGGCTTAGCCAGGAGGAAGGTAGTATCTGCCTCTGTCTCTGTCTTATCTGTCTCTGTGCTTCTCTCACATCTGCTTCTCTTTCTGCTTCCCCAGTAGGAATGTAGTGTCTGCCTTTTTCTCTGTCTTTTCTGTCTCTATCCTTCTTCTGCATCTACTTCTCTTTCTGTTTCCCCGGAGGAATGTAGTGTCTGCCCCTGTCTCTGTCTTTTTTATCTCTATCCTTCTCTTGTGTCTGCTACTCTTCCTGCTTCCTCAGGATGAATGTAGTGTCTACCTCTGTCTCTGCCTTTTCTGTCTCTAACCGTCTCTCACGGTTGCTTCTCTTTCTGCTTCCCCAGGAGAAATGTAGTATCTGCCTCTTTCTCTGTATGTTCTGTCTCTTTCCTTCTCTCTCATCTTATTCTCTTTCTGCTTCCCCAAGAGGAATGTAGTGTCTGCCTCTGTCTTTTCTGTCTCCATCCTTCTCTCGCATTTGCTTCTCTTTCTGCTTCTCCAGGAGGAATGTAGTGTCTGTCTCTGTCTTTTCTGACTCCATCCTTCTCTGGCATCTGATTTTCTTTCTGGTTCCCCAGGAGGAATGTAGTGTCTGCCTCTGTCTCTGTCTCTTCTGTCTCTGTCCTTCTCTCGCCTCGGCTTTTCTTTCTACTTAGCCAGGAGGAATGTAGTATCTGCCCCTGTCTCTGTCTTTTCTCTCTCTATCCTTTTCTCGCGTCTTCTTCTCTTTCTGCTTCCCTAGGAGGAATGTAGTGTCTGCCTTTGTCTCTGTCTTTTCTGTCTCTATCCTTCTCTTGCATCTGCATCTCATTCTTCTTCCCCAGGAGGAATGTAGTATCTGCCTCTTTCTCTGTCTTTTCTGTCTCTATCCTTCTCTCGCATCTTTTTATCGTTCTGCTTCCCTAGGAGGAATGTAGTGTCTGCCTCTGTCTCTGTCCTTTCTGTGTCTATCCTTCTCTTGTGTCTTCTCATTCTGCTTCCGTTGGAGGAATGTAGTGTCTGCCTCTGTCTCTATCCTTCTCTTGGGTCTGCTTCTCGTTCTTCTTCCCCAGGAGGAATGTAGTATCTGCCTGTGTCTCTGTCTTTTTTGTCTCTCTCCTTCTCTCGTATCTGCTTCTCTTTCTGCTTCCCTAGGAGGAATGTAGTGTCTGCCTCTGTCTCTGCCTTTTCTGTCTCTATTCTTCTCTTGCATCTTCTTCTCGTTCTTCTTCCCCAGGAGGAATGTAGTGTCTGTCCTCTGTCTCTGTCATTTCTGTCTCTATCCTTCTCTCATGTCTGCTTCTCTTTCTGCTTCCCCAGGAGGAATGTAGTATCTGCCTCAGTCTCTGTCTTTTCTGTCTCTGTCCTTCTCTCGCCTCGGCTTTTCTTTCTACTTAGCCAGGAGGAATGTAGTATCTGCCCCTGTCTCTGTCTTTTCTCTCTCTATCCTTTTCTCGCGTCTTCTTCTCTTTCTGCTTCCCTAGGAGGAATGTTGTGTCTGCCTTTGTCTCTGTCTTTTTTGTCTCTGTCCTTCTCTCATATCTGCTTCTCTTTCTGCTTCCCTAGGAGGAATGTAGTGTCTGCCTCTGTCTCTGCCTTTTCTGTCTCTATTCTTCTCTTGCGTCTGCTTCTCGTTCTTCTTCCCCAGGAGGAATGTAGTGTCTGCCTTTGTGTCTGTCATTTCTGTCTCTGTGCTTCTCTGCATCTGCTTCCCTTTCTGCTTCCCCAGGAGGAATGTAGCATCTGCCTCTGTCTCTGTCTTTTCTGTCTCTATCCTTCTCTCACGTCTGCTTCTCTTTCTGCTTCCCCTGGAGGAATGTAGTATCTGCCTGTGTCTCTGTCTTTTTTGTCTCTCTCCTTCTCTCGTATCTGCTTCTCTTTCTGCTTCCCTAGGAGGAATGTAGTGTCTGCCTCTGTCTCTGCCTTTTCTGTCTCTATTCTTCTCTTGCATCTTCTTCTCGTTCTTCTTCCCCAGGAGGAATGTAGTGTCTGCCCTCTGTCTCTGTCATTTCTGTCTCTATCCTTCTCTCATGTCTGCTTCTCTTTCTGCTTCCCCAGGAGGAATGTAGTATCTGCCTCAGTCTCTGTCTTTTCTGTCTCTGTCCTTCTCTCGCCTCTGCTTTTCTTTCTACTTAGCCAGGAGGAATGTAGTATCTGCCCCTGTCTCTGTCTTTTCTCTCTCTATCCTTTTCTCGCGTCTTCTTCTCTTTCTGCTTCCCTAGGAGGAATGTAGTGTCTGCCTTTGTCTCTGTCTTTTCTGTCTCTATCCTTCTCTTGCATCTGCATCTCATTCTTCTTCCCCAGGAGGAATGTAATATCTGCCTGTGTCTCTGTCTTTTTTGTCTCTGTCCTTCTCTCGTATCTGCTTCTCTTTCTGCTTCCCTAGGAGGAATGTAGTGTCTGCCTCTGTCTCTGCCTTTTCTGTCTCTATTCTTCTCTTGCGTCTGCTTCTCGTTCTTCTTCCCCAGGAGGAATGTATTGTCTGCCTTTGTGTCTGTCATTTCTGTCTCTGTGCTTCTCTGCATCTGCTTCCCTTTCTGCTTCCCCAGGAGGAATGTAGCATCTGCCTCTGTCTCTGTCTTTTCTGTCTCTATCCTTCTCTCACGTCTGCTTCCCTTTCTGCTTCCCCTGGAGGAATGAAGTGTCTGCCCTCTGTCTCTGTCTTTTCTGTCTGTATCCTTCTCTCGCGTCTGCTTCTCTTTCTGCTTCCCCAGGAGGAATGTAGTATCTGCCTCAGTCTCTGTCTTTTCTGTCTCTGTCCTTTTCTCCTGCCTTTGCTTCTGTTTCTGCTTAGCCAGGAGGTATGTAGTATCTGCCTCTGTCTCTGTCTTTTCTGTTTCTATCCTTTTCTCGCGTCTGCTTCTTGTTCTTCTTCCCCAGGAGGAATGTAGTATCTGCCTGTGTCTCTGTCTTTTTTGTCTCTGTCCTTCTGACGTATCTGCTTCTCTTTCTGCTTCCCCAGGCGGAATGTAGTGTCTGCCTGTCTCTGTCTTATCTGTCTCTATCCTTCTCTCACGTCTGCTTCTCTTTCTGCTTCCCCAGTAGGAATGTAGTGTCTGCCTTTTTCTCTGTCTTTTCTGTCTCTATCCTTCTTCTGCGTCTACTTCTCTTTCTGTTTCCCCAGGAGGAATGTAGTGTCTGCCCCTGTCTCTGTCTTTTTTATCTCTATCCTTCTCTTGTGTCTGCTACTCTTCCTGCTTCCTCAGGACGAATGTAGTGTCTGCCTCTGTCTCTGCCTTTTCTGTCTCTATCCGTCTCTCACGGCTGCTTCTCTTTCTGCTTCCCCAGGAGAAATGTAGTATCTGCCTCTTTCTCTGTATTTTCTGTCTCTTTCCTTCTCTCTCATCTTATTCTCTTTCTGCTTCCCCAAGAGGAATGTAGTGTCTGCCTCTGTCTTTTCTGTCTCCATCCTTCTCTCGCATTTGCTTCTCTTTCTGCTTCTCCAGGAGGAATGTAGTGTCTGTCTCTGTCTTTTCTGACTCCATCCTTCTCTGGCATCTGATTTTCTTTCTGCTTCCCCAGGAGGAATGTAGTGTCTGCCTCTGTCTCTGTCTCTTCTGTCTCTATCCTTCTCTAACATCTGCTTATCTTTCTGCTTCCCTAGGAGGAATGTAGTGTCTGACTCTGTCTCTGTCTTTTCTGTCTGTATCCTTCCCTTGCGCCTGCTTCTCTTTCTGCTTCCCCAGGAGGAATGTAGCATCTGTCTCTGTCTCTGTCTCTTCTGCCTCTATCCTTCTCTTGCATCTGCTTCTCATTCTGCTTCCCAGGAGGAACGTAGTGTCTGCCTCTGTACCTGTCTTTTCTATCTCTATTCTTCTCTCGCATCTGCTGCTCTTTCTGCTTCCCCAGGAGGAATGTAGTATCTGCCTCTTTCTCTGTCTTTTCTGTCTCTATCCTTCTCTCGCATCTTTTTATCGTTCTGCTTCCCTAGGAGGAATGTAGTGTCTGCCTCTGCCTTTTCTATCTATATCCTTCTTCTGCGTCTGCTTCTCGTTCTTCTTCTCCAGGAGGAATGTAGTATCTGCCTGTGTCTCTGTCTTTTTTGTCTCTGTCCTTCTCTCGTATCTGCTTCTCTTTCTGCTTCCCTAGGAGGAATGTAGTGTCTGCCTCTGTCTCTGTCCTTTCTGTGTCTATCCTTCTATTGTGTCTTCTTCTCTTTCTGCTTCCGTTGGAGGAATGTAGTGTCTGCCTCTGTCTCTATCCTTCTCTTGGGTCTGCTTCTCGTTCTTCTTCCCCAGGAGGAATGTAGTATCTGCCTGTGTCTCTGTCTTTTTTGTCTCTCCCCTTCTCTCGTATCTGCTTCTCTTTCTGCTTCCCTAGGAGGAATGTAGTGTCTGCCTCTGTCTCTGCCTTTTCTGTCTGTATTCTTCTCTTGCGTCTGCTTCTCGTTCTTCTTCCCCAGGAGGAATGTAGTGTCTGCCCTCTGTCTCTGTCTTTTCTGTCTCTGTAATTTTCTCGCCTCTGCTTCTCTTTCGGCTTAGCCAGGAGGAAGGTAGTATCTGCCTCTGTCTCTGTCTTATCTGTCTCTGTGCTTCTCTCACATCTGCTTCTCTTTCTGCTTCCCCAGTAGGAATGTAGTGTCTGCCTTTTTCTCTGTCTTTTCTGTCTCTATCCTTCTTCTGCATCTACTTCTCTTTCTGTTTCCCCGGAGGAATGTAGTGTCTGCCCCTGTCTCTGTCTTTTTTATCTCTATCCTTCTCTTGTGTCTGCTACTCTTCCTGCTTCCTCAGGATGAATGTAGTGTCTACCTCTGTCTCTGCCTTTTCTGTCTCTAACCGTCTCTCACGGTTGCTTCTCTTTCTGCTTCCCCAGGAGAAATGTAGTATCTGCCTCTTTCTCTGTATGTTCTGTCTCTTTCCTTCTCTCTCATCTTATTCTCTTTCTGCTTCCCCAAGAGGAATGTAGTGTCTGCCTCTGTCTTTTCTGTCTCCATCCTTCTCTCGCATTTGCTTCTCTTTCTGCTTCTCCAGGAGGAATGTAGTGTCTGTCTCTGTCTTTTCTGACTCCATCCTTCTCTGGCATCTGATTTTCTTTCTGGTTCCCCAGGAGGAATGTAGTGTCTGCCTCTGTCTCTGTCTCTTCTGTCTCTATCCTTCTCTCACATCTGCTTCTCTTTCTGCTTCCCTAGGAGGAATGTAGTGTCTGACTCTGTCTCTGTCTTTTCTGTCTGTATCCTTCTCTCGCGCCTGCTTCTCTTTCTGCTTCCCCAGGAGGAATGTAGCATCTGTCTCTGTCTCTGTCTCTTCTGCCTCTATCCTTCTCTTGCATCTGCTTCTCATTTTGCTTCCCAGGAGGAACGTAGTGTCTGCCTCTGTACCTGTCTTTTCTATCTCTATTCTTCTCTCGCATCTGCTGCTCTTTCTGCTTCCCCAGGAGGAATGTAGTATCTGCCTCTTTCTCTGTCTTTTCTGTCTCTATCCTTCTCTCGCATCTTTTTATCATTCTGCTTCCCTAGGAGGAATGTAGTGTCTGCCTCTGCCTTTCCTATCTCTATCCTTCTTCTGCGTCTGCTTCTCGTTCTTCTTCTACAGGAGGAATGTAGTATCTGCCTGTGTAGCTGTCTTTTTTGTCTCTGTCCTTCTCTCGTATCTGCTTCTCTTTCTGCTTCCCTAGGAGGAATGTAGTGTCTGCCTCTGTCTCTGTCCTTTCTGTGTCTATCTTTCTCTTGTGTCTTCTTCTCTTTCTGCTTCCGTTGGAGGAATGTAGTGTCTGCCTCTGTCTCTATCCTTCTCTTGGGTCTGCTTCTCGTTCTTCTTCCCCAGGAGGAATGTAGTATCTGCCTGTGTCTCTGTCTTTTTTGTCTCTCTCCTTCTCTCGTATCTGCTTCTCTTTCTGCTTCCCTAGGAGGAATGTAGTGTCTGCCTCTGTCTCTGCCTTTTCTGTCTCTATTCTTCTCTTGCGTCTGCTTCTCGTTCTTCTTCCCCAGGAGGAATGTAGTGTCTCCCCTCTGTCTCTGTCATTTCTGTCTCTATCCTTCTCTCATGTCTGCTTCTCTTTCTGCTTCCCCAGGAGGAATGTAGTATCTGCCTCAGTCTCTGTCTTTTCTGTTTCTGTCCTTCTCTCGCCTCGGCTTTTCTTTCTACTTAGCCAGGAGGAATGTAGTATCTGCCCCTGTCTCAGTCTTTTCTGTCTCTATCCTTCTCTTGCATCTGCTTCTCATTCTTCTTCCCCAGGAGGAATGTAATATCTGCCTGTGTCTCTGTCTTTTTTGTCTCTGTCCTTCTCTCGTATCTGCTTCTCTTTCTTCTTCCCCAGGAGGAATGTAGGATCTGCCTCTGTCTCTGTCTTTTCTGTCTCTATCCTTCTCTTGCGTCTGCTTCTCCTTCTGCTTCCCCAGGAGGAATGTAGTGTCTGCCTCTGTGTCTGTCATTTCTGTCTCTGTGCTTCTCTGCATCTGCTTCCCTTTCTGCTTCCCCAGGAGGATTGTAGCATCTGCCTCTGTCTCTGTCTTTTCTGTCTCTATCCTTCTCTCACGTCTGCTTCTCTTTCTGCTTCCCCTGGAGGAATGAAGTGTCTGCCCTCTGTCTCTGTCTTTTCTGTCTGTATCCTTCTCTC
The DNA here is from genome assembly GCF_040938575.1 of Ambystoma mexicanum. NCBI lineage: Eukaryota > Metazoa > Chordata > Amphibia > Caudata > Ambystomatidae > Ambystoma > Ambystoma mexicanum. Next base: position 8,411,494 of record NC_090927.1, read on the forward strand.
ATGTCTGCTTCTCTTTCTGCTTCCCCAGGAGGAATGTAGTATCTGCCTCAGTCTCTGTCTTTTCTGTCTCTGTCCTTTTCTCCTGCCTTTGCTTCTGTTTCTGCTTAGCCAGGAGGTCTGTAGTATCTGCCTCTGTCTCTGTCTTTTCTGTTTCTATCCTTTTCTCGCGTCTGCTTCTTGTTCTTCTTCCCCAGGAGGAATGTAGTATCTGCCTGTGTCTCTGTCTTTTTTGTCTCTGTCCTTCTGTCATATCTGCTTCTCTTTCTGCTTCCCCAGGAGGAATGTAGTGTCTGCCTGTCTCTGTCTTATCTGTCTCTATCCTTCTCTCACGTCTGCTTCTCTTTCTTCTTCCCCAGGAGGAATGTAGTCTCTGCCTCAGTCTCTGTCTTTTCTGTCTCTGTAATTTTCTCGCCTTTGCTTCTCTTTCTGCTTAGCCAGGAGGAATGTAGTATCTGCTTCTGTCTCTGTCTTATCTGTCTCTGTGCTTCTCTCACATCTGCTTCTCTTTCTGCTTCCCCAGTAGGAATGTAGTGTCTGCCTTTTTCTCTGTATTTTCTGTCTCTATCCTTCTTCTGCGTCTACTTCTCTTTCTGTTTCCCCAGGAGGAATGTAGTGTCTGCCCCTGTCTCTGTCTTTTTTATCTCTATCCTTCTCTTGTGTCTGCTACTCTTCCTGCTTCCTCAGGACGAATGTAGTGTCTGCCTCTGTCTCTGCCTTTTCTGTCTCTATCCGTCTCTCACGGCTGCTTCTCTTTCTGCTTCCCCTGGAGAAATGTAGTATCTGCCTCTTTCTCTGTATTTTCTGTCTCTTTCCTTCTCTCTCATCTTATTCTCTTTCTGCTTCCCCAAGAGGAATGTAGTGTCTGCCTCTGTCTTTTCTGTCTCCATCCTTCTCTCGCATTTGCTTCTCTTTCTGCTTCTCCAGGAGGAATGTAGTGTCTGTCTCTGTCTTTTCTGACTCCATCCTTCTCTGGCATCTGATTTTCTTTCTGCTTCCCCAGGAGGAATGTAGTGTCTGCCTCTGTCTCTGTCTCTTCTGTCTCTATGCTTCTCTAACATCTGCTTCTCTTTCTGCTTCCCTAGGAGGAATGTAGTGTCTGACTCTGTCTCTGTCTTTTCTGTCTGTATCCTTCTCTCGCGCCTGCTTCTCTTTCTGCTTCCCCAGGAGGAATGTAGCATCTGTCTCTGTCTCTGTCTCTTCTGCCTCTATCCTTCTCTTGCATCTGCTTCTCATTCTGCTTCCCAGGAGGAACGTAGTGTCTGCCTCTGTACCTGTCTTTTCTATCTCTATTCTTCTCTCGCATCTGCTGCTCTTTCTGCTTCCCCAGGAGGAATGTAGTAGCTGCCTCTTTCTCTGTCTTTTCTGTCTCTATCCTTCTCTCGCATCTTTTTATCGTTCTGCTTCCCTAGGAGGAATGTAGTGTCTGCCTCTGCCTTTTCTATCTATATCCTTCTTCTGCGTCTGCTTCTCGTTCTTCTTCTCCAGGAGGAATGTAGTATCTGCCTGTGTCTCTGTCTTTTTTGTCTCTGTCCTTCTCTCGTATCTGCTTCTCTTTCTGCTTCCCTAGGAGGAATGTAGTGTCTGCCTCTGTCTCTGTCCTTTCTGTGTCTATCCTTCTATTGTGTCTTCTTCTCTTTCTGCTTCCGTTGGAGGAATGTAGTGTCTGCCTCTGTCTCTATCCTTCTCTTGGGTCTGCTTCTCGTTCTTCTTCCCCAGGAGGAATGTAGTATCTGCCTGTGTCTCTGTCTTTTTTGTCTCTCCCCTTCTCTCGTATCTGCTTCTCTTTCTGCTTCCCTAGGAGGAATGTAGTGTCTGCCTCTGTCTCTGCCTTTTCTGTCTGTATTCTTCTCTTGCGTCTGCTTCTCGTTCTTCTTCCCCAGGAGGAATGTAGTGTCTGCCCTCTGTCTCTGTCTTTTCTGTCTCTGTAATTTTCTCGCCTCTGCTTCTCTTTCGGCTTAGCCAGGAGGAAGGTAGTATCTGCCTCTGTCTCTGTCTTATCTGTCTCTGTGCTTCTCTCACATCTGCTTCTCTTTCTGCTTCCCCAGTAGGAATGTAGTGTCTGCCTTTTTCTCTGTCTTTTCTGTCTCTATCCTTCTTCTGCATCTACTTCTCTTTCTGTTTCCCCGGAGGAATGTAGTGTCTGCCCCTGTCTCTGTCTTTTTTATCTCTATCCTTCTCTTGTGTCTGCTACTCTTCCTGCTTCCTCAGGATGAATGTAGTGTCTACCTCTGTCTCTGCCTTTTCTGTCTCTAACCGTCTCTCACGGTTGCTTCTCTTTCTGCTTCCCCAGGAGAAATGTAGTATCTGCCTCTTTCTCTGTATGTTCTGTCTCTTTCCTTCTCTCTCATCTTATTCTCTTTCTGCTTCCCCAAGAGGAATGTAGTGTCTGCCTCTGTCTTTTCTGTCTCCATCCTTCTCTCGCATTTGCTTCTCTTTCTGCTTCTCCAGGAGGAATGTAGTGTCTGTCTCTGTCTTTTCTGACTCCATCCTTCTCTGGCATCTGATTTTCTTTCTGGTTCCCCAGGAGGAATGTAGTGTCTGCCTCTGTCTCTGTCTCTTCTGTCTCTATCCTTCTCTCACATCTGCTTCTCTTTCTGCTTCCCTAGGAGGAATGTAGTGTCTGACTCTGTCTCTGTCTTTTCTGTCTGTATCCTTCTCTCGCGCCTGCTTCTCTTTCTGCTTCCCCAGGAGGAATGTAGCATCTGTCTCTGTCTCTGTCTCTTCTGCCTCTATCCTTCTCTTGCATCTGCTTCTCATTTTGCTTCCCAGGAGGAACGTAGTGTCTGCCTCTGTACCTGTCTTTTCTATCTCTATTCTTCTCTCGCATCTGCTGCTCTTTCTGCTTCCCCAGGAGGAATGTAGTATCTGCCTCTTTCTCTGTCTTTTCTGTCTCTATCCTTCTCTCGCATCTTTTTATCATTCTGCTTCCCTAGGAGGAATGTAGTGTCTGCCTCTGCCTTTCCTATCTCTATCCTTCTTCTGCGTCTGCTTCTCGTTCTTCTTCTACAGGAGGAATGTAGTATCTGCCTGTGTAGCTGTCTTTTTTGTCTCTGTCCTTCTCTCGTATCTGCTTCTCTTTCTGCTTCCCTAGGAGGAATGTAGTGTCTGCCTCTGTCTCTGCCTTTTCTGTCTGTATTCTTCTCTTGCGTCTGCTTCTCGTTCTTCTTCCCCAGGAGGAATGTAGTGTCTGCCCTCTGTCTCTGTCTTTTCTGTCTCTGTAATTTTCTCGCCTCTGCTTCTCTTTCGGCTTAGCCAGGAGGAAGGTAGTATCTGCCTCTGTCTCTGTCTTATCTGTCTCTGTGCTTCTCTCACATCTGCTTCTCTTTCTGCTTCCCCAGTAGGAATGTAGTGTCTGCCTTTTTCTCTGTCTTTTCTGTCTCTATCCTTCTTCTGCATCTACTTCTCTTTCTGTTTCCCCGGAGGAATGTAGTGTCTGCCCCTGTCTCTGTCTTTTTTATCTCTATCCTTCTCTTGTGTCTGCTACTCTTCCTGCTTCCTCAGGATGAATGTAGTGTCTACCTCTGTCTCTGCCTTTTCTGTCTCTAACCGTCTCTCACGGTTGCTTCTCTTTCTGCTTCCCCAGGAGAAATGTAGTATCTGCCTCTTTCTCTGTATGTTCTGTCTCTTTCCTTCTCTCTCATCTTATTCTCTTTCTGCTTCCCCAAGAGGAATGTAGTGTCTGCCTCTGTCTTTTCTGTCTCCATCCTTCTCTCGCATTTGCTTCTCTTTCTGCTTCTCCAGGAGGAATGTAGTGTCTGTCTCTGTCTTTTCTGACTCCATCCTTCTCTGGCATCTGATTTTCTTTCTGGTTCCCCAGGAGGAATGTAGTGTCTGCCTCTGTCTCTGTCTCTTCTGTCTCTATCCTTCTCTCACATCTGCTTCTCTTTCTGCTTCCCTAGGAGGAATGTAGTGTCTGACTCTGTCTCTGTCTTTTCTGTCTGTATCCTTCTCTCGCGCCTGCTTCTCTTTCTGCTTCCCCAGGAGGAATGTAGCATCTGTCTCTGTCTCTGTCTCTTCTGCCTCTATCCTTCTCTTGCATCTGCTTCTCATTTTGCTTCCCAGGAGGAACGTAGTGTCTGCCTCTGTACCTGTCTTTTCTATCTCTATTCTTCTCTCGCATCTGCTGCTCTTTCTGCTTCCCCAGGAGGAATGTAGTATCTGCCTCTTTCTCTGTCTTTTCTGTCTCTATCCTTCTCTCGCATCTTTTTATCATTCTGCTTCCCTAGGAGGAATGTAGTGTCTGCCTCTGCCTTTCCTATCTCTATCCTTCTTCTGCGTCTGCTTCTCGTTCTTCTTCTACAGGAGGAATGTAGTATCTGCCTGTGTAGCTGTCTTTTTTGTCTCTGTCCTTCTCTCGTATCTGCTTCTCTTTCTGCTTCCCTAGGAGGAATGTAGTGTCTGCCTCTGTCTCTGTCCTTTCTGTGTCTATCTTTCTCTTGTGTCTTCTTCTCTTTCTGCTTCCGTTGGAGGAATGTAGTGTCTGCCTCTGTCTCTATCCTTCTCTTGGGTCTGCTTCTCGTTCTTCTTACCCAGGAGGAATGTAGTATCTGCCTGTTTCTCTGTCTTTTTTGTCTCTCTCCTTCTCTCGTATCCGCTTCTCTTTCTGCTTCCCTAGGAGGAATGTAGTGTCTGCCTCTGTCTCTGCCTTTTCTGTCTCTATTCTTCTCTTGCGTCTGCTTCTCGTTCTTCTTCCCCAGGAGGAATGTAGTGTCTCCCCTCTGTCTCTGTCATTTCTGTCTCTATCCTTCTCTCATGTCTGCTTCTCTTTCTGCTTCCCCAGGAGGAATGTAGTATCTGCCTCAGTCTCTGTCTTTTCTGTCTCTGTCCTTGTCTCGCCTCGGCTTTTCTTTCTACTTAGCCAGGAGGAATGTAGTATCTGCCCCTGTCTCTGTCTTTTCTCTCTCTATCCTTTTCTCGCGTCTTCTTCTCTTTCTGCTTCCCTAGGAGGAATGTAGTGTCTGCCTTTGTCTCTGTCTTTTTTGTCTCTGTCCTTCTCTCATATCTGCTTCTCTTTCTTCTTCCCCAGGAGGAATGTAGGATCTGCCTCTGTCTCTGTCTTTTCTGTCTCTATCCTTCTCTTGCGTCTGCTTCTCCTTCTGCTTCCCCAGGAGGAATGTAGTGTCTGCCTCTGTGTCTGTCATTTCTGTCTCTGTGCTTCTCTGCATCTGCTTCCCTTTCTGCTTCCCCAGGAGGATTGTAGCATCTGCCTCTGTCTCTGTCTTTTCTGTCTCTATCCTTCTCTCACGTCTGCTTCTCTTTCTGCTTCCCCTGGAGGAATGAAGTGTCTGCCCTCTGTCTCTGTCTTTTCTGTCTGTATCCTTCTCTCATGTCTGCTTCTCTTTCTGCTTCCCCAGGAGGAATGTAGTATCTGCCTCAGTCTCTGTCTTTTCTGTCTCTGTCCTTTTCTCCTGCCTTTGCTTCTGTTTCTGCTTAGCCAGGAGGTCTGTAGTATCTGCCTCTGTCTCTGTCTTTTCTGTTTCTATCCTTTTCTCGCGTCTGCTTCTTGTTCTTCTTCCCCAGGAGGAATGTAGTATCTGCCTGTGTCTCTGTCTTTTTTGTCTCTGTCCTTCTGTCATATCTGCTTCTCTTTCTGCTTCCCCAGGAGGAATGTAGTGTCTGCCTGTCTCTGTCTTATCTGTCTCTATCCTTCTCTCACGTCTGCTTCTCTTTCTTCTTCCCCAGGAGAAATGTAGTCTCTGCCTCAGTCTCTGTCTTTTCTGTCTCTGTAATTTTCTCGCCTCTGCTTCTCTTTCTGCTTAGCCAGGAGGAATGTAGTATCTGCCTCTGTCTCTGTCTTATCTGTCTCTGTGCTTCTCTCACATCTGCTTCTCTTTCTGCTTCCCCAGTAGGAATGTAGTGTCTGTCTTTTTCTCTGTCTTTTCTGTCTCTATCCTTATTCTGCGTCTACTTCTCTTTCTGTTTCCCCAGGAGGAATGTAGTGTCTGCCCCTGTCTCTGTCTTTTTTATCTCTATCCTTCTCTTGTGTCTGCTACTCTTCCTGCTTCCTCAGGACGAATGTAGTGTCTGCCTCTGTCTCTGCCTTTTCTGTCTCTATCCGTCTCTCACGGCTGCTTCTCTTTCTGCTTCCCCAGGAGAAATGTAGTATCTGCCTCTTTCTCTGTATTTTCTGTCTCTTTCCTTCTCTCTCATCCTATTCTCTTTCTGCTTCCCCAAGAGGAATGTAGTGTCTGCCTCTGTCTTTTCTGTCTCCATCCTTCTCTCGCATTTGCTTCTCTTTCTGCTTCTCCAGGAGGAATGTAGTGTCTGTCTCTGTCTTTTCTGACTCCATCCTTCTCTGGCATCTGATTTTCTTTCTGCTTCCCCAGGAGGAATGTAGTGTCTGCCTCTGTCTCTGTCTCTTCTGTCTCTATCCTTCTCTCACATCTGCTTCTCTTTCTGCTTCCCTAGGAGGAATGTAGTGTCTGACTCTGTCTCTGTCTTTTCTGTCTCTATCTTTCTCTCGCATCTTTTTATCGTTCTGCTTCCCTAGGAGGAATGTAGTGTCTGCCTCTGTCTTTTCTATCTCTATCCTTCTTCTGCGTCTGCTTCTCGTTCTTCTTCTCCAGGAGGAATGTAGTATCTGCCTGTGTCTCTGTCTTTTTTGTCTCTGTCCTTCTCTCGTATCTGCTTCTCTTTCTGCTTCCCTAGGAGGAATGTAGTGTCTGCCTCTGTCTCTGTCATATCTGTGTCTATCCTTCTCTTGTGTCTTCTTCTCTTTCTGCTTCCGTTGGAGGAATGTAGTGTCTGCCTCTGTCTCTATCCTTCTCTTTGGTCTGCTTCTCGTTCTTCTTCCCCAGGAGGAATGTAGTATCTGCCTGTGTCTCTGTCTTTTTTGTCTCTCTCCTTCTCTCGTATCTGCTTCTCTTTCTGCTTCCCTAGGAGGAATGTAGTGTCTGCCTCTGTCTCTGCCTTTTCTGTCTCTATTCTTCTCTTGCGTCTGCTTCTCGTTCTTCTTCCCCAGGAGGAATGTAGTGTCTGCCCTCTGTCTCTGTCATTTCTGTCTCTATCCTTCTCTCACGTCTGCTTCTCTTTCTGCTTCCCCAGGAGGAATGTAGTATCTGCCTCAGTCTCTGTCTTTTCTGTCTCTGTCCTTTTCTCCTGCCTTTGCTTCTGTTTCTGCTTAGCCAGGAGGAATGTAGTATCTGCCTCTGTCTCTGTCTTTTCTGTCTCTATCCTTTTCTCGCGTCTGCTTCTTGTTCTTCTTCCCCAGGAGGAATGTAGTATCTGCCTGTGTCTCTGTCTTTTTTGTCTCTGTCCTTCTCTCGTATCTGCTTCTCTTTCTGCTTCCCCAGGAGGAATGTAGTGTCTGCCTCTGTCTCTGTTTTATCTGTCTCTATCCTTCTCTCACGTCTGCTTTTCTTTCTGCTTCCCTAGGAGGAATGTAGTCTCTGCCTCAGTCTCTGTCTTTTCTGTCTCTGTAATTTTCTCGCCTCTGCTTCTCTTTCGGCTTAGCCAGGAGGAATGTAGTATCTGCCTCTGTCTCAGTCTTATCTGTCTCTGTGCTTCTCTCACATCTGCTTCTCTTTCTGCTTCCCCAGAGGAATGTAGTGTCTGCCTTTTTCTCTGTCTTTTCTGTCTCTATCCTTCTTCTGCGTCTACTTCTCTTTCTGTTTCCCCAGGAGGAATGTAGTGTCTGCCCCTGTCTCTGTCTTTTTTATCTCTATCCTTCTCTTGTGTCTGCTACTCTTCCTGCTTCCTCAGGACGAATGTAGTGTCTGCCTCTGTCTCTGCCTTTTCTGTCTCTATCCGTCTCTCACGGCTGCTTCTCTTTCTGTTTCCCCAGGAGAAATGTAGTATCTGCCTCTTTCTCTGTATTTTCTGTCTCTTTCCTTCTCTCTCATCTTATTCTCTTTCTGCTTCCCCAAGAGGAATGTAGTGTCTGCCTCTGTCTTTTCTGTCTACATCCTTCTCTCGCATTTGCTTCTCTTTCTGCTTCTCCAGGAGGAATGTAGTGTCTGTCTCTGTCTTTTCTGACTCCATCCTTCTCTGGCATCTGATTTTCTTTCTGCTTCCCCAGGAGGAATGTAGTGTCTGCCCCTGTCTCTGTCTCTTCTGTCTCTATCCTTCTCTCGCGCCTGCTTCTCTTTCTGCTTCCCAGGAGGAATGTAGCATCTGTCTCTGTCTCTGTCTCTTCTGCCTCTATCCTTCTCTTGCATCTGCTTCTCATTCTGTTTCCCAGGAGGAACATAGTGTCTGCCTCTGTACCTGTCTTTTCTATCTCTATTCTTCTCTCGCATCTGCTGCTCTTTCTGCTTCCCCAGGAGGAATGTAGTATCTGCCTCTTTCTCTATCTTTTTTGTCTCTGTCCTTCTCTCGTATCTGCTTCTCTTTCTGCTTCCCTAGGAGGAATGTAGTGTCTGCCTCTGTCTCTGTCCTTTCTGTGTCTATCCTTCTCTTGTGTCTTCTTCTCTTTCTGCTTCTGTTGGAGGAATGTAGTGTCTGCCTCTGTCTCTATCCTTCTCTTGGGTCTGCTTCTCGTTCTTCTTCCCCAGGAGGAATGTAGTATCTGCCTGTGTCTCTGTCTTTTTTGTCTCTCTCCTTCTCTCGTATCTGCTTCTCTTTCTGCTTCCCTAGGAGGAATGTAGTGTCTGCCTCTGTCTCTGCCTTTTCTGTCTGTATTCTTCTCTTGCGTCTGCTTCTCGTTCTTCTTCCACAGGAGGAATGTAGTGTCTGCCCTCTGTCTCTGTCATTTCTGTCTCTATCCTTCTCTCACGTCTGCTTCTCTTTCTGCTTCCCCAGGAGGAATGTAGTATCTGCCTCTTTCTCTGTATTTTCTGTCTCTTTCCTTCTCTCTCATCTTATTCTCTTTCTGCTTCCCGAAGAGGAATGTAGTGTCTGCCTCTGTCTTTTCTGTCTCCATCCTTCTCTCGCATTTGCTTCTCTTTCTGCTTCTCCAAGAGGAATGTAGTGTCTGTCTCTGTCTTTTCTGACTCCATCCTTCTCTGGCATCTGATTTTCTTTCTGCTTCCCCAGGAGGAATGTAGTGTCTGCCTCTGTCTCTGTCTCTTCTGTCTCTATCCTTCTCTCACATCTGCTTCTCTTTCTGCTTCCCTAGGAGGAATGTAGTGTCTGACTCTGTCTCTGTCTTTTCTGTCTGTATCCTTCTCTCGCGCCTGCTTCTCTTTCTGCTTCCCCAGGAGGAATGTAGCATCTGTCTCTGTCTCTGTCTCTTCTGCCTCTATCCTTCTCTTGCATCTGCTTCTCATTCTGCTTCCCAGAAGGAACGTAGTGTCTGCCTCTGTACCTGTCTTTTCTATCTCTATTCTTCTCTCGCATCTGCTGCTCTTTCTGCTTCCCCAGGAGGAATGTAGTATCTGCCTCTTTCTCTATCTTTTTTGTCTCTGTCCTTCTCTCGTATCTGCTTCTCTTTCTGCTTCCCTAGGAGGAATGTAGTGTCTGCCTCTGTCTCTGTCCTTTCTGTGTCTATCCTTCTCTTGTGTCTTCTTCTCTTTCTGCTTCTGTTGGAGGAATGTAGTGTCTGCCTCTGTCTCTATCCTTCTCTTGGGTCTGCTTCTCGTTCTTCTTCCCCAGGAGGAATGTAGTATCTGCCTGTGTCTCTGTCTTTTTTGTCTCTCTCCTTCTCTCGTATCTGCTTCTCTTTCTGCTTCCCTAGGAGGAATGTAGTGTCTGCCTCTGTCTCTGCCTTTTCTGTCTGTATTCTTCTCTTGCGTCTGCTTCTCGTTCTTCTTCCACAGGAGGAATGTAGTGTCTGCCCTCTGTCTCTGTCATTTCTGTCTCTATCCTTCTCTCACGTCTGCTTCTCTTTCTGCTTCCCCAGGAGGAATGTAGTATCTGCCTCTTTCTCTGTATTTTCTGTCTCTTTCCTTCTCTCTCATCTTATTCTCTTTCTGCTTCCCGAAGAGGAATGTAGTGTCTGCCTCTGTCTTTTCTGTCTCCATCCTTCTCTCGCATTTGCTTCTCTTTCTGCTTCTCCAAGAGGAATGTAGTGTCTGTCTCTGTCTTTTCTGACTCCATCCTTCTCTGGCATCTGATTTTCTTTCTGCTTCCCCAGGAGGAATGTAGTGTCTGCCTCTGTCTCTGTCTCTTCTGTCTCTATCCTTCTCTCACATCTGCTTCTCTTTCTGCTTCCCTAGGAGGAATGTAGTGTCTGACTCTGTCTCTGTCTTTTCTGTCTGTATCCTTCTCTCGCGCCTGCTTCTCTTTCTGCTTCCCCAGGAGGAATGTAGCATCTGTCTCTGTCTCTGTCTCTTCTGCCTCTATCCTTCTCTTGCATCTGCTTCTCATTCTGCTTCCCAGAAGGAACGTAGTGTCTGCCTCTGTACCTGTCTTTTCTATCTCTATTCTTCTCTCGCATCTGCTGCTCTTTCTGCTTCCCCAGGAGGAATGTAGTATCTGCCTCTTTCTCTGTATTTTCTGTCTCTTTCCTTCTCTCTCATCTTATTCTCTTTCTGCTTCCCGAAGAGGAATGTAGTGTCTGCCTCTGTCTTTTCTGTCTCCATCCTTCTCTCGCATTTGCTTCTCTTTCTGCTTCTCCAAGAGGAATGTAGTGTCTGTCTCTGTCTTTTCTGACTCCATCCTTCTCTGGCATCTGATTTTCTTTCTGCTTCCCCAGGAGGAATGTAGTGTCTGCCTCTGTCTCTGTCTCTTCTGTCTCTATCCTTCTCTCACATCTGCTTCTCTTTCTGCTTCCCTAGGAGGAATGTAGTGTCTGACTCTGTCTCTGTCTTTTCTGTCTGTATCCTTCTCTCGCGCCTGCTTCTCTTTCTGCTTCCCCAGGAGGAATGTAGCATCTGTCTCTGTCTCTGTCTCTTCTGCCTCTATCCTTCTCTTGCATCTGCTTCTCATTCTGCTTCCCAGAAGGAACGTAGTGTCTGCCTCTGTACCTGTCTTTTCTATCTCTATCCTTCTCTCGCATCTTTTTATCGTTCTGCTTCCGTAGGAGGAATGTAGTGTCTGCCTCTGCCTTTTCTATCTCTATCCTTCTTCTGCGTCTGCTTCTCGTTCTTCTTCTCCAGGAGGAATGTAGTATCTGCCTGTGTCTCTGTCTTTTTTGTCTCTGTCCTTCTCTCGTATCTGCTTCTCTTTCTGCTTCCCTAGGAGGAATGTAGTGTCTGCCTCTGTCTCTGTCCTTTCTGTGTCTATCCTTCTCTTGTGTCTTCTTCTCTTTCTGCTTCCATTGGAGGAATGTAGTGTCTGCCTCTGTCTCTATCCTTCTCTTGGGTCTGCTTCTCGTTCTTCTTCCCCAGGAGGAATGTAGTATCTGCCTGTGTCTCTGTCTTTTTTGTCTCTCTCCTTCTCTCGTATCTGCTTCTCTTTCTGCTTCCCTAGGAGGAATGTAGTGTCTGCCTCTGTCTCTGCCTTTTCTGTCTGTATTCTTCTCTTGCGTCTGCTTCTCATTCTTCTTCCCCAGGAGGAATGTAGTGTCTGCCCTCTGTCTCTGTCATTTCTGTCTCTATCCTTCTCTCACGTCTGCTTCTCTTTCTGCTTCCCCAGGAGGAATGTAGTATCTGCCTCAGTCTCTGTCTTTTCTGTCTCTGTCCTTTTCTCCTGCCTTTGCTTCTGTTTCTGCTTAGCCAGGAGGAATGTAGTACCTGCCTCTGTCTCTGTCTTTTCTGTCTCTATCCTTTTCTCGCGTCTGCTTCTTGTTCTTCTTCCCCAGGAGGAATGTAGTATCTGCCTGTGTCTCTGTCTTTTTTGTCTCTGTCCTTCTCTCGTATCTGCTTCTCTTTCTGCTTCCCCAGGAGGAATGTAGTGTCTGCCTCTGTCTCTGTCTTATCTGTCTCTATCCTTCTCTCATGTTTGCTTCTCTTTCTGCTTCCCTAGGAGGAATGTAGTCTCTGCCTCAGTCTCTGTCTTTTCTGTCTCTGTAATTTTCTCGCCTTTGCTTCTCTTTCGGCTTAGCCAGGAGGAAGGTAGTATCTGCCTCTGTCTCTGTCTTATCTGTCTCTGTGCTTCTCTCACATCTGCTTCTCTTCCTGCTTCCCCAGTAGGAATGTAGTGTCTGCCTTTTTCTCTGTCTTTTCTGTCTCTATCCTTCTTCTGCGTCTACTTCTCTTTCTGTTTCCCAGGAGGAATGTAATGTCTGCCCCTGTCTCTGTCTTTTTTATCTCTATCCTTCTCTTGTGTCTGCTACTCTTCCTGCTTCCTCAGGACGAATGTAGTGTCTGCCTCTGTCTCTGCCTTTTCTGTCTCTATCCGTCTCTCACGGCTGCTTCTCTTTCTGCTTCCCCAGGAGAAATGTAGTATCTGCCTCTTTCTCTGTATTTTCTGTCTCTTTCCTTCTCTCTCATCTTATTCTCTTTCTGCTTCCCCAAGAGGAATGTAGTGTCTGCCTCTGTCTTTTCTGTCTCCATCCTTCTCTCGCATTTTCTTCTCTTTCTGCTTCTCCAAGAGGAATGTAGTGTCTGTCTCTGTCTTTTCTGACTCCATCCTTCTCTGGCATCTGATTTTCTTTCTGCTTCCCCAGGAGGAATATAGTGTCTGCCTCTGTCTCTGTCTCTTCTGTCTCTATCCTTCTCTCACATCTGCTTCTCTTTCTGCTTCCCTAGGAGGAATGTAGTGTCTGACTCTGTCTCTGTCTTTTCTGTCTGTATCCTTCTCTCGCGCCTGCTTCTCTTTCTGCTTCCCCAGGAGGAATGTAGCATCTGTCTCTGTCTCTGTCTCTTCTGCCTCTATCCTTCTCTTGCATCTGCTTCTCATTCTGCTTCCCAGGAGGAACGTAGTGTCTGCCTCTGTACCTGTCTTTTCTATCTCTATTCTTCTCTCGCATCTGCTGCTCTTTCTGCTTCCCCAGGAGGAATGTAGTATCTGCCTCTTTCTCTGTCTTTTCTGTCTCTATCCTTCTCTCGCATCTTTTTATCATTCTGCTTCCCTAGGAGGAATGTAGTGTCTGCCTCTGCCTTTTCTATCTCTATCCTTCTTCTGCGTCTGCTTCTCGTTCTTCTTCTCCAGGAGGAATGTAGTATCTGCCTGTGTCTCTGTCTTTTTTGTCTCTGTCCTTCTCTCGTATCTGCTTCTCTTTCTGCTTCCCTAGGAGGAATGTAGTGTCTGCCTCTGTCTCTGTCCTTTCTGTGTCTATCCTTCTCTTGTGTCTTCTTCTCTTTCTGCTTCCGTTGGAGGAATGTAGTGTCTGCCTCTGTCTCTATCCTTCTCTTGGGTCTGCTTCTCGTTCTTCTTCCCCAGGAGGAATGTAGTATCTGCCTGTGTCTCTGTCTTTTTTGTCTCTCTCCTTCTCTCGTATCTGCTTCTCTTTCTGCTTCCCTAGGAGGAATGTAGTGTCTGCCTCTGTCTCTGTCCTTTCTGTGTCTATCTTTCTCTTGTGTCTTCTTCTCTTTCTGCTTCCGTTGGAGGAATGTAGTGTCTGCCTCTGTCTCTATCCTTCTCTTGGGTCTGCTTCTCGTTCTTCTTCCCCAGGAGGAATGTAGTATCTGCCTGTGTCTCTGTCTTTTTTGTCTCTCTCCTTCTCTCGTATCCGCTTCTCTTTCTGCTTCCCTAGGAGGAATGTAGTGTCTGCCTCTGTCTCTGCCTTTTCTGTCTCTATTCTTCTCTTGCGTCTGCTTCTCGTTCTTCTTCCCCAGGAGGAATGTAGTGTCTCCCCTCTGTCTCTGTCATTTCTGTCTCTATCCTTCTCTCATGTCTGCTTCTCTTCCTGCTTCCCCAGGAGGAATGTAGTATCTGCCTCAGTCTCTGTCTTTTCTGTCTCTGTCCTTCTCTCGCCTCGGCTTTTCTTTCTACTTAGCCAGGAGGAATGTAGTATCTGCCCCTGTCTCAGTCTTTTCTCTCTCTATCCTTTTCTCGCGTCTTCTTCTCTTTCTGCTTCCCTAGGAGGAATGTAGTGTCTGCCTTTGTCTCTGTCTTTTCTGTCTCTATCCTTCTCTTGCATCTGCTTCTCATTCTTCTTCCCCAGGAGGAATGTAATATCTGCCTGTGTCTCTGTCTTTTTTGTCTCTGTCCTTCTCTCGTATCTGCTTCTCTTTCTTCTTCCCCAGGAGGAATGTAGGATCTGCCTCTGTCTCTGTCTTTTCTGTCTCTATCCTTCTCTTGCGTCTGCTTCTCCTTCTGCTTCCCCAGGAGGAATGTAGTGTCTGCCTCTGTGTCTGTCATTTCTGTCTCTGTGCTTCTCTGCATCTGCTTCCCTTTCTGCTTCCCCAGGAGGATTGTAGCATCTGCCTCTGTCTCTGTCTTTTCTGTCTCTATCCTTCTCTCACGTCTGCTTCTCTTTCTGCTTCCCCTGGAGGAATGAAGTGTCTGCCCTCTGTCTCTGTCTTTTCTGTCTGTATCCTTCTCTCATGTCTGCTTCTCTTTCTGCTTCCCCAGGAGGAATGTAGTATCTGCCTCAGTCTCTGTCTTTTCTGTCTCTGTCCTTTTCTCCTGCCTTTGCTTCTGTTTCTGCTTAGCCAGGAGGTCTGTAGTATCTGCCTCTGTCTCTGTCTTTTCTGTTTCTATCCTTTTCTCGCGTCTGCTTCTTGTTCTTCTTCCCCAGGAGGAATGTAGTATCTGTCTGTGTCTCTGTCTTTTTTGTCTCTGTCCTTCTGTCATATCTGCTTCTCTTTCTGCTTCCCCAGGAGGAATGTAGTGTCTGCCTGTCTCTGTCTTATCTGTCTCTATCCTTCTCTCACGTCTGCTTCTCTTTCTTCTTCCCCAGGAGGAATGTAGTCTCTGCCTCAGTCTCTGTCTTTTCTGTCTCTGTAATTTTCTCGCCTTTGCTTCTCTTTCTGCTTAGCCAGGAGGAATGTAGTATCTGCCTCTGTCTCTGTCTTATCTGTCTCTGTGCTTCTCTCACATCTGCTTCTCTTTCTGCTTCCCCAGTAGGAATGTAGTGTCTGCCTTTTTCTCTGTCTTTTCTGTCTCTATCCTTCTTCTGCGTCTACTTCTCTTTCTGTTTCCCCAGGAGGAATGTAGTGTCTGCCCCTGTCTCTGTCTTTTTTATCTCTATCCTTCTCTTGTGTCTGCTACTCTTCCTGCTTCCTCAGGACGAATGTAGTGTCTGCCTCTGTCTCTGCCTTTTCTGTCTCTATCCGTCTCTCACGGCTGCTTCTCTTTCTGCTTCCCCAGGAGAAATGTAGTATCTGCCTCTTTCTCTGTATTTTCTGTCTCTTTCCTTCTCTCTCATCTTATTCTCTTTCTGCTTCCCCAAGAGGAATGTAGTGTCTGCCTCTGTCTTTTCTGTCTCCATCCTTCTCTCGCATTTGCTTCTCTTTCTGCTTCTCCAGGAGGAATGTAGTGTCTGTCTCTGTCTTTTCTGACTCCATCCTTCTCTGGCATCTGATTTTCTTTCTGCTTCCCCAGGAGGAATGTAGTGTCTGCCTCTGTCTCTGTCTCTTCTGTCTCTATGCTTCTCTAACATCTGCTTCTCTTTCTGCTTCCCTAGGAGGAATGTAGTGTCTGACTCTGTCTCTGTCTTTTCTGTCTGTATCCTTCTCTCGTGCCTGCTTCTCTTTCTGCTTCCCCAGGAGGAATGTAGCATCTGTCTCTGTCTCTGTCTCTTCTGCCTCTATCCTTCTCTTGCATCTGCTTCTCATTCTGCTTCCCAGGAGGAACGTAGTGTCTGCCTCTGTACCTGTCTTTTCTATCTCTATTCTTCTCTCGCATCTGCTGCTCTTTCTGCTTCCCCAGGAGGAATGTAGTATCTGCCTCTTTCTCTGTCTTTTCTGTCTCTATCCTTCTCTCGCATCTTTTTATCGTTCTGCTTCCCTAGGAGGAATGTAGTGTCTGCCTCTGCCTTTTCTATCTATATCCTTCTTCTGCGTCTGCTTCTCATTCTTCTTCTCCAGGAGGAATGTAGTATCTGCCTGTGTCTCTGTCTTTTTTGTCTCTGTCCTTCTCTCGTATCTGCTTCTCTTTCTGCTTCCCTAGGAGGAATGTAGTGTCTGCCTCTGTCTCTGTCCTTTCTGTGTCTATCCTTCTATTGTGTCTTCTTCTCTTTCTGCTTCCGTTGGAGGAATGTAGTGTCTGCCTCTGTCTCTATCCTTCTCTTGGGTCTGCTTCTCGTTCTTCTTCCCCAGGAGGAATGTAGTATCTGCCTGTGTCTCTGTCTTTTTTGTCTCTCCCCTTCTCTCGTATCTGCTTCTCTTTCTGCTTCCCTAGGAGGAATGTAGTGTCTGCCTCTGTCTCTGCCTTTTCTGTCTGTATTCTTCTCTTGCGTCTGCTTCTCGTTCTTCTTCCCCAGGAGGAATGTAGTGTCTGCCCTCTGTCTCTGTCTTTTCTGTCTCTGTAATTTTCTCGCCTCTGCTTCTCTTTCGGCTTAGCCAGGAGGAAGGTAGTATCTGCCTCTGTCTCTGTCTTATCTGTCTCTGTGCTTCTCTCACATCTGCTTCTCTTTCTGCTTCCCCAGTAGGAATGTAGTGTCTGCCTTTTTCTCTGTCTTTTCTGTCTCTATCCTTCTTCTGCATCTACTTCTCTTTCTGTTTCCCCGGAGGAATGTAGTGTCTGCCCCTGTCTCTGTCTTTTTTATCTCTATCCTTCTCTTGTGTCTGCTACTCTTCCTGCTTCCTCAGGATGAATGTAGTGTCTACCTCTGTCTCTGCCTTTTCTGTCTCTAACCGTCTCTCACGGTTGCTTCTCTTTCTGCTTCCCCAGGAGAAATGTAGTATCTGCCTCTTTCTCTGTATGTTCTGTCTCTTTCCTTCTCTCTCATCTTATTCTCTTTCTGCTTCCCCAAGAGGAATGTAGTGTCTGCCTCTGTCTTTTCTGTCTCCATCCTTCTCTCACATTTGCTTCTCTTTCTGCTTCTCCAGGAGGAATGTAGTGTCTGTCTCTGTCTTTTCTGACTCCATCCTTCTCTGGCATCTGATTTTCTTTCTGGTTCCCCAGGAGGAATGTAGTGTCTGCCTCTGTCTCTGTCTCTTCTGTCTCTATCCTTCTCTCACATCTGCTTCTCTTTCTGCTTCCCTAGGAGGAATGTAGTGTCTGACTCTGTCTCTGTCTTTTCTGTCTGTATCCTTCTCTCGCGCCTGCTTCTCTTTCTGCTTCCCCAGGAGGAATGTAGCATCTGTCTCTGTCTCTGTCTCTTCTGCCTCTATCCTTCTCTTGCATCTGCTTCTCATTTTGCTTCCCAGGAGGAACGTAGTGTCTGCCTCTGTACCTGTCTTTTCTATCTCTATTCTTCTCTCGCATCTGCTGCTCTTTCTGCTTCCCCAGGAGGAATGTAGTATCTGCCTCTTTCTCTGTCTTTTCTGTCTCTATCCTTCTCTCGCATCTTTTTATCATTCTGCTTCCCTAGGAGGAATGTAGTGTCTGCCTCTGCCTTTCCTATCTCTATCCTTCTTCTGCGTCTGCTTCTCGTTCTTCTTCTACAGGAGGAATGTAGTATCTGCCTGTGTAGCTGTCTTTTTTGTCTCTGTCCTTCTCTCGTATCTGCTTCTCTTTCTGCTTCCCTAGGAGGAATGTAGTGTCTGCCTCTGTCTCTGCCTTTTCTGTCTGTATTCTTCTCTTGCGTCTGCTTCTCGTTCTTCTTCCCCAGGAGGAATGTAGTGTCTGCCCTCTGTCTCTGTCTTTTCTGTCTCTGTAATTTTCTCGCCTCTGCTTCTCTTTCGGCTTAGCCAGGAGGAAGGTAGTATCTGCCTCTGTCTCTGTCTTATCTGTCTCTGTGCTTCTCTCACATCTGCTTCTCTTTCTGCTTCCCCAGTAGGAATGTAGTGTCTGCCTTTTTCTCTGTCTTTTCTGTCTCTATCCTTCTTCTGCATCTACTTCTCTTTCTGTTTCCCCGGAGGAATGTAGTGTCTGCCCCTGTCTCTGTCTTTTTTATCTCTATCCTTCTCTTGTGTCTGCTACTCTTCCTGCTTCCTCAGGATGAATGTAGTGTCTACCTCTGTCTCTGCCTTTTCTGTCTCTAACCGTCTCTCACGGTTGCTTCTCTTTCTGCTTCCCCAGGAGAAATGTAGTATCTGCCTCTTTCTCTGTATGTTCTGTCTCTTTCCTTCTCTCTCATCTTATTCTCTTTCTGCTTCCCCAAGAGGAATGTAGTGTCTGCCTCTGTCTTTTCTGTCTCCATCCTTCTCTCGCATTTGCTTCTCTTTCTGCTTCTCCAGGAGGAATGTAGTGTCTGTCTCTGTCTTTTCTGACTCCATCCTTCTCTGGCATCTGATTTTCTTTCTGGTTCCCCAGGAGGAATGTAGTGTCTGCCTCTGTCTCTGTCTCTTCTGTCTCTATCCTTCTCTCACATCTGCTTCTCTTTCTGCTTCCCTAGGAGGAATGTAGTGTCTGACTCTGTCTCTGTCTTTTCTGTCTGTATCCTTCTCTCGCGCCTGCTTCTCTTTCTGCTTCCCCAGGAGGAATGTAGCATCTGTCTCTGTCTCTGTCTCTTCTGCCTCTATCCTTCTCTTGCATCTGCTTCTCATTTTGCTTCCCAGGAGGAACGTAGTGTCTGCCTCTGTACCTGTCTTTTCTATCTCTATTCTTCTCTCGCATATGCTGCTCTTTCTGCTTCCCCAGGAGGAATGTAGTATCTGCCTCTTTCTCTGTCTTTTCTGTCTCTATCCTTCTCTCGCATCTTTTTATCATTCTGCTTCCCTAGGAGGAATGTAGTGTCTGCCTCTGCCTTTCCTATCTCTATCCTTCTTCTGCGTCTGCTTCTCGTTCTTCTTCTACAGGAGGAATGTAGTATCTGCCTGTGTAGCTGTCTTTTTTGTCTCTGTCCTTCTCTCGTATCTGCTTCACTTTCTGCTTCCCTAGGAGGAATGTAGTGTCTGCCTCTGTCTCTGTCCTTTCTGTGTCTATCTTTCTCTTGTGTCTTCTTCTCTTTCTGCTTCCGTTGGAGGAATGTAGTGTCTGCCTCTGTCTCTATCCTTCTCTTGGGTCTGCTTCTCGTTCTTCTTCCCCAGGAGGAATGTAGTATCTGCCTGTTTCTCTGTCTTTTTTGTCTCTCTCCTTCTCTCGTATCCGCTTCTCTTTCTGCTTCCCTAGGAGGAATGTAGTGTCTGCCTCTGTCTCTGCCTTTTCTGTCTCTATTCTTCTCTTGCGTCTGCTTCTCGTTCTTCTTCCCCAGGAGGAATGTAGTGTCTCCCCTCTGTCTCTGTCATTTCTGTCTCTATCCTTCTCTCATGTCTGCTTCTCTTTCTGCTTCCCCAGGAGGAATGTAGTATCTGCCTCAGTCTCTGTCTTTTCTGTCTCTGTCCTTGTCTCGCCTCGGCTTTTCTTTCTACTTAGCCAGGAGGAATGTAGTATCTGCCCCTGTCTCTGTCTTTTCTCTCTCTATCCTTTTCTCGCGTCTTCTTCTCTTTCTGCTTCCCTAGGAGGAATGTAGTGTCTGCCTTTGTCTCTGTCTTTTTTGTCTCTGTCCTTCTCTCGTATCTGCTTCTCTTTCTTCTTCCCCAGGAGGAATGTAGGATCTGCCTCTGTCTCTGTCTTTTCTGTCTCTATCCTTCTCTTGCGTCTGCTTCTCCTTCTGCTTCCCCAGGAGGAATGTAGTGTCTGCCTCTGTGTCTGTCATTTCTGTCTCTGTGCTTCTCTGCATCTGCTTCCCTTTCTGCTTCCCCAGGAGGATTGTAGCATCTGCCTCTGTCTCTGTCTTTTCTGTCTCTATCCTTCTCTCACGTCTGCTTCTCTTTCTGCTTCCCCTGGAGGAATGAAGTGTCTGCCCTCTGTCTCTGTCTTTTCTGTCTGTATCCTTCTCTCATGTCTGCTTCTCTTTCTGCTTCCCCAGGAGGAATGTAGTATCTGCCTCAGTCTCTGTCTTTTCTGTCTCTGTCCTTTTCTCCTGCCTTTGCTTCTGTTTCTGCTTAGCCAGGAGGTCTGTAGTATCTGCCTCTGTCTCTGTCTTTTCTGTTTCTATCCTTTTCTCGCGTCTGCTTCTTGTTCTTCTTCCCCAGGAGGAATGTAGTATCTGCCTGTGTCTCTGTCTTTTTTGTCTCTGTCCTTCTGTCATATCTGCTTCTCTTTCTGCTTCCCCAGGAGGAATGTAGTGTCTGCCTGTCTCTGTCTTATCTGTCTCTATCCTTCTCTCACGTCTGCTTCTCTTTCTTCTTCCCCAGGAGAAATGTAGTCTCTGCCTCAGTCTCTGTCTTTTCTGTCTCTGTAATTTTCTCGCCTCTGCTTCTCTTTCTGCTTAGCCAGGAGGAATGTAGTATCTGCCTCTGTCTCTGTCTTATCTGTCTCTGTGCTTCTCTCACATCTGCTTCTCTTTCTGCTTCCCCAGTAGGAATGTAGTGTCTGTCTTTTTCTCTGTCTTTTCTGTCTCTATCCTTATTCTGCGTCTACTTCTCTTTCTGTTTCCCCAGGAGGAATGTAGTGTCTGCCCCTGTCTCTGTCTTTTTTATCTCTATCCTTCTCTTGTGTCTGCTACTCTTCCTGCTTCCTCAGGACGAATGTAGTGTCTGCCTCTGTCTCTGCCTTTTCTGTCTCTATCCGTCTCTCACGGCTGCTTCTCTTTCTGCTTCCCCAGGAGAAATGTAGTATCTGCCTCTTTCTCTGTATTTTCTGTCTCTTTCCTTCTCTCTCATCCTATTCTCTTTCTGCTTCCCCAAGAGGAATGTAGTGTCTGCCTCTGTCTTTTCTGTCTCCATCCTTCTCTCGCATTTGCTTCTCTTTCTGCTTCTCCAGGAGGAATGTAGTGTCTGTCTCTGTCTTTTCTGACTCCATCCTTCTCTGGCATCTGATTTTCTTTCTGCTTCCCCAGGAGGAATGTAGTGTCTGCCTCTGTCTCTGTCTCTTCTGTCTCTATCCTTCTCTCACATCTGCTTCTCTTTCTGCTTCCCTAGGAGGAATGTAGTGTCTGACTCTGTCTCTGTCTTTTCTGTCTGTATCCTTCTCTCGCGCCTGCTTCTCTTTCTGCTTCCCCAGGAGGAATGTAGCATCTGTCTCTGTCTCTGTCTCTTCTGCCTCTATCCTTCTCTTGCATCTGCTTCTCATTCTGCTTCCCAGGAGGAACGTAGTGTCTGCCTCTGTACCTGTCTTTTCTATCTCTATTCTTCTCTCGCATCTGCTGCTCTTTCTGCTTCCCCAGGAGGAATGTAGTATCTGCCTCTTTCTCTGTCTTTTCTGTCTCTATCCTTCTCTCGCATCTTTTTATCGTTCTGCTTCCCTAGGAGGAATGTAGTGTCTGCCTCTGTCTTTTCTATCTCTATCCTTCTTCTGCGTCTGCTTCTCGTTCTTCTTCTCCAGGAGGAATGTAGTATCTGCCTGTGTCTCTGTCTTTTTTGTCTCTGTCCTTCTCTCGTATCTGCTTCTCTTTCTGCTTCCCTAGGAGGAATGTAGTGTCTGCCTCTGTCTCTGTCCTATCTGTGTCTATCCTTCTCTTGTGTCTTCTTCTCTTTCTGCTTCCGTTGGAGGAATGTAGTGTCTGCCTCTGTCTCTATCCTTCTCTTTGGTCTGCTTCTCGTTCTTCTTCCCCAGGAGGAATGTAGTATCTGCCTGTGTCTCTGTCTTTTTTGTCTCTCTCCTTCTCTCGTATCTGCTTCTCTTTCTGCTTCCCTAGGAGGAATGTAGTGTCTGCCTCTGTCTCTGCCTTTTCTGTCTCTATTCTTCTCTTGCGTCTGCTTCTCGTTCTTCTTCCCCAGGAGGAATGTAGTGTCTGCCCTCTGTCTCTGTCATTTCTGTCTCTATCCTTCTCTCACGCCTGCTTCTCTTTCTGCTTCCCCAGGAGGAATGTAGTATCTGCCTCAGTCTCTGTCTTTTCTGTCTCTGTCCTTTTCTCCTGCCTTTGCTTCTGTTTCTGCTTAGCCAGGAGGAATGTAGTATCTGCCTCTGTCTCTGTCTTTTCTGTCTCTATCCTTTTCTCGCGTCTGCTTCTTGTTCTTCTTCCCCAGGAGGAATGTAGTATCTGCCTGTGTCTCTGTCTTTTTTGTCTCTGTCCTTCTCTCGTATCTGCTTCTCTTTCTGCTTCCCCAGGAGGAATGTAGTGTCTGCCTCTGTCTCTGTTTTATCTGTCTCTATCCTTCTCTCACGTCTGCTTTTCTTTCTGCTTCCCTAGGAGGAATGTAGTCTCTGCCTCAGTCTCTGTCTTTTCTGTCTCTGTAATTTTCTCGCCTCTGCTTCTCTTTCGGCTTAGCCAGGAGGAATGTAGTATCTGCCTCTGTCTCAGTCTTATCTGTCTCTGTGCTTCTCTCACATCTGCTTCTCTTTCTGCTTCCCCAGAGGAATGTAGTGTCTGCCTTTTTCTCTGTCTTTTCTGTCTCTATCCTTCTTCTGCGTCTACTTCTCTTTCTGTTTCCCCAGGAGGAATGTAGTGTCTGCCCCTGTCTCTGTCTTTTTTATCTCTATCCTTCTCTTGTGTCTGCTACTCTTCCTGCTTCCTCAGGACGAATGTAGTGTCTGCCTCTGTCTCTGCCTTTTCTGTCTCTATCCGTCTCTCACGGCTGCTTCTCTTTCTGTTTCCCCAGGAGAAATGTAGTATCTGCCTCTTTCTCTGTATTTTCTGTCTCTTTCCTTCTCTCTCATCTTATTCTCTTTCTGCTTCCCCAAGAGGAATGTAGTGTCTGCCTCTGTCTTTTCTGTCTACATCCTTCTCTCGCATTTGCTTCTCTTTCTGCTTCTCCAGGAGGAATGTAGTGTCTGTCTCTGTCTTTTCTGACTCCATCCTTCTCTGGCATCTGATTTTCTTTCTGCTTCCCCAGGAGGAATGTAGTGTCTGCCCCTGTCTCTGTCTCTTCTGTCTCTATCCTTCTCTCGCGCCTGCTTCTCTTTCTGCTTCCCAGGAGGAATGTAGCATCTGTCTCTGTCTCTGTCTCTTCTGCCTCTATCCTTCTCTTGCATCTGCTTCTCATTCTGCTTCCCAGGAGGAACATAGTGTCTGCCTCTGTACCTGTCTTTTCTATCTCTATTCTTCTCTCGCATCTGCTGCTCTTTCTGCTTCCCCAGGAGGAATGTAGTATCTGCCTCTTTCTCTATCTTTTTTGTCTCTGTCCTTCTCTCGTATCTACTTCTCTTTCTGCTTCCCTAGGAGGAATGTAGTGTCTGCCTCTGTCTCTGTCCTTTCTGTGTCTATCCTTCTCTTGTGTCTTCTTCTCTTTCTGCTTCTGTTGGAGGAATGTAGTGTCTGCCTCTGTCTCTATCCTTCTCTTGGGTCTGCTTCTCGTTCTTCTTCCCCAGGAGGAATGTAGTATCTGCCTGTGTCTCTGTCTTTTTTGTCTCTCTCCTTCTCTCGTATCTGCTTCTCTTTCTGCTTCCCTAGGAGGAATGTAGTGTCTGCCTCTGTCTCTGCCTTTTCTGTCTGTATTCTTCTCTTGCGTCTGCTTCTCGTTCTTCTTCCACAGGAGGAATGTAGTGTCTGCCCTCTGTCTCTGTCATTTCTGTCTCTATCCTTCTCTCACGTCTGCTTCTCTTTCTGCTTCCCCAGGAGGAATGTAGTATCTGCCTCTTTCTCTGTATTTTCTGTCTCTTTCCTTCTCTCTCATCTTATTCTCTTTCTGCTTCCCGAAGAGGAATGTAGTGTCTGCCTCTGTCTTTTCTGTCTCCATCCTTCTCTCGCATTTGCTTCTCTTTCTGCTTCTCCAAGAGGAATGTAGTGTCTGTCTCTGTCTTTTCTGACTCCATCCTTCTCTGGCATCTGATTTTCTTTCTGCTTCCCCAGGAGGAATGTAGTGTCTGCCTCTGTCTCTGTCTCTTCTGTCTCTATCCTTCTCTCACATCTGCTTCTCTTTCTGCTTCCCTAGGAGGAATGTAGTGTCTGACTCTGTCTCTGTCTTTTCTGTCTGTATCCTTCTCTCGCGCCTGCTTCTCTTTCTGCTTCCCCAGGAGGAATGTAGCATCTGTCTCTGTCTCTGTCTCTTCTGCCTCTATCCTTCTCTTGCATCTGCTTCTCATTCTGCTTCCCAGAAGGAACGTAGTGTCTGCCTCTGTACCTGTCTTTTCTATCTCTATTCTTCTCTCGCATCTGCTGCTCTTTCTGCTTCCCCAGGAGGAATGTAGTATCTGCCTCTTTCTCTATCTTTTTTGTCTCTGTCCTTCTCTCGTATCTGCTTCTCTTTCTGCTTCCCTAGGAGGAATGTAGTGTCTGCCTCTGTCTCTGTCCTTTCTGTGTCTATCCTTCTCTTGTGTCTTCTTCTCTTTCTTTTTCTGTTTATAGGAATGTAGTGTCTGCCTCTGTCTCTATCCTTCTCTTGGGTCTGCTTCTCGTTCTTCTTCCCCAGGAGGAATGTAGTATCTGCCTGTGTCTCTGTCTTTTTTGTCTCTCTCCTTCTCTCGTATCTGCTTCTCTTTCTGCTTCCCTAGGAGGAATGTAGTGTCTGCCTCTGTCTCTGCCTTTTCTGTCTGTATTCTTCTCTTGCGTCTGCTTCTCGTTCTTCTTCCACAGGAGGAATGTAGTGTCTGCCCTCTGTCTCTGTCATTTCTGTCTCTATCCTTCTCTCACGTCTGCTTCTCTTTCTGCTTCCCCAGGAGGAATGTAGTATCTGCCTCTTTCTCTGTATTTTCTGTCTCTTTCCTTCTCTCTCATCTTATTCTCTTTCTGCTTCCCGAAGAGGAATGTAGTGTCTGCCTCTGTCTTTTCTGTCTCCATCCTTCTCTCGCATTTGCTTCTCTTTCTGCTTCTCCAAGAGGAATGTAGTGTCTGTCTCTGTCTTTTCTGACTCCATCCTTCTCTGGCATCTGATTTTCTTTCTGCTTCCCCAGGAGGAATGTAGTGTCTGCCTCTGTCTCTGTCTCTTCTGTCTCTATCCTTCTCTCACATCTGCTTCTCTTTCTGCTTCCCTAGGAGGAATGTAGTGTCTGACTCTGTCTCTGTCTTTTCTGTCTGTATCCTTCTCTCGCGCCTGCTTCTCTTTCTGCTTCCCCAGGAGGAATGTAGCATCTGTCTCTGTCTCTGTCTCTTCTGCCTCTATCCTTCTCTTGCATCTGCTTCTCATTCTGCTTCCCAGAAGGAACGTAGTGTCTGCCTCTGTACCTGTCTTTTCTATCTCTATTCTTCTCTCGCATCTGCTGCTCTTTCTGCTTCCCCAGGAGGAATGTAGTATCTGCCTCTTTCTCTGTATTTTCTGTCTCTTTCCTTCTCTCTCATCTTATTCTCTTTCTGCTTCCCGAAGAGGAATGTAGTGTCTGCCTCTGTCTTTTCTGTCTCCATCCTTCTCTCGCATTTGCTTCTCTTTCTGCTTCTCCAAGAGGAATGTAGTGTCTGTCTCTGTCTTTTCTGACTCCATCCTTCTCTGGCATCTGATTTTCTTTCTGCTTCCCCAGGAGGAATGTAGTGTCTGCCTCTGTCTCTGTCTCTTCTGTCTCTATCCTTCTCTCACATCTGCTTCTCTTTCTGCTTCCCTAGGAGGAATGTAGTGTCTGACTCTGTCTCTGTCTTTTCTGTCTGTATCCTTCTCTCGCGCCTGCTTCTCTTTCTGCTTCCCCAGGAGGAATGTAGCATCTGTCTCTGTCTCTTCTGCCTCTATCCTTCTCTTGCATCTGCTTCTCATTCTGCTTCCCAGAAGGAACGTAGTGTCTGCCTCTGTACCTGTCTTTTCTATCTCTATCCTTCTCTCGCATCTTTTTATCGTTCTGCTTCCGTAGGAGGAATGTAGTGTCTGCCTCTGCCTTTTCTATCTCTATCCTTCTTCTGCGTCTGCTTCTCGTTCTTCTTCTCCAGGAGGAATGTAGTATCTGCCTGTGTCTCTGTCTTTTTTGTCTCTGTCCTTCTCTCGTATCTGCTTCTCTTTCTGCTTCCCTAGGAGGAATGTAGTGTCTGCCTCTGTCTCTGTCCTTTCTGTGTCTATCCTTCTCTTGTGTCTTCTTCTCTTTCTGCTTCCGTTGGAGGAATGTAGTGTCTGCCTCTGTCTCTATCCTTCTCTTGGGTCTGCTTCTCGTTCTTCTTCCCCAGGAGGAATGTAGTATCTGCCTGTGTCTCTGTCTTTTTTGTCTCTCTCCTTCTCTCGTATCTGCTTCTCTTTCTGCTTCCCTAGGAGGAATGTAGTGTCTGCCTCTGTCTCTGCCTTTTCTGTCTGTATTCTTCTCTTGCGTCTGCTTCTCATTCTTCTTCCCCAGGAGGAATGTAGTGTCTGCCCTCTGTCTCTGTCATTTCTGTCTCTATCCTTCTCTCACGTCTGCTTCTCTTTCTGCTTCCCCAGGAGGAATGTAGTATCTGCCTCAGTCTCTGTCTTTTCTGTCTCTGTCCTTTTCTCCTGCCTTTGCTTCTGTTTCTGCTTAGCCAGGAGGAATGTAGTACCTGCCTCTGTCTCTGTCTTTTCTGTCTCTATCCTTTTCTCGCGTCTGCTTCTTGTTCTTCTTCCCCAGGAGGAATGTAGTATCTGCCTGTGTCTCTGTCTTTTTTGTCTCTGTCCTTCTCTCGTATCTGCTTCTCTTTCTGCTTCCCCAGGAGGAATGTAGTGTCTGCCTCTGTCTCTGTCTTATCTGTCTCTATCCTTCTCTCATGTTTGCTTCTCTTTCTGCTTCCCTAGGAGGAATGTAGTCTCTGCCTCAGTCTCTGTCTTTTCTGTCTCTGTAATTTTCTCGCCTTTGCTTCTCTTTCGGCTTAGCCAGGAGGAAGGTAGTATCTGCCTCTGTCTCTGTCTTATCTGTCTCTGTGCTTCTCTCACATCTGCTTCTCTTCCTGCTTCCCCAGTAGGAATGTAGTGTCTGCCTTTTTCTCTGTCTTTTCTGTCTCTATCCTTCTTCTGCGTCTACTTCTCTTTCTGTTTCCCAGGAGGAATGTAGTGTCTGCCCCTGTCTCTGTCTTTTTTATCTCTATCCTTCTCTTGTGTCTGCTACTCTTCCTGCTTCCTCAGGACGAATGTAGTGTCTGCCTCTGTCTCTGCCTTTTCTGTCTCTATCCGTCTCTCACGGCTGCTTCTCTTTCTGCTTCCCCAGGAGAAATGTAGTATCTGCCTCTTTCTCTGTATTTTCTGTCTCTTTCCTTCTCTCTCATCTTATTCTCTTTCTGCTTCCCGAAGAGGAATGTAGTGTCTGCCTCTGTCTTTTCTGTCTCCATCCTTCTCTCGCATTTGCTTCTCTTTCTGCTTCTCCAAGAGGAATGTAGTGTCTGTCTCTGTCTTTTCTGACTCCATCCTTCTCTGGCATCTGATTTTCTTTCTGCTTCCCCAGGAGGAATGTAGTGTCTGCCTCTGTCTCTGTCTCTTCTGTCTCTATCCTTCTCTCACATCTGCTTCTCTTTCTGCTTCCCTAGGAGGAATGTAGTGTCTGACTCTGTCTCTGTCTTTTCTGTCTGTATCCTTCTCTCGCGCCTGCTTCTCTTTCTGCTTCCCCAGGAGGAATGTAGCATCTGTCTCTGTCTCTGTCTCTTCTGCCTCTATCCTTCTCTTGCATCTGCTTCTCATTCTGCTTCCCAGAAGGAACGTAGTGTCTGCCTCTGTACCTGTCTTTTCTATCTCTATTCTTCTCTCGCATCTGCTGCTCTTTCTGCTTCCCCAGGAGGAATGTAGTATCTGCCTCTTTCTCTGTATTTTCTGTCTCTTTCCTTCTCTCTCATCTTATTCTCTTTCTGCTTCCCGAAGAGGAATGTAGTGTCTGCCTCTGTCTTTTCTGTCTCCATCCTTCTCTCGCATTTGCTTCTCTTTCTGCTTCTCCAAGAGGAATGTAGTGTCTGTCTCTGTCTTTTCTGACTCCATCCTTCTCTGGCATCTGATTTTCTTTCTGCTTCCCCAGGAGGAATGTAGTGTCTGCCTCTGTCTCTGTCTCTTCTGTCTCTATCCTTCTCTCACATCTGCTTCTCTTTCTGCTTCCCTAGGAGGAATGTAGTGTCTGACTCTGTCTCTGTCTTTTCTGTCTGTATCCTTCTCTCGCGCCTGCTTCTCTTTCTGCTTCCCCAGGAGGAATGTAGCATCTGTCTCTGTCTCTGTCTCTTCTGCCTCTATCCTTCTCTTGCATCTGCTTCTCATTCTGCTTCCCAGAAGGAACGTAGTGTCTGCCTCTGTACCTGTCTTTTCTATCTCTATCCTTCTCTCGCATCTTTTTATCGTTCTGCTTCCGTAGGAGGAATGTAGTGTCTGCCTCTGCCTTTTCTATCTCTATCCTTCTTCTGCGTCTGCTTCTCGTTCTTCTTCTCCAGGAGGAATGTAGTATCTGCCTGTGTCTCTGTCTTTTTTGTCTCTGTCCTTCTCTCGTATCTGCTTCTCTTTCTGCTTCCCTAGGAGGAATGTAGTGTCTGCCTCTGTCTCTGTCCTTTCTGTGTCTATCCTTCTCTTGTGTCTTCTTCTCTTTCTGCTTCCGTTGGAGGAATGTAGTGTCTGCCTCTGTCTCTATCCTTCTCTTGGGTCTGCTTCTCGTTCTTCTTCCCCAGGAGGAATGTAGTATCTGCCTGTGTCTCTGTCTTTTTTGTCTCTCTCCTTCTCTCGTATCTGCTTCTCTTTCTGCTTCCCTAGGAGGAATGTAGTGTCTGCCTCTGTCTCTGCCTTTTCTGTCTGTATTCTTCTCTTGCGTCTGCTTCTCATTCTTCTTCCCCAGGAGGAATGTAGTGTCTGCCCTCTGTCTCTGTCATTTCTGTCTCTATCCTTCTCTCACGTCTGCTTCTCTTTCTGCTTCCCCAGGAGGAATGTAGTATCTGCCTCAGTCTCTGTCTTTTCTGTCTCTGTCCTTTTCTCCTGCCTTTGCTTCTGTTTCTGCTTAGCCAGGAGGAATGTAGTACCTGCCTCTGTCTCTGTCTTTTCTGTCTCTATCCTTTTCTCGCGTCTGCTTCTTGTTCTTCTTCCCCAGGAGGAATGTAGTATCTGCCTGTGTCTCTGTCTTTTTTGTCTCTGTCCTTCTCTCGTATCTGCTTCTCTTTCTGCTTCCCCAGGAGGAATGTAGTGTCTGCCTCTGTCTCTGTCTTATCTGTCTCTATCCTTCTCTCATGTTTGCTTCTCTTTCTGCTTCCCTAGGAGGAATGTAGTCTCTGCCTCAGTCTCTGTCTTTTCTGTCTCTGTAATTTTCTCGCCTTTGCTTCTCTTTCGGCTTAGCCAGGAGGAAGGTAGTATCTGCCTCTGTCTCTGTCTTATCTGTCTCTGTGCTTCTCTCACATCTGCTTCTCTTCCTGCTTCCCCAGTAGGAATGTAGTGTCTGCCTTTTTCTCTGTCTTTTCTGTCTCTATCCTTCTTCTGCGTCTACTTCTCTTTCTGTTTCCCAGGAGGAATGTAGTGTCTGCCCCTGTCTCTGTCTTTTTTATCTCTATCCTTCTCTTGTGTCTGCTACTCTTCCTGCTTCCTCAGGACGAATGTAGTGTCTGCCTCTGTCTCTGCCTTTTCTGTCTCTATCCGTCTCTCACGGCTGCTTCTCTTTCTGCTTCCCCAGGAGAAATGTAGTATCTGCCTCTTTCTCTGTATTTTCTGTCTCTTTCCTTCTCTCTCATCTTATTCTCTTTCTGCTTCCCCAAGAGGAATGTAGTGTCTGCCTCTGTCTTTTCTGTCTCCATCCTTCTCTCGCATTTTCTTCTCTTTCTGCTTCTCCAAGAGGAATGTAGTGTCTGTCTCTGTCTTTTCTGACTCCATCCTTCTCTGGCATCTGATTTTCTTTCTGCTTCCCCAGGAGGAATGTAGTGTCTGCCTCTGTCTCTGTCTCTTCTGTCTCTATCCTTCTCTCACATCTGCTTCTCTTTCTGCTTCCCTAGGAGGAATGTAGTGTCTGACTCTGTCTCTGTCTTTTCTGTCTGTATCCTTCTCTCGCGCCTGCTTCTCTTTCTGCTTCCCCAGGAGGAATGTAGCATCTGTCTCTGTCTCTGTCTCTTCTGCCTCTATCCTTCTCTTGCATCTGCTTCTCATTCTGCTTCCCAGGAGGAACGTAGTGTCTGCCTCTGTACCTGTCTTTTCTATCTCTATTCTTCTCTCGCATCTGCTGCTCTTTCTGCTTCCCCAGGAGGAATGTAGTATCTGCCTCTTTCTCTGTCTTTTCTGTCTCTATCCTTCTCTCGCATCTTTTTATCATTCTGCTTCCCTAGGAGGAATGTAGTGTCTGCCTCTGCCTTTTCTATCTCTATCCTTCTTCTGCGTCTGCTTCTCGTTCTTCTTCTCCAGGAGGAATGTAGTATCTGCCTGTGTCTCTGTCTTTTTTGTCTCTGTCCTTCTCTCGTATCTGCTTCTCTTTCTGCTTCCCTAGGAGGAATGTAGTGTCTGCCTCTGTCTCTGTCCTTTCTGTGTCTATCCTTCTCTTGTGTCTTCTTCTCTTTCTGCTTCCGTTGGAGGAATGTAGTGTCTGCCTCTGTCTCTATCCTTCTCTTGGGTCTGCTTCTCGTTCTTCTTCCCCAGGAGGAATGTAGTATCTGCCTGTGTCTCTGTCTTTTTTGTCTCTCTCCTTCTCTCGTATCTGCTTCTCTTTCTGCTTCCCTAGGAGGAATGTAGTGTCTGCCTCTGTCTCTGCCTTTTCTGTCTCTATTCATCTCTTGCGTCTGCTTCTCGTTCTTTCTTCCCCAGGAGGAATGTAGTGTCTGCCCTCTGTCTCTGTCATTTCTGTCTCTATCCATCTCTCATGTCTGCTTCTCTTTCTGCTTCCCCAGGAGGAATGTAGTATCTGCCTCAGTCTCTGTCGTTTCTGTCTCTGTCCTTCTCTCGCCTCGGCTTTTCTTTCTACTTAGCCAGGAGGAATGTAGTATCTGCCCCTGTCTCTGTCTTTTCTCTCTCTATCCTTTTCTCGCGTCTTATTCTCTTTCTGCTTCCCTAGGAGGAATGTAGTGTCTGCCTTTGTCTCTGTCTTTTCTGTCTCTATCCTTCTCTTGCATCTGCTTCTCATTCTTCTTCCCCAGGAGGAATGTAATATCTGCCTGTGTCTCTGTGTTTTTTGTCTCTTTCCTTCTCTCGTATCTGCTTCTCTTTCTTCTTCCCCAGGAGGAATGTAGCATCTGCCTCTGTCTCTGTCTTTTCTGTCTCTATCCTTCTCTCACGTCTGCTACTCTTTCTGCTTCCCCTGGAGGAATGAAGTGTCTGCCCTCTGCCTCTGTCTTTTCTGTCTGTATCCTTCTCTCACGTCTGCTTCTCTTTCTGCTTCCCCAGGAGGAATGTAGTATCTGCCTCAGTCTCTGTCTTTTCTGTCTCTGTCCTTTTCTCCTGCCTTTGCTTCTGTTTCTGCTTAGCCAGGAGGTATGTAGTATCTGCCTCTGTCTCTGTCTTTTCTGTTTCTATCCTTTTCTCGCGTCTGCTTCTTGTTCTTCTTCCCCAGGAGGAATGTAGTATCTGCCTGTGTCTCTGTCTTTTTTGTCTCTGTCCTTCTGTCGTATCTGCTTCTCTTTCTGCTTCCCCAGGCGGAATGTAGTGTCTGCCTGTCTCTGTCTTATCTGTCTCTGTCCTTCTCTCACGTCTGCTTCTCTTTCTTCTTCCCCAGGAGGAATGTAGTCTCTGCCTCAGTCTCTGTCTTTTCTGTCTCTGTAATTTTCTCGCCTCTGCTTCTCTTTCTGCTTAGCCAGGAGGAATGTAGTATCTGCCTCTGTCTCTGTCTTATCTGTCTCTGTGCTTCTCTCACATCTGCTTCTCTTTCTGCTTCCCTAGGAGGAATGTAGTGTCTGACTCTGTCTCTGTCTTTTCTGTCTGTATCCTTCTCTCGCGCCTGCTTCTCTTTCTGCTTCCCCAGGAGGAATGTAGCATCTGTCTCTGTCTCTGTCTCTTCTGCCTCTATCCTTCTCTTGCATCTGCTTCTCATTTTGCTTCCCAGGAGGAACGTAGTGTCTGCCTCTGTACCTGTCTTTTCTATCTCTATTCTTCTCTCGCATATGCTGCTCTTTCTGCTTCCCCAGGAGGAATGTAGTATCTGCCTCTTTCTCTGTCTTTTCTGTCTCTATCCTTCTCTCGCATCTTTTTATCATTCTGCTTCCCTAGGAGGAATGTAGTGTCTGCCTCTGCCTTTCCTATCTCTATCCTTCTTCTGCGTCTGCTTCTCGTTCTTCTTCTACAGGAGGAATGTAGTATCTGCCTGTGTAGCTGTCTTTTTTGTCTCTGTCCTTCTCTCGTATCTGCTTCACTTTCTGCTTCCCTAGGAGGAATGTAGTGTCTGCCTCTGTCTCTGTCCTTTCTGTGTCTATCTTTCTCTTGTGTCTTCTTCTCTTTCTGCTTCCGTTGGAGGAATGTAGTGTCTGCCTCTGTCTCTATCCTTCTCTTGGGTCTGCTTCTCGTTCTTCTTCCCCAGGAGGAATGTAGTATCTGCCTGTTTCTCTGTCTTTTTTGTCTCTCTCCTTCTCTCGTATCCGCTTCTCTTTCTGCTTCCCTAGGAGGAATGTAGTGTCTGCCTCTGTCTCTGCCTTTTCTGTCTCTATTCTTCTCTTGCGTCTGCTTCTCGTTCTTCTTCCCCAGGAGGAATGTAGTGTCTCCCCTCTGTCTCTGTCATTTCTGTCTCTATCCTTCTCTCATGTCTGCTTCTCTTTCTGCTTCCCCAGGAGGAATGTAGTATCTGCCTCAGTCTCTGTCTTTTCTGTCTCTGTCCTTGTCTCGCCTCGGCTTTTCTTTCTACTTAGCCAGGAGGAATGTAGTATCTGCCCCTGTCTCTGTCTTTTCTCTCTCTATCCTTTTCTCGCGTCTTCTTCTCTTTCTGCTTCCCTAGGAGGAATGTAGTGTCTGCCTTTGTCTCTGTCTTTTTTGTCTCTGTCCTTCTCTCGTATCTGCTTCTCTTTCTTCTTCCCCAGGAGGAATGTAGGATCTGCCTCTGTCTCTGTCTTTTCTGTCTCTATCCTTCTCTTGCGTCTGCTTCTCCTTCTGCTTCCCCAGGAGGAATGTAGTGTCTGCCTCTGTGTCTGTCATTTCTGTCTCTGTGCTTCTCTGCATCTGCTTCCCTTTCTGCTTCCCCAGGAGGATTGTAGCATCTGCCTCTGTCTCTGTCTTTTCTGTCTCTATCCTTCTCTCACGTCTGCTTCTCTTTCTGCTTCCCCTGGAGGAATGAAGTGTCTGCCCTCTGTCTCTGTCTTTTCTGTCTGTATCCTTCTCTCATGTCTGCTTCTCTTTCTGCTTCCCCAGGAGGAATGTAGTATCTGCCTCAGTCTCTGTCTTTTCTGTCTCTGTCCTTTTCTCCTGCCTTTGCTTCTGTTTCTGCTTAGCCAGGAGGTCTGTAGTATCTGCCTCTGTCTCTGTCTTTTCTGTTTCTATCCTTTTCTCGCGTCTGCTTCTTGTTCTTCTTCCCCAGGAGGAATGTAGTATCTGCCTGTGTCTCTGTCTTTTTTGTCTCTGTCCTTCTGTCATATCTGCTTCTCTTTCTGCTTCCCCAGGAGGAATGTAGTGTCTGCCTGTCTCTGTCTTATCTGTCTCTATCCTTCTCTCACGTCTGCTTCTCTTTCTTCTTCCCCAGGAGAAATGTAGTCTCTGCCTCAGTCTCTGTCTTTTCTGTCTCTGTAATTTTCTCGCCTCTGCTTCTCTTTCTGCTTAGCCAGGAGGAATGTAGTATCTGCCTCTGTCTCTGTCTTATCTGTCTCTGTGCTTCTCTCACATCTGCTTCTCTTTCTGCTTCCCCAGTAGGAATGTAGTGTCTGTCTTTTTCTCTGTCTTTTCTGTCTCTATCCTTATTCTGCGTCTACTTCTCTTTCTGTTTCCCCAGGAGGAATGTAGTGTCTGCCCCTGTCTCTGTCTTTTTTATCTCTATCCTTCTCTTGTGTCTGCTACTCTTCCTGCTTCCTCAGGACGAATGTAGTGTCTGCCTCTGTCTCTGCCTTTTCTGTCTCTATCCGTCTCTCACGGCTGCTTCTCTTTCTGCTTCCCCAGGAGAAATGTAGTATCTGCCTCTTTCTCTGTATTTTCTGTCTCTTTCCTTCTCTCTCATCCTATTCTCTTTCTGCTTCCCCAAGAGGAATGTAGTGTCTGCCTCTGTCTTTTCTGTCTCCATCCTTCTCTCGCATTTGCTTCTCTTTCTGCTTCTCCAGGAGGAATGTAGTGTCTGTCTCTGTCTTTTCTGACTCCATCCTTCTCTGGCATCTGATTTTCTTTCTGCTTCCCCAGGAGGAATGTAGTGTCTGCCTCTGTCTCTGTCTCTTCTGTCTCTATCCTTCTCTCACATCTGCTTCTCTTTCTGCTTCCCTAGGAGGAATGTAGTGTCTGACTCTGTCTCTGTCTTTTCTGTCTGTATCCTTCTCTCGCGCCTGCTTCTCTTTCTGCTTCCCCAGGAGGAATGTAGCATCTGTCTCTGTCTCTGTCTCTTCTGCCTCTATCCTTCTCTTGCATCTGCTTCTCATTCTGCTTCCCAGGAGGAACGTAGTGTCTTCCTCTGTACCTGTCTTTTCTATCTCTATTCTTCTCTCGCATCTGCTGCTCTTTCTGCTTCCCCAGGAGGAATGTAGTATCTGCCTCTTTCTCTGTCTTTTCTGTCTCTATCCTTCTCTCGCATCTTTTTATCGTTCTGCTTCCCTAGGAGGAATGTAGTGTCTGCCTCTGTCTTTTCTATCTCTATCCTTCTTCTGCGTCTGCTTCTCGTTCTTCTTCTCCAGGAGGAATGTAGTATCTGCCTGTGTCTCTGTCTTTTTTGTCTCTGTCCTTCTCTCGTATCTGCTTCTCTTTCTGCTTCCCTAGGAGGAATGTAGTGTCTGCCTCTGTCTCTGTCCTATCTGTGTCTATCCTTCTCTTGTGTCTTCTTCTCTTTCTGCTTCCGTTGGAGGAATGTAGTGTCTGCCTCTGTCTCTATCCTTCTCTTTGGTCTGCTTCTCGTTCTTCTTCCCCAGGAGGAATGTAGTATCTGCCTGTGTCTCTGTCTTTTTTGTCTCTCTCCTTCTCTCGTATCTGCTTCTCTTTCTGCTTCCCTAGGAGGAATGTAGTGTCTGCCTCTGTCTCTGCCTTTTCTGTCTCTATTCTTCTCTTGCGTCTGCTTCTCGTTCTTCTTCCCCAGGAGGAATGTAGTGTCTGCCCTCTGTCTCTGTCATTTCTGTCTCTATCCTTCTCTCACGCCTGCTTCTCTTTCTGCTTCCCCAGGAGGAATGTAGTATCTGCCTCAGTCTCTGTCTTTTCTGTCTCTGTCCTTTTCTCCTGCCTTTGCTTCTGTTTCTGCTTAGCCAGGAGGAATGTAGTATCTGCCTCTGTCTCTGTCTTTTCTGTCTCTATCCTTTTCTCGCGTCTGCTTCTTGTTCTTCTTCCCCAGGAGGAATGTAGTATCTGCCTGTGTCTCTGTCTTTTTTGTCTCTGTCCTTCTCTCGTATCTGCTTCTCTTTCTGCTTCCCCAGGAGGAATGTAGTGTCTGCCTCTGTCTCTGTTTTATCTGTCTCTATCCTTCTCTCACGTCTGCTTTTCTTTCTGCTTCCCTAGGAGGAATGTAGTCTCTGCCTCAGTCTCTGTCTTTTCTGTCTCTGTAATTTTCTCGCCTCTGCTTCTCTTTCGGCTTAGCCAGGAGGAATGTAGTATCTGCCTCTGTCTCAGTCTTATCTGTCTCTGTGCTTCTCTCACATCTGCTTCTCTTTCTGCTTCCCCAGAGGAATGTAGTGTCTGCCTTTTTCTCTGTCTTTTCTGTCTCTATCCTTCTTCTGCGTCTACTTCTCTTTCTGTTTCCCCAGGAGGAATGTAGTGTCTGCCCCTGTCTCTGTCTTTTTTATCTCTATCCTTCTCTTGTGTCTGCTACTCTTCCTGCTTCCTCAGGACGAATGTAGTGTCTGCCTCTGTCTCTGCCTTTTCTGTCTCTATCCGTCTCTCACGGCTGCTTCTCTTTCTGTTTCCCCAGGAGAAATGTAGTATCTGCCTCTTTCTCTGTATTTTCTGTCTCTTTCCTTCTCTCTCATCTTATTCTCTTTCTGCTTCCCCAAGAGGAATGTAGTGTCTGCCTCTGTCTTTTCTGTCTACATCCTTCTCTCGCATTTGCTTCTCTTTCTGCTTCTCCAGGAGGAATGTAGTGTCTGTCTCTGTCTTTTCTGACTCCATCCTTCTCTGGCATCTGATTTTCTTTCTGCTTCCCCAGGAGGAATGTAGTGTCTGCCCCTGTCTCTGTCTCTTCTGTCTCTATCCTTCTCTCGCGCCTGCTTCTCTTTCTGCTTCCCAGGAGGAATGTAGCATCTGTCTCTGTCTCTGTCTCTTCTGCCTCTATCCTTCTCTTGCATCTGCTTCTCATTCTGGTTCCCAGGAGGAACATAGTGTCTGCCTCTGTACCTGTCTTTTCTATCTCTATTCTTCTCTCGCATCTGCTGCTCTTTCTGCTTCCCCAGGAGGAATGTAGTATCTGCCTCTTTCTCTATCTTTTTTGTCTCTGTCCTTCTCTCGTATCTACTTCTCTTTCTGCTTCCCTAGGAGGAATGTAGTGTCTGCCTCTGTCTCTGTCCTTTCTGTGTCTATCCTTCTCTTGTGTCTTCTTCTCTTTCTGCTTCTGTTGGAGGAATGTAGTGTCTGCCTCTGTCTCTATCCTTCTCTTGGGTCTGCTTCTCGTTCTTCTTCCCCAGGAGGAATGTAGTATCTGCCTGTGTCTCTGTCTTTTTTGTCTCTCTCCTTCTCTCGTATCTGCTTCTCTTTCTGCTTCCCTAGGAGGAATGTAGTGTCTGCCTCTGTCTCTGCCTTTTCTGTCTGTATTCTTCTCTTGCGTCTGCTTCTCGTTCTTCTTCCACAGGAGGAATGTAGTGTCTGCCCTCTGTCTCTGTCATTTCTGTCTCTATCCTTCTCTCACGTCTGCTTCTCTTTCTGCTTCCCCAGGAGGAATGTAGTATCTGCCTCTTTCTCTGTATTTTCTGTCTCTTTCCTTCTCTCTCATCTTATTCTCTTTCTGCTTCCCGAAGAGGAATGTAGTGTCTGCCTCTGTCTTTTCTGTCTCCATCCTTCTCTCGCATTTGCTTCTCTTTCTGCTTCTCCAAGAGGAATGTAGTGTCTGTCTCTGTCTTTTCTGACTCCATCCTTCTCTGGCATCTGATTTTCTTTCTGCTTCCCCAGGAGGAATGTAGTGTCTGCCTCTGTCTCTGTCTCTTCTGTCTCTATCCTTCTCTCACATCTGCTTCTCTTTCTGCTTCCCTAGGAGGAATGTAGTGTCTGACTCTGTCTCTGTCTTTTCTGTCTGTATCCTTCTCTCGCGCCTGCTTCTCTTTCTGCTTCCCCAGGAGGAATGTAGCATCTGTCTCTGTCTCTGTCTCTTCTGCCTCTATCCTTCTCTTGCATCTGCTTCTCATTCTGCTTCCCAGAAGGAACGTAGTGTCTGCCTCTGTACCTGTCTTTTCTATCTCTATTCTTCTCTCGCATCTGCTGCTCTTTCTGCTTCCCCAGGAGGAATGTAGTATCTGCCTCTTTCTCTATCTTTTTTGTCTCTGTCCTTCTCTCGTATCTGCTTCTCTTTCTGCTTCCCTAGGAGGAATGTAGTGTCTGCCTCTGTCTCTGTCCTTTCTGTGTCTATCCTTCTCTTGTGTCTTCTTCTCTTTCTTTTTCTGTTTATAGGAATGTAGTGTCTGCCTCTGTCTCTATCCTTCTCTTGGGTCTGCTTCTCGTTCTTCTTCCCCAGGAGGAATGTAGTATCTGCCTGTGTCTCTGTCTTTTTTGTCTCTCTCCTTCTCTCGTATCTGCTTCTCTTTCTGCTTCCCTAGGAGGAATGTAGTGTCTGCCTCTGTCTCTGCCTTTTCTGTCTGTATTCTTCTCTTGCGTCTGCTTCTCGTTCTTCTTCCACAGGAGGAATGTAGTGTCTGCCCTCTGTCTCTGTCATTTCTGTCTCTATCCTTCTCTCACGTCTGCTTCTCTTTCTGCTTCCCCAGGAGGAATGTAGTATCTGCCTCTTTCTCTGTATTTTCTGTCTCTTTCCTTCTCTCTCATCTTATTCTCTTTCTGCTTCCCGAAGAGGAATGTAGTGTCTGCCTCTGTCTTTTCTGTCTCCATCCTTCTCTCGCATTTGCTTCTCTTTCTGCTTCTCCAAGAGGAATGTAGTGTCTGTCTCTGTCTTTTCTGACTCCATCCTTCTCTGGCATCTGATTTTCTTTCTGCTTCCCCAGGAGGAATGTAGTGTCTGCCTCTGTCTCTGTCTCTTCTGTCTCTATCCTTCTCTCACATCTGCTTCTCTTTCTGCTTCCCTAGGAGGAATGTAGTGTCTGACTCTGTCTCTGTCTTTTCTGTCTGTATCCTTCTCTCGCGCCTGCTTCTCTTTCTGCTTCCCCAGGAGGAATGTAGCATCTGTCTCTGTCTCTGTCTCTTCTGCCTCTATCCTTCTCTTGCATCTGCTTCTCATTCTGCTTCCCAGAAGGAACGTAGTGTCTGCCTCTGTACCTGTCTTTTCTATCTCTATTCTTCTCTCGCATCTGCTGCTCTTTCTGCTTCCCCAGGAGGAATGTAGTATCTGCCTCTTTCTCTGTATTTTCTGTCTCTTTCCTTCTCTCTCATCTTATTCTCTTTCTGCTTCCCGAAGAGGAATGTAGTGTCTGCCTCTGTCTTTTCTGTCTCCATCCTTCTCTCGCATTTGCTTCTCTTTCTGCTTCTCCAAGAGGAATGTAGTGTCTGTCTCTGTCTTTTCTGACTCCATCCTTCTCTGGCATCTGATTTTCTTTCTGCTTCCCCAGGAGGAATGTAGTGTCTGCCTCTGTCTCTGTCTCTTCTGTCTCTATCCTTCTCTCACATCTGCTTCTCTTTCTGCTTCCCTAGGAGGAATGTAGTGTCTGACTCTGTCTCTGTCTTTTCTGTCTGTATCCTTCTCTCGCGCCTGCTTCTCTTTCTGCTTCCCCAGGAGGAATGTAGCATCTGTCTCTGTCTCTGTCTCTTCTGCCTCTATCCTTCTCTTGCATCTGCTTCTCATTCTGCTTCCCAGAAGGAACGTAGTGTCTGCCTCTGTACCTGTCTTTTCTATCTCTATCCTTCTCTCGCATCTTTTTATCGTTCTGCTTCCGTAGGAGGAATGTAGTGTCTGCCTCTGCCTTTTCTATCTCTATCCTTCTTCTGCGTCTGCTTCTCGTTCTTCTTCTCCAGGAGGAATGTAGTATCTGCCTGTGTCTCTGTCTTTTTTGTCTCTGTCCTTCTCTCGTATCTGCTTCTCTTTCTGCTTCCCTAGGAGGAATGTAGTGTCTGCCTCTGTCTCTGTCCTTT
Organism: Ambystoma mexicanum; assembly: GCF_040938575.1. Lineage (NCBI taxonomy): Eukaryota > Metazoa > Chordata > Amphibia > Caudata > Ambystomatidae > Ambystoma > Ambystoma mexicanum. Next base: position 8,450,214 of record NC_090927.1, read on the forward strand.
CTGTGTCTATCCTTCTCTTGTGTCTTCTTCTCTTTCTGCTTCCGTTGGAGGAATGTAGTGTCTGCCTCTGTCTCTATCCTTCTCTTGGGTCTGCTTCTCGTTCTTCTTCCCCAGGAGGAATGTAGTATCTGCCTGTGTCTCTGTCTTTTTTGTCTCTCTCCTTCTCTCGTATCTGCTTCTCTTTCTGCTTCCCTAGGAGGAATGTAGTGTCTGCCTCTGTCTCTGCCTTTTCTGTCTGTATTCTTCTCTTGCGTCTGCTTCTCATTCTTCTTCCCCAGGAGGAATGTAGTGTCTGCCCTCTGTCTCTGTCATTTCTGTCTCTATCCTTCTCTCACGTCTGCTTCTCTTTCTGCTTCCCCAGGAGGAATGTAGTATCTGCCTCAGTCTCTGTCTTTTCTGTCTCTGTCCTTTTCTCCTGCCTTTGCTTCTGTTTCTGCTTAGCCAGGAGGAATGTAGTACCTGCCTCTGTCTCTGTCTTTTCTGTCTCTATCCTTTTCTCGCGTCTGCTTCTTGTTCTTCTTCCCCAGGAGGAATGTAGTATCTGCCTGTGTCTCTGTCTTTTTTGTCTCTGTCCTTCTCTCGTATCTGCTTCTCTTTCTGCTTCCCCAGGAGGAATGTAGTGTCTGCCTCTGTCTCTGTCTTATCTGTCTCTATCCTTCTCTCATGTTTGCTTCTCTTTCTGCTTCCCTAGGAGGAATGTAGTCTCTGCCTCAGTCTCTGTCTTTTCTGTCTCTGTAATTTTCTCGCCTTTGCTTCTCTTTCGGCTTAGCCAGGAGGAAGGTAGTATCTGCCTCTGTCTCTGTCTTATCTGTCTCTGTGCTTCTCTCACATCTGCTTCTCTTCCTGCTTCCCCAGTAGGAATGTAGTGTCTGCCTTTTTCTCTGTCTTTTCTGTCTCTATCCTTCTTCTGCGTCTACTTCTCTTTCTGTTTCCCAGGAGGAATGTAGTGTCTGCCCCTGTCTCTGTCTTTTTTATCTCTATCCTTCTCTTGTGTCTGCTACTCTTCCTGCTTCCTCAGGACGAATGTAGTGTCTGCCTCTGTCTCTGCCTTTTCTGTCTCTATCCGTCTCTCACGGCTGCTTCTCTTTCTGCTTCCCCAGGAGAAATGTAGTATCTGCCTCTTTCTCTGTATTTTCTGTCTCTTTCCTTCTCTCTCATCTTATTCTCTTTCTGCTTCCCCAAGAGGAATGTAGTGTCTGCCTCTGTCTTTTCTGTCTCCATCCTTCTCTCGCATTTTCTTCTCTTTCTGCTTCTCCAAGAGGAATGTAGTGTCTGTCTCTGTCTTTTCTGACTCCATCCTTCTCTGGCATCTGATTTTCTTTCTGCTTCCCCAGGAGGAATGTAGTGTCTGCCTCTGTCTCTGTCTCTTCTGTCTCTATCCTTCTCTCACATCTGCTTCTCTTTCTGCTTCCCTAGGAGGAATGTAGTGTCTGACTCTGTCTCTGTCTTTTCTGTCTGTATCCTTCTCTCGCGCCTGCTTCTCTTTCTGCTTCCCCAGGAGGAATGTAGCATCTGTCTCTGTCTCTGTCTCTTCTGCCTCTATCCTTCTCTTGCATCTGCTTCTCATTCTGCTTCCCAGGAGGAACGTAGTGTCTGCCTCTGTACCTGTCTTTTCTATCTCTATTCTTCTCTCGCATCTGCTGCTCTTTCTGCTTCCCCAGGAGGAATGTAGTATCTGCCTCTTTCTCTGTCTTTTCTGTCTCTATCCTTCTCTCGCATCTTTTTATCATTCTGCTTCCCTAGGAGGAATGTAGTGTCTGCCTCTGCCTTTTCTATCTCTATCCTTCTTCTGCGTCTGCTTCTCGTTCTTCTTCTCCAGGAGGAATGTAGTATCTGCCTGTGTCTCTGTCTTTTTTGTCTCTGTCCTTCTCTCGTATCTGCTTCTCTTTCTGCTTCCCTAGGAGGAATGTAGTGTCTGCCTCTGTCTCTGTCCTTTCTGTGTCTATCCTTCTCTTGTGTCTTCTTCTCTTTCTGCTTCCGTTGGAGGAATGTAGTGTCTGCCTCTGTCTCTATCCTTCTCTTGGGTCTGCTTCTCGTTCTTCTTCCCCAGGAGGAATGTAGTATCTGCCTGTGTCTCTGTCTTTTTTGTCTCTCTCCTTCTCTCGTATCTGCTTCTCTTTCTGCTTCCCTAGGAGGAATGTAGTGTCTGCCTCTGTCTCTGCCTTTTCTGTCTCTATTCATCTCTTGCGTCTGCTTCTCGTTCTTTCTTCCCCAGGAGGAATGTAGTGTCTGCCCTCTGTCTCTGTCATTTCTGTCTCTATCCATCTCTCATGTCTGCTTCTCTTTCTGCTTCCCCAGGAGGAATGTAGTATCTGCCTCAGTCTCTGTCGTTTCTGTCTCTGTCCTTCTCTCGCCTCGGCTTTTCTTTCTACTTAGCCAGGAGGAATGTAGTATCTGCCCCTGTCTCTGTCTTTTCTCTCTCTATCCTTTTCTCGCGTCTTATTCTCTTTCTGCTTCCCTAGGAGGAATGTAGTGTCTGCCTTTGTCTCTGTCTTTTCTGTCTCTATCCTTCTCTTGCATCTGCTTCTCATTCTTCTTCCCCAGGAGGAATGTAATATCTGCCTGTGTCTCTGTGTTTTTTGTCTCTTTCCTTCTCTCGTATCTGCTTCTCTTTCTTCTTCCCCAGGAGGAATGTAGCATCTGCCTCTGTCTCTGTCTTTTCTGTCTCTATCCTTCTCTCACGTCTGCTACTCTTTCTGCTTCCCCTGGAGGAATGAAGTGTCTGCCCTCTGCCTCTGTCTTTTCTGTCTGTATCCTTCTCTCACGTCTGCTTCTCTTTCTGCTTCCCCAGGAGGAATGTAGTATCTGCCTCAGTCTCTGTCTTTTCTGTCTCTGTCCTTTTCTCCTGCCTTTGCTTCTGTTTCTGCTTAGCCAGGAGGTATGTAGTATCTGCCTCTGTCTCTGTCTTTTCTGTTTCTATCCTTTTCTCGCGTCTGCTTCTTGTTCTTCTTCCCCAGGAGGAATGTAGTATCTGCCTGTGTCTCTGTCTTTTTTGTCTCTGTCCTTCTGTCGTATCTGCTTCTCTTTCTGCTTCCCCAGGCGGAATGTAGTGTCTGCCTGTCTCTGTCTTATCTGTCTCTGTCCTTCTCTCACGTCTGCTTCTCTTTCTTCTTCCCCAGGAGGAATGTAGTCTCTGCCTCAGTCTCTGTCTTTTCTGTCTCTGTAATTTTCTCGCCTCTGCTTCTCTTTCTGCTTAGCCAGGAGGAATGTAGTATCTGCCTCTGTCTCTGTCTTATCTGTCTCTGTGCTTCTCTCACATCTGCTTCTCTTTCTGCTTCCCCAGTAGGAATGTAGTGTCTGCCTTTTTCTCTGTCTTTTCTGTCTCTATCCTTCTTCTGCGTCTACTTCTCTTTCTGTTTCCCCAGGAGGAATATAGTGTCTGCCCCTGTCTCTGTCTATTTTATCTCTATCCTTCTCTTGTGTCTGCTACTCTTCCTGCTTCCTCAGGACGAATGTAGTGTCTGCCTCTGTCTCTGCCTTTTCTGTCTCTATCCGTCTCTCACGGCTGCTTCTCTTTCTGCTTCCCCAGGAGGAATGTAGTATCTGCCTCTGTCTCTGTCTTTTCTGTCTCTATCCTTTTCTCGCGTCTGCTTCTTGTTCTTCTTCCCCAGGAGGAATGTAGTATCTGCCTGTGTCTCTGTCTTTTTTGTCTCTGTCCTTCTCTCGTATCTGCTTCTCTTTCTGCTTCCCCAGGAGGAATGTAGTGTCTGCCTCTGTCTCTGTCTTATCTGTCTCTATCCTTCTCTCATGTCTGCTTCTCTTTCTGCTTCCCTAGGAGGAATGTAGTCTCTGCCTCAGTCTCTGTCATTTCTGTCTCTGTAATTTTCTCGCCTTTGCTTCTCTTTCGGCTTAGTCAGGAGGAATGTAGTATCTGCCTCTGTCTCTGTCTTATCTGTCTCTGTGCTTCTCTCACATGTGCTTCTCTTTCTGCTTCCCCAGTAGGAATGTAGTGTCTGCCTTTTTCTCTGTCATTTCTGTCTCTATCCTTCTTCTGCATCTACTTCTCTTTCTGTTTCCCCAGGAGGAATGCAGTGTCTGCCCCTGTCTCTGTCTTTTTCTTCTCTTGTGTCTGCTACTCTTCCTGCTTCCTCAGGACGAATGTAGTGTCTGCCTCTGTCTCTGCCTTTTCTGTCTCTATCCGTCTCTCACGGCTGCTTCTCTTTCTGCTTCCCCAGGAGAAATGTAGTATCTGCCTCTTTCTCTGTATTTTCTGTCTCTTTCCTTCTCTCTCATCCTATTCTCTTTCTGCTTCCCCAAGAGGAATGTAGTGTCTGCCTCTGTCTTTTCTGTCTCCATCCTTCTCTCGCATTTGCTTCTCTTTCTGCTTCTCCAGGAGGAATGTAGTGTCTGTCTCTGTCTTTTCTGACTCCATCCTTCTCTGGCATCTGATTTTCTTTCTGCTTCCCCAGGAGGAATGTAGTGTCTGCCTCTGTCTCTGTCTCTTCTGTCTCTATCCTTCTCTCACATCTGCTTCTCTTTCTGCTTCCCTAGGAGGAATGTAGTGTCTGACTCTGTCTCTGTCTTTTCTGTCTGTATCCTTCTCTCGCGCCTGCTTCTCTTTCTGCTTCCCCAGGAGGAATGTAGCATCTGTCTCTGTCTCTGTCTCTTCTGCCTCTATCCTTCTCTTGCATCTGCTTCTCATTCTGCTTCCCAGGAGGAACGTAGTGTCTGCCTCTGTACCTGTCTTTTCTATCTCTATTCTTCTCTCGCATCTGCTGCTCTTTCTGCTTCCCCAGGAGGAATGTAGTATCTGCCTCTTTCTCTGTCTTTTCTGTCTCTATCCTTCTCTCGCATCTTTTTATCGTTCTGCTTCCCTAGGAGGAATGTAGTGTCTGCCTCTGTCTTTTCTATCTCTATCCTTCTTCTGCGTCTGCTTCTCGTTCTTCTTCTCCAGGAGGAATGTAGTATCTGCCTGTGTCTCTGTCTTTTTTGTCTCTGTCCTTCTCTCGTATCTGCTTCTCTTTCTGCTTCCCTAGGAGGAATGTAGTGTCTGCCTCTGTCTCTGTCCTATCTGTGTCTATCCTTCTCTTGTGTCTTCTTCTCTTTCTGCTTCCGTTGGAGGAATGTAGTGTCTGCCTCTGTCTCTATCCTTCTCTTTGGTCTGCTTCTCGTTCTTCTTCCCCAGGAGGAATGTAGTATCTGCCTGTGTCTCTGTCTTTTTTGTCTCTCTCCTTCTCTCGTATCTGCTTCTCTTTCTGCTTCCCTAGGAGGAATGTAGTGTCTGCCTCTGTCTCTGCCTTTTCTGTCTCTATTCTTCTCTTGCGTCTGCTTCTCGTTCTTCTTCCCCAGGAGGAATGTAGTGTCTGCCCTCTGTCTCTGTCATTTCTGTCTCTATCCTTCTCTCACGCCTGCTTCTCTTTCTGCTTCCCCAGGAGGAATGTAGTATCTGCCTCAGTCTCTGTCTTTTCTGTCTCTGTCCTTTTCTCCTGCCTTTGCTTCTGTTTCTGCTTAGCCAGGAGGAATGTAGTATCTGCCTCTGTCTCTGTCTTTTCTGTCTCTATCCTTTTCTCGCGTCTGCTTCTTGTTCTTCTTCCCCAGGAGGAATGTAGTATCTGCCTGTGTCTCTGTCTTTTTTGTCTCTGTCCTTCTCTCGTATCTGCTTCTCTTTCTGCTTCCCCAGGAGGAATGTAGTGTCTGCCTCTGTCTCTGTTTTATCTGTCTCTATCCTTCTCTCACGTCTGCTTTTCTTTCTGCTTCCCTAGGAGGAATGTAGTCTCTGCCTCAGTCTCTGTCTTTTCTGTCTCTGTAATTTTCTCGCCTCTGCTTCTCTTTCGGCTTAGCCAGGAGGAATGTAGTATCTGCCTCTGTCTCAGTCTTATCTGTCTCTGTGCTTCTCTCACATCTGCTTCTCTTTCTGCTTCCCCAGAGGAATGTAGTGTCTGCCTTTTTCTCTGTCTTTTCTGTCTCTATCCTTCTTCTGCGTCTACTTCTCTTTCTGTTTCCCCAGGAGGAATGTAGTGTCTGCCCCTGTCTCTGTCTTTTTTATCTCTATCCTTCTCTTGTGTCTGCTACTCTTCCTGCTTCCTCAGGACGAATGTAGTGTCTGCCTCTGTCTCTGCCTTTTCTGTCTCTATCCGTCTCTCACGGCTGCTTCTCTTTCTGTTTCCCCAGGAGAAATGTAGTATCTGCCTCTTTCTCTGTATTTTCTGTCTCTTTCCTTCTCTCTCATCTTATTCTCTTTCTGCTTCCCCAAGAGGAATGTAGTGTCTGCCTCTGTCTTTTCTGTCTACATCCTTCTCTCGCATTTGCTTCTCTTTCTGCTTCTCCAGGAGGAATGTAGTGTCTGTCTCTGTCTTTTCTGACTCCATCCTTCTCTGGCATCTGATTTTCTTTCTGCTTCCCCAGGAGGAATGTAGTGTCTGCCCCTGTCTCTGTCTCTTCTGTCTCTATCCTTCTCTCGCGCCTGCTTCTCTTTCTGCTTCCCAGGAGGAATGTAGCATCTGTCTCTGTCTCTGTCTCTTCTGCCTCTATCCTTCTCTTGCATCTGCTTCTCATTCTGCTTCCCAGGAGGAACATAGTGTCTGCCTCTGTACCTGTCTTTTCTATCTCTATTCTTCTCTCGCATCTGCTGCTCTTTCTGCTTCCCCAGGAGGAATGTAGTATCTGCCTCTTTCTCTATCTTTTTTGTCTCTGTCCTTCTCTCGTATCTACTTCTCTTTCTGCTTCCCTAGGAGGAATGTAGTGTCTGCCTCTGTCTCTGTCCTTTCTGTGTCTATCCTTCTCTTGTGTCTTCTTCTCTTTCTGCTTCTGTTGGAGGAATGTAGTGTCTGCCTCTGTCTCTATCCTTCTCTTGGGTCTGCTTCTCGTTCTTCTTCCCCAGGAGGAATGTAGTATCTGCCTGTGTCTCTGTCTTTTTTGTCTCTCTCCTTCTCTCGTATCTGCTTCTCTTTCTGCTTCCCTAGGAGGAATGTAGTGTCTGCCTCTGTCTCTGCCTTTTCTGTCTGTATTCTTCTCTTGCGTCTGCTTCTCGTTCTTCTTCCACAGGAGGAATGTAGTGTCTGCCCTCTGTCTCTGTCATTTCTGTCTCTATCCTTCTCTCACGTCTGCTTCTCTTTCTGCTTCCCCAGGAGGAATGTAGTATCTGCCTCTTTCTCTGTATTTTCTGTCTCTTTCCTTCTCTCTCATCTTATTCTCTTTCTGCTTCCCGAAGAGGAATGTAGTGTCTGCCTCTGTCTTTTCTGTCTCCATCCTTCTCTCGCATTTGCTTCTCTTTCTGCTTCTCCAAGAGGAATGTAGTGTCTGTCTCTGTCTTTTCTGACTCCATCCTTCTCTGGCATCTGATTTTCTTTCTGCTTCCCCAGGAGGAATGTAGTGTCTGCCTCTGTCTCTGTCTCTTCTGTCTCTATCCTTCTCTCACATCTGCTTCTCTTTCTGCTTCCCTAGGAGGAATGTAGTGTCTGACTCTGTCTCTGTCTTTTCTGTCTGTATCCTTCTCTCGCGCCTGCTTCTCTTTCTGCTTCCCCAGGAGGAATGTAGCATCTGTCTCTGTCTCTGTCTCTTCTGCCTCTATCCTTCTCTTGCATCTGCTTCTCATTCTGCTTCCCAGAAGGAACGTAGTGTCTGCCTCTGTACCTGTCTTTTCTATCTCTATTCTTCTCTCGCATCTGCTGCTCTTTCTGCTTCCCCAGGAGGAATGTAGTATCTGCCTCTTTCTCTATCTTTTTTGTCTCTGTCCTTCTCTCGTATCTGCTTCTCTTTCTGCTTCCCTAGGAGGAATGTAGTGTCTGCCTCTGTCTCTGTCCTTTCTGTGTCTATCCTTCTCTTGTGTCTTCTTCTCTTTCTTTTTCTGTTTATAGGAATGTAGTGTCTGCCTCTGTCTCTATCCTTCTCTTGGGTCTGCTTCTCGTTCTTCTTCCCCAGGAGGAATGTAGTATCTGCCTGTGTCTCTGTCTTTTTTGTCTCTCTCCTTCTCTCGTATCTGCTTCTCTTTCTGCTTCCCTAGGAGGAATGTAGTGTCTGCCTCTGTCTCTGCCTTTTCTGTCTGTATTCTTCTCTTGCGTCTGCTTCTCGTTCTTCTTCCACAGGAGGAATGTAGTGTCTGCCCTCTGTCTCTGTCATTTCTGTCTCTATCCTTCTCTCACGTCTGCTTCTCTTTCTGCTTCCCCAGGAGGAATGTAGTATCTGCCTCTTTCTCTGTATTTTCTGTCTCTTTCCTTCTCTCTCATCTTATTCTCTTTCTGCTTCCCGAAGAGGAATGTAGTGTCTGCCTCTGTCTTTTCTGTCTCCATCCTTCTCTCGCATTTGCTTCTCTTTCTGCTTCTCCAAGAGGAATGTAGTGTCTGTCTCTGTCTTTTCTGACTCCATCCTTCTCTGGCATCTGATTTTCTTTCTGCTTCCCCAGGAGGAATGTAGTGTCTGCCTCTGTCTCTGTCTCTTCTGTCTCTATCCTTCTCTCACATCTGCTTCTCTTTCTGCTTCCCTAGGAGGAATGTAGTGTCTGACTCTGTCTCTGTCTTTTCTGTCTGTATCCTTCTCTCGCGCCTGCTTCTCTTTCTGCTTCCCCAGGAGGAATGTAGCATCTGTCTCTGTCTCTGTCTCTTCTGCCTCTATCCTTCTCTTGCATCTGCTTCTCATTCTGCTTCCCAGAAGGAACGTAGTGTCTGCCTCTGTACCTGTCTTTTCTATCTCTATTCTTCTCTCGCATCTGCTGCTCTTTCTGCTTCCCCAGGAGGAATGTAGTATCTGCCTCTTTCTCTGTATTTTCTGTCTCTTTCCTTCTCTCTCATCTTATTCTCTTTCTGCTTCCCGAAGAGGAATGTAGTTTCTGCCTCTGTCTTTTCTGTCTCCATCCTTCTCTCGCATTTGCTTCTCTTTCTGCTTCTCCAAGAGGAATGTAGTGTCTGTCTCTGTCTTTTCTGACTCCATCCTTCTCTGGCATCTGATTTTCTTTCTGCTTCCCCAGGAGGAATGTAGTGTCTGCCTCTGTCTCTGTCTCTTCTGTCTCTATCCTTCTCTCACATCTGCTTCTCTTTCTGCTTCCCTAGGAGGAATGTAGTGTCTGACTCTGTCTCTGTCTTTTCTGTCTGTATCCTTCTCTCGCGCCTGCTTCTCTTTCTGCTTCCCCAGGAGGAATGTAGCATCTGTCTCTGTCTCTGTCTCTTCTGCCTCTATCCTTCTCTTGCATCTGCTTCTCATTCTGCTTCCCAGAAGGAACGTAGTGTCTGCCTCTGTACCTGTCTTTTCTATCTCTATCCTTCTCTCGCATCTTTTTATCGTTCTGCTTCCGTAGGAGGAATGTAGTGTCTGCCTCTGCCTTTTCTATCTCTATCCTTCTTCTGCGTCTGCTTCTCGTTCTTCTTCTCCAGGAGGAATGTAGTATCTGCCTGTGTCTCTGTCTTTTTTGTCTCTGTCCTTCTCTCGTATCTGCTTCTCTTTCTGCTTCCCTAGGAGGAATGTAGTGTCTGCCTCTGTCTCTGTCCTTTCTGTGTCTATCCTTCTCTTGTGTCTTCTTCTCTTTCTGCTTCCGTTGGAGGAATGTAGTGTCTGCCTCTGTCTCTATCCTTCTCTTGGGTCTGCTTCTCGTTCTTCTTCCCCAGGAGGAATGTAGTATCTGCCTGTGTCTCTGTCTTTTTTGTCTCTCTCCTTCTCTCGTATCTGCTTCTCTTTCTGCTTCCCTAGGAGGAATGTAGTGTCTGCCTCTGTCTCTGCCTTTTCTGTCTGTATTCTTCTCTTGCGTCTGCTTCTCATTCTTCTTCCCCAGGAGGAATGTAGTGTCTGCCCTCTGTCTCTGTCATTTCTGTCTCTATCCTTCTCTCACGTCTGCTTCTCTTTCTGCTTCCCCAGGAGGAATGTAGTATCTGCCTCAGTCTCTGTCTTTTCTGTCTCTGTCCTTTTCTCCTGCCTTTGCTTCTGTTTCTGCTTAGCCAGGAGGAATGTAGTACCTGCCTCTGTCTCTGTCTTTTCTGTCTCTATCCTTTTCTCGCGTCTGCTTCTTGTTCTTCTTCCCCAGGAGGAATGTAGTATCTGCCTGTGTCTCTGTCTTTTTTGTCTCTGTCCTTCTCTCGTATCTGCTTCTCTTTCTGCTTCCCCAGGAGGAATGTAGTGTCTGCCTCTGTCTCTGTCTTATCTGTCTCTATCCTTCTCTCATGTTTGCTTCTCTTTCTGCTTCCCTAGGAGGAATGTAGTCTCTGCCTCAGTCTCTGTCTTTTCTGTCTCTGTAATTTTCTCGCCTTTGCTTCTCTTTCGGCTTAGCCAGGAGGAAGGTAGTATCTGCCTCTGTCTCTGTCTTATCTGTCTCTGTGCTTCTCTCACATCTGCTTCTCTTCCTGCTTCCCCAGTAGGAATGTAGTGTCTGCCTTTTTCTCTGTCTTTTCTGTCTCTATCCTTCTTCTGCGTCTACTTCTCTTTCTGTTTCCCAGGAGGAATGTAGTGTCTGCCCCTGTCTCTGTCTTTTTTATCTCTATCCTTCTCTTGTGTCTGCTACTCTTCCTGCTTCCTCAGGACGAATGTAGTGTCTGCCTCTGTCTCTGCCTTTTCTGTCTCTATCCGTCTCTCACGGCTGCTTCTCTTTCTGCTTCCCCAGGAGAAATGTAGTATCTGCCTCTTTCTCTGTATTTTCTGTCTCTTTCCTTCTCTCTCATCTTATTCTCTTTCTGCTTCCCCAAGAGGAATGTAGTGTCTGCCTCTGTCTTTTCTGTCTCCATCCTTCTCTCGCATTTTCTTCTCTTTCTGCTTCTCCAAGAGGAATGTAGTGTCTGTCTCTGTCTTTTCTGACTCCATCCTTCTCTGGCATCTGATTTTCTTTCTGCTTCCCCAGGAGGAATGTAGTGTCTGCCTCTGTCTCTGTCTCTTCTGTCTCTATCCTTCTCTCACATCTGCTTCTCTTTCTGCTTCCCTAGGAGGAATGTAGTGTCTGACTCTGTCTCTGTCTTTTCTGTCTGTATCCTTCTCTCGCGCCTGCTTCTCTTTCTGCTTCCCCAGGAGGAATGTAGCATCTGTCTCTGTCTCTGTCTCTTCTGCCTCTATCCTTCTCTTGCATCTGCTTCTCATTCTGCTTCCCAGGAGGAACGTAGTGTCTGCCTCTGTACCTGTCTTTTCTATCTCTATTCTTCTCTCGCATCTGCTGCTCTTTCTGCTTCCCCAGGAGGAATGTAGTATCTGCCTCTTTCTCTGTCTTTTCAGTCTCTATCCTTCTCTCGCATCTTTTTATCATTCTGCTTCCCTAGGAGGAATGTAGTGTCTGCCTCTGCCTTTTCTATCTCTATCCTTCTTCTGCGTCTGCTTCTCGTTCTTCTTCTCCAGGAGGAATGTAGTATCTGCCTGTGTCTCTGTCTTTTTTGTCTCTGTCCTTCTCTCGTATCTGCTTCTCTTTCTGCTTCCCTAGGAGGAATGTAGTGTCTGCCTCTGTCTCTGTCCTTTCTGTGTCTATCCTTCTCTTGTGTCTTCTTCTCTTTCTGCTTCCGTTGGAGGAATGTAGTGTCTGCCTCTGTCTCTATCCTTCTCTTGGGTCTGCTTCTCGTTCTTCTTCCCCAGGAGGAATGTAGTATCTGCCTGTGTCTCTGTCTTTTTTGTCTCTCTCCTTCTCTCGTATCTGCTTCTCTTTCTGCTTCCCTAGGAGGAATGTAGTGTCTGCCTCTGTCTCTGCCTTTTCTGTCTCTATTCATCTCTTGCGTCTGCTTCTCGTTCTTTCTTCCCCAGGAGGAATGTAGTGTCTGCCCTCTGTCTCTGTCATTTCTGTCTCTATCCATCTCTCATGTCTGCTTCTCTTTCTGCTTCCCCAGGAGGAATGTAGTATCTGCCTCAGTCTCTGTCGTTTCTGTCTCTGTCCTTCTCTCGCCTCGGCTTTTCTTTCTACTTAGCCAGGAGGAATGTAGTATCTGCCCCTGTCTCTGTCTTTTCTCTCTCTATCCTTTTCTCGCGTCTTATTCTCTTTCTGCTTCCCTAGGAGGAATGTAGTGTCTGCCTTTGTCTCTGTCTTTTCTGTCTCTATCCTTCTCTTGCATCTGCTTCTCATTCTTCTTCCCCAGGAGGAATGTAATATCTGCCTGTGTCTCTGTGTTTTTTGTCTCTTTCCTTCTCTCGTATCTGCTTCTCTTTCTTCTTCCCCAGGAGGAATGTAGCATCTGCCTCTGTCTCTGTCTTTTCTGTCTCTATCCTTCTCTCACGTCTGCTACTCTTTCTGCTTCCCCTGGAGGAATGAAGTGTCTGCCCTCTGCCTCTGTCTTTTCTGTCTGTATCCTTCTCTCACGTCTGCTTCTCTTTCTGCTTCCCCAGGAGGAATGTAGTATCTGCCTCAGTCTCTGTCTTTTCTGTCTCTGTCCTTTTCTCCTGCCTTTGCTTCTGTTTCTGCTTAGCCAGGAGGTATGTAGTATCTGCCTCTGTCTCTGTCTTTTCTGTTTCTATCCTTTTCTCGCGTCTGCTTCTTGTTCTTCTTCCCCAGGAGGAATGTAGTATCTGCCTGTGTCTCTGTCTTTTTTGTCTCTGTCCTTCTGTCGTATCTGCTTCTCTTTCTGCTTCCCCAGGCGGAATGTAGTGTCTGCCTGTCTCTGTCTTATCTGTCTCTGTCCTTCTCTCACGTCTGCTTCTCTTTCTTCTTCCCCAGGAGGAATGTAGTCTCTGCCTCAGTCTCTGTCTTTTCTGTCTCTGTAATTTTCTCGCCTCTGCTTCTCTTTCTGCTTAGCCAGGAGGAATGTAGTATCTGCCTCTGTCTCTGTCTTATCTGTCTCTGTGCTTCTCTCACATCTGCTTCTCTTTCTGCTTCCCCAGTAGGAATGTAGTGTCTGCCTTTTTCTCTGTCTTTTCTGTCTCTATCCTTCTTCTGCGTCTACTTCTCTTTCTGTTTCCCCAGGAGGAATATAGTGTCTGCCCCTGTCTCTGTCTATTTTATCTCTATCCTTCTCTTGTGTCTGCTACTCTTCCTGCTTCCTCAGGACGAATGTAGTGTCTGCCTCTGTCTCTGCCTTTTCTGTCTCTATCCGTCTCTCACGGCTGCTTCTCTTTCTGCTTCCCCAGGAGGAATGTAGTATCTGCCTCTGTCTCTGTCTTTTCTGTCTCTATCCTTTTCTCGCGTCTGCTTCTTGTTCTTCTTCCCCAGGAGGAATGTAGTATCTGCCTGTGTCTCTGTCTTTTTTGTCTCTGTCCTTCTCTCGTATCTGCTTCTCTTTCTGCTTCCCCAGGAGGAATGTAGTGTCTGCCTCTGTCTCTGTCTTATCTGTCTCTATCCTTCTCTCATGTCTGCTTCTCTTTCTGCTTCCCTAGGAGGAATGTAGTCTCTGCCTCAGTCTCTGTCTTTTCTGTCTCTGTAATTTTCTCGCCTTTGCTTCTCTTTCGGCTTAGCCAGGAGGAATGTAGTATCTGCCTCTGTCTCTGTCTTATCTGTCTCTGTGCTTCTCTCACATGTGCTTCTCTTTCTGCTTCCCCAGTAGGAATGTAGTGTCTGCCTTTTTCTCTGTCATTTCTGTCTCTATCCTTCTTCTGCATCTACTTCTCTTTCTGTTTCCCCAGGAGGAATGCAGTGTCTGCCCCTGTCTCTGTCTTTTTCTTCTCTTGTGTCTGCTACTCTTCCTGCTTCCTCAGGACGAATGTAGTGTCTGCCTCTGTCTCTGCCTTTTCTGTCTCTATCCGTCTCTCACGGCTGCTTCTCTTTCTGCTTCCCCAGGAGAAATGTAGTATCTGCCTCTTTCTCTGTATTTTCTGTCTCTTTCCTTCTCTCTCATCTTATTCTCTTTCTGCTTCCCCAAGAGGAATGTAGTGTCTGCCTCTGTCTTTTCTGTCTCCATCCTTCTCTCGCATTTGCTTCTCTTTCTGCTTCTCCAAGAGGAATGTAGTGTCTGTCTCTGTCTTTTCTGACTCCATCCTTCTCTGGCATCTGATTTTCTTTCTGCTTCCCCAGGAGGAATGTAGTGTCTGCCTCTGTCTCTGTCTCTTCTGTCTCTATCCTTCTCTCACATCTGCTTCTCTTTCTGCTTCCCTAGGAGGAATGTAGTGTCTGACTCTGTCTCTGTCTTTTCTGTCTGTATCCTTCTCTCGCGCCTGCTTCTCTTTCTGCTTCCCCAGGAGGAATGTAGCATCTGTCTCTGTCTCTGTCTCTTCTGCCTCTATCCTTCTCTTGCATCTGCTTCTCATTTTGCTTCCCAGGAGGAACGTAGTGTCTGCCTCTGTACCTGTATTTTCTATCTCTATTCTTCTCTCGCATCTGCTGCTCTTTCTGCTTCCCCAGGAGGAATGTAGTATCTGCCTCTTTCGCTGTCTTTTCTGTCTCTATCCTTCTCTCGCATCTTTTTATCATTCTGCTTCCCTAGGAGGAATGTAGTGTCTGCCTCTGCCTTTCCTATCTCTATCCTTCTTCTGCGTCTGCTTCTGGTTCTTCTTCTACAGGAGGAATGTAGTATCTGCCTGTGTAGCTGTCTTTTTTGTCTCTGTCCTTCTCTCGTATCTGCTTCTCTTTCTGCTTCCCTAGGAGGAATGTAGTGTCTGCCTCTGTCTCTGTCCTTTCTGTGTCTATCTTTCTCTTGTGTCTTCTTCTCTTTCTGCTTCCGTTGGAGGAATGTAGTGTCTGCCTCTGTCTCTATCCTTCTCTTGGGTCTGCTTCTCGTTCTTCTTCCCCAGGAGGAATGTAGTATCTGCCTGTGTCTCTGTCTTTTTTGTCTCTCTCCTTCTCTCGTATCCGCTTCTCTTTCTGCTTCCCTAGGAGGAATGTAGTGTCTGCCTCTGTCTCTGCCTTTTCTGTCTCTATTCTTCTCTTGCGTCTGCTTCTCGTTCTTCTTCCCCAGGAGGAATGTAGTGTCTCCCCTCTGTCTCTGTCATTTCTGTCTCTATCCTTCTCTCATGTCTGCTTCTCTTTCTGCTTCCCCAGGAGGAATGTAGTATCTGCCTCAGTCTCTGTCTTTTCTGTCTCTGTCCTTTTCTCCTGCCTTTGCTTCTGTTTCTGCTTAGCCAGGAGGAATGTAGTATCTGCCTCTGTCTCTGTCTTTTCTGTCTCTATCCTTTTCTCACGTCTGCTTCTTGTTCTTCTTCCCCAGGAGGAATGTAGTATCTGCCTGTGTCTCTGTCTTTTTTGTCTCTGTCCTTCTCTCGTATCTGCTTCTCTTTCTGCTTCCCCAGGAGGAATGTAGTGTCTGCCTCTGTCTCTGTTTTATCTGTCTCTATCCTTCTCTCACGTCTGCTTTTCTTTCTGCTTCCCTAGGAGGAATGTAGTCTCTGCCTCAGTCTCCGTCTTTTCTGTCTCTGTAATTTTCTCGCCTCTGCTTCTCTTTCGGCTTAGCCAGGAGGAATGTAGTATCTGCCTCTGTCTCTGTCTTATCTGTCTCTGTGCTTCTCTCACATCTGCTTCTCTTTCTGCTTCCCAAGAGGAATGTAGTGTCTGCCTTTTTCTCTGTCTTTTCTGTCTCTATCCTTCTTCTGCGTCTACTTCTCTTTCTGTTTCCCCAGGAGGAATGTAGTCTCTGCCTCAGTCTCTGTCTTTTCTGTCTCTGTAATTTTCTCGCCTTTGCTTCTCTTTCGGCTTAGCCAGGAGGAATGTAGTATCTGCCTCTGACTCTGTCTTATCTGTCTCTGTGCTTCTCTCACATCTGCTTCTCTTTCTGCTTCCCCAGTAGGAATGTAGTGTCTGCCTTTTTCTCTGTCATTTCTGTCTCTATCCTTCTTCTGCGTCTACTTCTCTTTCTGTTTCCCCAGGAGGAATGTAGTGTCTGCCCCTGTCTCTGTCTTTTTTATCTCTACCCTTCTCTTGTGTCTGCTACTCTTCCTGCTTCCTCAGGACGAATGTAGTGTCTGCCTCTGTCTCTGCCTTTTCTGTCTCTATCCGTCTCTCACGGCTGCTTCTCTTTCTGCTTCCCCAGGAGAACTGTAGTATCTGCCTCTTTCTCTGTATTTTCTGTCTCTTTCCTTCTCTCTCATCTTATTCTCTTTCTGCTTCCCCAAGAGGAATGTAGTGTCTGCCTCTGTCTTTTCTGTCTCCATCCTTCTCTCGCATTTGCTTCTCTTTCTGCTTCTCCAAGAGGAATGTAGTGTCTGTCTCTGTCTTTTCTGACTCCATCCTTCTCTGGCATCTGATTTTCTTTCTGCTTCCCCAGGAGGAATGTAGTGTCTGCCTCTGTCTCTGTCTCTTCTGTCTCTATCCTTCTCTCACATCTGCTTCTCTTTCTGCTTCCCTAGGAGGAATGTAGTGTCTGACTCTGTCTCTGTCTTTTCTGTCTGTATCCTTCTCTCGCGCCTGCTTCTCTTTCTGCTTCCCCAGGAGGAATGTAGCATCTGTCTCTGTCTCTGTCTCTTCTGCCTCTATCCTTCTCTTGCATCTGCTTCTCATTCTGCTTCCCAGGAGGAACGTAGTGTCTGCCTCTGTACCTGTCTTTTCTATCTCTATTCTTCTCTCGCATCTGCTGCTATTTCTGCTTCCCCAGGAGGAATGTAGTATCTGCCTCTTTCTCTGTCTTTTCTGTCTCTATCCTTCTCTCGCATCTTTTTATCGTTCTGCTTCCCTAGGAGGAATGTAGTGTCTGCCTCTGCCTTTTCTATCTCTATCCTTCTTCTGCGTCTGCTTCTCGTTCTTCTTCTCCAGGAGGAATGTAGTATCTGCCTGTGTCTCTGTCTTTTTTGTCTCTGTCCTTCTCTCGTATCTGCTTCTCTTTCTGCTTCCCTAGGAGGAATGTAGTGTCTGCCTCTGTCTCTGTCCTTTCTGTGTCTATCCTTCTCTTGTGTCTTCTTCTCTTTCTGCTTCCGTTGGAGGAATGTAGTGTCTGCCTCTGTCTCTATCCTTCTCTTGGGTCTGCTTCTCGTTCTTCTTCCCCAGGAGGAATGTAGTATCTGCCTGTGTCTCTGTCTTTTTTGTCTCTCTCCTTCTCTCGTATCTGCTTCTCTTTCTGCTTCCCTAGGAGGAATGTAGTGTCTGCCTCTGTCTCTGCCTTTTCTGTCTCTATTCTTCTCTTGCGTCTGCTTCTCGTTCTTCTTCCCCAGGAGGAATGTAGTGTCTGCCCTCTGTCTCTGTCATTTCTGTCTCTATCCTTCTCTCACGTCTGCTTCTCTTTCTGCTTCCCCAGGAGGAATGTAGTATCTGCCTCAGTCTCTGTCTTTTCTGTCTCTGTCCTTTTCTCCTGCCTTTGCTTCTGTTTCTGCTTAGCCAGGAGGAATGTAGTATCTGCCTCTGTCTCTGTCTTTTCTGTCTCTATCCTTTTCTCGCGTCTGCTTCTTGTTCTTCTTCCCCAGGAGGAATGTAGTATCTGCCTGTGTCTCTGTCTTTTTTGTCTCTGTCCTTCTCTCGTATCTGCTTCTCTTTCTGCTTCCCCAGGAGGAATGTAGTGTCTGCCTCTGTCTCTGTTTTATCTGTCTCTATCCTTCTCTCACGTCTGCTTTTCTTTCTGCTTCCCTAGGAGGAATGTAGTCTCTGCCTCAGTCTCTGTCTTTTCTGTCTCTGTAATTTTCTCGCCTCTGCTTCTCTTTCGGCTTAGCCAGGAGGAATGTAGTATCTGCCTCTGTCTCTGTCTTATCTGTCTCTGTGCTTCTCTCACATCTGCTTCTCTTTCTGCTTCCCCAGTAGGAATGTAGTGTCTGCCTTTTTCTCTGTCTTTTCTGTCTCTATCCTTCTTCTGCGTCTACTTCTCTTTCTGTTTCCCCAGGAGGAATGTAGTGTCTGCCCCTGTCTCTGTCTTTTTTTATCTCTATCCTTCTCTTGTGTCTGCTACTCTTCCTGCTTCCTCAGGACGAATGTAGTCTCTGCCTCAGTCTCTGTCTTTTCTGTCTCTGTAATTTTCTCGCCTCTGCTTCTCTTTCGGCTTAGCCAGGAGGAATGTAGTATCTGCCTCTGTCTCTGCCTTTTCTGTCTCTATCCGTCTCTCACGGCTGCTTCTCTTTCTGTTTTTCCAGGAGAAATGTAGTATCTGCCTCTTTCTCTGAATTTTCTGTCTCTTTCCTTCTCTCTCATCTTATTCTCTTTCTGCTTCCCCAAGAGGAATGTAGTGTCTGCCTCTGTCTTTTCTGTCTACATCCTTCTCTCGCATTTGCTTCTCTTTCTGCTTCTCCAGGAGGAATGTAGTGTCTGTCTCTGTCTTTTCTGACTCCATCCTTCTCTGGCATCTGATTTTCTTTCTGCTTCCCCAGGAGGAATGTAGTGTCTGCCTCTGTCTCTGTCTCTTCTGTCTCTATCCTTCTCTCACATCTGCTTCTCTTTCTGCTTCCCTAGGAGGAATGTAGTGTCTGACTCTGTCTCTGTCTTTTCTGTCTGTATCCTTCTCTCGTGCCTGCTTCTCTTTCTGCTTCCCAGGAGGAATGTAGCATCTGTCTCTGTCTCTGTCTCTTCTGCCTCTATCCTTCTCTTGCATCTGCTTCTCATTCTGTTTCCCAGGAGGAACGTAGTGTCTGCCTCTGTACCTGTCTTTTCTATCTCTATTCTTCTCTCGCATCTGCTGCTCTTTCTGCTTCCCCAGGAGGAATGTAGTATCTGCCTCTTTCTCTGATTTTTCTGTCTCTATCCTTCTCTCGCATCTTTTTATCGTTCTGCTTCCCTAGGAGGAATGTAGTGTCTGCCTCTGCCTTTTCTATCTATATCCTTCTTCTGCGTCTGCTTCTCGTTCTTCTTCTCCAGGA
The DNA here is from genome assembly GCF_040938575.1 of Ambystoma mexicanum. Lineage (NCBI taxonomy): Eukaryota > Metazoa > Chordata > Amphibia > Caudata > Ambystomatidae > Ambystoma > Ambystoma mexicanum. Next base: position 8,468,733 of record NC_090927.1, read on the forward strand.
GGAATGTAGTATCTGCCTGTGTCTCTGTCTTTTTTGTCTCTGTCCTTCTCTCGTATCTGCTTCTCTTAATGCTTCCCTAGGAGGAATGTAGTGTCTGCCTCTGTCTCTGTCCTTTCTGTGTCTATCCTTCTCTTGTGTCTTCTTCTCTTTCTGCTTCCGTTGGAGGAATGTAGTGTCTGCCTCTGTCTCTATCCTTCTCTTGGGTCTGCTTCTCGTTCTTCTTCCCCAGGAGGAATGTAGTATCTGCCTGTGTCTCTGTCTTTTTTGTCTCTCTCCTTCTCTCGTATCTGCTTCTCTTTCTGCTTCCCTAGGAGGAATGTAGTGTCTGCCTCTGTCTCTGCATTTTCTGTCTGTATTCTTCTCTTGCGTCTGCTTCTCGTTCTTCTTCCCCAGGAGGAATGTAGTGTCTGCCCTCTGTCTCTGTCATTTCTGTCTCTATCCTTCTCTCACGTCTGCTTCTCTTTCTGCTTCCCCAGGAGGAATGTAGTATCTGCCTCAGTCTCTGTCTTTTCTGTCTCTGTCCTTTTCTCCTGCCTTTGCTTCTGTTTCTGCTTAGCCAGGAGGAATGTAGTATCTGCCTCTGTCTCTGTCTTTTCTGTCTCTATCCCTTTCTCGCGTCTGCTTCTTGTTCTTCTTCCCCAGGAGGAATGTAGTATCTGCCTGTGTCTCTGTCTTTTTTGTCTCTGTCCTTCTCTCGTATCTGCTTCTCTTTCTGCTTCCCCAGGAGGAATGTAGTGTCTGCCTCTGTCTCTGTCTTATCTGTCTCTATCCTTCTCTCATGTCTGCTTCTCTTTCTGCTTCCCTAGGAGGAATGAAGTCTCTGCCTCAGTCTCTGTCTTTTCTGTCTCTGTAATTTTCTCGCCTTTGCTTCTCTTTCGGCTTAGCCAGGAGGAATGTAGTATCTGCCTCTGTCTCTGTCTTATCTGTCTCTGTGCTTCTCTCACATCTGCTTCTCTTTCTGCTTCCCCAGTAGGAATGTAGTGTCTGCCTTTTTCTCTGTCTTTTCTGTCTCTATCCTTCTTCTGCGTCTACTTCTCTTTCTGTTTCCCCAGGAGGAATGTAGTGTCTGCCCCTGTCTCTGTCTTTTTTATCTCTATCCTTCTCTTGTGTCTGCTACTCTTCCTGCTTCCTCAGGACGAATGTAGTGTCTGCCTCTGTCTCTGCCTTTTCTGTCTCTATCCGTCTCTCACGGCTGCTTCTCTTTCTGCTTCCCCAGGAGAAATGTAGTATCTGCCTCTTTCTCTGTATTTTCTGTCTCTTTCCTTCTCTCTCATCTTATTCTCTTTCTGCTTCCCCAAGAGGAATGTAGTGTCTGCCTCTGTCTTTTCTGTCTCCATCCTTCTCTGGCATTTGCTTCTCTTTCTGCTTCTCCAAGAGGAATGTAGTGTCTGTCTCTGTCTTTTCTGACTCCATCCTTCTATGGCATCTGATTTTCTTTCTGCTTCCCCAGGAGGAATGTAGTGTCTGCCTCTGTCTCTGTCTCTTCTGTCTCTATCCTTCTCTCACATCTGCTTCTCTTTCTGCTTCCCTAGGAGGAATGTAGTGTCTGACTCTGTCTCTGTCTTTTCTGTCTGTATCCTTCTCTCGCGCTTGCTTCTCTTTCTGCTTCCCCAGGAGGAATGTAGCATCTGTCTCTGTCTCTGTCTCTTCTGCCTCTATCCTTCTCTTGCATCTGCTTCTCATTCTGCTTCCCAGGAGGAACGTAGTGTCTGCCTCTGTACCTGTCTTTTCTATCTCTATTCTTCTCTCGCATCTGCTGCTCTTTCTGCTTCCCCAGGAGGAATGTAGTATCTGCCTCTTTCTCTGTCTTTTCTGTCTCTATCCTTCTCTCGCATCTTTTTATCGTTCTGCTTCCCTAGGAGGAATGTAGTGTCTGCCTCTGCCTTTTCTATCTCTATCCTTCTTCTGCGTCTGCTTTTCGTTCTTATTCTCCAGGAGGAATGTAGTATCTGCCTGTGTCTCTGTCTTTTTTGTCTCTGTCCTTCTCTCGTATCTGCTTCTCTTTCTGCTTCCCTAGGAGGAATGTAGTGTCTGCCTCTGTCTCTGTCCTTTCTGTGTCTATCCTTCTCTTGTGTCTTCTTCTCTTTCTGCTTCCGTTGGAGGAATGTAGTGTCTGCCTCTGTCTCTATCCTTCTCTTGGGTCTGCTTCTCGTTCTTCTTCCCCAGGAGGAATGTAGTATCTGCCTGTGTCTCTGTCTTTTTTGTCTCTCTCCTTCTCTCGTATCTGCTTCTCTTTCTGCTTCCCTAGGAGGAATGTAGTGTCTGCCTCTGTCTCTGCCTTTTCTGTCTGTATTCTTCTCTTGCGTCTGCTTCTCGTTCTTCTTCCCCAGGAGGAATGTAGTGTCTGCCCTCTGTCTCTGTCATTTCTGTCTCTATCCTTCTCTCACGTCTGCTTCTCTTTCTGCTTCCCCAGGACGAATGTAGTATCTGCCTCAGTCTCTGTCTTTTCTGTCTCTATCCTTTTCTCGCGTCTGCTTCTTGTTCTTCTTCCCCAGGAGGAATGTAGTATCTGCCTGTGTCTCTGTCTTTTTTGTCTCTGTCCTTCTCTCGTATCTGCTTCTCTTTCTGCTTCCCCAGGAGGAATGTAGTGTCTGCCTCTGTCTCTGTCGTATCTGTCTCTATCCTTCTCTCATGTCTGCTTCTCTTTCTGCTTCCCTAGGAGGAATGTAGTCTCTGCCTCAGTCTCTGTCTTTTCTGTCTCTGTAATTTTCTCGCCTTTGCTTCTCTTTCGGCTTAGCCAGGAGGAATGTAGTATCTGCCTCTGTCTCTGTCTTATCTGTCTCTGTGCTTCTCTCACATCTGCTTCTCTTTCTGCTTCCCCAGTAGGAATGTAGTGTCTGCCTTTTTCTCTGTCTTTTCTGTCTCTATCCTTCTTCTGCGTCTACTTCTCTTTCTGTTTCCCCAGGAGGAATGTAGTGTCTGCCCCTGTCTCTGTCTTTTTTATCTCTATCCTTCTCTTGTGTCTGCTACTCTTCCTGCTTCCTCAGGACGAATGTAGTGTCTGCCTCTGTCTCTGCCTTTTCTGTCTCTATCCGTCTCTCACGGCTGCTTCTCTTTCTGCTTCCCCAGGAGAAATGTAGTATCTGCCTCTTTCTCTGTATTTTCTGTCTCTTTCCTTCTCTCTCATCTTATTCTCTTTCTGCTTCCCCAAGAGGAATGTAGTGTCTGCCTCTGTCTTTTCTGTCTCCATCCTTCTCTCGCATTTGCTTCTCTTTCTGCTTCTCCAAGAGGAATGTAGTGTCTGTCTCTGTCTTTTCTGACTCCATCCTTCTCTGGCATCTGATTTTCTTTCTGCTTCCCCAGGAGGAATGTAGTGTCTGACTCTGTCTCTGTCTCTTCTGTCTCTATCCTTCTCTCACATCTGCTTCTCTTTCTGTTTCCCTAGGAGGAATGTAGTGTCTGACTCTGTCTCTGTCTTTTCTGTCTCTGTCCTTTTCTCCTGCTTTTGCTTCTGTTTCTGCTTAGCCAGGAGGAATGTAGTATCTGCCTCTGTCTCTGTCTTTTCTGTCTCTATCCTTTTCTCGCGTCTGCTTCTTGTTCTTCTTCCCCAGGAGGAATGTAGTATCTGCCTGTGTCTCTGTCTTTTTTGTCTCTGTCCTTCTCTCGTATCTGCTTCTCTTTCTGCTTCCCCAGGAGGAATGTAGTGTCTGCCTCTGTCTCGGTTTTATCTGTCTCTATCCTTCTCTCACGTCTGCTTTTATTTCTGCTTCCCTAGGAGGAATGTAGTCTCTGCCTCAGTCTCTGTCTTTTCTGTCTCTATCCTTCTCTCACATCTGCTTCTCTTTCTGCTTCCCTAGGAGGAATGTAGTGTCTGACTCTGTTTCTGTCTTTTCTGTCTGTATCCTTCTCTCACGCCTGCTTCTCTTTCTGCTTCCCCAGGAGGAATGTAGCATCTGTCTCTGTCTCTTCTGCCTCTATCCTTCTCTTGCATCTGCTTCTCATTCTGCTTCCCAGGAGGAACGTAGTGTCTGCCTCTGTACCTGTCTTTTCTATCTCTATTCTTCTCTCGCATCTGCTGCTCTTTCTGCTTCCCCAGGAGGAATGTAGTATCTGCCTCTTTCTCTGTCTTTTCTGTCTCTATCCTTCTCTCGCATCTTTTTATCGTTCTGCTTCCCTAGGAGGAATGTAGTGTCTGCCTCTGCCTTTTCTATCTCTATCCTTCTTCTGCGTCTGCTTCTCGTTCTTCTTCTCCAGGAGGAATGTAGTATCTGCCTGTGTCTCTGTCTTTTTTGTCTCTGTCCTTCTCTCGTATCTGCTTCTCTTTCTGCTTCCCTAGGAGGAATGTAGTGTCTGCCTCTGTCTCTGTCCTTTCTGTGTCTATCCTTCTCTTGTGTCTTCTTCTCTTTCTGCTTCCGTTGGAGGAATGTAGTGTCTGCCTCTGTCTCTATCCTTCTCTTGGGTCTGCTTCTCGTTCTTCTTCCCCAGGAGGAATGTAGTATCTGCCTGTGTCTCTGTCTTTTTTGTCTCTCTCCTTCTCTCGTATCTGCTTCTCTTTCTGCTTCCCTAGGAGGAATGTAGTGTCTGCCTCTGTCTCTGCCTTTTCTGTCTCTATTCTTCTCTTGCGTCTGCTTCTCGTTCTTCTTCCCCAGGAGGAATGTAGTGTCTGCCCTCTGTCTCTGTCATTTCTGTCTCTATCCTTCTCTCACGTCTGCTTCTCTTTCTGCTTCCCCAGGAGGAATGTAGTATCTGCCTCAGTCTCTGTCTTTTCTGTCTCTGTCCTTTTCTCCTGCCTTTGCTTCTGTTTCTGCTTAGCCAGGAGGAATGTAGTATCTGCCTCTGTCTCTGTCTTTTCTGTCTCTATCCTTTTCTCGCGTCTGCTTCTTGTTCTTCTTCCCCAGGAGGAATGTAGTATCTGCCTGTGTCTCTGTCTTTTTTGTCTCTGTCCTTCTCTCGTATCTGCTTCTCTTTCTGCTTCCCCAGGAGGAATGTAGTGTCTGCCTCTGTCTCTGTTTTATCTGTCTCTATCCTTCTCTCACGTCTGCTTTTCTTTCTGCTTCCCTAGGAGGAATGTAGTCTCTGCCTCAGTCTCTGTCTTTTCTGTCTCTGTAATTTTCTCGCCTCTGCTTCTCTTTCGGCTTAGCCAGGAGGAATGTAGTATCTGCCTCTGTCTCTGTCTTATCTGTCTCTGTGCTTCTCTCACATCTGCTTCTCTTTCTGCTTCCCCAGTAGGAATGTAGTGTCTGCCTTTTTCTCTGTCTTTTCTGTCTCTATCCTTCTTCTGCGTCTACTTCTCTTTCTGTTTCCCCAGGAGGAATGTAGTGTCTGCCCCTGTCTCTGTCTTTTTTTATCTCTATCCTTCTCTTGTGTCTGCTACTCTTCCTGCTTCCTCAGGACGAATGTAGTCTCTGCCTCAGTCTCTGTCTTTTCTGTCTCTGTAATTTTCTCGCCTCTGCTTCTCTTTCGGCTTAGCCAGGAGGAATGTAGTATCTGCCTCTGTCTCTGCCTTTTCTGTCTCTATCCGTCTCTCACGGCTGCTTCTCTTTCTGTTTTTCCAGGAGAAATGTAGTATCTGCCTCTTTCTCTGAATTTTCTGTCTCTTTCCTTCTCTCTCATCTTATTCTCTTTCTGCTTCCCCAAGAGGAATGTAGTGTCTGCCTCTGTCTTTTCTGTCTACATCCTTCTCTCGCATTTGCTTCTCTTTCTGCTTCTCCAGGAGGAATGTAGTGTCTGTCTCTGTCTTTTCTGACTCCATCCTTCTCTGGCATCTGATTTTCTTTCTGCTTCCCCAGGAGGAATGTAGTGTCTGCCTCTGTCTCTGTCTCTTCTGTCTCTATCCTTCTCTCACATCTGCTTCTCTTTCTGCTTCCCTAGGAGGAATGTAGTGTCTGACTCTGTCTCTGTCTTTTCTGTCTGTATCCTTCTCTCGTGCCTGCTTCTCTTTCTGCTTCCCAGGAGGAATGTAGCATCTGTCTCTGTCTCTGTCTCTTCTGCCTCTATCCTTCTCTTGCATCTGCTTCTCATTCTGTTTCCCAGGAGGAACGTAGTGTCTGCCTCTGTACCTGTCTTTTCTATCTCTATTCTTCTCTCGCATCTGCTGCTCTTTCTGCTTCCCCAGGAGGAATGTAGTATCTGCCCCTTTCTCTGATTTTTCTGTCTCTATCCTTCTCTCGCATCTTTTTATCGTTCTGCTTCCCTAGGAGGAATGTAGTGTCTGCCTCTGCCTTTTCTATCTATATCCTTCTTCTGCGTCTGCTTCTCGTTCTTCTTCTCCAGGAGGAATGTAGTATCTGCCTGTGTCTCTGTCTTTTTTGTCTCTGTCCTTCTCTCGTATCTGCTTCTCTTAATGCTTCCCTAGGAGGAATGTAGTGTCTGCCTCTGTCTCTGTCCTTTCTGTGTCTATCCTTCTCTTGTGTCTTCTTCTCTTTCTGCTTCCGTTGGAGGAATGTAGTGTCTGCCTCTGTCTCTATCCTTCTCTTGGGTCTGCTTCTCGTTCTTCTTCCCCAGGAGGAATGTAGTATCTGCCTGTGTCTCTGTCTTTTTTGTCTCTCTCCTTCTCTCGTATCTGCTTCTCTTTCTGCTTCCCTAGGAGGAATGTAGTGTCTGCCTCTGTCTCTGCATTTTCTGTCTGTATTCTTCTCTTGCGTCTGCTTCTCGTTCTTCTTCCCCAGGAGGAATGTAGTGTCTGCCCTCTGTCTCTGTCATTTCTGTCTCTATCCTTCTCTCACGTCTGCTTCTCTTTCTGCTTCCCCAGGAGGAATGTAGTATCTGCCTCAGTCTCTGTCTTTTCTGTCTCTGTCCTTTTCTCCTGCCTTTGCTTCTGTTTCTGCTTAGCCAGGAGGAATGTAGTATCTGCCTCTGTCTCTGTCTTTTCTGTCTCTATCCTTTTCTCGCGTCTGCTTCTTGTTCTTCTTCCCCAGGAGGAATGTAGTATCTGCCTGTGTCTCTGTCTTTTTTGTCTCTATCCTTCTCTCGTATCTGCTTCTCTTTCTGCTTCCCCAGGAGGAATGTAGTGTCTGCCTCTGTCTCTGTCTTATCTGTCTCTATCCTTCTCTCATGTCTGCTTCTCTTTCTGCTTCCCTAGGAGGAATGAAGTCTCTGCCTCAGTCTCTGTCTTTTCTGTCTCTGTAATTTTCTCGCCTTTGCTTCTCTTTCGGCTTAGCCAGGAGGAATGTAGTATCTGCCTCTGTCTCTGTCTTATCTGTCTCTGTGCTTCTCTCACATCTGCTTCTCTTTCTGCTTCCCCAGTAGGAATGTAGTGTCTGCCTTTTTCTCTGTCTTTTCTGTCTCTATCCTTCTTCTGCGTCTACTTCTCTTTCTGTTTCCCCAGGAGGAATGTAGTGTCTGCCCCTGTCTCTGTCTTTTTTATCTCTATCCTTCTCTTGTGTCTGCTACTCTTCCTGCTTCCTCAGGACGAATGTAGTGTCTGCCTCTGTCTCTGCCTTTTCTGTCTCTATCCGTCTCTCACGGCTGCTTCTCTTTCTGCTTCCCCAGGAGAAATGTAGTATCTGCCTCTTTCTCTGTATTTTCTGTCTCTTTCCTTCTCTCTCATCTTATTCTCTTTCTGCTTCCCCAAGAGGAATGTAGTGTCTGCCTCTGTCTTTTCTGTCTCCATCCTTCTCTGGCATTTGCTTCTCTTTCTGCTTCTCCAAGAGGAATGTAGTGTCTGTCTCTGTCTTTTCTGACTCCATCCTTCTATGGCATCTGATTTTCTTTCTGCTTCCCCAGGAGGAATGTAGTGTCTGCCTCTGTCTCTGTCTCTTCTGTCTCTATCCTTCTCTCACATCTGCTTCTCTTTCTGCTTCCCTAGGAGGAATGTAGTGTCTGACTCTGTCTCTGTCTTTTCTGTCTGTATCCTTCTCTCGCGCTTGCTTCTCTTTCTGCTTCCCCAGGAGGAATGTAGCATCTGTCTCTGTCTCTGTCTCTTCTGCCTCTATCCTTCTCTTGCATCTGCTTCTCATTCTGCTTCCCAGGAGGAACGTAGTGTCTGCCTCTGTACCTGTCTTTTCTATCTCTATTCTTCTCTCGCATCTGCAGCTCTTTCTGCTTCCCCAGGAGGAATGTAGTATCTGCCTCTTTCTCTGTCTTTTCTGTCTCTATCCTTCTCTCGCATCTTTTTATCGTTCTGCTTCCCTAGGAGGAATGTAGTGTCTGCCTCTGCCTTTTCTATCTCTATCCTTCTTCTGCGTCTGCTTTTCGTTCTTATTCTCCAGGAGGAATGTAGTATCTGCCTGTGTCTCTGTCTTTTTTGTCTCTGTCCTTCTCTCGTATCTGCTTCTCTTTCTGCTTCCCTAGGAGGAATGTAGTGTCTGCCTCTGTCTCTGTCCTTTCTGTGTCTATCCTTCTCTTGTGTCTTCTTCTCTTTCTGCTTCCGTTGGAGGAATGTAGTGTCTGCCTCTGTCTCTATCCTTCTCTTGGGTCTGCTTCTCGTTCTTCTTCCCCAGGAGGAATGTAGTATCTGCCTGTGTCTCTGTCTTTTTTGTCTCTCTCCTTCTCTCGTATCTGCTTCTCTTTCTGCTTCCCTAGGAGGAATGTAGTGTCTGCCTCTGTCTCTGCCTTTTCTGTCTGTATTCTTCTCTTGCGTCTGCTTCTCGTTCTTCTTCCCCAGGAGGAATGTAGTGTCTGCCCTCTGTCTCTGTCATTTCTGTCTCTATCCTTCTCTCACGTCTGCTTCTCTTTCTGCTTCCCCAGGACGAATGTAGTATCTGCCTCAGTCTCTGTCTTTTCTGTCTCTATGCTTTTCTCGCGTCTGCTTCTTGTTCTTCTTCCCCAGGAGGAATGTAGTATCTGCCTGTGTCTCTGTCTTTTTTGTCTCTGTCCTTCTCTCGTATCTGCTTCTCTTTCTGCTTCCCCAGGAGGAATGTAGTGTCTGCCTCTGTCTCTGTCGTATCTGTCTCTATCCTTCTCTCATGTCTGCTTCTCTTTCTGCTTCCCTAGGAGGAATGTAGTCTCTGCCTCAGTCTCTGTCTTTTCTGTCTCTGTAATTTTCTCGCCTTTGCTTCTCTTTCGGCTTAGCCAGGAGGAATGTAGTATCTGCCTCTGTCTCTGTCTTATCTGTCTCTGTGCTTCTCTCACATCTGCTTCTCTTTCTGCTTCCCCAGTAGGAATGTAGTGTCTGCCTTTTTCTCTGTCTTTTCTGTCTCTATCCTTCTTCTGCGTCTACTTCTCTTTCTGTTTCCCCAGGAGGAATGTAGTGTCTGCCCCTGTCTCTGTCTTTTTTATCTCTATCCTTCTCTTGTGTCTGCTACTCTTCCTGCTTCCTCAGGACGAATGTAGTGTCTGCCTCTGTCTCTGCCTTTTCTGTCTCTATCCGTCTCTCACGGCTGCTTCTCTTTCTGCTTCCCCAGGAGAAATGTAGTATCTGCCTCTTTCTCTGTATTTTCTGTCTCTTTCCTTCTCTCTCATCTTATTCTCTTTCTGCTTCCCCAAGAGGAATGTAGTGTCTGCCTCTGTCTTTTCTGTCTCCATCCTTCTCTCGCATTTGCTTCTCTTTCTGCTTCTCCAAGAGGAATGTAGTGTCTGTCTCTGTCTTTTCTGACTCCATCCTTCTCTGGCATCTGATTTTCTTTCTGCTTCCCCAGGAGGAATGTAGTGTCTGACTCTGTCTCTGTCTCTTCTGTCTCTATCCTTCTCTCACATCTGCTTCTCTTTCTGTTTCCCTAGGAGGAATGTAGTGTCTGACTCTGTCTCTGTCTTTTCTGTCTCTGTCCTTTTCTCCTGCTTTTGCTTCTGTTTCTGCTTAGCCAGGAGGAATGTAGTATCTGCCTCTGTCTCTGTCTTTTCTGTCTCTATCCTTTTCTCGCGTCTGCTTCTTGTTCTTCTTCCCCAGGAGGAATGTAGTATCTGCCTGTGTCTCTGTCTTTTTTGTCTCTGTCCTTCTCTCGTATCTGCTTCTCTTTCTGCTTCCCCAGGAGGAATGTAGTGTCTGCCTCTGTCTCGGTTTTATCTGTCTCTATCCTTCTCTCACGTCTGCTTTTATTTCTGCTTCCCTAGGAGGAATGTAGTCTCTGCCTCAGTCTCTGTCTTTTCTGTCTCTATCCTTCTCTCACATCTGCTTCTCTTTCTGCTTCCCTAGGAGGAATGTAGTGTCTGACTCTGTTTCTGTCTTTTCTGTCTGTATCCTTCTCTCACGCCTGCTTCTCTTTCTGCTTCCCCAGGAGGAATGTAGCATCTGTCTCTGTCTCTTCTGCCTCTATCCTTCTCTTGCATCTGCTTCTCATTCTGCTTCCCAGGAGGAACGTAGTGTCTGCCTCTGTACCTGTCTTTTCTATCTCTATTCTTCTCTCGCATCTGCTGCTCTTTCTGCTTCCCCAGGAGGAATGTAGTATCTGCCTCTTTCTCTGTCTTTTCTGTCTCTATCCTTCTCTCGCATCTTTTTATCGTTCTGCTTCCCTAGGAGGAATGTAGTGTCTGCCTCTGCCTTTTCTATCTCTATCCTTCTTCTGCGTCTGCTTCTCGTTCTTCTTCTCCAGGAGGAATGTAGTATCTGCCTGTGTCTCTGTCTTTTTTGTCTCTGTCCTTCTCTCGTATCTGCTTCTCTTTCTGCTTCCCTAGGAGGAATGTAGTGTCTGCCTCTGTCTCTGTCCTTTCTGTGTCTATCCTTCTCTTGTGTCTTCTTCTCTTTCTGCTTCCGTTGGAGGAATGTAGTGTCTGCCTCTGTCTCTATCCTTCTCTTGGGTCTGCTTCTCGTTCTTCTTCCCCAGGAGGAATGTAGTATCTGCCTGTGTCTCTGTCTTTTTTGTCTCTCTCGTTCTCTCGTATCTGCTTCTCTTTCTGCTTCCCTAGGAGGAATGTAGTGTCTGCCTCTGTCTCTGCCTTTTCTGTCTCTATTCTTCTCTTGCGTCTGCTTCTCGTTCTTCTTCCCCAGGAGGAATGTAGTGTCTGCCCTCTGTCTCTGTCATTTCTGTCTCTATCCATCTCTCATGTCTGCTTCTCTTTCTGCTTCCCCAGGAGGAATGTAGTATCTGCCTCAGTCTCTGTCTTTTCTGTCTCTGTCCTTCTATCGCCTCGGCTTTTCTTTCTACTTAGCCAGGAGGAATGTAGTATCTGCCCCTGTCTCTGTCTTTTCTCTCTCTATCCTTTTCTTGCGTCTTATTCTCTTTCTGCTTCCCTAGGAGGAATGTAGTGTCTGCCTTTGTCTCTGTCTTTTCTATCTCTATCCTTCTCTTGCATCTGCTTCTCATTCTTCTTCCCCAGGAGGAATGTAATATCTGCCTGTGTCTCTGTCTTTTTTGTCTCTGTCCTTCTCTCGTATCTGCTTCTCTTTCTTCTTCCCCAGGAGGAATGTAGGATCTGCCTCTGTCTCTGTCTTTTCTGTCTCTATCCTTCTCTTGCGTCTGCTTCTCCTTCTGCTTCCCCAGGAGGAATGTAGTGTCTGCCTCTGTGTCTGTCATTTCTGTCTCTGTGCTTCTCTGCATCTGCTTCCCTTTCTGCTTCCCCAGGAGGAATGTAGCATCTGCCTCTGTCTCTGTCTTTTCTGTCTCTATCCTTCTCTCACGTCTGCTTCTCTTTCTGCTTCCCCTGGAGGAATGAAGTGTCTGCCCTCTGCCTCTGTCTTTTCTGTCTGTATCCTTCTCTCATGTCTGCTTCTCTTTCTGCTTCCCCAGGAGGAATGTAGTATCTGCCTCAATCTCTGTCTTTTCTGTCTCTGTCCTTTTCTCCTGCCTTTGCTTCTGTTTCTGCTTAGCCAGGAGGTATGTAGTATCTGCCTCTGTCTCTGTCTTTTCTGTTTCTATCCTTTTCTCACGTCTGCTTCTTGTTCTTCTTCCCCAGGAGGAATGTAGTATCTGCCTGTGTCTCTGCCTTTTTTGTCTCTGTCCTTCTGTCGTATCTGCTTCTCTTTCTGCTTCCCCAGGCGGAATGTAGTGTCTGCCTGTCTCTGTCTTATCTGTCTCTATCCTTCTCTCACGTCTGCCTCTCTTTCTTCTTCCCCAGGAGGAATGTAGTCTCTGCCTCAGTCTCTGTCTTTTCTGTCTCTGTAATTTTCTCGCCTCTGCTTCTCTTTCTGCTTAGCCAGGAGGAATGTAGTATCTGCCTCTGTCTCTGTCTTATCTGTCTCTGTGCTTCTCTCACATCTGCTTCTCTTTCTGCTTCCCCAGTAGGAATGTAGTGTCTGCCTTTTTCTCTGTCTTTTCTGTCTCTATCCTTCTTCTGTGTCTACTTCTCTTTCTGTTTCCCCAGGAGGAATATAGTGTCTGCCCCTGTCTCTGTCTATTTTATCTCTATCCTTCTCTTGTGTCTGCTACTCTTCCTGCTTCCTCAGGACGAATGTAGTGTCTGCCTCTGTCTCTGCCTTTTCTGTCTCTATCCGTCTCTCACGGCTGCTTCTCTTTCTGCTTCCCCAGGAGAAATGTAGTATCTGCCTCTTTCTCTGTCTTTTCTGTCTCTGTCCTTTTCTCCTGCCTTTGCTTCTGTTTCTGCTTAGCCAGGAGGAATGTAGTATCTGCCTCTGTCTCTGTCTTTTCTGTCTCTATCCTTTTCTCGCGTCTGCTTCTTGTTCTTCTTCCCCAGGAGGAATGTAGTATCTGCCTGTGTCTCTGTCTTTTTTGTCTCTGTCCTTCTCTCGTATCTGCTTCTCTTTCTGCTTCCCCAGGAGGAATGTAGTGTCTGCCTCTGTCTCGGTTTTATCTGTCTCTATCCTTCTCTCACGTCTGCTTTTATTTCTGCTTCCCTAGGAGGAATGTAGTCTCTGCCTCAGTCTCTGTCTTTTCTGTCTCTATCCTTCTCTCACATCTGCTTCTCTTTCTGCTTCCCTAGGAGGAATGTAGTGTCTGACTCTGTTTCTGTCTTTTCTGTCTGTATCCTTCTCTCGCGCCTGCTTCTCTTTCTGCTTCCCCAGGAGGAATGTAGCATCTGTCTCTGTCTCTGTCTCTTCTGCCTCTATCCTTCTCTTGCATCTGCTTCTCATTCTGCTTCCCAGGAGGAACGTAGTGTCTGCCTCTGTACCTGTCTTTTCTATCTCTATTCTTCTCTCGCATCTGCTGCTCTTTCTGCTTCCCCAGGAGGAATGTAGTATCTGCCTCTTTCTCTGTCTTTTCTGTCTCTATCCTTCTCTCGCATCTTTTTATCGTTCTGCTTCCCTAGGAGGAATGTAGTGTCTGCCTCTGCCTTTTCTATCTCTATCCTTCTTCTGCGTCTGCTTCTCGTTCTTCTTCTCCAGGAGGAATGTAGTATCTGCCTGTGTCTCTGTCTTTTTTGTCTCTGTCCTTCTCTCGTATCTGCTTCTCTTTCTGCTTCCCTAGGAGGAATGTAGTGTCTCCCTCTGTCTCTGTCTCTTCTGTCTCTATCCTTCTCTCACATCTGCTTCTCTTTCTGCTTCCCTAGGAGGAATGTAGTGTCTGACTCTGTCTCTGTCTTTTCTGTCTGTATCCTTCTCTCGCGCTTGCTTCTCTTTCTGCTTCCCCAGGAGGAATGTAGCATCTGTCTCTGTCTCTGTCTCTTCTGCCTCTATCCTTCTCTTGCATCTGCTTCTCATTCTGCTTCCCAGGAGGAACGTAGTGTCTGCCTCTGTACCTGTCTTTTCTATCTCTATTCTTCTCTCGCATCTGCTGCTCTTTCTGCTTCCCCAGGAGGAATGTAGTATCTGCCTCTTTCTCTGTCTTTTCTGTCTCTATCCTTCTCTCGCATCTTTTTATCGTTCTGCTTCCCTAGGAGGAATGTAGTGTCTGCCTCTGCCTTTTCTATCTCTATCCTTCTTCTGCGTCTGCTTTTCGTTCTTATTCTCCAGGAGGAATGTAGTATCTGCCTGTGTCTCTGTCTTTTTTGTCTCTGTCCTTCTCTCGTATCTGCTTCTCTTTCTGCTTCCCTAGGAGGAATGTAGTGTCTGCCTCTGTCTCTGTCCTTTCTGTGTCTATCCTTCTCTTGTGTCTTCTTCTCTTTCTGCTTCCGTTGGAGGAATGTAGTGTCTGCCTCTGTCTCTATCCTTCTCTTGGGTCTGCTTCTCGTTCTTCTTCCCCAGGAGGAATGTAGTATCTGCCTGTGTCTCTGTCTTTTTTGTCTCTCTCCTTCTCTCGTATCTGCTTCTCTTTCTGCTTCCCTAGGAGGAATGTAGTGTCTGCCTCTGTCTCTGCCTTTTCTGTCTGTATTCTTCTCTTGCGTCTGCTTCTCGTTCTTCTTCCCCAGGAGGAATGTAGTGTCTGCCCTCTGTCTCTGTCATTTCTGTCTCTATCCTTCTCTCACGTCTGCTTCTCTTTCTGCTTCCCCAGGACGAATGTAGTATCTGCCTCAGTCTCTGTCTTTTCTGTCTCTATCCTTTTCTCGCGTCTGCTTCTTGTTCTTCTTCCCCAGGAGGAATGTAGTATCTGCCTGTGTCTCTGTCTTTTTTGTCTCTGTCCTTCTCTCGTATCTGCTTCTCTTTCTGCTTCCCCAGGAGGAATGTAGTGTCTGCCTCTGTCTCTGTCGTATCTGTCTCTATCCTTCTCTCATGTCTGCTTCTCTTTCTGCTTCCCTAGGAGGAATGTAGTCTCTGCCTCAGTCTCTGTCTTTTCTGTCTCTGTAATTTTCTCGCCTTTGCTTCTCTTTCGGCTTAGCCAGGAGGAATGTAGTATCTGCCTCTGTCTCTGTCTTATCTGTCTCTGTGCTTCTCTCACATCTGCTTCTCTTTCTGCTTCCCCAGTAGGAATGTAGTGTCTGCCTTTTTCTCTGTCTTTTCTGTCTCTATCCTTCTTCTGCGTCTACTTCTCTTTCTGTTTCCCCAGGAGGAATGTAGTGTCTGCCCCTGTCTCTGTCTTTTTTATCTCTATCCTTCTCTTGTGTCTGCTACTCTTCCTGCTTCCTCAGGACGAATGTAGTGTCTGCCTCTGTCTCTGCCTTTTCTGTCTCTATCCGTCTCTCACGGCTGCTTCTCTTTCTGCTTCCCCAGGAGAAATGTAGTATCTGCCTCTTTCTCTGTATTTTCTGTCTCTTTCCTTCTCTCTCATCTTATTCTCTTTCTGCTTCCCCAAGAGGAATGTAGTGTCTGCCTCTGTCTTTTCTGTCTCCATCCTTCTCTCGCATTTGCTTCTCTTTCTGCTTCTCCAAGAGGAATGTAGTGTCTGTCTCTGTCTTTTCTGACTCCATCCTTCTCTGGCATCTGATTTTCTTTCTGCTTCCCCAGGAGGAATGTAGTGTCTGACTCTGTCTCTGTCTCTTCTGTCTCTATCCTTCTCTCACATCTGCTTCTCTTTCTGTTTCCCTAGGAGGAATGTAGTGTCTGACTCTGTCTCTGTCTTTTCTGTCTCTGTCCTTTTCTCCTGCTTTTGCTTCTGTTTCTGCTTAGCCAGGAGGAATGTAGTATCTGCCTCTGTCTCTGTCTTTTCTGTCTCTATCCTTTTCTCGCGTCTGCTTCTTGTTCTTCTTCCCCAGGAGGAATGTAGTATCTGCCTGTGTCTCTGTCTTTTTTGTCTCTGTCCTTCTCTCGTATCTGCTTCTCTTTCTGCTTCCCCAGGAGGAATGTAGTGTCTGCCTCTGTCTCGGTTTTATCTGTCTCTATCCTTCTCTCACGTCTGCTTTTATTTCTGCTTCCCTAGGAGGAATGTAGTCTCTGCCTCAGTCTCTGTCTTTTCTGTCTCTATCCTTCTCTCACATCTGCTTCTCTTTCTGCTTCCCTAGGAGGAATGTAGTGTCTGACTCTGTTTCTGTCTTTTCTGTCTGTATCCTTCTCTCGCGCCTGCTTCTCTTTCTGCTTCCCCAGGAGGAATGTAGCATCTGTCTCTGTCTCTGTCTCTTCTGCCTCTATCCTTCTCTTGCATCTGCTTCTCATTCTGCTTCCCAGGAGGAACGTAGTGTCTGCCTCTGTACCTGTCTTTTCTATCTCTATTCTTCTCTCGCATCTGCTGCTCTTTCTGCTTCCCCAGGAGGAATGTAGTATCTGCCTCTTTCTCTGTCTTTTCTGTCTCTATCCTTCTCTCGCATCTTTTTATCGTTCTGCTTCCCTAGGAGGAATGTAGTGTCTGCCTCTGCCTTTTCTATCTCTATCCTTCTTCTGCGTCTGCTTCTCGTTCTTCTTCTCCAGGAGGAATGTAGTATCTGCCTGTGTCTCTGTCTTTTTTGTCTCTGTCCTTCTCTCGTATCTGCTTCTCTTTCTGCTTCCCTAGGAGGAATGTAGTGTCTGCCTCTGTCTCTGTCCTTTCTGTGTCTATCCTTCTCTTGTGTCTTCTTCTCTTTCTGCTTCCGTTGGAGGAATGTAGTGTCTGCCTCTGTCTCTATCCTTCTCTTGGGTCTGCTTCTCGCTCTTCTTCCCCAGGAGGAATGTAGTATCTGCCTGTGTCTCTGTCTTTTTTGTCTCTCTCCTTCTCTCGTATCTGCTTCTCTTTCTACTTCCCTAGGAGGAATGTAGTGTCTGCCTCTGTCTCTGCCTTTTCTGTCTCTATTCTTCTCTTGTGTCTGCTTCTCGTTCTTCTTCCCCAGGAGGAATGTAGTGTCTGCCCTCTGTCTCTGTCATTTCTGTCTCTATCCATCTCTCATGTCTGCTTCTCTTTCTGCTTCCCCAGGAGGAATGTAGTATCTGCCTCAGTCTCTGTCTTTTCTGTCTCTGTCCTTCTATCGCCTCGGCTTTTCTTTCTACTTAGCCAGGAGGAATGTAGTATCTGCCCCTGTCTCTGTCTTTTCTCTCTCTATCCTTTTCTTGCGTCTTATTCTCTTTCTGCTTCCCTAGGAGGAATGTAGTGTCTGCCTTTGTCTCTGTCTTTTCTATCTCTATCCTTCTCTTGCATCTGCTTCTCATTCTTCTTCCCCAGGAGGAATGTAATATCTGCCTGTGTCTCTGTCTTTTTTGTCTCTGTCCTTCTCTCGTATCTGCTTCTCTTTCTTCTTCCCCAGGAGGAATGTAGGATCTGCCTCTGTCTCTGTCTTTTCTGTCTCTATCCTTCTCTTGCGTCTGCTTCTCCTTCTGCTTCCCCAGGAGGAATGTAGTGTCTGCCTCTGTGTCTGTCATTTCTGTCTCTGTGCTTCTCTGCATCTGCTTCCCTTTCTGCTTCCCCAGGAGGAATGTAGCATCTGCCTCTGTCTCTGTCTTTTCTGTCTCTATCCTTCTCTCACGTCTGCTTCTCTTTCTGCTTCCCCTGGAGGAATGAAGTGTCTGCCCTCTGCCTCTGTCTTTTCTGTCTGTATCCTTCTCTCATGTCTGCTTCTCTTTCTGCTTCCCCAGGAGGAATGTAGTATCTGCCTCAGTCTCTGTCTTTTCTGTCTCTGTCCTTTTCTCCTGCCTTTGCTTCTGTTTCTGCTTAGCCAGGAGGTATGTAGTATCTGCCTCTGTCTCTGTCTTTTCTGTTTCTATCCTTTTCTCACGTCTGCTTCTTGTTCTTCTTCCCCAGGAGGAATGTAGTATCTGCCTGTGTCTCTGTCTTTTTTGTCTCTGTCCTTCTGTCGTATCTGCTTCTCTTTCTGCTTCCCCAGGCGGAATGTAGTGTCTGCCTGTCTCTGTCTTATCTGTCTCTATCCTTCTCTCACGTCTGCTTCTCTTTCTTCTTCCCCAGGAGGAATGTAGTCTCTGCCTCAGTCTCTGTCTTTTCTGTCTCTGTAATTTTCTCGCCTCTGCTTCTCTTTCTGCTTAGCCAGGAGGAATGTAGTATCTGCCTCTGTCTCTGTCTTATCTGTCTCTGTGCTTCTCTCACATCTGCTTCTCTTTCTGCTTCCCCAGTAGGAATGTAGTGTCTGCCTTTTTCTCTGTCTTTTCTGTCTCTATCCGTCTCTCACGGCTGCTTCTCTTTCTGCTTCCCCAGGAGAAATGTAGTATCTGCCTCTTTCTCTGTCTTTTCTGTCTCTGTCCTTTTCTCCTGCCTTTGCTTCTGTTTCTGCTTAGCCAGGAGGAATGTAGTATCTGCCTCTGTCTCTGTCTTTTCTGTCTCTATCCTTTTCTCGCGTCTGCTTCTTGTTCTTCTTCCCCAGGAGGAATGTAGTATCTGCCTGTGTCTCTGTCTTTTTTGTCTCTGTCCTTCTCTCGTATCTGCTTCTCTTTCTGCTTCCCCAGGAGGAATGTAGTGTCTGCCTCTGTCTCTGTCTTATCTGTCTCTATCCTTCTCTCATGTCTGCTTCTCTTTCTGCTTCCCTAGGAGGAATGTAGTCTCTGCCTCAGTCTCTGTCTTTTCTGTCTCTGTAATTTTCTCGCCTTTGCTTCTCTTTCGGCTTAGCCAGGAGGAATGTAGTATCTGCCTCTGTCTCTGTCTTATCTGTCTCTGTGCTTCTCTCACATCTGCTTCTCTTTCTGCTTCCCCAGTAGGAATGTAGTGTCTGCCTTTTTCTCTGTCTTTTCTGTCTCTATCCGTCTTCTGCGTCTACTTCTCTTTCTGTTTCCCCAGGAGGAATGTAGTGTCTGCCCCTGTCTCTGTCTTTTTTTATCTCTATCCTTCTCTTGTGTCTGCTACTCTTCCTGCTTCCTCAGGACGAATGTAGTGTCTGCCTCTGTCTCTGCCTTTTCTGTCTCTATCCGTCTCTCACGGCTGCTTCTCTTTCTGCTTCCCCAGGAGAAATGTAGTATCTGCCTCTTTCTCTGTATTTTCTGTCTCTTTCCTTCTCTCTCATCTTATTCTCTTTCTGCTTCCCCAAGAGGAATGTAGTGTCTGCCTCTGTCTTTTCTGTCTCCATCCTTCTCTCGCATTTGCTTCTCTTTCTGCTTCTCCAAGAGGAATGTAGTGTCTGTCTCTGTCTTTTCTGATTCCATCCTTCTCTGGCATCTGATTTTCTTTCTGCTTCCCCAGGAGGAATGTAGTGTCTGCCTCTGTCTCTGTCTCTTCTGTCTCTATCCTTCTCTCACATCTGCTTCTCTTTCTGCTTCCCTAGGAGGAATGTAGTGTCTGACTCTGTCTCTGTCTTTTCTGTCTGTATCCTTCTCTCGCGCCTGCTTCTCTTTCTGCTTCCCCAGGAGGAATGTAGCATCTGTCTCTGTCTCTGTCTATTCTGCCTCTATCCTTCTCTTGCATCTGCTTCTCATTCTGCTTCCCAGGAGGAACGTAGTGTCTGCCTCTGTACCTGTCTTTTCTATCTCTTTTCTTCTCTCGCATCTGCTGCTCTTTCTGCTTCCCCAGGAGGAATGTAGTATCTGCCTCTTTCTCTGTCTTTTCTGTCTCTATCCTTCTCTCACATCTTTTTATCGTTCTGCTTCCCTAGGAGGAATGTAGTGTCTGCCTCTGCCTTTTCTATCTCTATCCTTCTTCTGCGTCTGCTTCTCGTTCTTCTTCTCCAGGAGGAATGTAGTATCTGCCTGTGTCTCTGTCTTTTTTGTCTCTGTCCTTCTCTCGTATCTGCTTCTCTTTCTGCTTCCCTAGGAGGAATGTAGTGTCTGCCTCTGTCTCTGTCCTTTCTGTGTCTATCCTTCTCTTGTGTCTTCTTCTCTTTCTGCTTCCGTTGGAGGAATGTAGTGTCTGCCTCTGTCTCTCTCCTTCTCTCGTATCTGCTTCTCTTTCTGCTTCCCTAGGAGGAATGTAGTGTCTGCCTCTGTCTCTGCCTTTTCTGTCTGTATTCTTCTCTTGCGTCTGCTTCTCTTTCTTCTTCCGCAGGAGGAATGTAGTGTCTGCCCTCTGTCTCTGTCATTTCTGTCTCTATCCTTCTCTCACGTCTGCTTCTCTTTCTGCTTCCCCAGGAGGAATGTAGTATCTGCCTCAGTCTCTGTCTTTTCTGTCTCTGTCCTTTTCTCCTGCCTTTGCTTCTGTTTCTGCTTAGCCAGGAGGAATGTAGTATCTGCCTCTGTCTCTGTCTTTTCTGTCTCTATCCTTTTCTCGCATCTGCTTCTTGTTCTTCTTCCCCAGGAGGAATGTAGTATCTGCCTGTGTCTCTGTCTTTTTTGTCTCTGTCCTTCTCTCGTATCTGCTTCTCTTTCTGCTTCCCCAGGAGGAATGTAGTGTCTGCCTCTGTCTCTGTCTTATCTGTCTCTATCCTTCTCTCATGTCTGCTTCTCTTTCTGCTTCCCTAGGAGGAATGTAGTCTCTGCCTCAGTCTCTGTCTTTTCTGTCTCTGTAATTTTCTCGGCTTTGCTTCTCTTTCGGCTTAGCCAGGAGGAATGTAGTATCTGCCTCTGTCTCTGTCTTATCTGTCTCTGTGCTTCTCTCACATCTGCTTCTCTTTCTGCTTCCCCAGTAGGAATGTAGTGTCTGCCTTTTTCTCTGTCTTTTCTGTCTCTATCCTTCTTCTGCGTCTACTTCTCTT
Source organism: Ambystoma mexicanum (assembly GCF_040938575.1). NCBI lineage: Eukaryota > Metazoa > Chordata > Amphibia > Caudata > Ambystomatidae > Ambystoma > Ambystoma mexicanum. The sequence continues at coordinate 8,488,788 of NC_090927.1, forward strand.
TCTGTTTCCCCAGGATGAATGTAGTGTCTGCCCCTGTCTCTGTCTTTTTTATCTCTATCCTTCTCTTGTGTCTGCTACTCTTCCTGCTTCCTCAGGACGAATGTAGTGTCTGCCTCTGTCTCTGCCCTTTCTGTCTCTATCCGTCTCTCGCGGCTGCTTCTCTTTCTGCTTCCTCAGGAGAAATGTAGTATCTGCCTCTTTCTCTGTATTTTCTGTCTCTTTCATTCTCTCTCATCTTATTCTCTTTCTGCTTCCCCAAGAGGAATGTAGTGTCTGCCTCTGTCTTTTCTGTCTCCATCCTTCTCTCGCATTTGCTTCTCTTTCTGCTTCTCCAAGAGGAATGTAGTGTCTGTCTCTGTCTTTTCTGACTCCATCCTTCTCTGGCATCTGATTTTCTTTCTGCTTCCCCAGGAGGAATGTAGTGTCTGCCTCTGTCTCTTCTGTCTCTATCCTTCTCTCACATCTGCTTCTCTTTCTGCTTCCCTAGGAGGAATGTAGTGTCTGACTCTGTCTCTGTCTTTTCTGTCTGTATCCTTCTCTCGCGCCTGCTTCTCTTTCTGCTTCCCCAGGAGGAATGTAGCATCTGTCTCTGTCTCTGTCTCTTCTGCCTCTATCCTTCTCTTGCATCTGCTTCTCATTCTGCTTCCCAGGAGGAACGTAGTGTCTGCCCCTGTACCTGTCTTTTCTATCTCTATTCTTCTCTCGCATCTGCTGCTCTTTCTGCTTCCCCAGGAGGAATGTAGTATCTGCCTCTTTCTCTGTCTTTTCTGTCTCTATCCTTCTCTCGCATCTTTTTATCGTTCTGCTTCCCTAGGAGGAATGTAGTGTCTGCCTCTGCCTTTTCTATCTCTATCCTTCTTCTGCGTCTGCTTCTCGTTCTTCTTCTCCAGGAGGAATGTAGTATCTGCCTGTGTCTCTGTCTTTTTTGTCTCTGTCCTTCTCTCGTATCTGCTTCTCTTTCTGCTTCCCTAGGAGGAATGTAGTGTCTGCCTCTGTCTCTGTCCTTTCTGTGTCTATCCTTCTCTTGTGTCTTCTTCTCTTTCTGCTTCCGTTGGAGGAATGTAGTGTCTGCCTCTGTCTCTCTCCTTCTCTCGTATCTGCTTCTCTTTCTGCTTCCCTAGGAGGAATGTAGTGTCTGCCTCTGTCTCTGCCTTTTCTGTCTGTATTCTTCTCTTGCGTCTGCTTCTCTTTCTTCTTCCGCAGGAGGAATGTAGTGTCTGCCCTCTGTCTCTGTCATTTCTGTTTCTATCCTTCTCTCACGTCTGCTTCTCTTTCTGCTTCCCCAGGAGGAATGTAGTATCTGCCTCAGTCTCTGTCTTTTCTGTCTCTGTCCTTTTCTCCTGCCTTTGCTTCTGTTTCTGCTTAGCCAGGAGGAATGTAGTATCTGCCTCTGTCTCTGTCTTTTCTGTCTCTATCCTTTTCTCGCGTCTGCTTCTTGTTCTTCTTCCCCAGGAGGAATGTAGTATCTGCCTGTGTCTCTGTCTTTTTTGTCTCTGTCCTTCTCTCGTATCTGCTTCTCTTTCTGCTTCCCCAGGAGGAATGTAGTGTCTGCCTCTGTCTCTGTCTTATCTGTCTCTATCCTTCTCTCATGTCTGCTTCTCTTTCTGCTTCCCTAGGAGGAATGTAGTCTCTGCCTCAGTCTCTGTCTTTTCTGTCTCTGTAATTTTCTCGCCTTTGCTTCTCTTTCGGCTTAGCCAGGAGGAATGTAGTATCTGCCTCTGTCTCTGTCTTATCTGTCTCTGTGCTTCTCTCACATCTGCTTCTCTTTCTGCTTCCCCAGTAGGAATGTAGTGTCTGCCTTTTTCTCTGTCTTTTCTGTCTCTATCCTTCTTCTGCGTCTACTTCTCTTTCTGTTTCCCCAGGATGAATGTAGTGTCTGCCCCTGTCTCTGTCTTTTTTATCTCTATCCTTCTCTTGTGTCTGCTACTCTTCCTGCTTCCTCAGGACGAATGTAGTGTCTGCCTCTGTCTCTGCCTTTTCTGTCTCTATCCGTCTCTCACGGCTGCTTCTCTTTCTGCTTCCTCAGGAGAAATGTAGTATCTGCCTCTTTCTCTGTATTTTCTGTCTCTTTCCTTCTCTCTCATCTTATTCTCTTTCTGCTTCCCCAAGAGGAATGTAGTGTCTGCCTCTGTCTTTTCTGTCTCCATCCTTCTCTCGCATTTGCTTCTCTTTCTGCTTCTCCAAGAGGAATGTAGTGTCTGTCTCTGTCTTTTCTGACTCCATCCTTCTCTGGCATCTGATTTTCTTTCTGCTTCCCCAGGAGGAATGTAGTGTCTGCCTCTGTCTCTGTCTCTTCTGTCTCTATCCTTCTCTCACATCTGCTTCTCTTTCTGCTTCCCTAGGAGGAATGTAGTGTCTGACTCTGTCTCTGTCTTTTCTGTCTGTATCCTTCTCTCGCGCCTGCTTCTCTTTCTGCTTCCCCAGGAGGAATGTAGCATCTGTCTCTGTCTCTGTCTCTTCTGCCTCTATCCTTCTCTTGCATCTGCTTCTCATTCTGCTTCCCAGGAGGAACGTAGTGTCTGCCCCTGTACCTGTCTTTTCTATCTCTATTCTTCTCTCGCATCTGCTGCTCTTTCTGCTTCCCCAGGAGGAATGTAGTATCTGCCTCTTTCTCTGTCTTTTTTGTCTCTGTCCTCTCGTATCTGCTTCTCTTTCTGCTTCCCTAGGAGGAATGTAGTGTCTGCCTCTGTCTCTGTCCTTTCTGTGTCTATCCTTCTCTTGTGTCTTCTTCTCTTTCTGCTTCCGTTGGAGGAATGTAGTGTCTGCCTCTGTCTCTATCCTTCTCTTGGGTCTGCTTCTCGTTCTTCTTCCCCAGGAGGAATGTAGTATCTGCCTGTGTCTCTGTCTTTTTTGTCTCTCTCCTTCTCTCGTATCTGCTTCTCTTTCTGCTTCCCTAGGAGGAATGTAGTGTCTGCCTCTGTCTCTGCCTTTTCTGTCTCTTTTCTTCTCTTGCGTCTGCTTCTCGTTCTTCTTCCCCAGGAGGAATGTAGTGTCTGCCCTCTGTCTCTGTCATTTCTGTCTCTATCCATCTCTCATGTCTGCTTCTCTTTCTGCTTCCCCAGGAGGAATGTAGTATCTGCATCAGTCTCTGTCTTTTCTGTCTCTGTCCTTCTCTCGCCTCGGCTTTTCTTTCTACTTAGCCAGGAGGAATGTAGTATCTGCCCCTGTCTCTGTCTTTTCTCTCTCTATCCTTTTCTCGCGTCTTATTCTCTTTCTGCTTCCCTAGGAGGAATGTAGTGTCTGCCTTTGTCTCTGTCTTTTCTGTCTCTATCCTTCTCTTGCATCTGCTTCTCATTCTTCTTCCCCAGGAGGAATGTAATATCTGCCTGTGTCTTTGTCTTTTTTGTCTCTGTCCTTCTCTCGTATCTGCTTCTCTTTCTTCTTCCCCAGGAGGAATGTAGGATCTGCCTCTGTCTCTGTCTTTTCTGTCTCTATCCTTCTCTTGCGTCTGCTTCTCCTTCTGCTTCCCCAGGAGGAATGTAGTGTCTGCCTCTGTGTCTGTCATTTCTGTCTCTGTGCTTCTCTGCATCTGCTTCCCTTTCTGCTTCCCCAGGAGGAATGTAGCATCTGCCTCTGTCTCTGTCTTTTCTGTCTCTATCCTTCTCTCACGTCTGCTTCTCTTTCTGCTTCCCCTGGAGGAATGAAGTGTCTGCCCTCTGCCTCTGTCTTTTCTGTTTCTATCCTTTTCTCGCGTCTGCTTCTTGTTCTTCTTCCCCAGGAGGAATGTAGTATCTGCCTGTGTCTCTGTCTTTTTTGTCTCTGTCCTTCTGTCGTATCTGCTTCTCTTTCTGCTTCCCCAGGCGGAATGTAGTGTCTGCCTGTCTCTGTCTTATCTGTCTCTATCCTTCTCTCACGTCTGCTTCTCTTTCTTCTTCCCCAGGAGGAATGTAGTCTCTGCCTCAGTCTCTGTCTTTTCTGTCTCTGTGCTTCTCTCACATCTGCTTCTCTTTCTGCTTCCCCAGTAGGAATGTAGTGTCTGCCTTTTTCTCTGTCTTTTCTGTCTCTATCCTTCTTCTGCGTCTACTTCTCTTTCTGTTTTCCCAGGAGGAATATAGTGTCTGCCCGTGTCTCTGTCTATTTTATCTCTATCCTTCTCTTGTGTCTGCTACTCTTCCTGCTTCCTCAGGACGAATGTAGTGTCTGCCTCTGTCTCTGCCTTTTCTGTCTCTATCCGTCTCTCACGGCTGCTTCTCTTTCTGCTTCCCCAGGAGAAATGTAGTATCTGCCTCTTTCTCTGTATTTTCTGTCTCTTTCCTTCTCTCTCATCTTATTCTCTTTCTGCTTCCCCAAGAGGAATTTAGTGTCTGCCTCTGTCTTTTCTGTCTCCATCCTTCTCTCGCATTTGCTTCTCTTTCTGCTTCTCCAGGAGGAATGTTGTGTCTGTCTCTGTCTTTTCTGACTCCATCCTTCTCTGGCATCTGATTTTCTTTCTGCTTCCCCAGGAGGAATGTAGTGTCTGCCTCTGTCTCTTCTGTCTCTATCCTTCTCTCACATCTGCTTCTCTTTCTGCTTCCCTAGGAGGAATGTAGTGTCTGACTCTGTCTCTGTCTTTTCTGTCTGTATCCTTCTCTCGCGCCTGCTTCTCTTTCTGCTTCCCCAGGAGGAATGTAGCATCTGTCTCTGTCTCTTCTGCCTCTATCCTTCTCTTGCATCTGCTTCTCATTCTGCTTCCCAGGAGGAACGTAGTGTCTGCCTCTGTACCTGTCTTTTCTATCTCTATTCTTCTCTCGCATCTGCTGCTCTTTCGGCTTCCCCAGGAGGAATGTAGTATCTGCCTCTTTCTCTGTCTTTTCTGTCTCTATCCTTCTCTCGCATCTTTTTATCGTTCTGCTTCCCTAGGAGGAATGTAGTGTCTGCCTCTGCCTTTTCTATCTCTATCCTTCTTCTGCGTCTGCTTCTCGTTCTTCTTCTCCAGGAGGAATGTAGTATCTGCCTGTGTCTCTGTCTTTTTTGTCTCTGTCCTTCTCTCGTATCTGCTTCTCTTTCCGCTTCCCTAGGAGGAATGTAGTGTCTGCCTCTGTCTCTGTCCTTTCTGTGTCTATCCTTCTCTTGTGTCTTCTTCTCTTTTTGCTTCCGTTGGAGGAATGTAGTGTCTGCCTCTGTCTCTATCCTTCTCTTGGGTCTGCTTCTCGTTCTTCTTCCCCAGGAGGAATGTAGTATCTGCCTGTGTCTCTGTCTTTTTTGTCTCTCTCCTTCTCTCGTATCTGCTTCTCTTTCTGCTTCCCTAGGAGGAATGTAGTGTCTGCCTCTGTCTCTGCCTTTTCTGTCTCTATTCTTCTCTTGCGTCTGCTTCTCGTTCTTCTTCCCCAGGAGGAATGTAGTGTCTGCCCTCTGTCTCTGTCATTTCTGTCTCTATCCTTCTCTCACGTCTGCTTCTCTTTCTGCTTACCCAGGAGGAATGTAGTATCTGCCTCAGTCTCTGTCTTTTCTGTCTCTGTCCTTTTCTCCTGCCTTTGCTTCTGTTTCTGCTTAGCCAGGAGGAATGTAGTATCTGCCTCTGTCTCTGTCTTTTCTGTCTCTATCCTTTTCTCGCGTCTGCTTCTTGTTCTTCTTCCCCAGGAGGAATGTAGTATCTGCCTGTATCTCTGTCTTTTTTGTCTCTGTCCTTCTCTCGTATCTGCTTCTCTTTCTGCTTCCCCAGGAGGAATGTAGTGTCTGCCTCTGTCTCTGTTTTATCTGTCTCTATCCTTCTCCCACGTCTGCTTCTCTTTCTGCTTCCCTAGGAGGAATGTAGTCTCTGCCTCAGTCTCTGTCTTTTCTGTCTCTGTAATTTTCTCGCCTCTGCTTCTCTTTCTTCTTCCCCAGGAGGAATGTAGTGTCTGCCCTCTGTCTCTGTCATTTCTGTCTCTATCCTTCTCTCACGTCTGCTTCTCTTTCTGCTTCCCCAGGAGGAATGTAGTATCTGCCTCAGTCTCAGTCTTTTCTGTCTCTGTCCTTTTCTCCTGCCTTTGCTTCTGTTTCTGCTTAGCCAGGAGGAATGTAGTATCTGCCTCTGTCTCTGTCTTTTCTGTCTCTATCCTTTTCTCGCGTCTGCTTCTTGTTCTTCTTCCCCAGGAGGAATGTAGTATCTGCCTGTGTCTCTGTCTTTTTTGTCTCTGTCCTTCTCTCGTATCTGCTTCTCTTTCTGCTTCCCCAGGAGGAATGTAGTATCTGCCTCTGTCTCTGTTTTATCTGTCTCTATCCTTCTCTCACGTCTGCTTCTCTTTCTGCTTCCCTAGGAGAAATGTAGTCTCTGCCTCAGTCTCTGTCTTTTCTGTCTCTGTAATTTTCTCGCCTCTGCTTCTCTTTCGGCTTAGCCAGGAGGAATGTAGTATCTGCCTCTGTCTCTGTCTTATCTGTCTCTGTGCTTCTCTCACATCTGCTTCTCTTTCTGCTTCCCCAGAGGAATGTAGTGTCTGCCTTTATCTCAGTCTTTTTTATCTCTTTCCTTCTCTTGTGTCTGCTTCTCTTTCTGCTTCCCTAGGAGAAATGTAGTCTCTGCCTCAGTCTCTGTCTTTTCTGTCTCTGTAATTTTCTCGCCTCTGCTTCTCTTTCGGCTTAGCCAGGAGGAATGTAGTATCTGCCTCTGTCTCTGTTTTATCTGTCTCTATCCTTCTCTCACGTCTGCTTCTCTTTCTGCTTCCCTAGGAGAAATGTAGTCTCTGCCTCAGTCTCTGTCTTTTCTATCTCTGTAATTTTCTCGCCTCTGCTTCTCTTTCGGCTTAGCCAGGAGGAATGTAGTATCTGCCTCTGTCTCTGTCTTATCTGTCTCTGTGCTTCTCTCACATCTGCTTCTCTTTCTGTTTCCCCAGGAGGAATGTAGTGTCTGCCCCTGTCTCTGTCTTTTTTATCTCTATCCTTCTCTTGTGTCTGCTACTCTTCCTGCTTCCTCAGGACGAATGTAGTGTCTGCCTCTGTCTCTGCCTTTTCTGTCTCTATCCGTCTCTCACGGCTGCTTCTCTTTCTGCTTCCCCAGGAGAAATGTAGTATCTGCCTCTTTCTCTGTATTTTCTGTCTCTTTCCTTCTCTCTCATCTTATTCTCTTTCTGCTTCCCCAAGAGGAATGTAGTGTCTGTCTCTGTCTTTTCTGTCTCCATCCTTCTCTCGCATTTGCTTCTCTTTCTGCTTCTCCAGGAGGAATGTAGTGTCTGTCTCTGTCTTTTCTGACTCCATCCTTCTCTGGCATCTGATTTTCTTTCTGCTTCCCCAGGAGGAATGTAGTGTCTGCCTCTATCTCTGTCTCTTCTGTCTCTATCCTTCTCTCACATCTGCTTCTCTTTCTGCTTCCCTAGGAGGAATGTAGTGTCTGACTCTGTCTCTGTCTTTTCTGTGTGTATCATTCTCTCGCGCCTGCTTCTCTTTCTGCTTCCCCAGGAGGAATGTAGCATCTGTCTCTGTCTCTGTCTCTTCTGCCTCTATCCTTCTCTTGCATCTGCTTCTCATTCTGCTTCCCAGGAGGAACGTAGTGTCTACCTCTGTACCTGTCTTTTCTATCTCTATTCTTCTCTCGCATCTGCTGCTCTTTCTGCTTCCCAAGGAGGAATGTAGTATCTGCCTCTTTCTCTGTCTTTTCTGTCTCTATCCTTCTCTCGCATCTTTTTATCGTTCTGCTTCCCTAGGAGGAATGTAGTGTCTGCCTCTGCCTTTTCTATCTATATCCTTCTTATGCGTCTGCTTCTCGTTCTTCTTCTCCAGGAGGAATGTAGTATCTGCCTGTGTCTCTGTCTTTTTTGTCTTTGTCCTTCAGTCGTATCTGCTTCTCTTTCTGCTTCCCTAGGAGGAATGTAGTGTCTGCCTCTGTCTCTGTCCTTTCTGTGTCTATCCTTCTATTGTGTCTTCTTCTCTTTCTGCTTCCGTTGGAGGAATGTAGTGTCTGCCTCTGTCTCTATCCTTCTCTTGGGTCTGCTTCTCGTTCTTCTTCCCCAGGAGGAATGTAGTATCTGCCTCTGTCTCTGTCTTTTCTGTCTCTATCCTTTTCTCGAATCTGCTTCTCTTTCTTCTTCCCCAGGAGGAATGTAGTGTCTGCCCTCTGTCTCTGTCATTTCTGTCTCTATCCTTCTCTCACGTCTGCTTCTCTTTCTGCTTCCCCAGGAGGAATGTAGTATCTGCCTCAGTCTCTGTCTTTTCTGTCTCTGTCCTTTTCTCCTGCCTTTGCTTCTGTTTCTGCTTAGCCAGGAGGAATGTAGTATCTGCCTCTGTCTCTGTCTTTTCTGTCTCTATCCTTTTCTGGCGTCGTCTTCTCTTTCTGCTTCCCCAGTAGGAATGTAGTGTCTGCCTTTTTCTCTGTCTTTTCTGTCTCTATCCTTCTTCTGCGTCTACTTCTCTTTCTGTTTCCCCAGGAGGAATGTAGTGTCTGCCCCTGTCTCTGTCTTTTTTATCTCTATCCTTCTCTTGTGTCTGCTACTCGTCCTGCTTCCTCAGGACGAATGTAGTGTCTGCCTCTGTCTCTGCCTTTTCTGTCTCTATCCGTCTCTCACGGCTGCTTCTCTTTCTGCTTCCCCAGGAGAAATGTAGTATCTGCCTCTTTCTCTGTATTTTCTGTCTCTTTCCTTCTCTCTCATCTTATTCTCTTTCTGCTTCCCCAAGAGGAATGTAGTGTCTGCCTCTGTCTTTTCTGTCTCCATCCTTCTCTGGCATTTGATTTTCTTTCTGCTTCCCCAGGAGGAATGTAGTGTCTGCCTCTGTCTCTGTCTCTTCTGTCTCTATCCTTCTCTCACATCTGCTTCTCTTTCTGCTTCCCTAGGAGGAATGTAGTGTCTGACTCTGTCTCTGTCTTTTCTGTCTGTATCCTGCTCTCGCGCCTGCTTCTCTTTCTGCTTTCCCCAGGAGGAATGTAGCATCTGTCTCTGTCTCTGTCTCTTCTGCCTCTATCCTTCTCTTGCATCTGCTTCTCATTCTGCTTCCCAGGAGGAACGTAGTGTCTGCCTCTGTACCTGTCTTTTCTATCTCTATTCTTCTCTCGCATCTGCTGCTCTTTCTGCTTCCCCAGGAGGAATGTAGTATCTGCCTCTTTCTCGGTCTTTTCTGTCTCTATCCTTCTCTCGCATCTTTTTATCGTTCTGCTTCCCTAGGAGGAATGCAGTGTCTGCCTCTGCCTTTTCTATCTCTATCCTTCTTCTGCATCTGCTTCTCGTTCTTCTTCTCCAGGAGGAATGTAGTATCTGCCTGTGTCTCTGTCTTTTTTGTCTCTGTCCTTCTCTCGTATCTGCTTCTCTTTCTCCTTCCCTAGGAGGAATGTAGTGTCTGCCTCTGTCTCTGTCCTTTCTGTGTCTATCCTTCTCTTGTGTCTTCTTCTCTTTCTGCTTCCGTTGGAGGAATGTAGTGTCTTCCTCTGTCTCTATCCTTCTCTTGGGTCTGCTTCTCGTTCTTCTTCCCCAGGAGGAATGTAGTATCTGCCTGTGTCTCTGTCTTTTTTGTCTCTCTTCTTCTCTCGTATCTGCTTCTCTATCTGCTTCCCTAGGAGAAATGTAGTGTCTGCCTCTGTCTCTGTCATTTCTGTCTGTATCCTTCTCTCACGTCTGCTTCTCTTTCTGCTTCCCCTGGAGGAATGAAGTGTCTGCCCTCTGTCTCTGTCTTTTCTGTCTGTATCCTTCTCTCACGTCTGCTTCTCTTTCTGCTTCCCCAGGAGGAATGTAGTATCTGCCTCAGTCTCTGTCTTTTCTGTCTCTGTCCTTTTCTCCTGCTTTTGCTTCTTGTTCTTCTTCCCCAGGAGGAATATAGTATCTGCCTGTGTCTCTGTCTTTTTTGTCTCTGTCCTTCTGTCATATCTGCTTCTCTTTCTGCTTCCCCAGGAGGAATGTAGTGTCTGCCTGTCTCTGTCTTATCTGTCTCTATCCTTCTCTCACGTCTGCTTCTCTTTCTTCTTCCCCAGGAGGAATGTAGTGTCTGCCTCAGTCTCTGTCTTTTCTGTCTCTGTAATTTTCTCGCCTCTGCTTCTCTTTCTGCTTAGCCAGGAGGAATGTAGTATCTGCCTCTGTCTCTGTCTTATCTGTCTCTGTGCTTGTCTCACATCTGCTTCTCTTTCTGCTTCCCCAGTAGGAATGTAGTGTCTGCCTTTTTCTCTGTCTTTTCTGTCTCTATCCTTCTTCTGCGTCTACTTCTCTTTCTGTTTCCCCAGGAGGAATGTAGTGTCTGCCCCTGTCTCTGTCTGTTTTATCTCTATCCTTCTCTTGTGTCTGCTTCTCTTCCTGCTTCCTCAGGACAAATGTAGTATCTGCCTCTGTCTCTGTATTTTCTGTCTCTTTCCTTCTCTCTCATCTTATTCTCTTTCTGCTTCCCCAGGAGGAATGTAGTGTCTGCCTCTGTCTTTTCTGTCTCCATCCTTCTCTCGCATTTGCTTCTCTTTCTGCTTCTCCAGGAGGAATGTAGTGTCTGTCTCTGTCTTTTCTGACTCCATCCTTCTCTGGCATCTGATTTTCTTTCTGCTTCCCCAGGAGGAATGTAGTGTCTGCCTCTGTCTCTTCTGTCTCTATCCTTCTCTCACATCTGCTTCTCTTTCTGCTTCCCTAGGAGGAATGTAGTGTCTGACTCTGTCTCTGTCTTTTCTGTCTGTATCCTTCTCTCGCGCCTGCTTCTCTTTCTGCTTCCCCAGGAGGAATGTAGCATCTGTCTCTGTCTCTGTCTCTTCTGCCTCTATCCTTCTCTTGCATCTGCTTCTCATTCTGCTTCCCAGGAGGAACGTAGTGTCTGCCTCTGTACCTGTCTTTTCTATCTCTATTCTTCTCTCGCATCTGCTGCTCTTTCTGCTTCCCCAGGAGGAATGTAGTATCTGCCTCTTTCTCTGTCTTTTCTGTCTCTATCCTTCTCTCGCATCTTTTTATCGTTCTGCTTCCCTAGGAGGAATGTAGTGTCTGCCTCTGCCTTTTCTATCTCTATCCTTCTTCTGCGTCTGCTTCTCGTTCTTCTTCTCCAGGAGGAATGTAGTATCTGCCTGTGTCTCTGTCTTTTTTGTCTCTGTCCTTCTCTCGTATCTGCTTCTCTTTCTGCTTCCCTAGGAGGAATGTAGTGTCTGCCTCTGTCTCTGTCCTTTCTGTGTCTATCCTTCTCTTGTGTCTTCTTCTCTTTCTGCTTTTGTTGGATGAATGTAGTGTCTGCCTCTGTCTCTATCCTTCTCTTGGGTCTGCTTCTCGTTCTTCTTCCCCAGGAGGAATGTAGTATCTGCCTGTGTCTCTGTCTTTTTTGTCTCTCTCCTTCTCTCATATCTGCTTCTCTTTCTGCTTCCCTAGGAGGAATGTAGTGTCTGCCTCTGCCTTTTCTGTCTCTATTCTTCTCTTGTGTCTGCTTCTCGTTCTTCTTCCCCAGGAGGAATGTAGTGTCTACCCTCTGTCTCTATCCTTCTCTCACGTCTGCTTCTCTTTCTGCTTCCCCAGGAGGAATGTAGTATCTGCCTCAGTCTCTGTCTTTTCTGTCTCTGCCCTTTTCTGCTGCCTTTGCTTCTGTTTCTGCTTAGCCAGGAGGAATGTAGTATCTGCCTCTGTCTCTGTCTTTTCTGTCTCTATCCTTTTCTCGCGTCTGCTTCTTGTTCTTCTTCCCCAGGAGGAATGTAGTATCTGCCTGTGTCTCTGTATTTTTTGTCTCTGTCCTTCTCTCGTATCTGCTTCTCTTTCTGCTTCCCCAGGAGGAATGTAGTGTCTGCCTCTGTCTCTGTTTTATCTGTCTCTATCCTTCTCTCACGTCTGCTTCTCTTTCTGCTTCCCTAGGAGGAATGTAGTCTCTGCCTCAGTCTCTGTCTTTTCTGTCTCTGTAATTTTCTCGCCTCTGCTTCTCTTTTCGGCTTAGCCAGGAGGAATGTAGTATCTGCCTCTGTCTCTGTCTTATCTGTCTCTGTGCTTCTCTCACATCTGCTTCTCTTTCTGCTTCCCCAGTAGGAATGTAGTGTCTGCCTTTTTCTCTGTCTTTTCTGTCTCTATCCTTCTTCTGCGTGTACTTCTCTTTCTGTTTCCCCAGGAGGAATGTAGTGTCTGCCCCTGTCTCTGTCTTTTTTATCTCTATCCTTCTCTTGTGTCTGCTACTCTTCCTGCTTCCTCAGGACGAATGTAGTGTCTGCCTCTGTCTCTGCCTTTTCTGTCTCTATCCTTCTCTCACGGCTGCTTCTCTTTCTGCTTCAACCAGGAGAAATGTAGTATCTGCCTCTTTCTCTGTATTTTCTGTCTCTTTCCTTCTCTTTCATCTTATTCTCTTTCTGCTTCCCCAAGAGGAATGTAGTGTCTGCCTCTGCCTTTTCTATCTCTATCCTTCTTCTGCGTCTGCTTCTCATTCTTCTTCTCCAGGAGGAATGTAGTATCTGCCTGTGTCTCTGTCTTTTTTGTCTCTGTCCTTCTCTCGCGTCTGCTTCACTTTCTGCTTCCCCAGGAGGAATGTAGTATCTGCCTCTTTCTCTGTCTTTTCTGTCTCTATCCTTCTCTCGCATCTTTTTATCGTTCTCCTTCCCTAGGAGGAATGTAGTGTCTGCCTCTGCCTTTTCTATCTCTATCCTTCTTCTGCGTCTGCTTCTCATTCTTCTTCTCCAGGAGGAATGTAGTATCTGCCTGTGTCTCTGTCTTTTTTGTCTCTGTCCTTCTCTCGTATCTGCTTCTCTTTCTGCTTCCCTAGGAGGAATGTAGTGTCTGCCTCTGTCTCTGTCCTTTCTGTGTCTATCCTTCTCTTGTGTCTTCTTCTCTTTCTGCTTCCCTTGGAGGAATGTAGTGTCTGCCTCTGTCTCTGCCATTTGTGTCTCTATCCTTCTCTTGGGTCTGCTTCTCGTTCTTCTTCCCCAGGAGGAATGTAGTATCTGCTTCTGTCTCTGTCATTTCTGTCTCTATCCTTCTCTCATGTCTGCTTCTCTTTCTGCTTCCCCAGGAGAAATGTAGTCTCTGCCTCAGTCTCTGTCTTTTCTGTCTCTGTAATTTTCTCGCCTCTGCTTCTCTTTCGGCTTAGCCAGGAGGAATGTAGTATCTGCCTCTGTCTCTGTATTATCTGTCTCTGTGCTTCTCTCACATCTGCTTCTCTTTCTGCTTCCCCAGAGGAATGTAGTGTCTGCCTTTTTCTCTGTCTTTTTTATCTCTATCCTTCTCTTGTGTCTGCTTCTCTTTCTGCTTCCCTAGGAGAAATGTAGTCTCTGCCTCAGTCTCTGTCTTTTCTGTCTCTGTAATTTTCTCGCCTCTGCTTCTCTTTCGGCTTAGCCAGGAGGAATGTAGTATCTGCCTCTGTCTCTGTTTTATCTGTCTCTATCCTTCTCTCACGTCTGCTTCTCTTTCTGCTTCCCTAGGAGAAATGTAGTCTCTGCCTCAGTCTCTGTCTTTTCTGTCTCTGTAATTTTCTCGCCTCTGCTTCTCTTTCGGCTTAGCCAGGAGGAATGTAGTATCTGCCTCTGTCTCTGTCTTATCTGTCTCTGTGCTTCTCTCACATCTGCTTCTCTTTCTGTTTCCCCAGGAGGAATGTAGTGTCTGCCCCTGTCTCTGTCTTTTTTATCTCTATCCTTCTCTTGTGTCTGCTACTCTTCCTGCTTCCTCAGGACGAATGTAGTGTCTGCCTCTGTCTCTGCCTTTTCTGTCTCTATCCGTCTCTCACGGCTGCTTCTCTTTCTGCTTCCCCAGGAGAAATGTAGTATCTGCCTCTTTCTCTGTATTTTCTGTCTCTTTCCTTCTCTCTCATCTTATTCTCTTTTTGCTTCCCCAAGAGGAATGTAGTGTCTGCCTCTGTCTTTTCTGTCTCCATCCTTCTCTCGCATTTGCTTCTCTTTCTGCTTCTCCAGGAGGAATGTAGTGTCTGTCTCTGTCTTTTCTGACTCCATCCTTCTCTGGCATCTGATTTTCTTTCTGCTTCCCCAGGAGGAATGTAGTGTCTGCCTCTGTCTCTGTCTCTTCTGTCTCTATCCTTCTCTCACATCTGCTTCTCTTTCTGCTTCCCTAGGAGGAATGTAGTGTCTGACTCTGTCTCTGTCTTTTCTGTCTGTATCCTTCTCTCGCGCCTGCTTCTCTTTCTGCTTCCCCAGGAGGAATGTAGCATCTGTCTCTGTCTCTGTCTCTTCTGCCTCTATCCTTCTCTTGCATCTGCTTCTCATTCTGCTTCCCAGGAGGAACGTAGTGTCTACCTCTGTACCTGTCTTTTCTATCTCTATTCTTCTCTCGCATCTGCTGCTCTTTCTGCTTCCCAAGGAGGAATGTAGTATCTGCCTCTTTCTCTGTCTTTTCTGTCTCTATCCTTCTCTCGCATCTTTTTATCGTTCTGCTTCCCTAGGAGGAATGTAGTGTCTGCCTCTGCCTTTTCTATCTATATCCTTCTTATGCGTCTGCTTCTCGTTCTTCTTCTCCAGGAGGAATGTAGTATCTGCCTGTGTCTCTGTCTTTTTTGTCTCTGTCCTTCAGTCGTATCTGCTTCTCTTTCTGCTTCCCTAGGAGGAATGTAGTGTCTGCCTCTGTCTCTGTCCTTTCTGTGTCTATCCTTCTATTGTGTCTTCTTCTTTTTCTGCTTCCGTTGGAGGAATGTAGTGTCTGCCTCTGTCTCTATCCTTCTCTTGGGTCTGCTTCTCGTTCTTCTTCCCCAGGAGGAATGTAGTATCTGCCTCTGTCTTTGTCTTTTCTGTCTCTATCCTTTTCTCGCCTCTGCTTCTCTTTCTTCTTCCCCAGGAGGAATGTAGTGTCTGCCCTCTGTCTCTGTCATTTCTGTCTCTATCCTTCTCTCACGTCTGCATCTCTTTCTGCTTCCCCAGGAGGAATGTAGTATCTGCCTCAGTCTCTGTCTTTTCTGTCTCTGTCCTTTTCTCCTGCCTTTGCTTCTGTTTCTGCTTAGCCAGGAGGAATGTAGTATCTGCCTCTGTCTCTGTCTTTTCTGTCTCTATCCTTTTCTCGCGTCTGCTTCTCTTTCTGCTTCCCCAGTAGGAATGTAGTGTCTGCCTTTTTCTCTGTCTTTTCTGTCTCTATCCTTCTTCTGCGTCTACTTCTCTTTCTGTTTCCCCAGGAGGAATGTAGTGTCTGCCCCTGTCTCTGTCTTTTTTATCTCTATCCTTCTCTTGTGTCTGCTACTCGTCCTGCTTCCTCAGGACGAATGTAGTGTCTGCCTCTGTCTCTGCCTTTTCTGTCTCTATCCGTCTCTCATGGCTGCTTCTCTTTCTGCTTCCCCAGGAGAAATGTAGTATCTGCCTCTTTCTCTGTATTTTCTGTCTCTTTCCTTCTCTCTCATCTTATTCTCTTTCTGCTTCCCCAAGAGGAATGTAGTGTCTGCCTCTGTCTTTTCTGTCTCCATCCTTCTCTGGCATTTGATTTTCTTTCTGCTTCCCCAGGAGGAATGTAGTGTCTGCCTCTGTCTCTGTCTCTTCTGTCTCTATCCTTCTCTCACATCTGCTTCTCTTTCTGCTTCCCTAGGAGGAATGTAGTGTCTGACTCTGTCTCTGTCTTTTCTGTCTGTATCCTGCTCTCGCGCCTGCTTCTCTTTCTGCTTCCCCAGGAGGAATGTAGCATCTGTCTCTGTCTCTGTCTCTTCTGCCTCTATCCTTCTCTTGCATCTGCTTCTCATTCTGCTTCCCAGGAGGAACGTAGTGTCTACCTCTGTACCTGTCTTTTCTATCTCTATTCTTCTCTCGCATCTGCTGCTCTTTCTGCTTCCCAAGGAGGAATGTAGTATCTGCCTCTTTCTCTGTCTTTTCTGTCTCTATCCTTCTCTCGCATCTTTTTATCGTTCTGCTTCCCTAGGAGGAATGTAGTGTCTGCCTCTGCCTTTTCTATCTATATCCTTCTTATGCGTCTGCTTCTCGTTCTTCTTCTCCAGGAGGAATGTAGTATCTGCCTGTGTCTCTGTCTTTTTTGTCTTTGTCCTTCAGTCGTATCTGCTTCTCTTTCTGCTTCCCTAGGAGGAATGTAGTGTCTGCCTCTGTCTCTGTCCTTTCTGTGTCTATCCTTCTATTGTGTCTTCTTCTCTTTCTGCTTCCGTTGGAGGAATGTAGTGTCTGCCTCTGTCTTTTCTGTCTCCATCCTTCTCTCGCATTTGCTTCTCTTTCTGCTTCTCCAGGAGGAATGTAGTGTCTGTCTCTGTCTTTTCTGACTCCATCCTTCTCTGGCATCTGATTTTCTTTCTGCTTCCCCAGGAGGAATGTAGTGTCTGCCTCTATCTCTGTCTCTTCTGTCTCTATCCTTCTCTCACATCTGCTTCTCTTTCTGCTTCCCTAGGAGGAATGTAGTGTCTGACTCTGTCTCTGTCTTTTCTGTGTGTATCATTCTCTCGCGCCTGCTTCTCTTTCTGCTTCCCCAGGAGGAATGTAGCATCTGTCTCTGTCTCTGTCTCTTCTGCCTCTATCCTTCTCTTGCATCTGCTTCTCATTCTGCTTCCCAGGAGGAACGTAGTGTCTACCTCTGTACCTGTCTTTTCTATCTCTATTCTTCTCTCGCATCTGCTGCTCTTTCTGCTTCCCAAGGAGGAATGTAGTATCTGCCTCTTTCTCTGTCTTTTCTGTCTCTATCCTTCTCTCGCATCTTTTTATCGTTCTGCTTCCCTAGGAGGAATGTAGTGTCTGCCTCTGCCTTTTCTATCTATATCCTTCTTATGCGTCTGCTTCTCGTTCTTCTTCTCCAGGAGGAATGTAGTATCTGCCTGTGTCTCTGTCTTTTTTGTCTTTGTCCTTCAGTCGTATCTGCTTCTCTTTCTGCTTCCCTAGGAGGAATGTAGTGTCTGCCTCTGTCTCTGTCCTTTCTGTGTCTATCCTTCTATTGTGTCTTCTTCTCTTTCTGCTTCCGTTGGAGGAATGTAGTGTCTGCCTCTGTCTCTATCCTTCTCTTGGGTCTGCTTCTCGTTCTTCTTCCCCAGGAGGAATGTAGTATCTGCCTCTGTCTCTGTCTTTTCTGTCTCTATCCTTTTCTCGAATCTGCTTCTCTTTCTTCTTCCCCAGGAGGAATGTAGTGTCTGCCCTCTGTCTCTGTCATTTCTGTCTCTATCCTTCTCTCACGTCTGCTTCTCTTTCTGCTTCCCCAGGAGGAATGTAGTATCTGCCTCAGTCTCTGTCTTTTCTGTCTCTGTCCTTTTCTCCTGCCTTTGCTTATGTTTCTGCTTAGCCAGGAGGAATGTAGTATCTGCCTCTGTCTCTGTCTTTTCTGTCTCTATCCTTTTCTCGCGTCTGCTTCTCTTTCTGCTTCCCCAGTAGGAATGTAGTGTCTGCCTTTTTCTCTGTCTTTTCTGTCTCTATCCTTCTTCTGCGTCTACTTCTCTTTCTGTTTCCCCAGGAGGAATGTAGTGTCTGCCCCTGTCTCTGTCTTTTTTATCTCTATCCTTCTCTTGTGTCTGCTACTCGTCCTGCTTCCTCAGGACGAATGTAGTGTCTGCCTCTGTCTCTGCCTTTTCTGTCTCTATCCGTCTCTCACGGCTGCTTCTCTTTCTGCTTCCCCAGGAGAAATGTAGTATCTGCCTCTTTCTCTGTATTTTCTGTCTCTTTCCTTCTCTCTCATCTTATTCTCTTTCTGCTTCCCCAAGAGGAATGTAGTGTCTGCCTCTGTCTTTTCTGTCTCCATCCTTCTCTGGCATTTGATTTTCTTTCTGCTTCCCCAGGAGGAATGTAGTGTCTGCCTCTGTCTCTGTCTCTTCTGTCTCTATCCTTCTCTCACATCTGCTTCTCTTTCTGCTTCCCTAGGAGGAATGTAGTGTCTGACTCTGTCTCTGTCTTTTCTGTCTGTATCCTGCTCTCGCGCCTGCTTCTCTTTCTGCTTTCCCCAGGAGGAATGTAGCATCTGTCTCTGTCTCTGTCTCTTCTGCCTCTATCCTTCTCTTGCATCTGCTTCTCATTCTG